>NC_066271.1:12471465-13707197 GCF_905404315.1 Leptidea sinapis | reverse complement strand
TGTACCACCAAAAAATACCTACTAAAAGACCTTGAAAATATTTTAGAACGAATATCATAAGCTTTCCTACCAAAGCAATTTCCTACCAAATTTGGTTAATTATTTTATGTACATTGTAAGCAGCAGCAGCAACAATTAAGTAAATTTCCAAAATAGAGGAACAGTGGAAATTTCGTAACATAATAATATTTTCATTTATATTTCCTTTTGAGTACTTACGTCCGTATATACTTTAAATAATAACCAAAGTACAGGTAACTACCAATATTAATTTGGATCAAGGCTTAACATTATTACCGTTTCTGATTCTAATTGAAAATTGCAAAATCTATGCCTGATAAGAAATTTGAGAATTTATTGCGTCCGCCCTTTTTTTCCAGATAATATTAGACATATATACCTCTCTTTCAATATCTGTCACTTTAGTCTACAACGAACTTCAAATTTTTTTAAAGGAGGAACTAAAAAACTATATAAATAAAATTTGTAACCAAAATTTATGAACGATGCGGGACCCAAACCCGCGGGTTCCGTACAAGCGCTCTTCCAACTGAGCCAACCATAGAGCAGCACAGGCCATCGTGTTGCTCTATGGAGCCAACCGTTCGTGTGACGTATGGTTCGTAAATCTTGGTATATCTCGTTGAACTCTCAGGTTGTGGCTCCAGAACTGAGATCACTTTAAAAATAAAAAAAAACGTTTAAATCATAAGGCACCATAAATGATAATCACCCTACACAGAATAGATAATAGAGGAAAACAGACGCTGGCTCGTTGAAGTGGACAAACAGACGGACTTGTTTGTGGTGCGATCCGGTCTCCGGTCACATGGACAATATTTGAACACAATTTGAAGGTACAACGCTAAATGCTGCACTGACAATTAGCCGGTATTTCGGGATCCGATGTCTCTTAAGCTGGCATCAAGTTAATTTTTTTACACTTGTGTCTACTGTTATTTTATTTTATGTGGTCGATGATGATGATGAACATATGACCCACTTGTTGGTAAGTGCTCAGCTCTACCTGCGACTTTATCTGTCTATATATTGTCTGATAAGGCAATTCATAATTAATGTCTTATTTAACGAACGTTCCGATGGTTCGATGAGATAAAGTTTTCACCGATTCAAGTCATCGAATTCTGCAGCGTGAAATTTATTTGCTAAAAATATTGATATGAGCATATGAACTTTTACGCACCAACTGTCGACTAGTCTTGAGGAACTCAGTCTTTGTGCGACCAAAACGTAGGCAACTAAGCTGGAGACGAAAGCGAACGACTAAATGTTTTTTTCTCATCTGGTAATCCTTTAATCATTTCAATAATAAATTCACTATTTCCTCCCCACTTCTTGTTCTTCAAATCCCGACTGGAATAATCGTGACAGTAAATTCTAAATAGCTTTTCTTATTTCTATTTTTAATATTAAGTTTAATATTAAGTTTGGAAAGCTGCCTAAGCCAGTTTTGTACTTGATATCCGGTCGTCTTGACAGTGTGATCGCTGGAAACTAATATGAATCCATGCTCCTATTGGTCTTCAGCGAATGGCAGTCGTTTGTGCGCACGCCATGGGGCGGCGAGTCGCCAGCCCGAGCGCCCAGCGACAAAAGGTGAAGACAACTATTCAAACCATAGATGGCGACCAGTCGGCAGTGTGTAATAGCCCATAAGTACATAAGGACAGATGATATGTAAGCAACTATGGTAAATTGAGAGGAAATAAAAATCCATGGATTAAAGTAATCCTATTTATTATGAAAATCTAATGTACAAATAAAACCTTACTACGCACGAACGTGACAATTTTAAGGATAATGCTGTCCAGGTAATAAGCAAACGTCTTATCAACTTTTCTTACGTTTAACACGCTTCGTACGGAAGTGTGCTGTAAAGATTATTATTTTTGGTTTATGTTTAAGAAGCAACAATACCTTATTTAAACAGCATCAAAGTTAGTTAAGTTTGTTTATTCTTCTTTACTTGTCTTCAAATTATGAAATTCTATATTCAGGGACGAAGAACTACTAATTATTACTTATAAAAACTAATCGATGAGAATTGATCATTAAATACAAAATAAATAGTACAGTCACGATCGCAATGAGCCAACGATAGAAAGCACCTTCATATAAGGCGACGTCCACTCCCAACTTGGTAGAGAGTCGAGAGAAGTTCTGAGGGCCGCATCGAGCTTTGGCGCGGAGACCGCAACTATAAAGGGTGACATTTGAAAGAGCGGACAGAAACCTTTTAGAGATTATCTATCTAGCCTTATTGAGCGATATCATCGACCCAAATGTTGCAACGGTTATTGCTGTGGCATAAGGCGTCTTAGCCACAGCTGTCGCCTGTGTTGGGATACTGGAAGAATCGTTATAAGTCCTTTTAACATTACTAATACATACAAATCTAAGCGATTTGAGAGTGGAGAACAGAGTAGTAAAGTTGTGAACGCTGCAACGCTACACTAAGTAATGTTGTGAGCAGTAGTAAAGACGCCGTCATTTTACTCTCCGTTATTACTAGCGTGTAAGTGATATCCGATGTAAATAAAACAAGACTTAGAAGTATTCTTATGTAAATACTAGCTGACCAAGCGAACGTTGTATTGCCATCATAGTATCATCATCAACTGTAGTTAATCTATCAACTATAGGTAGCTAAAATTAAATTTGATTTTTTTTAACTCCTGAGAAAGTTAGACAGATACAAAGATTCTAATTAGTTATTAATTTTAAACTATTCTTTCAATTTGATATCTGAACGACGCGGACGGGGGACACATCAAAGGAAAATTTAATTCCGAACATTTTCATATTTATTCACCTTTTAAACCTTCTCTGGACTTCCACAAATAATTCAATACCAAAATTAGCCAAATCGGTCCAGGCGTTCTCGAGTTTTAGCGAGACTAACGAACAGCAATTCATTTTTATATATATAGATAGGTACATATCTGATTATTTTTGGCACCCTAGCTCCCCTGTTGTTTGAGATTGCATACAGTCGCTTCAATAGAGCTTTACAAATCCATTACACGAAGTGCGGCGGAACTAATTAATTAGTACAATACACATACAGTAATGTTGGGATAGGGTGAAATATGCAGTAGTAAGTTTCGCAAGTCAATATTGTGACCTAAATTATTCAGATAGATATATAGTAAATAAGGGCCAAGTACGGCAAACTATACTGGCAAATCTCCTAATAGCTCACTAATTATTTTATTTACTGGCCCCAATCATTCGGTGATTCTGTGTTTCTCTGAACTTGCAAACAACTCTCCACGGCAGAATTCAGTCAGTTGGCACCGCAACTTATACAATATTTTAATTATAACAACGTCTGGCGTGATGTGTTCACTCCGGCGCATCAGTAAAGGTGAAGCCAAGCGGTTAACGCTGAACGAAATATAACATTGTTACACAAAAAGCTCTCAGGTAGAAGTACTGCTTGAGCTTATCTAATAATTTCACTGAGCTACGTTACTATCATTGTTAGGGTGAGATTTATAGAGCTTACTAAGACTTTGCTCAGACATTACTTACGTAAGACTCAGCTATAAAACAATCTTTGATTTCGTTTTTATAGTCATTTGACAGCTGAAATTATGTGGAGCTTAAGCTGGGACAGCCCAATGTAAAAGGCAAGTCCGCGTTTCATAGCTTCGTTTTACGTGAGTAAAGTCTGAGCAAAGTCTAAGTAAGTTGGTTTGTAAGGAACATCATCCATATCATTTAAGTTACGCTGCAGCAGCTGTGGATTAAATTTATCTTAACACATTTGGTATTTAATATAAGTATAGGAAGTTTTCACTTAACATCAATTGAGCCGCTTTCTCGGTTAGATTCTCAAAAAAATACCTAAAAGGGAGATAATTAGAAGTGGTAGCTGCTTAATACATGTTGAAATAATTGCACCACATGATACTAATGCAGCAAACCATATTATAGGAATATCACGGCATATTTGACCTCCTTGTTTACCTTCCAAGAAGTAAGAGCGATTGTTTTGAATATAAAGTCGTGCTGACATGATGGACGTGGGATTAACTAGAGAAGCGGCGCCGTTCCTGATTGGGTCGGCCGGCATACAGAGTGACTCCGTGTGAGGGCCCTATCAAGAATCTAGATGATGGTGTGCGTAATGTGCATGCGCAAACGTATCGCTCACACTTCATCATCACACACGATGTAAGCCACATAAAATAAGTTCAACGCCATATATTATAGTCACATATTAGGACAGGACAGTCATAATATTACGACTATTGTAGAAATATCATAATAAAAATATAAACTAAATAAATATCATCCCCACCATCTGGATTTGTGGCGGTCCTCCATAACCCGGGTATCAAGGAGCTTTCTACCACGTACTACAAAACTGTGGACTAAGCTTCCTTTTGCGGTGTTTCCGGGACGATACGACATTAAAAAAAATTTTTAGCAAAAAAACAACCGCCTTCAAAACCACTATTCCAAAACAATAGATATATAATGTGCACCAAAAAGTATAAAAATAATTGCGTATTTTTATACAATCTAAATTATTAATCTTATTCGATCGGTGTCCTTCGGCCGCAACCCGCTCTCGCCTCTCGTCTCCTCACGACTCAAGTACATCTCATCTATAACTATGTATGTAATAAGAAACCTATCTTAGATGACACCGACTCCAAAAATTACAATAATCGTAACTAGAATAAGATTAATAATTTAGATTGTATAAATATACGCAATTATTTTTATACTGTTTAGTGCGCATTATATCTTGGTAACTTCAACCAGCCGTCCATGCCGCCGTTGCACATGAGGAATGACACCCTGGTCCATACGGCAAAAGAGAAAGCCGATCTCCTGTGCACTCTCTTTGCCTCCAACTCGACTCTTGACGACAACGGAAAAACACCGCCGACCATCCCGAGGCTCCATGCCTGAAGTACAGTTTCGACAGAAAACTGTTAGGCGAGCTCTGATTTCGTTGGACGTCACGAAGGCGAGCGGGCCGGATGGCATTTCTCCAATCGTGCTTAGAACGTGTGCCCCTGAGTTGACGCCGGTGCTAACGCGTTTATTCCGGCACTCTTATTCAAAAGGCGTAGTCCCTGATTCATGGAAGTCAGCCCTTGTCCATCCGATCCCAAAAAAAGGAGACAGGTCGGATCCGGCAAACTACAGGCCTATTGCTATTACCCTATTACCTCCCTGCTCTCCAAAATCATGGAGAGCATAATTAACCGCCAGCTCTCGGTATACCTTGAGGGTCACCAGTTGATCAACGACCGGCAGTACGGCTTTCGCCATGGTCGGTCGACTGGCGATCTTCTGGTATACCTAACACATAGATGGGCGGCGGCTATTGAAAGCAAGGGGGAAGGCCTGGCAGTTAGCCTGGATATAGCGAAGGCCTTTGATCGTGTATGGCACAAGGCGCTCCTCGCAAAACTTCCATCATTTGGGCTTCCCGAGAGCTTATGCAAGTGGACCTCCAGCTTCCTCACTGGGCGCAGCATACATGTCGTTGTCGACGGTTATTGCTCGAATCCCAAGCCCGTGAACGCTGGAGTGCCCAAAGGCTGTGTGCTATCTCCCACGCTGTTTCTTCTGCATATAAATGATATACACCGCCAACATACATTGCTATGCAGACGACAGCACTGGTAATGCCGTATACACGGGCCATACAGGTCTTCGGGAAAACGTCGATTAGTGCCAGGAGAAACTTGTGTCTTCTATTGAGTCCTCTCCCGAGAGGGTCGCGGAATGGGGTAAGTTGAACCTTGTCCAATTTAACCCCCAGAAGACTCAAGTTTGCACGTTTACCACTAAAAAAAACCCCATCTGCCGTATCACCGCTCTTCGAGAACACTTACCTTAAAGCCTCGCCTAGTATCGGAATACTAGGTCTCGAAATCTCGAGCGATTGCCAATTCCGTGGCCATCTGGAGGGCAAAGCCAAATTGGCTTCGAAGAAACTGGGCGTCATAAATAGAGCACGGCAATACTTCAGGCCGGCCCACATTCCAGCGCTCTACGAAGCGCAGGTCCGGCCTCACATGGAGTATTGCTGTCATCTCTGGTCTGGCGCACCCCAGTATCAGCTCGATCCATTTGACCGCGTGCAACGCAGAGCAGCTCGAATTGTCGGGGACCTAGCGCTCTGTGAACGGCTGGATCACTTGGCGTTGCGTAGAGACGTCGCTTCATTGTGTGTCTTCTACCGCATTTATCACGGGGAGTGTTCCGAAGAGCTGTTCAACCTGATTCCTGCCGCCAAATTTCACCTTCGCACGACACGCCACAAGTTACGATATCGGTTTTCAAGAAGCTTTCTTCGTCGTACTACGAAGCTGTGGAATGAGCTTCCTTGTGCGGTGTTTCCGGGACGATACGACATGGGTACCTTCAAGAAAAGCGCGTACACCATCCTTAAAGGCCGGCAACGCTCTTGTGATTCCTCTGGTGTTGCAAGAGAGTGTGGGCGGCGGTGATCACTTAACACCAGGGGACCCGTACGCTCGTTTGTCCTCCTATTCCATAAAAAAAATCTATTGTTTTGGAATAGTGTTTTTGAAGGCGGTAGTTTTTTTTGCAATTTTTTTTTATTTTATGATTTTTAGTGAATTTCAAGTAGGTACCCTAAACTATCAATTTGTCTAAATATGTGTAAATATACTAAATTTTTCAATGCAGCAATGAACGTAAGTACTTTGCAATTTGATTACAGACATTGTTCCGCTACTTTGTCATGGATTCCGTTATCAGAACCTAACCAAACTCTCACCAAATTATCTTTGAAGTATATGCTTTCCAATAAAAGAAGATCATCGAAATCGTTCGCGCGATATTGAGTTGTGCGTAAATTTATTATCCACTTTGTTATACGTATCTATAGCAAAATTTAAGACTTTTATGGTTTTCTCAGATTAATGGAATCTGATCTTACCAAATTACAATGGGACCATTCGGGAAGCACCAGCTTTCAAATAAAAAAAGAATTATCAAAATCGGTTCACACAGTCGAAAGTTTTGAGGTAACAAACATAAAAAAGAAATTGACGAATTGAGAACCTCCTCCTTTTTTAAAGTCGGTTAAAAAAAGCGCATAGCGCTCTGGTGTTGCAAGAGAATGTGGGCGGCGGTGATCACCTAACACCAGGTGGCCGTACGCATAATAAAGTGCGCGGTGCGGTTTCACTTCAAAACATTAGAGCTTTATTTGATATGCAGGAAGGGTTATATTGTATTTTACTTTTAATGCTAAAGTATTGAGTAAAATTTATTAGGCCTACTTACATCGAGAACCTTGATCAAATTTTCATCCCTCGAAAAAATTCCGCACAAATTTTTAAAGCCATTTAAACGATATATTAAGTGTACAATTGTAAATGTATAAACGAGTAAGTTATAGTATAAGATGTGAGACGAGGCCGGGCGGCGCAACACCGTTGCTTCTGTTAACCCCGAGCACATCGGACACAACAAACCGAACGCATTCGGACAAAAACACCAACAATTATAGTGACATATAGGTTTAGATGGAGCCTTGTCTCGATTCCACACATACACCCGTTCATACCCAAAGTGGTATACATACATAAATCGACCCGCTAACGACCGTCAAGAAGAACGTACAAGAAGATTTCTATGCAATCCAAAACTATTGGACTTATTTTGATTACATTTTCATGTAATATACAGATTATATGACCGAGTGATTCATTACTTTTCAGTTGATTGACTTGGATTTAAAGGCATTTAGTAGGCATAAAAGGCATTTATTTTCTCAAAATTGATTCCTTTAGAATTATTTTTGATGTCACATCTTATATAATATTATTACTATTACTTAATATTATTATTAAAAAATAAATTGTAACTTTCTAGCGGGTTGTTCTGTGTTCCTTACCACGCATCCAAGATTTAATTTTTTATTCATTAAAAATATGATATCAGTGTGACAGAGATAGACTATGACAAAATATAAGAGATATCAAGTATTAAGAAAAGATTGCGTTTCGGTCATCGGTAAATCATTACTTTTGTTGTGATATCAAAAAAAAATACATTGTAACTTTTGTTGGTTCATGGTACATGACAACACACACAATCTAAGTATTTTAAATACATACAGCAAAAAAATCCACAGTCGGCAGCGCTAAATGAAAAAATAGTAAATTTTAATACCTGCAAAATGCAATACTTCTACATGAGCGTGTTCGGATTTGGCTGGTTGTTAATGTTATCTAGTATCGAGAACTAGAAACATTCACAAACTACTAAATATCTGCATACGCCAAGATTTTTATTATAAAGATTCCGAAAACCAAAGAAAACCCTCAAACGTAAACTCCAGCCGCATAGCCATAACTGACTGATAAAAAAATCATGAAGTTAATTCCACTCTATCTAGAAATATTAACGAACATTATTACATATTATGGAGATAATATAGATCTGTCCCGATTCCCGACACAATGGCCTCGATTTTGTAACGAATTCTTAAGATCATACGTTTCGATTGCGCAGGCGCATTTACACAGCACTACGAACAATGCGAGTCCAACGTCTGTAATACTCCATAAGTCCATACGATCCTTATTTTCGACATCTTTAAGTATCAGATCGCATTTCCCAGCATATGCTCTCTCTCTTTCCAGAGTTTGGCGAGACAATAGCTCCTGAAGTCTGTACCAATGGCTATAAGATACGACACGAACAGATGACCCACCTGACTATTAGTAAGTAAAATAACTCCCGTATATTAGAAATTAAGTAAGAACTGCCTATTTTACTATTGTTGAAGACTCATAGTGTGTATTATTGGCGACTCCATAGTCCAATGGTTAGCAACTCTAAAGAATCCCGATAGGTACAGACATACAGCACTTTTGATTGGTGATATCTCTCAATAATGCTATTTAAGCGTGAAAATGTATTTTTAAAAAGGAATCGTATCGTAACTTGTACATAAATGTGTGAAAGCAAAGCCATGTCGGCATGTCGCGCAGGGTACGGGCGGCTATCGACCATAGAGCATCAGACAAACTGAAAATGGATCCAACGCGACGCGCCGTAACAAGGCGTAAAGACATTTTAATGTTCTCAAAATTTGTTCCTTTGAAATTATTTAGATCTCTATTATAATAGAGAGTGCTTTAGCGCTCACACCGCATCAGAATTAAATGGCGCGCTGAGAGTGAAGAAGCCACATAAGAAACTCTATCGTTTTTCTTGTTTGCGCTATTAAAAATACAATTTGTGCATTACCATAGTAATTGTCATTGCTAGTGCTAATCGATTGCTATTGCTAATTTATGTTCATGCTCTAGTGACGCGCTTTCAGTTGGTTCAAAGATATACTTTATTTGAGTAGGACGAATTACAGCAAAGCCTTTTTTTATTAAAACCTTTAATTTATTCAAAGAAAACGTCACCAGAGAATATATTGAACAGTTTGATATGCCAGTTATTAAGGGCAACAGGTGAATATGAAATTAAACCTTATAAATTTTCAATATATTTATTTCTTTAATAGTTTTCTTGGGGACTTTCTATAATATTAAATATTAAATACGATTTCATGGTTCTAGCGATGTGATAATTGTAAATGGATGTATCATCAAACAAGCTCCCGTTATATTAGCAATAGGTTATTGTTAAATTTTTTGGGCACTTGGTGTTTCCTTCCGGGTAAATGCTCTAGGGTACGGGTGCGGAGCAACAGATCGTGGAGTGTTCGCCTTTGTAATAACCGCCATACCGGCCGTGTTGCCTTATAAGACAAACTGAACAACGTTCTGCACTCCGGACTGAGAACACACCGGGTGTAACATTCACTTTGGAATTACACGACTATTATATTACATATATACATATAGCAGCACAATCCGTTGTTAGTATATTGAAAGGATCTCATAAATAAGGGGGTGACTCTGTAGTAGAAGACAAAGGAGGGATTTTTTAATTATTATTATTTATTAGAGTATCATAAATATCCACAACTACTGATGTAATTGTTATAGAGTCTATAATATAGATGGACAGATTATAATTAGAAACCGTTTCATTAAAATCTTGTTTGTAAGTATTTTCATTTTGATTTTGTATGTTTTCATCTAAGTAGCAGTAATATGAGAGTGAAGTTTAATTAAAAGAATTTGCAATATAGTTTAAAATTTTGTATAGAGTTAAGCAACATATATAATTATCATTTTATTAAAAAAACTACATATAACTAAAAATTAAGTAAATACGCCGCCTCGGAGACAAATGGCGCTGTGAGAAAGAAGAGAATGCACAAGAAACTTTACCAGCACTATTTTATCGGATCTTTAAAAAAAGTGCTACTTTTATAATATTGTTTTTATTGATAGAGATAATCATAATCTAGTTCCAGGCTGTCTGATCGTTAAGAACTTTGTTAATGAAACATTTTTATTAATAGATACCTTTAATTTTTTTTATAGATAACATCGGAACCTTTAATTTACCCTTAATTCTCTTATATTTCAATGTGTATGATACATACATAGTATTTTTGTTGCATCGCTTTACATAATACATTATAATTCAAATGATTTGTAAAACGATGAAGCTGCAAATGTTAATTGATAATTATTGAGTTAATAAAAAGAGTAGCAATATGTTTTTTGCCATTATTTCCCATTCAAGTTCTACATTTTTCGAAGTGGTGGAAAATGTACAAAGAAAAGAAAACCTCTGACATTCATAAGTGCCATTTCCTTGACTCACATGAATAAAGTCATTTTGATATAAATAATAGCACTAACATTATTGTGCTGTGCCACAAATACTGTGAAAGATGCGGAATATTTATAATACGAGAATGTAGCGAAACATTAATTAAATTGATCATAGGTCGACGAACAACAGTTAAATTAGTAATGTTACGAAACGCAATGCCAATCCTATATCTAGAAACCGCTGCCCGACACAATATGGCGTCTGCGTTGTTTCATTGTAAAATGGAATTATTAGGATTGCAAAACTCCCTACTTTGTGCGTATATGGAGCTAGGCGAATATGGAATGGAACACCATTCCTGGTAGTGAAGGCTAAATGACGAATGCTGTGTAAATACGGAAATCAGATAAGTTGACGCTCACACTCATATTATAATTGTTTTATGGCGAGTCCACATTTTATGGACGAAAACAAAAGAAAGCTAACGAACGAAAGAAAAAGTGCAGACAGCCCACTGTAGATGAGCGAAAAGAATACGAAGACCTTTCGTTCGCCGATGTTTTTGTCTGTAGACAAGTCTTATAAAAGCATTATTGTTCAATAATATTAATTGACTTGTAATTATCAAGCAACTTAAGCGATGTACCCACTTCAGTTTCAAATGTAAATCTCCACAAATCTCCTAAAAGTAACAGAGTTAATTGCTGTCCGATCGTCAAGGGAACGGTAAGATACATGTTTTTGTGGGCTATACTATTCATAAAGTAAAATGCATAGAATTTCTCTCAGCCAACCCTAGATTCAATAGATTGAACCATTAGAACTCAAAAACGATAAAAAATATTTGAAGAAGAAAGAGCAAGACACGCCAGTATAGAGTTGCAGGCACGTCTGAACGCATGAGTGGGACCGGTTCCCTTTATTGTAACGTGAAACCACTGCGCATAAAACTTTTTCACCCCATTACATCGCTTTTACAAAAGCTCGATCGTGCGTGACATACCGCGTTCATTGACGTAAGAGGTTTAAGATAGAGCTAGCTAGTATTTTAATGCGTGCCTAATCAGAAACGTTTTATGGCAAAATGTCAACCGTGAAGAATGAGAATAGTGACGGAATCAGAAATGCACCTTTCGGAACTCCTGTCTCGAACTTCCTAAATGTTAACACTCATCTTCACATACAAATGATTTAAGTTTTCTTTAGTGTTAATTTCGCCAATATTTGTTCTTAAAACAATTCGACACGTCAATCTAAAAAATCTGGCACGAGACTCAATTTTGGCGAGACAACACGTCCCGAGGATGCCTCGTGTAGAAGCGAAACACGTGTCGAATTGTTTTAAAAACAAATATTGACGGAATTAACACTAAAGAAAACTTAAATCATTTGTATAATTATGGATTTCCGCAAAGCAACGCCTAGTTCAATAAATTTACTCATCTTCACAATAGCAGAATATTTGACTTCACTTGTCCTGACAGACTCAGCTATACGCCAATTTTTATGACTCTAGGTCAATAATTGTAACGATCCGATAAGCTTTATACAGCAATTTTTGAATATTTGACTTCACTTGTCCTGGCAGACTTCACCTACATGCCAAATTGGACTCTGGTCAATAATTTTTACAATTCAAAAACCTTTACATAACAATTTTTGAATATTTGCCTTTATTAGTCTTATTGAAAATATTAGTTTTGATTTTTTTTTTTTTAAGTATTGGATTGGACCTGACGATGCTCAGATGGGGGCCTGTCCCAGTTCCAATGCGCGAGAAGTATACCTATATAGTATAGATATATAACGGAGTATGTAGGTATATCAATATTCATAATGAAGCCATTTACGGAAACCACTGTGTACTGTAATTAGCGTATTCGCTATAACGGAGTTGTGAATAATTTTTTAATAAGGAAAAAAGTACGATGGAGACGTATTTCCATTTCTTTAAACAAACTATAAAATATAATCTGAGTGGAAAAAGTACTTCAC
This sequence comes from Leptidea sinapis, assembly GCF_905404315.1. NCBI lineage: Eukaryota > Metazoa > Arthropoda > Insecta > Lepidoptera > Pieridae > Leptidea > Leptidea sinapis. The sequence continues at coordinate 13,694,486 of NC_066271.1, read as the reverse complement.
AGAGAATGGGGTCTTATGGAGTTCACTCCGATACGAATATGGATAATGGGTCAGTATAACATCTACTAAACAAAGTCTACGTTATAATGTAACAGACATATTTTTATTTCAAATTTTTTTATGAAAATAAGGGACAAGACGAGCAGGACATTCAGCTGATGGAAATGATACGCCCTGCCCATTACAATGCATTGCCGCTCAGGATTATTGAAAAACCCAAATTTCTGAGCGGCACTACAATTATTTCGCTCGTCACCTTGAGACGTAAGATGTTCATTCTCATTTGCCCAGTAATTTCACTAGCTACGGCGCCCTTCAGACCGAAACACAGTAATGGTTACACATTACCGCTTCACGGCAGAAATAGGCGCCGTTGTGGTACCCACAATCTAGCCGGCATCCTGTGCAAAGGAGCCTCCCACTGGTAATATATTTATTAATGGAACAAAGTTGTTGGATATAAAGAAATAAATATTATGACTGTTCATTGTCAGTACATTTATGATTTTTGAAATTTTATATACGTTCACAAAAATCGTCACCTTTTTGCTCTTAATAGTAATTTTCATTATTATAACACTAGAAATAAGGGATTGCTTGTAACTAATTCTAGTAGGCTTCATAAGATACATAATGGCTTTAAGGCTAAATGTATACACTTCTATAATAAAGTCCCAGCCATTTATAAAAAAAATGTCTCTGTCGTAAATCCTATTACTCCACTGCTGAATATCTTAATGATCGGACAGCCTGGGACTAGATTGTGATTATTTTATAGCTATAGAAATGACTGTACAATATTGTATATTTTTATTGAAAAGAGCGCAAAAAAAGAATGCTGGGAGTGTTTCTTGCGCCGCTTCTTCCTTCTCAGAGCGCCATTTGTTTCCGAAGCGGTAGTAGTATCTAGTAGTTATTAGAAATGACATCAAAAAGAATTCTAAAGGAATCAATTTTGAGAAAATAAATGCCTTTTTTATGGCGTTTTAATAAATAAATTAAAATGACATATAATTGAACACGAATGAATTAAGTACACATTACAGCGGAGCGGCAGTTACAAAGCATCGGTAGAGCAATAGGTAGGTAGAACCGTTGACTATCGCCTCCGGTTCGATACTCGCCTGCCAAGTACCAAAGTGTTTTTGGTTTTCGAATTCATATGGACAATTATTCGAAGCCTTTTAAGGTTGGCAACGCTCTTGTGATTCCTTTGATCTTACACGGGAGTCGTAGCCGTGGTGATCACAAACCAACACCTGATCCGTATGTATCCTTGTCTGTCCTCCTCTTCCATAAAAGTTTGTTCATAATATACCTGAAATTTATAATCTTAACCATGAAATTTTTCTGGAGCAATAATAGATTATTCTTCAGGAATGAATGTATTGCTTGTAAGTTAACTGTTCATTTGTATTTCTATAAAAGAGTTAAGATATAAATAAGATATACATCGGCGTTCGTACCCATTTTATTATGGGTAAAGATGTTAATCGTTAACAAGAAATTCACAGACACATGTAAAAAATAATCCAAAGTGGTTCTTACATAGGTATCGGTATTCCAGTCAGACAATATCCTCTTGTAAATTATTACATAAAAAAAGCAAATCCCATGCGAGTCGCGCGACAAAAGCAGGTCGTAAACCTAAAATGAAGGTTTCACAGAAGATATCGTATTATTGTTGGTTCGGTCGATGATTTATCGTCAGCACTGATTGTGCACTGCCAACTACGGGCTGCGACATTAAAACGTTTTACGATGCGATATCGATAAATAAAGACGTATAGACAGACCCGGACAGAGCGTATACGAATGACGTCAAATACCTTATGTTTAAGTATTAGTTATATTTACACGATTTAAAAAAACGTTCCAATTTTGAAACAAACACATTGAATTTTATCTAATTTTTAGGTTATCTGGAAGTTGTAGCCTATATTAACTCATGAACCAGGCTAGGTGTGTGGATTGATGCATCTACTGTACCAAATAACTTTTTTTTTTTCAAATCATTTACATTTATATATTTTTGTTTACTGTAAAAATCTGAAAATATTGATTTAAAAGAGTTGCAATTAGTTTCCTACTACTTTTAATTAGATACAGCTCAACACAATCTTTTTTTAAGTGATGGTAAATGGAGTAAATGTATAACTTTAAACATAAATAAGTCTTATATTTTATCCCAAACAAATTTGTAAATCAATTTTGATTTTATTCCACAAGGATCTACAAATTCTAGTTTGACAGGTGTTCTACCTGCCATATTAGATTTTTAGTAAGATTTTCAGAAATAAGCGTTTATGCAAACAAAAAATGTAATCTAATAACCCTTATATTTTTAAGTGCCAAATATGTTTAAAAAATAAATAACTTACTTAATAAAGTCATCTATGTACGTGCTCCGTCTAGATGTGTAAAGTGAGTTGTAACATATCCAGCCACCATAAATCGCTCCTAAGCACAATAATAGTTTGGGAATACATATTTTTATCGTGTCATAATTCTACTTAACCCTCAGATTATGGGGCCCAATAAAAATTTTATGACGATAGTAAACCCAATTTTTTAAATATTACTCATCCATATATTACATTTTCAATGACAGCGTGTTAATCCAAACTTACAAAAACTTCTGTCCCTACTAAACTGATTAATTTATTTCAAATAGAATACAATAAAAATGGTATGTGAATTTGGCATAGATATTAAATATTATATAAAAAAACTTCACAACAAATACACAAGTACATATATCACACACCTAAAAAGAACAAGTAAAAAATTTAAAATTAAACTGCGAAAAATTAAAAAGTAATATTTCATCATTATCATGTCAACCAGAACACGTCCACTGCTGGACAAAGGCCTTTCTGAAAGAGCACCATGATCATCGGTATTGCGTTGCAATAATCCAACCTCAATAATATTTATTTATATTAAATCATCTAAATTGACTTTTGTCTTCACTGTATGTGGTATCGCAAGTCTTCCAAGACCAGTTATAATCCGAACAAAAAGCGAATGATCTAGAATGATTAATGGCGGTAATTTAAAATATTCTTATAAGGGCACCACCAGAAGCGTAATTCTCGCTTACGGTAGTGCAGTATAACGATGGAGACAGGACAATGGTGAGGATTTATTATTCCCAGCGCACCTCATACTGTCGGTTAGCAGCTCTCATATCATTATTCTTTCAACTACTTTTTCCATAATCCTGCATTGCATGAAAGCCTGTTAGTATTGTCTGTGCCGTCGGATGAATGAACAGAAATTGTCTCTCCTGATTACGTTAAATTATAATCGCAGTGAAAATATACAATAAAGTCTTTCTATTTAAGTCTTAAGATAGATGATGATTTTTATAGTTTTCCATTTATACCTTAACTGGAGAAACTGCAACAGTTTCCAGGTTATCCTTGTCTTCGCTTTCTTCGTCGAGTCTTTTGGAGTAATTTAACTACTTCGTAAATCCAACATTCGTTAGGACATCCTCTGGCTCTCTTTTTTCCATCTTTTGATCTTGCCACTTGACCAGCCCAGTTCTACTTTGTGATTAAACGAATGTGATTGAAGCCAATGATTATTTCATATCATATGAATAGCTATAACAATAGTATTTTGTGTATGTTTTTTTGATTTTTGCTTGTCGTTCAGCCTGATATTCAGGATACCCTTTATTATCATTAACAATATGAATTAAAAATACCTTACAAATTAGAATTCCTTGCATAGAGACGAAGCGTCAGTGTGCGTCTTTAACCACATTTCACCTATTTCCCCACATCTTCCTTGGGAAGTTTTCCGAAGAGCTGTTTGACTTGATGGCTGCCGCTGAATTCCATCATCGACCAAACGCCACTAAATCAATTTCTATTCTCACTGTTTGAATGTGTGGCATTTAACCAGCGGTTATCAAAGAATATTTTTTCATTTAAAAGCAAAATTTGGAATGAGTTTATGTTACCTCAAAGATTGGGTTATTTAATTTAAGGTAACCAATGATATTATAGTATTAAAAGAGGTAGGTAACCCACGAAGTTCGCAAACAATCAAAACAAAACCTTCGAAGGGATTAACTACTTCTGGTAACGGAATGGTCAGTGAAGTTAGCACAAATCCTCTTTTAAAAATAAATAAAATTGGGATACAAATCACCGTTGAATGCATCCTATTGAGGATATCAGAATATCAGTACTACTACTAACTAATCAGTATTTTGGTAAACTTCGGCTTGTCCTACGACACGAACAGGTGCATTGTCCAATGATTAAATACTTTTTTTGTACGTAGCATTAACTATTTATAAGCACTACATTGTAAATAATGCGTCCCCTTCAACGTAACTATTTCCATTTTATGACTTCATTAACTCCACGCAGCCAGTTTGAATGCAATGCGTAGGCGTCACTCGTAACCCTAATCGAACATTACAATGTGTCCAATTCCTGGGTCCTTGGCTTAAGAATTTAGAAGGTGAACGCGACAAGTAGGCAACACGACATAAACACAATTAACAATTTAAATCACCGAAGCAATTTAATAGTGCACACCTGAGCCATATCTGTACAGCCTGAGCTATGTTGGGTATATTTTGTGTATTAATTGAATTAACTATTTGGGCTTACGGCCGTTTCCAATATACTATCTACAGATAGAGATAAATTACTACCTTCTACTGTCAGTAATTAGCTGTCAATAATCTGAAGCTGTCCCAATATACCCGATAAGTCATTCTTATCGCCATTTATTGGGACGCGTGAATTGCAATTTTCATACATGCTTCTATCGCTGATAAACTACACGTCCTCCCATTGACAGACAGCGTGTACGGATAAGGTGAGTTGCCGTCGATAAGTTTATTGGGACAGAAAAGTCAACGATAGTTACGATTTTTATCTCAAGTAGGCCACAACTGGAGATAGACTGAATATTGGTAACGGCCATTAATGATTAAATTACATAGCTAAACTACATTGCAATTAGCATTGTGAAGCTTCAATTTCTTTAGTAACTTATCCCAAGTAACAAGAGAAAACTCTTGAAAACGAGATTAAAAGAGGCAATTCAAATCAAATTCAATCAATAATAGTACTTAGAAATTGTTTGGGTAATTTTTTATTACAAGCCACTTAGATTATCTAGCTTTTATAACCGGGATGCATGAATGCGCTAGGAGTTATCTTAACGTAGTGACGATCGTTTAATTATAACTCCACGTTACAAAGTACGCTGCACAAAAGACACTGGTCGCTTTCTATTCACAACTTTATGCTACGGTGATAAATTACAAATTCGTATAAACTTTTCTCCCTATGCCTAGAGCCACCACACCTTCGATCGAGCCCAGGAAACATCACCTCAGGTGAGAATTACTCACCAAACCTGAATGCAACGCGCATTGATTTGCTTATATTATATTATTGCAGTGAGTATTCGACGATTATGTACAATTGCGCCGAGAGCGGGACGACGGGACAGTATCAATCATCATTATGCTTTATTAACCACGACTCCGAGAAGGCTTTCATTACATCGCGCACCGTGCAAATTACTAAATATAAAACTTTTTCTGAGTTTCAAAGAACATGCCATATAAGCTGAGTATATAACAATAGGTTCAACGAGTTCAATAATGCAGTTCGAATCATAATCTCGTATCGACGTATTCGATCATTGCACCACACCACAAAAAAATACATTCGCATTCGAAGTTCGTAAAAACACGCTTTTACTTTACAGATTACTAATAGTTTCATATCAGTTTTCCTCCAATGAAATTTGCAAGGTTTATCTAGAAATGTGAAATTTGCTTCAAATTCGCACTGTTAATTAAGGGGGGACGGACATTATTCGGAGCAGCCAGAGCCGGGAGCGCAGAATACATAATATCTCTCCGCCGCAGATAAACTGACGCTACCTTTCAGGCGCTACTACGCCTTCATTGCGTTACGTCCCCGCCGTCATTCTCCTGTTTAATTGAGTTGAGTTCTGCAGTATAAGGGCTCCTTCATAGAACTTGGTATTCAATTTTACAATAAAGTACCATATTGTAGATACATTAGAACTCACTGAGCACAAATTTGAGAAATATTTTTTTTATGAAAGAGGAGGAGAAACGAGCGAACCTGATGTTAAGTGATCACTGCTGCCCACATTCTCTGGCACGCCAGAGGATCACACGTAGCGTTGTCGGCTTTAGCGTAAATTTATTTTAGAGCTTCTTTGACAAAGAACGCTTACTATGAATAGCAAACTATATAGAGGACTAGTGTATCCGCTTGTCCCTTGCGTATCTCCTGCCCCTTGTAGGCATGCGTGTTAGAACCTGAATAGTTTCTGATCCAAACCACCTAGAAATCCAAAATCAAATATTTTAAGCTTTTCTCTTCAAAACATTTCCACGACATGTTATGGAGGGTCTGTACCTATTGTGGTATAAAATTATTAATAAGATTTCCAACGCCGTCTTTCTATTTTCTATAAATATGCGACCATATCGTATGTAGCGCATAAATCAGAGCAACCATAACAAATTGATAGTCAAATAAAAACTTTTTACGGATGTACATATCAGCAGTATAGAGACAAGTTAATGCAGCGCTTAATGTAGACTACTACTACTACATAATATAACAAACAACTGCGAAATAAAGGTGACAGGTTCAGCAAAGGCGATTGAAAGATATAGCAGAGCTTAAGCTGATGTCGTTTCCCCGTTGCGCTGTATGTGTACAAGACCTAATCCACTTCAACATATTAGTCCTTCAAACATATCTGCCGGGACCTCAATGCAACAGCAAGTCTATAAAGGTAATAATAACCAATAAATACCAATTGAGGACCAAAAGCAATGCATGGTGATTGGGCGCCCGCATAAAGTACAATGTGAAACAATTGAATGATCGCCGGAAAGACAATTGCTCGAGCAGGCTTGGGTGCGTCCATCATCATCTCGCAGACATGTTCAATTGAAATTGAATTGATTCCGTCTCATTGCTAATTTGGTTATAAAGGAAATTGTATTATGATGTCATGCGTCACTTTGATCAGCTCCATCTCCAGATAGCATTTCAAGCCCATTCAAACATTTTTATTTAAATAGGGTCACCATTAAGCCCTATTGTACCGTCAATTTACTCAATTTTTGGTAAGTTCGGAAAAATAAGGGCCTGCAAGATTGTTATATGTTATTATACCTACTAGTAATTCACATATCACATTTTAAGAGCGGCAAGTAATATACAATTATTTTATTTTATAGAAATCGAATCCATGGATAACGTGGAAGCAGTGTTTAGAACCTGGGTAGAAGATAGAAGATTGTGTACATTTTAAACTTCAATGACATACTAAATATAATAGTAATATAACAGTAGTAATATATAATCATTAATGATATATAGTTAGAATATACAAGAGTATAGAAGAAATATGTTCTGTATTCTAAGACACCATAATACGAAATTATGAACAAAACATAAATGCACATAATATTTGAGACAAGACAGACAAACAAACCAACGCGTCATTGATGATTGATGGTCCATCAACCAACACAAATTATTTTATAAAACCTCTCTCCCCACCGCAATCGATCACTACAGATTACATAAAACGAAAATAATATTAGGAGCACTGTATAGCGAGATATTAAGAACCGCACGAAAATTTGTAGACACAACCGATTTCTATATCTATGCTATAAGTATAGATTTGTTTGTCGAATCAATCAAGCTAAAATGTGACAAATAAATACTAAATTACATATTTGTCAACTCGTACAGATTGTCGGATTTCCTAAATTGAACTACTTTATTTCCAAAATATATATTAATCTTGCTTTTAGAAATAAGTGTTGTTTTGTCGCATCAGCCTATTTAGTGGGGAGTTAAGTCCGAGATTATAGCTTGATAAGGTAAAAATATTTTGCCAATAACTATATTTTAATAAGCGATCTAAGAAACATTTTGGTAAACTCCTTTATCAAACCATCTATGGTATGACATATTACTATTTCTAATCTATTCCTTTTATCGTGGCTAAAGTGGGAAGCCGCAATTTAGCCAATTTCACGTAGATATATGACAAGACAATGTGAATAGACTATTTCTACTGTAATTATGAATTTTCAAGATATAATTGGTGATGATCGGTGTTCATATGCAACAGTTTTATATTTGAAATTTACTAAATACTTCTTTAGGCGAGTTAAGGAAAAATTATCAGAGCAAATTTTTATAATGTGCGACCCACCGACACCCAAATTCGACTTAACTAAATTATCCGGTATAACAATATTTTCATTGGTTGTATTTAACTTAGCTTCTTTATTATAATATTGTTCTCTCTACAAACGTAAAATAATACGAGCAATCTTTATTTAAGGATTTTTATTATGTGACGCCAATGAAATATAACTTCTTGCGGGCATGCATAAGTACACAATATTTTTTTAAACTTCTGAAACAAATACACACGCTGTTAGTAAGACTAGAAAATTTGGTAAATAATACTTAAACATATATAATAATGTTGGTGTTAGAGGTATTACTTAGAGTTTAATTTTATGTTTCCTTATATATTTACGTGAAATATTTAAAAATTACTCCAAGGAAGAAGGAACGACTCCAACGAAGGAATTTAAGGAAGGAAATTCAATAATATCTTGTCGATCTAGGACACCTATTTAAAGAAGAAAGTCATATGACATTAAAAAGAGGTTTCACGTAATTTCTTACCTATTTCTGTCATCCAATTAATTTTATCCCGTGCTACAAACAAGATTTACATACAGAAACGAAACCTTTTGTCACGATTGCTTACTACGAGCTAAACTTAATAGGATTGTTCATGATAAATTAGAATGCGCTCGACAACACGATATGGGTACCTACGGTACTTGTAATCTTCTTAGTATACTTTGCTAGATATAATGCAAGGAGTACAATACAATAATTTTTATAACTACTCTATTTAGACATTCCTTAGCTAGAAATACTATAACACACACACACTCACGCCTTGTTCACGTCGGGGTAGGCAGAGACAATAGAATGCCTCTTGCTTCTATCCTTACAAACCTCACGCGCTTCTTCTACATTCATTACTCTTTTACATGCTCGCCGATTACGGGTGCTTCGGACCTTTCCTTTTCTCAAAACGTCCCCAAATTGGTCGACGAATGTTCTACGAGGTCTCCCGCGACCAACCTGCTCACACACACTTGCCTGATATACTTGATTCGTCATTCTTTCTTCACTCATTCGCTCTACTTGTCCGATCCATTTCAGCATTCCTTTCTCAGTCCTCGTCACAACATCTTCTTTCAGACCACAGCGCGCTCGTATTACCGCATTCGGAATTCTATCAATCAGTCTTACCCCACACATACTACACAGTGATCGCATCTCAACTGCGTTAATTCTGCTTCAATGCTTCTTCTGCCATACCCTAATCTCACTTCCGTACATAAAATTATGGACAGCCATTCGCACTTCTTTTGGCACAGTGTAGCCATTCATAAAGGCATGCAACGCTCCATTCACACAGTTTCCCACAGTCACTCTGCTTTAAATATCTCCTTCACATCTTCTGTCTCTTGTTAATATAATAAATACTATAATATTTAACATAAAAACGATAAGAGATCATTCTATAAACCAGATTATTCTGCGTCACAGCTTAGATATTTAAAACCAGATTTGGCATGACTGCCGAGAAGTTTATCTTAATGAAGCGCACGCGTTCACTTAAAAAAACCTCAAACATTGGGTAAGCGACAAACTGGTGAACAACAAACTTGTTCCGTTATTGATGGATATTGAATGGCCATTGACAATATTGGTATTAGGTGAGAGCGCGGGCCCATTAGGCGGTTCAAGGAATTCGTGGAGCGTCGTGTCGCACCTCATCTGCATTTCTGATTTCTAACATCGGTAAATCACAGCTCGCATTAGAATAACTTAGATGTAGTGAATCGAAATAGACAGCGACTCGTTTATTGATAGGCCTAACCCACTCTGCACTTTCTTCTACTTATTTTTTATTGCTATGGGCAGTGTAGGGAAACGTATTGCTCAATTTATGAATAGCAGCTACTATAGCTTTTTGAGACAGAAACTCCAGAACTCCTACTTGTAATAATTCTTTAGAATGTCCCACTTTTAATTACTAAAGAAAGGAACCTGGAAATATTTGATTATTTGAACTTTACAACCATAGTGAAACATGAGACCAAACCAAAGAGAGACGACAATCTATCTACAGTTAAAGTGTGTTCTGTCTATCATTCCCAACTCATCAAGAGTATCATCGGCGTGTTTCCATCAAATGAAGTGGTGACAAGTGTACGGCTTACGGAATCTTACATAACCACAGAGACGCGTGGGCTGAGTGAAAATAATCGTTACTTCGTAGCATTAACTTGACGTTTTTCTCATAATATCATGTTGATCGGTTATAAATTCATTATTACTGTAATATTTGATGGTAGTTAAGAAGTTAATGTATAATTTGTCGGCTTATATTTCCGTTCCAGCTATATGTTCGGATTCAGATTTTTTACTGAATTCATAAATGGCGCTATAAGTATTGCATTCCAAACCGTTTACGCATTTTTTATTACTAATCTAAACTCTTGGAAGCTCGGCAAAGGCCAGAGGTGACATGATTTAAACGACGCAGCGGTCTTACTTAATCACATAGTAGATACAATTACGATACAAAACCTAGTACTATCTACGTCCATGAAATAGAAATAAGCACTAATTGTTACTCTAAATGATGATGCAACTTTAAAATCACTGGAGATAAATAATGCATGCGCATATTATGAAATGAAGAAAATAAAGTTTCAACCTGACACTGTAAAAATACTTGTATACCCCAAGCGAAAATGCCACACTTTTTTACTATTATGTATTGTACATTACATTTATATTCACATTGGTATATTTTGTACATTGGCAATAATAATTCACAGTCGAAATTTCAGATATTTTATTGTATATTATAAATTAATATGAGCTAGGGTAGTTACTTATCTCTGTTCAGCAGTGGGAGGCTCCTTTGCACAGGATGCCGGCTAGATTATGGATATCATGTTTCGGCCTGAAGAGCGCCGTAGCTAGTGAAATTAGAAGCAAATGAGACTTAACATCTTATAGGTGACGAGCGCAGTTGTAGTACCAGAGTTTCAGTTTATCAAGAATTCCGAACGGCACTGCATTGTAATGGGCAGAGAGTATCAATTATCCTCAGCTGAAACGTACAACATATGTTACGTCCAATTTTTGCGCAATGTCATTAAATTAACAGCTCTAAGTGCGCTTTCGCACTACGTCCGATCCGAATAAGTCTACCTTCCTCGGTGAGTCCCAATACTCATTGCAACTAATAATGACATATATATATATATATATATATATATGTGTTACATATTATATGTCATTATTAGTGTCAAATAATCTGAATGGCGCGATTCAAAGGTCTTTTTATGAACCAACCTGAATATAGAATTGACTTTGATATTTTATATGACGCTAAAGTGTAAAATTTGGCATAAATGAAATTTGTGTGGAGAGGAACAGCAGATTTTTTTTTCATAAAATACCTAAAGTTATTGCTTGTTCAAACTCTCACACTGACAGGCTTGAGGAAACAGACGAGAGATTATCGCCATTTATTTAATGTCAGATTACAATCAAATTATTATGTCTGAAGGGTACCGTAGCTAGTGAAAATACTGGGCAATTGACACTTAACATCTACGTGATGAGCGCAATAATTATAGTGCCGCTCAGAGTTTTTGGGTTTTTCAAGAATCCTGTGCGGTACCTACTGCAGTGTAATGGGCAGGGTGTATCAATTACCATCAGTTGAACGTCCTGCTCGTCTCTTCTCGTATTGTAACATCTTGACTGTTGCTTCTCAATATATTCTTGATAATGTAATGTATGTTCATAGGCACATAAGTGAATTTGCCAGAAACTGTCATAACCATAATGTTAACACCAGGAACAGACATAAACTGATGATGCCTACTACTCGGCTTAGTCGAGTTAGTAAGTCTTTTGTGGGGCGATGTATATGCTTTTACAACAAGATCCCAGAAAATGTTCAAAACAAAGGTGTTACGTTATTCAAAAGAATTGTTAAAAAACGTTTGTGTAGTAAATGTTACTATAACATAAATGACTTTCTTAATGATACCACAGATTGGGAATGGAGCGACCGCCCTCAGGCTATTAAATAATAAGTTTAATTGTACAATGTTACTTTGTAAATGTTACTTTAATTGTAAAACATACTTTTGATGAAAAAAAAGCCCGCTAAGTTTGTTGCGCCCATTCTTCTCAGGCCTGAGGCATTCAATTTGGAATGGGTGGTAGTTTTTTTTTTTACTTTCAATAAGTGATTTCACATCCTATTTTGAATAAAAATATTTGAATTTAAATTTGAATTTGAATTGGCATTAAAAAAAATTAAACAACCCTAATGTTATATCTTAATAATTTACTGAATTATGGTCAAATTACTACTTCAGAGCGATCGTTTGGTACAGCGTCAAAGAGTGCAGCGGTGGTGGACACAAACGGTACAAATTAATGAATGTATTGCAGAATTCACATTAAAGACTGTCTGGTTATAAGAAAATATATAACCTACTTCTTACCAGAATCGGTACAAGTAGGTAATAATATGTAACGATAAGGCTTCCATTGACAACCGAAATGACACAGCATTGCGAAGGCTATTGCAAGTGTTAAAATTGTAGCGAATATGTGTTATCACTACCATTTATGGTATTATATTTTAAGATCGGTTCTGAATCATCGGGTGTTAACCTTACCCTTTTCCGGTATTTATTTAAGTTTAATACTGACTGTTCTGAATATGAAATGAGTTTACAAAATTATTTTTGAAATGAAAAAAAAAAAACCTTGAGTGCAACAGTGATGTTTTGTGCGCAGCATCTTATTCTGTATCCCAGAATAAAGAGCTATTCCTCTTCCGCTATTCTTATAGAAATATCACAAAGTTATACCTATCAAAACATTGTAACTTTAGTACCCGCTACATGAAATGAGATTAATTTTAAATAGTACTCAGTTCGTAACGTTGGATTCGTTATACGTAGATAAATACGAACGATATGATCTACTTACATACTTACAAGTATACTTACTTATTTGGGGTACCTTCTTAGGACTGAGGCGCAATTTTTTAAATTCGAAGCATCTTATAATGTATCACAGAATAAAGAGAAATAGTACAGTTGTTTATTTTATGAGAATAAGGGACGAGACGAGCATGACGTTCAGCTGATGATAATTGATACGCCATACCCATTACCATGCAGAGCCGCTGATGATTCTTGAAAATCCCGAAAACTCTGTGCATCACCTAGAGCCATAAGATGTTAAGTCTCATTTGCCCAGTAATTTCACTAGCTACGGCGCCCTTTAGACCGAAACACAATGATGTTTACACGTTACTGCTTCACGGTTACACATAGTTTTACACCTTTTAAAGAAATAGCTAGAAAAAAAAGATTCAACTTTAAATCTTCGATTCGTAGCATATTGATTAGTAATATACTCACTACGATTTACTCGTACTTTTTACTTACTTTATTTACTTATTTTGTGTATCAACTTAGGACTGAGGCTCACAGCAGGCGCCATTTTCCCGCTACTTAACTATTTACATCTGACTATAAGGCCGAAGATCAATTTCATAATATATAAGCATATCTTTTTATCGGTTTTTTTATTCTACTGCATGTTTGAGAGGACTTTTCCTCCAATGAAATGAGCAAAGGAAAATATACATATACAGGGGAATAAAAGCGGTATGCACGTCGCGGTGATCGATTGACAAATGACAACTATCTCGAGATATCTACCCGAGGATTCCGCGTGCCTCTAGACCGTATGTTTTCGTACCTAGCTCTGAGTTCATTTACGAGTTGTCGAGCCCAGTGTTCTAGTTATTTTTTTGTTCATCAGCACACTAATATCAAACATTACTCTATTAAATAAATTATATCCATCAATGTTGATACAGCCTCTACAATTATAAATAATTCAAGTATTAATAAAGTATTCAAGTGGAGATGAAAAAAAAAGGTAAATTAAATTATATAAGGTGTCAACACACAGGAACGCGTTGGAGCTGTCACTTTTTTTTAATAATCGGATGATTTACGAGACTGGGTCATCTGACGGTATATAATCATATATAAAACGTGGCCCATGCTCTCCTACAATACTAAAGGGCTAGCAAGAGCTTTATTGGTTTCAGTTTTTTTTTATCCCTAACAATATAACAAAGAAGAATAGGCTTATAAAACTAGTCTATGAGGTATGACTACCTAGTCACCGCAAACCATGATTGAAAAAGATAACGCAATAAATTTAAAAAATAAATAAATAATAAATTTTTGCGTACTGTTTTACGACACTAATCCACATCCGAATATAAAAAAATACAATCTATTTGGAAACCTTTGAACAAATTTTCAATATAGTTCCAGTAATAAATCTAATATGAGCGCGGTGAATGAATCAATTCTTAACGATATCAAAGTTTATACAAGGTCCGCATGTTTGTAAAACTAATAGTTTCGAAGAAGTCGCTGATTGTTCGCCGGCTGTGAGTGACGAACGTAAACACGTAGATGTTATTCAAATTTAAATATTTATAGAAGTACAAAGATTTTTTTTTAATTTTAAATTGGTAGTATTTAATTGATCGAATATAGAATTTAACTAAGTGTGTCAAAATACTGGTTACGGCGTACTGAAGTTGGCACTCAGTGGGCGAAAGACTAAGGGCGAATACAAATATTGAAAAAGGCGACACGAAAATACAAATTTGAGTAACGAGGTGTTCAGAACGATCAATATATATTTATATATTACTATAGATGACCCAGTAAACGTTGGATTGCCATATTATGAAGTAACAAAAAACTTTTGGGGTATAAAAAAATTGTAGACTACCAAATATATCGTATATAAAATTTATTGCCATCTTGCAACCCTATTGCGGATCTGTGGATGGAACAGAATAATATAAAAATTGCGATACAAAACAGGGGTTGATCGTATAAGAGTGAAAATATCAAGTTGTATTTTTAATGCTGAAAAATAATAAAACAAAAAATAAAATAAAAATTCAAGAAAATTCAAAAAAAAATGTAGGGGGTTTTACGTTTATCATTTGGGTGTATGAAAAATAGATGTTAGCCGATTCTCAGATCTACCCGATATGCACACAAAATTTCATACAAACGCTCCAGCCTTTTCGGAGGAGTTTGGTAACAAACACAGGGACACGAGATGATTTATAAGATAAGATATATTCTATAGCGAATAAATTAAAATAACCAGCAGACTCGTGACGAATGGGCGCAAGAAACTCAGCGGGCTCCTTTTTTAAAATCAAATTGCATTGCAATTAATATTAACCTCAAAATCGTCTGGTGCCTATGGCCCCATTTCCTAATTATACCACAGAATAAAGTGGTTGTGCTTATTATTGTAAACTTAAACTCACAATTTTCTAAGAATGATCAAGATACTTTTCAAAGGTTGCTTTTGGAGATATACACATTATAATAATCACAATCCACGCCTCAGTCTAGGCAACATCAGAAATAGATGCTTAAAAATGCAATTTTTGTTAACAATATGTGCATGCTAAATTTGAACAAAACTGATGAAAAATACTTATAATGGTAATGGGGAAATGCAACTTTTATTGAACTAATCTAGGAATTATTTTAGTTGGTGTACCAGGGCTACACGATGTGGTAAAAAAACATAATGTGCTCACCAACTTCTCATGACAAGTGACAAGCTTTCTTTAATAAGTCTTACCCGATCCGCTAGATTGGTCGACGAGACCTTATTGCGTGATCATCGCGATCTCCTGATCCAAATACAATAATAATGATGGTAAGGTAATTTTTACGGCACTACTGCAAAGAAGTAATGAGAGTACTCTAAACAGTTAAGCTCAACTGAGGCATTAATGAGTCTTGGTAGTTGAAGCCGTGAAAAATAATGCACAGTCGGCAAGGAGTCTGAGGGGAAATTTTATCTGAAGATGTGTGTGCATAAGGGCTACAGTACCTAACTATTTAAGCATTTTCGCCGATAAATAAAATCTCAAAATCTAATAAGTAATATTGTTATGCTGTAGCACGGACTAGTAAAAAAGAAGGATTCCGGGCCGTGATATTAGCAAGTGAAGCACCTATATGCTAGTGTGTGTGCTGTTACGGGGTATACCAGTTACACAATTTTTTCTCCCTAAATAATTAGGTACATATCCATAAATACTTTGATAGTATTGTTTTTACACTTTTTCACAACGCACGACGGCATTTATAAAATATTTTATTGCGACACAAACTGATCTGTCACAGACGATGGCATATCTCATAATGGTGGCCGAACGGCTTGAATTAGTGTAAGTGTATGCGTAGAGCTATGTATTTACACGTTTACGAGCTTGTTTTGGTGCCTCACTGTTATGTAAGGTGACGCGGAGTCGTTCTTTTATTTGCTCGTCCGTGTGCTGTAGATAATTTGTATGATTAAATGATTTTCTTTTCTGGATTACCTCCAACTATTCGAGCAAATTTAGAGCTCTTCAAGACAAAACTAATGATAGTAGTATATATAACGATATATAATATTATAGGGACTCGAGCATTGATATAATACTATCATTTTACCATTATGGAAACTTCCAATTAAAACGAATGACTATTCTAATTAATACTGTTAGTATGTTTTACCAGGTTAAATTAAACGAGCAATTACTTTAATATAAACTCATTAGCAAAATTTAACGGGCGATTTTAATTTTTTCCATCCCTTTAGAAAATACAATACCAAAAGAGGTTTTTATCATTTGAGAATATTACTGGCACATTTACTGGCTTCCTGACTTGCACTTATAAACTTATAAAGTTTTACAGTGAATAAAGATTTTTTTGAATTTAATTTATAAAGTGTTGTGGTGCATAAAAAAGTTTATTCCAAATTCAAATTAAGACATAGTCGCACTTTACCAAAAATTGCAGTTAATTGCTTATCGTGGCAGGAATCGTTCATAGTTCGTATTAACTCTAAATCATTTTTAGATCATAATTGTTGGGAGTGTCCTATTTTCTTGATATTTTTAAGTCTTGATACTTTAGCGATGATGATTTAGCGGTCTCTGAAATGGTTGACTATTATTACTAATGGTTAACTAAAATCGGAACATTACACTGCAGTAGCGATTTATAAGTATGTAAAAGACAGTTACTGCAGATAAGTATGAGAAAAAAATTACGAACAAAGTCCACACTGCAAAGGTTCTTCATCACGACGACGCGCCGTTTTTTAGGTAGACCGAAAAAACGGCTTAATAATTTCATTTCAGAGAATGCAAAAGTGACGGAATATACTATGAACAAAAATAAATATATCATAAACTACAAGCAGCATATTTTCTTAACCTACAATATGACCTAAGCATACTGGAACATGATAGCATACATATATCGGTGCCTCGCTCACTATTTTATGATTTCAACCAGATCATTATTTTTGGAAAATGGTTTAAATAAATTACTTTTTAATTCCACCTTCGCACGACACGCCACAAATTAGGATATCATCCCCACCATCTGGATGTGCGGCGGTCCTCCACAGTGGGGTTTTCAAGGAGCTTTCTTCCTCGTACTACTAAGCTGTGGAATGAGCTTCCTTGTGCGGTGTTTCCGGGACGATACGACATGGGTACCTTCAAAAAAAGCGCGTACACCTTCCTTAAAGGCCGGCAACGCTCTTGTGATTCCTCTGGTGTTGCAAGAGAATGTGGGCGGCGGGGATCACTTAACACCAGGTGACCCGTACGGTCGTTTGTCCTCCTACTCCATAAAAAAAAATAGAGGCTTCATTATAAAGTTATATTCTTTATTAAAAAAAATAACTTTATTTAAAACATATTCAAATACTCAGTGAATGCAGCGAAAACGCTAATAGTAAGTAGAAGTTATATTTATTTGCCTACATTGCTAGTAGTAACGTATAATATTGTAGTTAATATATTTTAAAAGTAAATAAACACAAGAATCATAAACACGGAGATGAAACACGACGAAGCCTGTGCCGAAGCAGTGGTGGACATTAAAAGACTGACATGGAGTTTATACTATGTGATGCACAGAGGATACAAGAACGACATCAAACGTATGATACGGCATCAAAGGGCTGACGAGTAGTAACGAATAAACAATAAACATGTCTATGTTTGATGTGGCCGGGCCTTGATGAGAAGCGGTTTGCTACTCCGAGGAATTACAAGCTACGATATACAATACGGCCACATTATCTCCCGTTTCCCTTTCACCCCCTCGCGCTGGTCCTGTTGTGTCACTACGGTTTGTTGTGTCATTACCGTTAGGTACATGTCGTGATATTCTCGTGCTACCACTGTTTTGTTTTTGAAGTTTTCATTGTTAAATTTTGTCTTTTGTTGTTAATAGTTCTGTAGTTTCCGGTGATCTGTACTGCCAGAGAAATAAATACTATTTTTGCTTAACCCAGATTCTTTCACTGATTTTTCATAATAATAATAATCAGCATGATAACACGACATATACGAGGGGAGGTCAAAAAGTTCGCGGAATGACTGGGAAAAAAGATGAAATGATACATTATGTTATTTTTCCTTTTCAATATATTCCCCCTTAACACGAATACATTTTTGGGATCTGGCATATAACTTATTAATACCGTCGAAAAAATAGGTTTTGTCTTGGGCGTCAAAATACGCCGAAATCGCCGACTTGACTTCATCATCGTCTCTAAATTTTTTTCCACGCAGCTCTTTCTTCATCTTTGGGAATAAATAAAAATCGCTAGGGGCCAGGTCTGGACTGTAGGGTGGATGGCGTAGTTGTTCAAAACCGCATCGATGAATGGCAGCCGTCGCAACATGACTCGTGTGAACGGGCGCGTTGTCGTGCAAAAGGAGTACACCTTTTGTCAGTTTTCCTCTTCTTTTTTCTTTAATAGCTTCTTTTAATCGGTCCAATAGGGAAGCGTAGTACTCTCCCGTTATAGAAACACCACGTTCTTTATAATCGATCAAAAGAATACCTTCAGTATCCCAAAAAATAGTCGCCATGATCTTTCCGGCCGATTGCGACACTTTAAATTTTTTTGGGGGTGGTGTGCCTTTTTTGTGCCACTGCATCGACTCCTGCTTTGACTCAGGCTCATAGTGGTGAACCCAAGTTTCATCACCGGTTACAATTCGGGCCATAATTTCTTCCCTAACTTCTCCACAGCGGTCCAAATACTCGCGGGAACAGTTGACGCGCTCACGTTTTTGCAGCGGCGTGAGCATTCTCGGGACCCACCTTGAACACACTTTACTCATGCCAAGATGTTGATGAAGAATATTTAAAATTGTGGTTTCTGATACTCCAACTGATGCTGCAAGTTGTTTCTTCTTCAACCTTCCGTCTTCCAATACAAGTTTTTCAACTTTTTCAATGATTTCCGGCGTAGTGGCCTCAATGGGCCGTCCAGGTCGAGGATCATCTTCAATTGACTCCCTTCCTTGCTTGAAAAGGCCGTGCCATTTGTAAATCATGGTTTTACCAGGAGCAGAGTCTCCGTAAACAGCTAACATCTCTTGCAAAATAGTTTGAGGCGTTTTTCCTTGTTTGGTGAGGAACTTTACGACGGCGCGATGTTCAATTTTCTCCATAGTGGCTAGTTTGTTCCCGATTTACTTGTTCACTCGTTTGTAACTCGAAAGCTAATGACCCAATTAGGCTAGAAATTGGCATATATAGTAATTATGAGTTACTCAAGTAGCGGCTACCTGGAGGAGCGACCTCACCCCCGCCAACCCCGCCATTCCGCGAACTTTTTGACCGCCCCTCGTACATTAATCTGTAATACTGAAGAAATATGTCTATGGTTGTTTATTAATAATCATATCCTTGTGATGCTTGTTTTGCACACAGTAACAAAGCTGACGACGATGTGACGTCATCTAAGTTAGGTCCACAGATAATGTAACCTAGTAGTACTAGTACATACATACAATATTCGTAGCTTTCAAGCAGCTACATCAAATCATCCTGGAGTATCACTGAAATATCAGAATTCACGCTTTCTATAATACACCAGGCTAAGAATAACCCTTGGAACAGGGTACCTTTTAATTTTAACGTCTTCGTGACGTCACCGGATGTACGCCTGTGTGCAAACGGATTCTGATTGGTGATCTTTGGTGTATATGCCTGGACCTGACGTCACTATTACTAAGATGGCGACCAGTCCACATTTCATCTTGCGGGACTTATTCGACGACTATAATATAAAAATCTAGTGGATAAATGGTGAATGAGTGGCGTCTACGTACGTTATGGTTATTGTACGGATCGATTAAAAATTATTTGCGAAAAAAAATCTATATTTATTTAGCCTGAAACATGTTATAAGTTTGGGTAATTATTTAAAAAAAAACACACATTAAGAAAATACTCGTCTTATCTAATATACTGTCGTATAAACTACGGGATCTTTTGGAGATTATCAGTACGGAACCTAATTCCATCCGGTGAATTGAAGTCACGACACGTCAAAGGGCATCCACTGTCGATATTTTAATAATTTCACAACTTTTCTAAACTGGCTATAACTACCACAAATTATCATAATATACCAATAGAGAATTTAAACGACATCATTTTACATTGAGAGCGCTATAAGCTGGTTTTGACTGAATGAAATAATTTGGACGGTAACCAGCTACAGATTACGAGGCATTAGGCACGACGAATATAGCATCGATTAACAAATAATTAATTAGAATCAACATCGCCCACTAATTAATGCTCAAAGATATCGATACTTTCATATACCATATAGTCTTCCAAAGAGTCTTTTACCAGATCCTTTGAACCCTCGGTTTTGATTGCCGACATAAATTTACTTTGAAATATGCAGTTATGAAGAGCCGACAACAGTCTCATCCTAGAAAAATTACGATAATTACTAATGTCTAAAACGGCTTTACTGACGTTCTGTCGGAGTTGGTACCGACTAGATTCGGACCATTCGGAGGTGCTTCATTAAGGCAAGTGCGAGTTAGAGACATCACCGCGAAAGTAAAACTTTACAGTACGTTCTAACAATATTCCGTAAGTATGAACTAATTTCGAGTTTTAATAAGTTTTAATTTTATAATTAAGTTCCTTCTTATTTCAAGCTACAGGACCAGCCTATTAATATTTCCGTTGTAGTTCTTAAATAATAGGTCGAAAATTTTTCGAAAAAATGTTTTAATGTATATAATTAGGGTTTGCTGCATTACCGTATTTTGATGACTACGCTCGACTTAGTAAGACTGTGATATTCTTAACTGACAGGTCGGCAAAAATTTATAAGTTGCCAGTTCCCAATTGATGGTAGTTTTTTTTTAATAAATAATAAGTGTTGAATAAGGCTATCTTCAATACAATCAGAGTCGCTGCGCGTTACAAATCGGTCGCGAGACTTCAGATGGAGTGTCTCAAGGGCTCGTAATTACATCGGCACCCAACCCTTGTACAATTGTACTGTTGTTTAGGCAGAATTAACTAGACAAAGCTATATTTAGGGAGAAATGCCTGGGCTATTTACGCACTAAGCCTCTTGATTGAGCTCTAGTACGTGTCAGTTTATATTCTTACTCACCCCCGCCCAGGCCATTTGCAAAAGCTTGCGAGTGCTGAAGATCGGTAGATCTGGGCCCTTTGTTCAGCTACGCTCCTGCACTATGCCTCCATGCATTCACTACAAAAGGGGCTGTCATTAACACCTACAGTGTAGGTGCTTATAAAAGGGACAGTAGCCGATTATATAGGTACAGGTTATACCTATGCGTATTTAGTGTGCCGTATCAGGTTGTGCACAAGTCTCTTAATATCTGCATTTCTCGATTCTGTTTGGAGGGCTTCTTCATTTTTTTTGCGCAGGTAATATTCAAGTAGGCTATGAGGAGCGTATTGGTAGTCATGGTAAATCATCTCTGACCCCTTTCGGCCAGTTCCTCTGCAGCATCATTACCCAGCGAATTATTGCAGGAATTCTCTCTCAGAAAATATGTGTATTTACAGTACTGTCACGATCGATACTGCAGACACAGTTCCACTTCTATTTCTTTGTTGGTTATGAAACGCTGTCCAATTACAGTATTTGATGAATGTCTATCCACAGACATAATTAGCAGCAGTGGCAGTGGGCAGTGGGCACAGCTGCAATATGTATCGGGTGGCACTCGGGAGCTGGCAGTCAGTTGAGCTGTGATTTATAAAGCCATGTTGAAAGTAATAGAGCTATCAATTATTGACTGCTTGAGTTATTTATTCTGCGCGCGCGGAACTGTGGACTTGCAGGCACAAGATTCATTACGATATTTACTAAACGTCTAAAGTATGTCGAAAGCTGTCGTTATGTTAACTGAATAAAAACTTGAAGAATGTATTTAATCATTTGACTTGTCACTGAGCGTTTATGGTTCTCGCAACTGTCTTAATTATGTTAACATATCGGTTAGAGTTGTTGTTAGAGTTGAGAAATGAAAAAGGATCGCCCTATTATAAATTCTGGCCATTTAATTACATTAAAGATTGTCGTATTTGTTTACCGAATAAATATTGTATTAGCCAAATATTGCAAAAATGGCAGCAATATAGATTAAAAATTAACATAAATTGAGATAAAAAAAAATATATAAATGCCATCAAACTTTCATTTTTGACTTCAGTTTTTGCATATCTTGCTTAATACTAACTATTATATGTCAAGTTGATATTCGCGCATTACGTATCTATATGTTGAGTTTAACAGACTCGACAACCAAAACTATATTATTTCGTAGCAAACTAACGTACTGCGAACGTTAGAAGTGTGACATTTTGCATTCCCAAGCTAAAGAGGAGTAGTTTGAATTGCAAATATAAATCACTTCCCATAGTGCATACTGTGTACGTACCCGTTAACTACATGCCACATGCTGATAGCAGGGCCCATTCATAATTCCACGGAACTACTGCCATCGTTATGTTCACTTGTATATTCAACGCGTATCGTATCGATAGAGCGTGCTCGTCTTTTTGTCCTGCCACAACAAAAGTCGGTCTTTCGGCTACAATCGATATCTTCTGTATAACGTGGGAATAACACTTTAGTGACACTTAAACCAAGAAGAGCGGGGCTTGTAAAAGTAGTTTCTTCGCATTTCAATAAGAGTACTGGAGACAGCTTTTCTTGTATCATTTACCTAAACGCAGTATCCAAGATCCCGAATAAAAATTGGCATGAGGCTGTATCAATGACAAGCCGTTTGTTTGCCTTTAACATTTGTACATAGAGAAATTTTGTTCACATCAACAACCGTCCTATGGGCGTTTTGCTGGTCTCTCATTTCAAACAATCTATGGAATGACGTATCTATTTATATTTATACATTAATTTTTAGCTTGTATAAACGTAACAGATAGGCATCTGCTATTAACTGTTGTAACAGTATTTGGATACGTACATTCAGATTTGAGTTTGAGATATTTATATCCTGATTTAGGATTAGTTGATGGGTGACATAACAACGGAAATAATCTTAAACTAGAGATAGATTATTGAAATCAGCCAATAGTAATTTGGGATCAATAGTATACAATTCTCACTTGACGTAAGGATTTCTTAGATTCTTTAGCTATCGAGTAGTACCTACAATTTAACTTCGACTTAGATGTATGGAGCTACAATATTATATTGTGTACATATACATATTTTGTAATGGTCGCTTTTCTGGATGCCTTCTACTATTGAAAAAAAATTGATACAATCTGCCGACAGCCAGACAAACGAACAAATACTCGGGCGGAAGATGAACAGAATTTTGGTAACTGAAACTGCCAAAACTCCAAAAAGTGGATTGAAAGTAAGAAATTATTTGAATACCGAAATAACAAAAAAACTTGATTGATATACACTGATATAAAAAGATATTATAAAGGTATTATACTTTATGGTACCTACACGAGCACAAGCCGGCTTCTCGTGGTAACAATCACCCTCGCCCATGATTCATGGGAACACTAGAAACTTGTGACCCCCCAAAAACGTGATCCTGCCAAAAGTTACGAAACGGCGGGCTTGATAAATAATAATAAAAAATGAATTTTACTTAAAAACCTAATGCTAAAATACAGCTACAATTACCCGAATTAAAATCCATTAAAAAGTATTTTAACTTATTATTAAACATGGTAGTACCAGAAAAAATATTTATATCCTTGATTCGTGATGAGAAACGCACCTTCCATATTTTCACTCATTCATCGCACTTCATAGCACGACCGGGGAACCGTCAAGATCGTCAGTCTCTACTAAGGCCTTGACCATATTCAACGAAGAGCCAATGTAATCTTTCTTTTCCGTTCGTTAGCGTTCTTTGATACGTGAAGCCGGCCTGACATAGCAGACAATAATATAAATAAGCATTGCATATACGTTTGTGATCGCCGCGCCTCAATGAAACAACAGTAAACAGACAATCTAGAAGCAGATAACCCAACCCAAATTAAGTGCGCCTTGTTTACGAGCTGATA
Organism: Leptidea sinapis; assembly: GCF_905404315.1. Taxonomy (NCBI): domain Eukaryota; kingdom Metazoa; phylum Arthropoda; class Insecta; order Lepidoptera; family Pieridae; genus Leptidea; species Leptidea sinapis. Next base: position 13,669,798 of record NC_066271.1, on the reverse strand, counting down.
GCCGGCTCATTGAAGATATACACGAGCGACATTGCCGGCCGACACCTAACGTAATGTTACACTTACGATAGAAACGTAAACGTTATTAATTATGATAACAATTCAATCGTGGGTCAGCTTCTTTCACTAGTTCCTATACCAGGGGCGTGCATATCATACTATAGGCAATTAGGCAGTGGCTACCTCGTTATGAACGTAAATAAATATAGCACTAGTGTTCAAGTTAATTTACTACCTACGGTAGGCAGTATACAGATTGCATATACGAAGCAAGCAGCGCTTCATACAATTTATGTGGTACTATCATAAAAAAAAAAAAAAGTAGTCTGCCCATCACATGAGACTCTTTAAAGTTCAATATTTGAGCGTTTCTCCAATTATGCAGTTTTTATCTGCCAGTCGATATCACATCGCAACTATTTGTAGGTTACAAGTACAATAAGTCACAACACCGTTTGAACGTTTAACAAACTATCATCCACTGTATTCATACGATAACTACTTAGAATTGTTGTGATCCATGTCAGTACATACCTGTAACAAATAAATACGATTAATTAGCACAATAACATTTACCAAATAACTGTGTACATGCCATAGAAATCTAGAGAAGAATATACTAGAAGTGATGATAGCCGCGTTAAACATGTCCCTCACAGGTGACTAATACACCACCAGGTATTAGTGTAGTGATTTATTACTACCCGGGACGGCAAAAAAAAATGGTGAATTTATTTTGTAAATAAAGTTCTCTTTTTTTTTAATAAAAATATATGACATAATATTTCACCTTGACCATCATAATGTACTTATTCGTATTGCCGTCATTTTGCGCATCATTGCAGCTCAGGCCACACAATATCCGAAGCGTTGCAAGCGTACATAGTCATCCCGCAAAAATTAGGACTTATAATATATCCGTTACCTTCTTCTTTACATTTCTATGATACGTATTTCGTAAAATGTTGATATATTAAATGCAATTGCAAGTATATTACACATTAAATTTAAAATATAAGATTGTTTAGCAAGGGTACAAACAACTATTTTAAAGGCGAGAATGTTTTCTATAATCCAGACCGATGAAAAGCATTCTAGATTTAGAGTTGAGACTTAATCCCGAGTTTATCCCGATTACCTACATACAATTATGAACAATAGTACATAGCACAGAAATAATGAGAGACTAGTGACTATTTATATTTGAACAATTATTGTACAACATCAAAACAATTTTATTGATCTAGTTGTATATTTAATTATTATTTGTAGATTTATATATTATCATATTACTTCCTTTACTTTAATTTTCATTTATGAGTTATTGTGATATCAATATGTATTTCAACGTCCACCGTCCGCATCCAATCTGTGGAATGAACTTCATCATACCATATTTCCATGTCGATACGACATGGGTACCTTAAGAAAAGCGTGTCTTGTGATTCTGACTCGGTGCGGTTATGCGACGGTGATTACTAACTATTAGTTGAACCCTACGCTCGTTTGTCCTCCTCATCCATGCATAGGAAATTTTAATTGAAATTTATTTAAAGTCGTAAGTTATTTCACCAAGTTCTCATATTGTTGGCCGATTTATGTACTTCACTTATTAATTAGCAGAAATGTTAGGCTTGCATTCAAGTGTTAATAGTTTTTTTTAATTTTTAATTATAAACCGCTGATCAAATTTATATGGAATTCGAACGCTGGAGAATTTGAAATAGATTAGAATCAGATTAAGATACTTATTTAGATAATATAATCTAATAAATAAGAAATTTCCACCTATGTACCTACTCATCACGATATCTCGGGAACCATCATGCCCCGAGAGTTAAAAAGTTGGTAAGAATATTGCTTTCGTCAAGTAGATGGTAGCTAACGGATTTTATAAAATATCAGCCGCAAGGGCGATTACGGAGGCGTCACATATAACTAAATAATATATATTCATAATATTATAATGAAATCATATGAAATTAAAAAGTGTACATTGAATATTTTCAAAAGAATACTATCTACCATCACTACCGAAGCCAAAAAAGAACGATAGAACGATTTATAGATTTTTTGTCATTATGTCGGTTTGTTTGTATGTAATATGTATGTCCGGTAAAATGCTAAAACTACAAGAGAGATTTAATTAAAATTTTGCATGACGACACGAAGCCGGGACAATATATAGGATACATATTATAACGATAGATGCATAGTATTATTGCTGCTTATAGCGTCTACGGACCACGTCGCGGGCAACAGCTAGTATGTAATGTAATAGAATTATAATGTTTCCCTTAGTAAGTAAGTCTTGCACTCGAGACTTAAATCACGTTTCTATATATAAGTCAATTTTACTTAATCCTTAACTTAATCCTAAAAATTGAAATTTAATTAAGTTTTCAATAAATTTGATATAATAGAGCCTGACGTATGGTCAGCGGAGGTTTAATAATTAGCTTACATACGAATCTTTAAAAAAATACTTAATTTTACAAATACCGTCATTTTGATGATCTCGTAATTAGTACCCAGACCTTTAAGCTAAGATTATAAACCGTACCGGTACTTGCAAGTATATGTATCACAAATAAGAGTTTGTATTCGAGTCATGGACGGTTATAATATGTATTTATTTATGTTTATAGTATTAAATATATCCTTGTCCGGCACCCATAGTAATAGGCTATTCCTTTTCGGCGCTTTATAATTTGTGAAAAATGCAATCAATTATTATGATTCTTATACAAGTGTGCAATGATCGTTAAGCTTTAATACTGACATATTATTACAAAGTATATATGGCAGCTCTACACAAGTTGCGTGATTCAATACCGTTTATGGAAACCCGACCCGCATCTCTACCAGTACACACCTGACCGCATGCTACACCCGCACGCGATACCAGTCCCAACAACACACCAAATACGACCTATATTGCTGCGACGCGAACTGAGAGAGATCTGGTTTATAATTATTTATATAATAATGTAATGCGCATGCGTATTATTGCTTATCATTGTAATTCCATAACATGTTCTGTGTATCCTATTTGGTATTGAATCAATATCGTTAGATTATTAGATTTATATACTTATAATGATATATTATCACTGAGTTACATGGGCTGTTATCAATTTTAATAATAAAAAAAAATAGAAATTACGTAAATTTTACATGGAAGGCTTCTTTGCACAGGATACCGGCTAGGATACCAGAGCCACGCTTATAGCTGGGCAAATGAGACTTAACATCTTCATCTTATGTCTGGGCATTGTAATGAGCAGGGCATATCACTTACAATCACGGGACAGTCTTGCTCGCCTCGACACTCGCATAAAAAAGCAATAATGTAAAAATACCTAAATATCGTAGCCAATGTTGATTTGCAATATTTTGGTACTAAGAGGATGTCGTTTTTTTCTTTTTCATAATATCAAATTCACCCTGAACGCGAGCTGTACTTATTATCAACACCGAACAATTTATTCCGGCACTTCATTTATTTGGGAATATGCATCTTTGACTCCGCTCCTGAGTTGGTCCACTACATGATTTGCTCCTTGTAAGTGTGCGTTACCTGATATCCGATCTGTTTTATGGACGGTTTATTCCACTTTACATTTTTTAACGTTCATGTTTAGTTATCTTGTTTCAAAATGGTTCTTAATAAAAGAAGATTCCTCGTTGAGATGGCTGAATATCAGGGAGGGTGTCAGAGTGACAATCAGGCACAGAGCCATCAACAAACATCATCATCCACAATGTTTACAGTTGCGTCGTACGGCGATCGTGCGCAGGCGCCGGCCAGGCGGCACCACTCGCCAGCGACCGCTTGGATAATTCATGCGAGCACGGGCCCGATGCGAGATGTCCGAGATATCCGTACTCCTTATACGACACCCATACATACCCAACATGGCACTATTATACAGTCGTTTATAAAAAAAGTAAACATTACGAACTGTTGTTATGGACGCTCTATCATACTAGCGTGTAGTACATTCTTAGCTGTTTTTGTGTCTGTTTCAATGTTGCGCAAGACGGTAACCTGGTGGGAAACTAAATGTTCGTCTTAACAACTATTTTCTTATTATTTTGGATTTATCATATCCTTGATTCAGCCTGATTGGTTGTAGTTGCGTAGAGATGTGTCACCTTGCATCTTCTACTATATATATCACGGGGAATGTTTGGAGTTGTTCAAGTTCATACCAGCAGCCGAATTTGATACGCATTACGTTGATGTCTGGTAATGTAACCGTGCATTTAACAACAAGCGTGTTACACAGCCACATTGTAAATCATCTGCCAGCTGCTGTACTCCCGAACCGATGCTAATTAAGGACCATCCAGTGTACAGTATACTACTCCCATAAAGGCCGGCAAGGAATCTCTTGACACTTTACGGATGTCTGTTTTGTTTTGTCTGCAGTAGCCAAATATCTATGAGTATCTGTGGGGCCTTCAAAAAAGAAACTGTTTCACATTCTGCTCATCAAGTTGTTAAAGAACTCTTCATAATAATTAAACTGCGAAGTAAGAGCAAGGAAGGAGGAACGCTCATTTATATACTAGCTTAAGCAATATACAAACTTGCCAACATTTTACATTTAAAATCACAATTGCTTGTGGCCAATGTATTGTACACTGCTGATTAATCTCTGTTAGTTAACTGCAACAATAAACGCAGAAAATCATCCATTTAGTTTTATTGCTTGGTTGTATACAATCTGGCAACAATTTAATGCAACGAGAAGGAAAGGAGAAGTTGAAATTGTGCAACATTGCCAAGTTCCAGTGCCATCACGTTGAGATATGGGATGTTAATATCTATGTACCTATGTGATACAATAAATAGAACTTCCCAACATAAATCGCAAAGTTTCACCATGTGGTACTAGTGCATTATAAAAAATAAAGTTTGTAACTGTTTCAGCATTGTGTTTAAGGTGTTTTAATTAGTAAACAGGCTCAATAAAAGGAAAGTAAAAAAAATCACCACCCATAGAAATCTATACTACTTATATAACGATGATGTAGTTAGAACCACATAAATAATAATTGTTCGCGATGAACAAAACAAAGATTGATATCTTCTTAAAGATTTATATTTCGTCTGTTTTAACAGGATTAGATAAAATAGTTCTTGTGTGGTTGAGGTGTCGTGTGCAAGTAGTTGAAGTAGAAGAGTGAATGAATGAATGTTGTATTTGACAGATAGATGAAGGATGAAGTATGATTGACAGAGTAGGTAAATGGAGTAATATTAGAGTAATTGTTTGATAGGTTTAGGTGTATGACTCGATATAATAATAAAATTAAATTTTATCCAGTCGACGATAGGAAATCTGGCGTCGACAATAATAGCTAAGATTTTTTACTCATCTAAAGAACTAAAAGTATTACCACGAGTAAGATGTGCAAGTTCAATTCAAACCTCTCCAAACCGCAAGTTGTCTGTCTGTCTCCTCAAAATCAAATAAGTACATAATTAGCAGTGTAAACTTGGAAGGGCCAAGCACGTTTGCATAATAAACGAGACAGTGCGAACGGACAAGCTCGGCCCATCCTAATGGAGAATATTGGACAACAAAAAGTGGACGTTTACGAGGGCTGCCTCGAGGACGGCTCCGGCGCCACTGTGACCGAGCCTTTGCCCCTACAGATAAACACCGCACATTAATTATTACGACTTTAACGATGCTACAAAGTTAAATTACCAATTAGAATATGTTTTTAATATTCTCACAGACATATTTGATGAAATAAGGCCTTGGCAGAGTAACCTAAGTAAGTGATAGTAACATACTTTAGTTGAATAAATAATAATAACCCGACAAAAGAGGTCCATCGGTGAAAATTCTTCTAAGCTGCACTGGCGAAACAGAATATATATAAAAATCGCGATACAAAAATAGGTGTTAATCGTAGATGGTTTGAAAATTGAGGTTGTATGTAATTTTTTAATGCTGAATCATAATAAAATTAAAAGAAAAAATAATATTTAGGGGTCACCCTTCTCATTTAGGGGTATGAAAAATAGAAATTGGCTGATTCTCAGACGCAAATTTCATACAAATCGGCTAAGCCGTTTCGGAGGTGTTCGGTAACAAACACCGGGACACGAGAATTTTATATATAAGATAATGATGCGCTATTAATTATGATGATACCAGACCAGATACCTTTAATGTATGATATCAAGCAAGTGCTCCTATTTAGTATGTAAGAGATTTTCAATCAACCTACACTCAACTTGGCTAAAATATATGTATGATAATATATATTGTGCTCGAAAAAAAATATACAACATAGTATCGAAGACATAAAAAATATTAATTGCAGTGGTACTTGTTTGTTATGTAGACATAAAGTACATACTGAAACTTTTTCCGAGTAACTATTGAGAATATAAAATAAAAATATAATTGATATTCACAAGGGATTGTCTGCACAAGATACCGATCGTGAGATAGCCATTTCTCATCACTTAAACTAATTTCTACACAGAAATTAATTATTCAGCGACCGTAGACCTCAGCCTTGTGTGCTTTGCAAATTCGACATAACTGTTAACGGATGCAAATGAACAAATGTATGTTATACCTGATTAAAACTTCAAGTAGCTCGAGAAGGGGCCCAAATATCACCCAACTAGCAGATAGACTTACAGCCGGTTTCTGAGTTGAGAATTTTGCATTAAGTACAACTTAAGTATTGCTCAATCTAAAATCAATTTCATTTCTATTTCTGAATTGAGATAAGTATACTTTGAGCATGCCAATTTAAGATCGTTCTTAAATCGTTCTCAATCTATACTTAAGTATGTATTAACTCTTATTTTGCGCTTCTGAATACTTTTGACAGTTGTCAAACTACGCTTAACTCTTACGGCCGTTCCCAATATTCAGTCTATCTCTTACTTGAGATATAAATCGTAACTATCGTTGACTTTTCTGTCTCAATAAACTTATCGACGGTAACTTACCTTATCCGTGCACGCTGTCTGTCAATGGGACGACGTATAGCTCACCAGCAATATGAAGTTTGTATGGAAATTGCATTTCACGCGTCCCAATTTAAGACAATAAGAATGACTTATCGGGTATATTGGGACTGCTTCAGATTATTGACAGCTAATTACTGACAGTAGAAGGTAGTAATTTATCTCTATCTGTAGATAGTATATTGGGAACGGCCATTAATTTGGTGACGTATCGTGAGTAAGCTTTGAGCATAGTACTTTAGCTACTTAACGCTTCTTAGTTCTTCTGCACACGCCGATAGAAAGATTCTCAGACTGCCGTTCATTCTCAGTTTAAACACGAAAATTTGTGATATTTACATACTATGAGAAGCATGCAATTTTACTAATACGCTCCATAAATACAAAATAGTTTTATGGCCAACATACACATATACATATTATAATACAGTCTCAGCCTATATTGAGCCGTTTTCGGTAAAAAAAAATGTTAAAAATGGCTCTGCAGTGAGTCTAATGGGTCAACTGCAGATTATCTAAACAAGGACGTAGCCTGGAGCTAGTCAATACATTGCCTTTTGCGATAACTTATGTCATGGAAACATTATTAGAAGGGCGCAAAGCAGAATATTAAGAGAGTTTCTTGCGCTGTTACTTTTCTCCCGGGGAGTTGATTGTTTCAGAAGCGGTAGTTGTGATTTCATTGACATCAAACAGACTTAAAGTATCAATTTTGTATCTACAAACAAATAAATGACTTTTTAATAATGAATAATCCTGTCGATATACAAAAGGGCAAACTGACTTATAAAGTTTGTACATAGCGCAAATAATACAGGGAGAAAAGGGGAACTTGAAGTAAATAATTAATAAGTTTTAGTGATAAAATTATGATTCCAACTTAGGAACTTAATGATACATTCAAATCAGATTATCATCAAAGTTATAATATGATTAGATCTGCGGCTTATCATGTCCATATTGTGACAAGATCGAAAGGTCAACCGACAAAAATTATTAAACTACCCGCAAACTCAGTAACAAGCGAAACTAATTGAACACTCAATTGTTTCTACCATTGGAGCTCAAGGTAAGGTACCATGCGGTACTAGAGCGAAAAGGCAACAATAAGCCAATCAATGTTATTTCATACAAATACAACCCTCAGTTACACGAGATACAATTAGAGATGGAATTCATAGCTCTGCAACAGATAAGGGAATTCCCGCTAGGTGGTGATGATACATGACGATGACAACAGCAATGTTCTCCTATTTACTGCATATTGATCAAATAAAAATATGCAAAAGTGATAAAATACTATCGAATCAGTTCCCGATCTGAATTACTATTTGGCGTTGTTGGAGATTTTCCGGGCAGGAGCGCTTCCAAGTTGTCGGTTACACTACTCACAGGAACATTAAATCCGAGCAAATTTTTCCAATACGTATAATATCAAATAGATACAGAAATATAAAAGAATGTGTAATAAAAACGCAACATAGAACAGTTCTCGTTAACCGTATCCAGCGACATGGCCGCACCGTGTACGTACGCGGTGCCGCACATAAAAACGCTCGTTATCCGAATAAGGAGTCGGCCGTACGTGGGGACCGCTCGCGATTATCTCACGCTCCAGTCGGGTCATGTGGGAATTACTGCCACGAACTATGTTCATAACTGCCATTTTAAATACAAACAAATCACAATTCGCATTTAAAAATTAAAAAATTAACGCGGAACTTTTTAAACGTACGGTCTTATGAACTGTACTAGGCTTTGTTTTGGGAAATCAATTGGAATAGATTTAAGGTTCAGGATTACGGAGAACTCCGAATCCAATGTATAATCCTCCCAAAGTAACACGGTTGTAATTGTGTTACCTGTGGGAGGTTCTCTGCATACAATTCTGGCTAAAGGGTTATTAAAGCGGCGCCTTTTTCTGCCGTGAAGTAGTTATGTGCAAGCACTGTTTGTCGAGTGAGTTAACCATCAGTTAGCGTCAAAATGACGAGCGCAATTGCGATGCCGCTCAGGATATTTGGTCCAATCATGAATCCTGAGCGGCACTGCATTGTTATAAGCAGGCCGTATCACTTACCATCAGATAAACCTATTGCTGTATCTCGTCATTTTTTCTAATATTATACTGTGTTTGTAGTTTTTGTTATGCTTGAATTGGTTCTTACTTTCCGAGAAGGTGTAGAATATCAACCTTACAGTCGTCTCCAAGGATTATTGTTAAGTTATTTTAACCAAATTTCGAAAGAAATGGACTAGATCATAGACATCAAAATTCCCACTAACGAAAACATTTTGAATTGCCTAATAGAATGAACAATATCTCAAATTATCTTTATACTGTACCACTGCATTAGATACAAGATACATTTAACAACCAAACAGCATTACATCATGGGCTTTTACAAAGAGTCCATGGACTCTATGTTACGGAACCGTATAAGAAATGTGCAGCTCCTAGTCGCGGCAAACGTAGTCGTGCATGATGCAAATGATAAGGTTTTAGCGATTGTAGATAACACGAACGTGGCTTGATCATATCCATATCGTGTGGTCGTTCCCTGTTTGAACTTGTTAGCTGCGTACGTGAGAATATGTCTATTATTTCGTGCATATTGTAATCTATCTGGCGGGCGCTATCCGAACTTCACTATATAAGTGTCTAATATTGAAATGTTAAAAATATGAAAGGCTTTTCGCAAAGCGTGAAATCAATTCATGTGGCTGAATTGAAAAGCTATTAGGTAGTTGGTCAATACAATCTTAATATGAAACAAGCTTTTAGTATTAGTGAAAACCCCAAAATGGGACAGAATTTAAATAATTTTCATAACTAACCAGATTTTTTTGTGTATTAATCTCAAATAAGTCTCTTATGAGTCTTACCTCATTGAACTAGTTTCTTACAAGAACATTTTCAGTTTTTGACCAATTTTAATAATGACCATGTTCATTATGCCAGAACATTCTACTTAATATAACAAAAGTATTTTAATTCATACAACAACAACATCGACGGTGCTGTGAGGCTTGTATAAATATTAATCACATGTCCTGCACCTTTTTTAGAAATAACTACACAAGTAGAAATCAATTATTCAATGTATCTACTTCGAGAATTGTTATTTCTCTATACTTCTGCAAAGTAAACCAATTATCAAATAGGTAATTTATCGTTTTGATTGAAAATGTATTTATTGATATGGATGACTACAAAATTTGTTTGCATTAAGTCGTCTCATCAAATTGTGAAAAGATATTCTTAGCGCGGTGTTTCAGGGTATCAGATAGTTAACTACCACAAAGAAGGAGTATGCACCTCTGTAAGAGGTAAAAAAATGTACCCCTATGTACCCTTTAATAATGGTAGACTTCAGGCGTTATCGAACCAATTTGCGAGATTCGCTCGCTCGTCTAATTTTCTAATTAGTGGTAATGGTAAAAAATGTAATGATTTAAATAAAATAAGAAGATTTTTGTAAAGACTGACTTAGCTGTATAAATCAATGGTAAGGCGTACGAGGTGTATGAGATACTAGTGTCCAAATCGTCGTAAACCGGTAATATTTCCATCTGATTAGAGGTAAAAAAGGCGCGTATAGTCCACGTTAGGACGAGAACCGGACCGCGTATTATTATCGATGGCAGCCAAGATAAGGCCGCGGCGCCTCTCCACACACCCCAGGGCTGCCACATGGCCAGGGCGGCCTAAAATTGATGTTACACCTCAAAATTATTAAATTCATAAGAAGTTATTAATTGAATGTAAGTATATAAAAAATTTACACTTAGGTAGGCACGTCAGGGTTATACGTTTTACGATACAACTTTGGAAAAATTAAGCTTAAGCTAATTGAAGCAACTAAATAACTTATAAAGTTTTACAGTGAATAAAGATTTTTTGACTTTGACTTTGAAGATTTTCGCGTACTATCAATAAAAACCTCAAGCTTGGATATCTTAATCTTAATTATCTAAATCAATACTAGCCAAAATGTTAGCTGTCGTCGGGACAGCTAACATTTTGGCGAACGAGGGTGAAAAATACAGAAATATCCTTTTTAGTGATGAGAATACATTCACATTTGAAGAGCACAACAACAAGCAAAATAGCTCAAAAGAAGTTTCAAAAGTCAACGTGGTCATCATTCTGCGTCAAAAAGCTTCATGCTTGTCAAAATGGAGGGAAGTCAACGATATAAACGGTTTAGGTTTAACCGATCAACCTAATAAGAATAATTTTAATAACTTATGCTTTACAATTATTTATAATTATACTTTTATTTGTAAAATAAATTATAAGTATAACTAAGTATCAATTCTAACGATTGTGAACTATTTTTTCTTTTGTTAATTTAACTCTGTTGGTGTAGACTAATTTAGCAATCAAACCTACATGTTTAAATATTTGATAAATTTTAGTACGCGTTTAAAATTTGTCTAAAAACAGTGCGTATTTTGTGGCCAGACAGATTAAAGGCCTCCTTTGAAACCAAAGATAGTAATTTTGAATAGAAATATTTTTTATTTATTGCTAATATTTCAATAAAAAAATACATACAAGTTTTATAAAGATAATATTACGTCATAAAACAATATATTGTTTTCTTATCTTATAATCGAGTATAGGTGAAGTGGCAACCCTATTTTACCAACCACCGTCAGAATAATTGGACGCCACAGGACTTCACACCATCCTGCAACCATTGACCCAAACACCTCAAACCTCTCACTCCTTCACAATACAATCCACACGAGGGAGAATGCGACAGAATGCTTAGAAACACTATAAGAAATGGTTATAGCACTTGACGATCTAAATCGTAAATTGGGTTCAGTTTAATATATGATACAAGCATGGAATTTGGGAACGCTGCACGTAACATAAAATATAGTAACCAACAATTATTGTATATTTATGGTGAACTTAATTTATCCCGAAACGATGACCACGAGAAATTTTAACGTATATATTTATTTAGTTTGTTATATTAACTTTGTAGACTAAACTTTCAATCAAAGAGAGTACATACTATATGAATTTGATAGAAACTGTCATAACCATAATGTTAACACCAGGAACAGACATAAATTTATAATGCTTACTACTCGGCTAAGTCGAGTTAGTAATTCTTTTGTGGGGCGATGTATATGCTTTTACAAGATCCTAGAAAATTTTCAAAACAAAAGTATTACGTTATTCAAAAGAATTGTTAAAAAACGTTTGTGTGGTAAGGGTTACTGTAACATAAATGACTTTCTTAATAATACCACAGATTGGGAATGGAGTGACCGCCCTCAGGCTATTAAATAATAAGTTTAATTGCACACTATTACTTTGTAAACATATTTTTTCGATGAAAAAAAAAGCCCGCTGAGTTTGTTGCGCCCGTTCTTCTCAGGTCTGAGGCATTCATTTTGTAATGGGTGGTAGTTTTTGACTTTCAATAAGTGATGTCACATCCTATTTTGAATTTAAATATTTGAATTTGAATTTATAATATTAAGTCATCTTTATTAATTGTATATAAAAGTTAACATATGAATTTATCAGTTTCTTCTTCGAAGACGTGCTATATTATAAGCACCAGCATAATCGAAACATTCAAATATCTATTAATAATGCTAAAATATGATTTGAATGAAAATAAATAATGGGACTCATGTGGACAGCCTGTATAATATTAAGGGGCTGTTTCACAATGTACAGGTAAAGTATTGAATATACTATTGAATAAAGACATCATTTGCGTTTCACAATGTATTGACAGTGGTAGAAGTGCAGATGTGAAATTTTTTTTATGTCAAATAGATCTATTAAGTGCTATAGGTTGCCAGGCTGATCTGCCAGATCAGTCATCTAGTAATAAGACATAGCAGTGAAGATATTGTGGAACGCAATCCGTTTTATCTGGCACTTTTATGTAGCCATTAATATATCTAGCCAATGATAATCTGCTACTTTACTTGGACATTCTGAAACAGCCCCCTAAGTTTAATTAATCATTATTTAAGTAAAGACTGAAGGTTCGTCGACCGGCAGGGGCGTCATGGTGGCACGATGGCGGGGCGTCGCGGAATCTAGCAAGCGGGCAGCAGCCGTGTGCGTGTATTTTAGTCCGAGAGCTCGCGACGGATGCTCGCGAACGATAAATCCACAACATAATATAAATAGATCCGTATTGCACGATGCGTTCTGCGCAACGCGACACTTTACGACGTATGATAACAGTTTACGATGTTGACTTGCCCTCATATACTAACCAATAATATAAATATCATAGTTCTGATCACTATAGCGGGATAATTGCCATGATAATAGCAGTGAAGATGATCAAGTTCAACACAAGGTTTACAATGAGGGTATAGATGGACAAATCAGCGAATTAATACAAACTGAAACCACCACACGAACAAAGACTTAACCTTTTCATATTAACATCAGCTTTAGATCAGCAAATGTCTCATCATTTCAGCCGGAAGACGTCCACTGTTGGGCAAAGGCCTCCCCCAAAGATCGCCATGACGATCGCTGCCCTCATCGAACCTATTCCGGCGATCTTGACCAGATCAATGGACCATCTTGTGAGGGCCTACCAACACTCCGACTTCCGGTACGTGGTCGCCATTCGAGGACTTTACTGTCTCAACGGCCATCTGTCCGTCAAGTGGCAGTGGGCTGGGCACATAGCCCAGCCCACTGCCACTTCAGTTTCGCAACCACTATGGTTCTCCTACGAATCTCCTCATTTCTGATTCGATCTCGTAAGGAAACTCCAAGCAAAGCCCATTCCATTGCCCGCAGAGTGACAATGAGCGTCCTCAGCAGTTGTCTGTTGGTATTTTAACTGGTGGTTAGTGGAAGTTATGCCTCTTTAAGATTGCAGCTTCTCTCTATCTCACTCTATGTGATAATGATGTTTGAAACAACTGGTAAATCAACAATACCATAGTAAATATCCCTTTAATAGTGCTTAAATTAATATAGGATCGTTCGCAGCTTAGGTTCAGAGATCCAGGTGGTCTTATTCTATCGAGGCACTATTCGCAGCACAGACCAACCCTCAAATACATCCCCGTGAATATGTTTATTCACAGCTTGGTTCTCAGTTCGGTGTGTTAAACTGATTCTCTTTCCGGGTGGTTCTAGCCCGCTATATATAGGTGCTTCTACAAAAAAAACGTATACATTATATGGCTCAGGTCCCAATATCGCCCCCTTGCCATCGCTCCTGTGATTTCTTTCGTGTTAAGAAAATAACATTAGCAGCAGTAATCACTTAGATCACGGCTATCAAAGAAGCTATATGTAAAACCGAATATGATCATCCTCCTGAAAACGTCACGAATTTCAGGTTAAACAAAATTTAATTTTTACGCAAAAACCTAATGTGAAAAAACAGTTACTAGAACACAACGTGTTTTAAACCTTAAAAAAAGTATTTTATTTAAGTGACTAACACTCGTCGTAATCTAAGAAGTTACCATAATTGGTTAGCTGCCATTCCCCAGAGCATATTAAATACATCCGAGCTACTTCATAATATAATATAATAATATCACATTATATTAAAAATGCACGTACACAATACTGTCCGATTAATTGTCAAACAAAATGCGAATAAATCGAAGACACATAGACATCCTCACAAAAATAATACGTTGATTAAGAATATTTAAATAATCCGTGTTAAATCTTCGACGTTTAATTAAAATGCAATAAAATAAACGATATAGATAGTATGCGTGGGTACCGGACCGGGTACCGCTCAGATGTAGTGTGGGTCGACACACGGGGCTAATTAAAAAGATTTTGTAACTTGTCAACGAGAGATTAAGTCCGCTTTGAGCTTCGCCGCCCGATGCGCGCTAACCACTCGATTAACTCGCATCAAGCGTATACCATTTCGGATATTTCACCGAAAATACGTTGGTATGCATTTGAGGCTCTTAAAATACATTTGATTATTCTTATTTGATAAGTCCGATGCGTCAGTGTTTAGTTGCCGTCGACGAAACATTCCTGGCTCGCTAGTTGTTTCATATATTTAAGTTTATCAAATGATCATCTAGTAATCAACACGACCATGCCTCAGAATTCAGTTACATGAAAGAACCTTTTGCATTTTTCACATAAAACCATCGCTTGTCTCAGTATTTTGTTTAATTATCATTGTTTTTGTTGTGACCTGGCAAAAATTTGGTAGCCGAAGCAATATATTCTAAAAATATTTGAGTAGGAGAATTATGAAATAGTTGTACAAGTATGAACTATGTTGTCGCGGTTTCATTAGAGCGGGTGTTAATCCCAATTGCCTCTTGTTACAATTCTATTCATTCGCAAAATGCTACCAATAAAATCATCTTGATATACATACGAAGTACATTATGAATTTATACACTCATATACACAAACATCCGTGCACATACATACATTTTATTTCAATTTTAAGTGTATCATTTTAAGAATAAGTAAGAGAATTGGTTTTAGGAGTATTAGTAGTAGAAGGATTAGGAGACTGTTATGACAATAAGATTGAAGAGACTGCCCATAAATATACACTGTTAGTTATCTATATAGTAAATTTAATATTTTATTATTAGAAAGAATAAATCATTTTATTCATATGTTGTTTTTAACCCGTTGTTATTTGAATATCTTCTAATATGTCTATCCGCCGATTGAGTTTCGGTGCATCACGTTATAACACTATCAAAAAACTTAGGATTCAAACTAAGGATTGTCAAAACTATCATTTTATTTATTCTTTGGTCTACTCGGCAATCACACAGGCTATATCTCTATCACTATTGATACAAGCTGTAAAATCTAAATAATGGACGATAGAGTCTACGACGATGAAGCGCAAATAGACAAACTTTTAATTTCATACGATTTAACACAATTGTGAAAGTACAATAATCTTTAATCAAGTAAGGTGTCGCACATACTATGCTTACACTATTTGTACAGAGACGCGAGGTAAGAATAATAAATAATATTCTGACAATACAAATAGTTATAACAGAAAAGTATAAAATAACAAAGCAGCTGTATGTCACCTTCATCAAAGATGTATTGAAGCGATAAGTCCAAGTTTTTTGTGAGTCGTACCTTTGTACCCGTCACAATAGCTCTCTAACGAAAGGATTCGCTCCGGACTCAGATTTCGGTGATGAGAGCCTTTTGTGAACTCCGCGTTGGAACCAGGGCTGTTTATGCGTGACCGACGCGTTTTGAAGATCTTCATGCTTGAGTGGTCACAGCATCCGGTCGGACAAAATAGAGACGAGAACGAGCGTCCAGAAATGTAAATGCCATGGAGTGAGAGTATTATGGCTTTTCAGTTTTACCTTTGCCTTTCAGAGTTTATTAATAATTATTTGGTTCAGTAGCAACTCAAAAAATTGCCCGTAATGGTCCTTAAGGCACATATACATAAGAGTCTACTCTGTACAGATGGTGCTATTAAAGAAGACAATGAGATACGTGAGTTGACTTACAATAATTAAGAATTACTAGCGACAAGCTTAAAAGGTATTGACAAAATATTTACACTTCAAGTATTAGATGAATGCGGTGGCAAAACGGAATAGGACACCCACACGACATGACACCAGCTATAAATACAAGTAATATCTGAATAAACCGCCAATTAAAAAGCCAACAGACCAAATACGAAAACAGCAATCAACTCACTTAATGGACTTATCTAATAGAGGCTTGTAAAATCGGAATAAGATTTAATGACCGCCACTGAAGTTGACGAGAAACTAATAAATATTGTATTTATGTACTCACATCGCGCAAAGGCGAATAACAGCATATTTTTATATAATACGTTTGAAATCTATATTTGAGTAAAAATGCAATTATTATCACAGAAGAAACAGGAATGAAGAAATTTCTTCTAGCGTTAACAACCTTCTTCTTGAGTGCGATAAGACATATTTTATAATATATGACAAGAGCTAAGAGCTTTGAAGAGAATTTGCAATATTTTATATGCACAAAAACCGATTAATTATTTTTTACCATTCATGCAATAAATTTTATTTAAGGAACAGGAAAACAAAAAAAAACTGGACTAATCGCTTTTTCGAGAACAAAATAGAAGGAAGCAGAGTTGCTGTTATTAAAATGGAATTGATAGACGCTGTTTTGTCTTTATAACACTTATAAAAAATAGAAAAATAAGAACTAGAGATAATCATCATTTAAAGATCAAACTCTAGATAATGTACTCAAGAATTAAAATGTCAGACAGCTATATACACTTAGGCTGAAAAATACGGTGTTGTTTTAAAGAGCACGAATGTAGGATACAGTACACTCAAACTCAAAAGCTATGAGATATATCAAGGTATTATATCATTTTAAATTATTTATAACATTAACGTTAGCCTTCTTAATGATCAATGGATTAAAGCAATAAAAAACGTCAGAAGAAGCTTACAACAAAAACAATAGCACATCTAAACAAAGCCCACAAGCCACAAGAGGTCGCAAGAGGCGCCGGTCACGTCACTCATCATGATGGATGCACGTACGCGTCATGTCTAAAGCAATGGAGGTAGACTGGAGATAGATCGCGGTAACTTATGGGACCGGTCCCATAACCTGCGTGGATGGTTAGAACTGATCCACGGAAAATATTTCAGTTTAAATATTAACAATAAATAGATGATTTCACTAATCAGATGTGTCCGTTGATAGGGTGTGGAGTAAGAATAACATTCTTCTCTGTGAGATAGCCCCCTCTCATGTTATCCGTTATGAAGAGGAGTGTAGAAAAAATAGACACCGATATATGCATATAGACTTACAATTACTAAGCATTTACATATTATTTCAGACTGACAGTGAATGTATTTAGTATCAGAAAGAAGCAGGAATGTACTATCAGACTAAAACAAGTTTCGTATAAAATCTTATTAATTAAATCAACTGCAAATCAAATAATAAACGTTAATTATAATCATATACTGCGTCAGAAAAAAATAGGGACATTAGTGTCCACAAACTTTTACATCAAAACTTTCACGAGCACGCTAAAAATAGTCGTGATGACATGATCATAAAACGCCCACAAACTTAATGCTTTAGACACGGCTCAGCGATACAGATCTCGTGTGCAATAGCCAATACGCCACCAACGACACAACGCATTAGATATGCCATAATAAATATCACACCTCGAATGCATTCGATCTTCAAAGTTAATCTTTTGAAAAATATACATCGTAGACTGCTGGGAAATAATAGTTATTGAGGAGAGATACCAATAAAGCTATATGTACACGCGTTGATGATTATATTAACCGTTCAACTGTAGAACCGTAATTTATATAAGCAGTGAAATTTTTAACCGACTTCAAAAAAGGAGGAGGTTCTCAATTCGTCGGTATTTTTTTTTATGTTTGTTACCACATACCTTTCGACTGGGTGAACTATTTTGATAATTTTTTTTTATTTGAAAGCTGGTGCTTCCCGTGTGGTCCCTTTGTAGTTGGTAATGGTCCAGATCTGACAATGGCATCCATGAGAAAACCATAAAAGTCTTAAATTTGCTATACGTATGTTTAGCAAATTGGATGATAATTTTACAAATAACTCAATATCGCGCCAACCGATTTCGATGATTCTTTTTTTATTGGAAAGGATATAGTTAAAAGATAGTTTGGTTAGGTCCTGATAACGGAATCCATGGCAAAATAACGATTCCAAAAATAACAATAATTAGATTTATTAATTAGATTGTATAAAAATACGCAATTATTTTAATACTTTTTAGTGCATATCTATTGTTTTTGAAGTCGGTTGTTTTTTGTTAATTTTTTTTTTTAATTTAAAAACGATATACTAGGGCTTTTGATAAACCGAACAGAAATAAAAGAAATCAGTTTATATCTAAAGCATCAAGTAAAGAGCAACGTCGGTAAACACAAAATTGATAGCAATAATCTTCTTTAAAATTTTAAATAAGTACATGATCTTATTTTATAAGCTGAAAGCGCAATCAACTATCCTACTAACATCAACAGGATATTTTTGGACATTGTATATTCATTTATTCACAGGATACACATAAGTAATAAAAAAACCAACGAAGAGCTTGCCTAAGCCGAACATCGCCGAAGGAGTTACAATCAAATTGATGATTGTATCCGAAACAAATTGTATTAAACACGGTCCTGGAACCGTGATGGTGCTTACAAAAATCTAATTTACGTCCACATACGAGGAATGAGGATAATCGTCTTAAAAATTGAAATGTGTCGGATTATTACAACTTGCTGCATAACTTATAGAATTTTATAGAAAAAACATTTTTAGGCTTTTAAAAAGCTTAACCCTTTTACTAACACATTAAGCCTGTCCACTTGTGTGTAACAAGGTTCTATCACGTACGATTCGAGAAAATTATGAATTTGATTGCTTTACAATAACTGTATGTAATTTTATGTAACGTAATGATAAACCTAATTAAATGTAATAAGGATCACCTATTTCAAATCTTTAACAACTAAACCTAATCAAAATATCCTTAATTTAATTAAATTATAAAATACGTCTCTAACTTTTTAATGAAATCATAATAATTAACTAGATTAATGTTGCATAAATAATGCAGAAACTGAAAATCATAATGCATTAGATGTATTAACAGTAAACCGATCGAGGTTAATATCAAAAGATCGTTCCATTTCACCCACATCAAAGTTCACAAAAGACAGACATATTTCAAACTATTACATCGGATAAGATATCAATACATTTAAATCGAGACTATTGTGCTCTGCTGAGAGCGCTAGCAGTCAGCCCACGCACCAACACCAGACCCTTTTGAAGAGAACTAACGAAGCGAACGGAACGTCAATCACGATACACCCAACTTATTTCTATACACGAATAATTGGAACGGCTTTAGATCTGCATCTGTATTTATAGAATACGATTATACCTGAATCACTATTCATAAACGTATTTTTTCAAAACGTGTATATGTAACGTGGTATTTTTCAAAATAGTCTCCTTAGAAGACAGGCGAACTCTAATCGATCTTATCTTTGTACTAGCTGACCCGGCAAACGTTGTTTTGCCATATAAAGTATAATTCACGCGATAGTTTTATAAGTAATAAAATATTGCCTATATTATAGCCTGTACATCATTTTGTTCTATTGTCAATAGTTTCTGCAGCGCACGCAAAATTAGGTGTTCGATTTTACACCTTGTGTTACAAAATAGCAATTTTATTACGGATCCCTAATTTTGAAAAAAAAAAACATACCCTATAGCCTTCCTCGATAAATGGACTACCCAACACTGAAAGAATCATTCAAATCGGACCAGTAGTACCAGAAATTAGCGCGTTCAAACAAACAAACAAACACTGCAGCTTTATAATATTAGTATAGATTAAAACTTTTAAATGACAAGATTGACTGTCCTCAGCTTCTGAATAAAATTAATTTTCGTGTCCCTAGTAGATATCCCCGGAAGCAAATTATTCCGCTAGTTCCACCGGTTCGAAGATGTGTTTGGAGCGAACTCTCCTATTCCTAGGCTGTGCAAGATGGTACACATATATAGCGATTACATCGATATTAATTTCACGACTTCTGTCCATACAGTTCGTAAATTATTTGTATGTATGTTTAGTGAATAAAATGAAATCATAATAATTATGTTTCTTAGTTTTATAATATATATATAGTGTTATATATATATATATATATATATATATATATATATATATATAATAATCTTAAATAATAATAATTTAAAACCAAATCATTTAACCATTATTACTTGTTAGCGTATATTTTTTTTTCCTCTTAAACTAATATTTACTTTCTGAAAATAATTAAAGCATGTGGTAGATACCTGTAACTGTTTGTTACATTAAGCACATTATATTTAGTCTGTATTATAAATATACTAGCTGCCCCGACAGACGTTGTTCTGTAGATATTAAAAAAACAACTGTTTTATATTTCAAAACATCAAAAATTATTTCGTAAATATGCTCCATGTTGTTAGAATGAAATTGTTTCACAGCGGAACTGTCAAACCGTGCGCCACTAAATTCTCTCATAGAAAATATGTCCATACAAAACAAATATTGAAAATAAAAATATTTATGGGTCCCAAATCGAAATAAAAACTATCCTATCTCTCAAGTTGGACCAAACTGCACTCCATGAAGTAAGCACCATTAAAATCCGTTCATTAGTTCATTAGGAGTCCATTGAGGACAAACATTGTGACACGAGATTTATATATATTAAGATAACGCATCAATGTAAACAAATGTTGGTATTTCTAAATAAATAAATAAACGAGTGGTTAGCGATGCTACCTACTAAGCTAGAGGTCCCGGGTTCGAATCCCGGTAGTTGCAAGCATTTATACGATGAATATGGATGTTTGTTTCCGAGTCATGGACGTTTATATGTATTTATGTATGTTTTGTATGAATTTATGTATGTTTAAGTAAGTATATTGTATTAAATATATCGTTGTCCTGTAACCCATAACACAGGCTATATATGCTTAACTTGGGGCAAGATAATTTGTGTAAAAAGTGTGTCAATATTATTATTATTATAAACACATTCCACATCAAAATTTAATTCGATACTTTCACGACAGTTAGAGAACATTAATTCAAACATTCATTTTTTTGGTTAAAACAGTTATGTTATTTACTTTTACTTATTATTGATACATAGTCTGAAACAGCGTGAATTCACCATCATCCTAAGGAGCCGGTAACTTTTTGTGGGAAGCTACTTTGCAGAGGATGCCGGCCAGATTATGGGTACCACAGCGGCTCCTATTTCTGCCGTGAAAAAGTAATGTGTAAGCATTACTGCTTGTCGGTCCGAAGGGCGCCGTAGCTAGTGAAATAACTTGGCAAATGAGACTTGATATCTCAAGGTGACGAGCGCAGTTGTAGTGCCGCTCAGAATATTTGGGTATTTCAAGAATCCTAAGCGGCACTGTAATGTATTGCGCGGGGTGTATCCATTACCATCAGCTGCTGAACGTCCTGTTCGTTTCGACCCTTTTTTTCATAAATAAAAATCATAAACTTACTGACCGGTAACTGACAAATCACAAGCTCACCTGTGGTTCTGTTTCGCAAAAAAAAGTGCAATACACAATAGCAAATTAAAAAAACATCAATGGGATAGGTACATACATACATAATATTAGAATAGAATATATTATGTCACAATCATTAAAATTATTCAAAAATTTTCAGCATCAACAAGATTTTAAATTTCTTAAAAGAACCTCAAATCGTTATACTTAGCCCTAGAAAGCCCACAAATCAAAAACTCCTAAGATCCTAAAAGAACTGGGAAGCATTAATGTGTAAGCAACTGTGTTTCGGACTGAAGGGCACCGTAGCTAGTGAAATTACTTGGCAAATGAGATGTGAATCTCAAGGTGACGAGCGCAGTTGTAGTGCCGCTCAGAATTTTTGTGTCTTTCAAGACTCCTGAACGGCACTGCACTGTAATGAGCGAGGCGTATCAATTACCACCAGCTGAACGTCCTGCTCGTCTCGTCCCTTATTTTCATAAACAAAATTCAAAGTATTCAAAAACTGTCACCATCAATAAAATTTGAAATATGTCTTAAAACAATTTCAAATGCTTATAGCTCTAGAAGGCCAACAAATTATAATTCTTAAGATCTTTGAAGAACTTCGTATAAACAACCATTAAGATAACTTAATAAATTCTAACATCAATTACACTAAGTTGAGAAATAAAAAATAATTTATACGTTCAGTTTCGCCACAAAATTGGCATTCAATTATCTATGATTTTATTAAATACATTATTGTAACATTAGTTATTCACACAAACGGTGGCATTTCCGGGGATAAATGGATAATATATCCGTTACCAACGCAATTAATACAATTCAACATTTTATATAATTAAGTGTTTGAACAAAAAACGTTGAGTTATGAAGGTGTTGCAGACTAACTTTGATAAAGCCGCGATGGCTGCCCCACCATCTAAATCGAGTAAAAAGTTTATAGCCGTCGATATTTGAGTTAATGATGACCTTCGTTAGCAATATTGAAAAAAAAAAACAATAGCTTTATGTGAATAATCGCAATTTTCACAAATTAAGTTTAATTATCATAAGATACATAATAGCTTTCAGGGTAAATGTTTTAATAAAGTCCCAGCCACTGTTAAGGCATTATCTATAAATAAAATTAAATGTTTTATTAAAAAATGGCTCAGTCGTAAATCCTACTATTCCACAGCTGAATATCTAATTGATCCGACAGCCTGGGATTAGATTATGATATTATATATTGCATTAAAAAGAGCACAAAAAAGAATGCTGGGAGTTTCTTGCGCCGCTTCGTCTCTCTCAGAGCGCTAATTGTTTCCGAAGCGGCAGTAGTATCTAGTATATTAGAAATGACATCAAAAAGAGTTCTAAAGGAATCAATTTTGAGAAAAAAAAATGCGTTTTTATGCCTTCTTTATTTTTCATAATACTCATATGTGTTACTTCATATGTCGGGCGATTTCACCACTATATTTAAACCACTGACTTTACACGTCATAAGTAGTATCTAAATAGAATGTATCAAATAGTTAGTCATCAATAAAAATAACTTATTTTTTTAATAAAAAAATTTAATTCAAATGTTTTTAATTACAATAACGACAGTGGCCGCTTTTGAACGCCTTCACCGTTTTAAATTGGATTTTGGTCATTTTTGGTTTAAAAGTTATATATAAGTACACTGATAAGTTAAGGCACCAGGTTAATTGCTGGGAGCAAGCGTGCTGGTAGAATATGATGAATATGATGATAAAATATGATTTGGAAGAAACATCGAAAAAAATCGTGACATTTTATGTATCGTTTCAGGGACAGTGCAAAAGAAGAAGCCGTGAATACCACATACAAGGATGTGGTGTTTATCCTACTAATATTATAAATGTGAAAGTTTGTATGTCTGGATGTATGTTTGAACTTCTTTAACGCAAAATCTACTGAATAGATTTCGATGAAACTTTACAATAATATAGCTTACACACCAGAATAACAAATAGGCTATAATTTATAAAACTATAGTGGAATTATACAAAATATAAAACAAGAGTGATTGTTACTAATGAATACAACTAGCGCCATCTCTTATCAACTAGCAAGCAAAAGATCAATACATTTTATATAGCAAAACAACGTTTGCCGGGTCAGCTAGTTTATTTTATATATGTGTTAAGATTCACCAATGGTAATTACAATATCTAATATATAAAATTCTCGTGTCATGGTGTTAAACATTGAACTCCTCCGAAACGGCTTGACCGATTCTCATGAAATTTTGAGTGCATATTGGTGCGTCTGATAATCGGACAACATCTCATTTTCATCCCCCTAAATGTTATGACTGGCTCACACGAAATTTTTTTTAATTTTTTTGACATCTTTTTTTTAATTTGTTTGTTTATTATGAGTGAGCATTAAAAAATAGATCAACAGTTACTATTGTATCGCGATTTTAATATCGGCAATACAACGTCATAATTTTTATTTTATTATTTTTTAACGTAAGACATATACTCACACACTCAAATGAAACCATAACGTACCAATGGATTGAAATTTTATAATACTATCATAAGAGAGATAGTTAGATAACTTAAAAACAAAAATACCAGAGGGGGTAAATATAAAAACATTAACTCAAACAATATATATCAAAATTTAAAACTTTTAACCAGTAAATATACCTTATTTCATTCGTCTCCCTAATGATGTATATTAGTGTAAAAACACACGCTCATAAGACGAATTTGATTTACTAGCATCGCGGGCGCAAATTTTGTTTATACGACTAAAATGGACTCTAGCACGTGGTGATAAGAGTTGTGCTGAATGCTGAATATGTTTGTGAAGTCGGTAGGCGCCACAAGTCGTGGTACGATAACATTTTATTTTATAATTCGAAACGGGAACAGAATACCAATTACGGTTCGGGGTGCAGGTAGGCGTACCTAGCCACATAGCGTTATGATAATAATAATCATGCGCACGCGCAAATCTATAACTAGAAGAACACAAGAGATAGAACCAATTGCAATCGCATTCGCAAGAATAGCATAAGATATAATGGAAATATAAAATGTATTTACAATCACATCAGGGGGACAAACAGCTATTTCCGTCACCTACTACAATAACAACCTTTTAGGTAGAGGTTTCAGAAACTTTATTTATACCAATAAATATGAAAGACAGTGCAGTTTGGTGAACAAAGAATAGATAGATACATCATAGTCGTCTGGGCATCGATTTTGGTGATTCTGGGTTTAAATAGCAATTGTATCTCTTTTTCGGTTTATTCCCTTCTGTAAAGTACATTTTGTGCATTAGGCAACATAACACTAAAAATAAGGGATTGCTTGTAACTATTACTAGAAGGCTTCATAAGATACACAATAGCTTTAAGGGTAAATGTATACACTTTTATAATAAATTCCCAGCCACTGTTCAGGCATTATCTATAAATAAATTTAAATGATTTATTAAAAAATGTCTCTGTCGTAAATCCTACTACACCACAGCTTATGATTGTTTTATAGCGATAGAAATGACTGTACAATATTGTATACTTTTAATGAAAAGAACGCAAAAAATAAGAATGCTAGGAGAGTTTCTTGCGCCGACATGACATCAAAAAGAATTCTAAACGTATCAATTTTGAGAAAATAAACGCCTTTTATGTATTTTAACAACATTAAGGTAAACTATTCAGAATGAATCAAATTAATAACAGCATTATATCAATCGAAATTATTGCACATAAACAGGTATATAATGTTGTCAATGTATTTTAATGTAAAAAATATAATAAAGTGAACGATACAAACGTTATCAAAGTCGTGTAGTTTACGCCGTGTTCGCTACCGTATTGGAGAGACCCTTATCTGCAGGTAGAAGGCATAAGGCTTGCTACATACTGCGCGGTCACTCCGCCGATTTATATTAATTAATACATCTGATAGAGTAATTTTTCTAATTATCTAACTAACTATTTTTTATGAAAAAAAGGGACAAGACGAGCAGGATGTTCAGCTGACGGTAATTGATACGCCCTGCCCATTACAATGCAGTACCGCTCAGGATTCTTGAAAAAACCCCAAAAATTCTGAATGGCACTACAACTGCGCTCGTCACCTTGGTACAGGGTGGCGCAATAGAACGTGCATATTTAAAATATTGATTAAAAAATAAATACAAAAGGTATAGTTAAAATAAAACTGAGGTATTATTAAGAAATAACTGAAGTTTATTTTTTTTAAATAACATCGTCTAAATGATGACCCTCTCTACGACGACACTCCTCTAATCGCAAACGGAAGTTATTGAAAACATTCTTCAGTAATGCTGGTGTAATTGCTGCCATTTCACCACGGATATTCTCCTTGAGCTGATCGATGTTTTTCGGATTATTGCTGTAGACTTTGTTCTTGAGGTATCCCCACAAAAAAAAGTCAGGAGGCGTCACGTCTGGACTACGTGGGGGCCATGGGATATCACCTCTTTTCGAAATCAGTCTGCCAGGAAACATCTGTTTCACAACCGCCATGGAGTCATTTGATGTGTGACAGGTAGCTCCGTCTTGTTGAAACCAAGTCCTAGAATTCACTATTCTTGAATTTTCAAGCTCTGAAGCCAAAAAACCTTCCAACATCGTAACATAGCGTTCGGTATTAACAGTGACGTTTTGCCCCCGCGCATTTTCAAAGAAAAACGGTCCAATTATTCCTCTACCAGAGATTGCTGCCCATACTTTCACTTTAGGACTATGCAGTGGTTTCTGGTGCTTGAGTTTGAGATTCTCACTGTTCCAGTAACGACAATTTTGACGGTTGACGAACCCATTGATATGGAAGTGGGCCTCATCTGAGAAAAGGATATTGTCAAAATTGGAAAATCGATTAAGCATTTCATTAGCAAATGCGAGCCTTGCTCCGAAGTCAGACTCTTTCAATTCTTGTGTTAACTGCAGCTTGTAAGGATGCAGTTTAAGATCCAAGTTTAAAATTCGTTGCAAACTTCGTCTCGATAAGTGTAAGACAGACGATCTCTTGCGAGTAGACATTTGTGGATCTCCTCGTACAGACTGCATAACTCTCTCAATATTGTCGTCGGTCCTAGATGTTCTTGGACGACCTTTTGCTTGTGGTTTAAACGTTGAACCAGTCTCTTCAAAACGCTGTACCCATATTTTAATTAAATTAGCACTCGGAGCTTCATTAATTTGCCGTAGTCCATATTCAGAACAATATAAACGCCTAGTACCGATGTATGAACGAGAGTTCTCGTGAAATGCGCGCACGCAAAATGCGCGAAGCTTCCCGTCGAAGTGACTCATAGTGACTAAAACTCCATGAGCCCGCCTACCCAATGATGCAGACTCCCCCCGCCCGCGCACTTTCTACCCCGCGAAAAAAGATAATGCAATATACACGTTCTATTGCGCCACCCTGTACATAAGATGTTAAGTCTCATTTGCCCAGTAATTTCACTAGCTACGGCGCCCTTCGGACCGAAAAGCAGTAATGCTTACACATGACTGTTTCACGGCAGAAATAGGCGCCACTGTGGTACCCATAATCTGGCTGGCATCATGTGCAAAGGAGCCTCCCACTGGTAATTGAATGTATTTGTTATGTTAGACACGCGTGGACGAGCTAAACGAATCTTGTAGTATGTGATCACTGTCGCCTATTACGTCGATGATAGACTTTAATTTGTACTTTATGTAACAAATATCACGACACTTACCAGTCAATTTTAATACATATTACTACTCTTTCTATAATCATAGAATAATCATCGTTGCTTAAAAAAAGCGATCAGTTAATTTAAAATACCCACGTTTTAATGGTTATTATTGCTTCCTTTATGAAGTCAGTTTAATAAAAATCCAATATGAATAAATAAAAAGCTGTCAGTGTGTGAAAAACTTCTTAGCTTCACAAACGGCATTATATTATTCGGATTTTTAAGATATAGTTTAAGATGCATTTTTTGTTAGAAATTATTTTATCAACATATTAATAAAGCCGAATTTGAGTTTTACTTTTAATTATTTCATATAAAAATAATATAAATTGAATACAACATAATATTTCATGGCTCAACGCGACCGAAGAAGTTTTTAGTGCAAAAATAGCATTTATCAATGTTAGAGAAATTTGAAAAAAAAATAATTCCAATCCAAACAACAATATTGTATTTAATATTTTGTAGCAAAGATAGTCAAAAGCGTTTATTAGTAAGCAAGCCCAGTTCCTTGTTGACCCTTCCGTGATTCGGTCGGAAGGTGTAAATGATACAACAATGTAATTGCTGCACATTCTGTTAAAATAATACCATAAAGAAAATATAACAATCATCAACAAGAAATTTATGTCGTTCTGACACACAGTACGAATCATCAAAATCGGCCCACTATTTTGGTCTATAGAGCACCACAAAGGAACAAACATACCTTACATAGACTGATAAACAAATTTTTGTGACACACTGTCGGATAATGTGTTTTCGAAAGGAAACTTCTTTATCGACGGATGAGAGAAATTTTATAGCAATGTCGTCACGATTTTCGGTTACACGCCATGTTGTTTTTTCTGACATTCATTAATATTCAATAACAAGACTATATTCATATGCGCTAATCTTACCTTCAATTCTACTCAATTATTTGATGAGTAAATGTGAAAGTGGTATTCATGGATCTTATATAGAATATAAAATGACATAAGTATGAAATGGCGTAGTACCAGAAACTCTTTCATCAAAAAACAAGAATAGCTAAACGTAAGTGTTCATTTGTTAATGAATTATATCAATATAACATATTAATTTTTGTAAAATATACAAAATCTCACTTCTTAAAATAATATATTTTTTAAGTAGAGAAAATGATTAGTTAAGTTGGTAAGACGCCTCTAATTAAAATTTATTGAAATAGGCGTTACTTTGCGGAAATCCATAATTATCTGGCACGAGACAAGCCAAGCCAGAGTTTGGCGAGTCAACATCTCCTGAGGATGCCTTGTGTAGAGGCGACACACGTGTCAAATTGTTTAAGGACAAATATTGGCGGAATTAACACTAAAGAAAACTCAAAACATTTGGATAATTTATATATTGTTAATAATTATTAAATTTTACTTCAATTGCGCGTAAAAAATACACACTTTTTCATTTTCATATGAGGTAGCCCGCGGTCTCATTTGGCCATAATAATTTGAGAATCGTAGATGATATAAATCAAACGAAAATAGACAGTCACCTAGTAAAGAAACCAACAATTACTCTAAAAGCCTCGGATCCGAGAGTGGAGATAATAATAACTATAATGACCAATAATTGTATCTATGAATGGGGGCTATTTGTGTGTCTCTCGAGCGGACTCCAAGTCCGGGCAGACCCCGCATTACGACCGGTCGAGGCCCTCGCTGTAATTTAACAGTAGCATTCCGTTTATCTCCACACTCGAATGATCATTCGAACTCATTATCAAAAGGGGCTTGATCGAAATTGTTTGATTTTTATACACATAATTGGAGCACATTAAGTTTGGCCCCTACCGTTTCTTAGGATAGTCTTTGCAAAACAAACTCTCCTAATAGAAACTATGTAGATGATGGGGTGTGTTTTTCTTCTCGAGCACTATTTACATTAGTGATATGATTATGCATGCTAATATTCTACCATTATTTTTTTCCGTGCCTGGCACATAGTTTGTTCATAAATTGTAAGTGGCCCTCAAGATATTTAATAACGAAATAAAAAAATATTAATTAATTGTTACGAGACGTCGCAGGTTCAAAATTTTATTTATAAATTTAATTTGTGTAATTTAGTTGTTACAAATGGATTTTCGTACATATTATATTCCTGTGAACTCCTAATGAATAGATTATAATGGGGAATTTAATTCATGGAGTGCAGTTTAGTCCAACTTGAGAGATGGCATAGTTTTTTTTTTTCATTTTCGGACCCATAACTATTTTTATTTCCAATATTTGTTTTGTATGGACATATTTCCTATGAGAGATTTTATTGACGCACTGTTCAACAATTATTCTGTGAAATAAGTTCATTATAACAACAGGGAGCATATTTTACGCATAATATAAAATGAAATTGACAAATGCATAAAAAACAGTATTTTATTTACTATGTACCGAACAACGTCTGCTGCGCCAGCTAGTTAGAAATAAATGTATTCTCATATAACTGGTCTGCTTGCTTATTAGATTATTTAATATATATTAAATGTACAAAATATTTATTTACGCAGTTTTGCTAAAGTTATACATAAATACAAGACCACTCTCCAATGTGTAATTTAAAAAAAATACAATTGTTTCACAACACGAATCATTACAATAACCACAAGAAAACGTAATTAAAAAAAACCAGCAACTATTCCAAGAAACGACGAGAATAATTCTTTAGTTTCCATTAATATGTGTAGTTGTGTCGATACAGCGAATATGCGCGAGTTTTTTTTTTTTATTAAAATAATATGCGGACCAATACTTATCGCTAGATTATAGGAATTCATTAAGGTGATCAGTATGTTTCAAACATAATTAACTATTAATATAATAATAACGTTCAATGTATTTGGATCAAGATTAATATTATACTATGCAATAAACCTACCTTACTTACTGTGAACCAGTGAGGTAGTAGACTTAAGTAACAAAACAATTTGTGACTAGTAGTAGTTGAATAGTACTATATAACTTAAAGACAACATGGAAAGAAGTTGTAACTTTGTTTTTAAATAAGATTTTTGCGTAAAAATTACTCTTGTATTATTATTTTAGTTAACCGACGTTTCAAGACCTTACCAGATCTCGTTTTCAGCGGTACCACAAGTACCAACAAACACCACCTCCGAGGCAGTGGGAGGCTCCTTTGCACAGGATGCCGGCTAGATTATGGGTACCACAACGGCGCCTATTTCTGCCGTGAAGCAGTAATGTGTAAGCATTACTGTGTTTCGGTCTGAAGGGCGCCGTAGCTAGTGCATGCAATTACTGGGCAAAAGAGACTTAACATCTTATGTCTCAAGGTGACGAGCGCAATTATTGTAGTGCCGTCCAGAATTTTTGAGTTTTTCAAGAATCCTGAGTGGCACTGCATTGTAATGGGCAGGGTGTATCAATTAGCATCAGCTGAACGTCCTGCTCGTCTCGTCCCTTATTATCATAAAAAAAGGCAATAAACGGCGCTAAACTTCATAATGACAATTACCTATAACAAATACTATCTTGACTAATTTCATCTGCAGTCCCCCTGAAAACGAGATCTGGAAAGGTCTTGAAACGTCAGGTTAACTAAAATAATAATAAAAATGTAACTTTTACGCAAAAATGCAATGTAAAAACAGAGTTGCAATTACACACATTTGAATCCTTAAAAAAGAGTGTTTATTTCTAATGTGTAACACTCGCGTTAATCAAAGAAAATACTATGGAAAGAGATATTGATGGAATCATTGTTCGACTGACCAAACAGTTCCTATCGTTCGCTTTTGTGGGACTCATTGACTGTACATATATACTGCATGCTTATATTCCGACTATTAAATCGATACCAAAAAACAAATGAAATGCAAAAACATTCCAGACGCTACGCCGAACGCCTAGCCACTCATCCAAATCCCTTGGCTACTAAACTGCTCGAGTCCTCTCAAGCCATGAGAAGACTAAAACGAAAGCAAGTCTCATTAGAATAAGGGCTGGTTGATGCTGGCGATGGCCTCCAAAACACAAATCGTTTAACCAAACTCTACGGAACTGATTAAAGTCGTTACCGACTGATGGCAGTTAATAATAAAAAAAAAAGATATGGATCTTTATACAATACATAAGTTTTCCGCCCGCCTATTTGTACGTAATAAATGATGCACTTTCGGCCCAGTGGCCAGTTGTCTATCAATGGGTCGACGTATAGCTTGCCAGCGATAGAAGTTTCTAAGGAAATTGCAATTCACGCATCGCAATATAAGGCGATAAGAATGATTTAGCGGGTATATTGGGACAGCTTCAGATTATTGACAGCTAATTACTGACAGTAGAAGGTAGTAATTTATCTCTATCTGTAGATAGTATATTGGGAATGGCCGTTAATGAACTTACAAGATTACTTCAAGACTACAGTATTTTCGTATGTAATAACGAGGAAACAAAATAATAAGAAGCCAAGAAGTAAGTAGAACATGAAGAGTATGAAGCCATAACCTGAGAGTTGAAAATAGAAAATTGTTTATATCAGTACCACGGACGAGTAAAAAAAGAAGAACTCCGCGCCGTGATATTAGCAAGTGAAGCACCGTTATGCTAGTGTGTGTGCGGTTACGAGGGTTACTAGTTCTCCTTAAATAATCATATATGGTCACAAATACTTATAAAGTATCGTTTTTACACTTTTTCACAACGCACGACGGCATTTTTTAAATATTTTATTGAGTCCCAAACTGATCTGTCACAAACGATGACAATTCTCATAATGGCCGCCTATCGGCCTGTAGTAGTGTAAGTGTGTGCATGGGGCAATGTATTTACACGTTGTTTTGGTGCTACAGTGTTATGTCGGGCGACACGGAGTCCTTATTTTTTTACTAGTCCGTAATCAGTACCTATATATATAGCTTACCATGCCCATGTGATAAATCCACTATCTATTATAATTACAATTAATTCTCGATCTCTCCAATACGCAGACCAAAAGGGATTGTTTTCGAAGCGCGTGGCCTGCGATAAGCGGGTCGGCCGTCGTTAGTACGCTACGGTCGGCGCCGGCGCCATCATCCGAATATCGCACATATAATTACTCACTAATAAATATACATAATTACTATAACAAACCCTATCTAGCTTCTTAGCTATTGCATGCAGTTGCTGTTAAGATCAATAATTATTAGGTTAAATCGTCATTTATTTATTTATTTAAGTACACCATCTGATACAAAACAATTTTCTAAGCCTGATGTTACAATTTATTGTTCTAAAGTAAATACGAAAAATACTCCCTAATTACTATAAAAAGATTAAACTAATAATATGGCTACAATTAAAAAAAAAACAAAATAAGAATAAACCTATTAATTGAAATAGAAAAAAGAAAAAACTACTTATTTGACTTTGCAGTCTTGTTAGGTCTTTGAAGTCGAGACTCATTACGAAATCAAAATATTATGTATACTAGGAAAAATATGCATAAATAATTCTATTAAAAGGTGTGAACTGCATAACTTTAACATTAGACATAAAATTGCCAAACCCAGTTTTAGAACTAGCAAGGCAAATAAGTCTATTACCATAACAGAATTGCCTGACAAAACATTCAAGATATATTTAAAAACTGTTTTAATGGCAAATGGTAGGTGCTAATTTTTGTGACTGAATAAGTGATTTTATGTCCAATTTGGAATAAAAATATTGTATTTGAATAGTATCTACAATAAAATGTATTTACAAGCCTAAGGTAAGTTACAAACAACAAACACAAAATAAACCAGAGAAAAATATAATTTCTCAGACATAAAAAGCAGTTTAATCAAGGCCGATTATAATCGATTGTCAGCGGAGCAGCGAGGAAAATTAAACGACACTTTGGGGTGGACATAACTTCGGACGCAATAAATTGGTCCCGACACAAAAACACGCCCAAAAAGAGTTAAGCGTTCGGTAGATCGTCGAATACAGATTACGGGGCGCAGGTGTTAAATAAAAATAATAAAATCCGACGCGGACGATGTAAAAAGAAGAGTGGAGTCGTCCGCTCGGCGCCGAACGAGGCATTATTTCGTTCGCAACGGCGGAACAACAAAAAACGTGTACCCATCGAGTTAAACGAAGCCAGTGCAAGCTTTTGATATTTGCCATTCAGAGTCAATCACCGCGGTAATCTCTTTAATACATTATAGCTTTAAACCCATAGACTAAGAATATAATAATAATAATAATAGACTTTAATAACAATCTTTAAATAGTTTTAGATTTAAATTTAGTTATCAGTAGACATCGGCACAGATTGTTTTGCTTTCGCATAGACCTCCCCCATGCTCTTCCAGTGTTCTCGGTCACGACATGATCTACTGCACGTCACACCAGCGGCATCTATTAAATCTTCGCTCCATCTACGACTCGGCCTCCCTCTCTGTCTTTATCCTTCTCTAGGATACCATTCTGTTACTATTTTGGTCCATTTTTCTTGATTGCCTCTTATTAGGTGTCCTGCCTATTGCCATTTGAGTTTACTAATAGTTTGTGATACGTCGGCAATGTTTGTCCTTTTTCTTATATCTTTTGAGTTTATTCTATCGCTTTTCTTAATCCTTAGTATACTTATTTTTATGTTATGTTGTCATGTTTTTACATTGTTGAGACTATCGTTGGTTAGACTAATAATATACTACGGTATAAATGACTTTCGATGATGCATGACCAATTTTGATTTGGCAATGTGTGCTTGAGCTAGTGGTAAGCTAGTTTATTATTCAATATACTAAGGAGCTAATGCCAACTTTTTATGAATAATTGTCAATCAAAATCGGTTACAATAACAATAGATGCGCTTTCCTTTTTCTATCTTGCTGTATCTCCGTTAGAAATCTTCTTTTCTCACTCACGCATTATTCATCTATACCAGAGGTGCTCAAGTATTGGTCGATCGCGATTGCTTTATGATCGAGTGCTTTTTAAGTCGATCTCGAGAACAAAATCCGATATAGAACTTTTCACAGATTTGACGAGTAATTACGTACCATCTTATGAAAAGTATGCTCAGGACATGCAGTGTCATACAGATTTAACATCCAAAGTCACTCCTTAGTTAAGTTTGGAACTTTAGACACTAGAACGCGTTTGTTTTGTAAGAACAAATAAACTCGCAATTTTGAATAATTATGAGTTTTTTCATTGACATTTTAGAGCAGAACTATACTCACCTCAACAGAAAAAATGCATATTATTGTGCCCAAAACTAATATCTATGTCATCGTGACCACTCTACATAGACGACAGTCCTTCACATCACACATAGTGGAAGCCTCTCAGAGTCGATCGATCGTAGTCTAACAATTTTGAGGTAGATCGCCAGCAGTTCAAGCTTGAGCATCCCTGATCTATACGCTAGAATATCTGGGGCCGTTACACCAGAAAGTCTTACATGAACCATGGAATGTTAGCAGATTGCTGTTAAGCTTTGATAACTTACAACCGCGATCATGAATCACGTATGGCAGTAGCGATGTTACGTTTCCCAGAAACGTTTTGCAATCAGAGATGGAAATTACGTGAAATAAATGCGGCTGGGCGTGCTGTGTGGGTGTAGTGAGAACTGCAATTAGAGAATTCAACTCACCGCTCACGTATGAACAGATTGCAACCAATATAACACTTGGACCCCTCGAAATTGGACGAATTAAGAATCGCATGCAATTTGTTTCAATACCAATCTTTAATGGAAACATACCCATTCTCCGATATACATTTTCTATCTTACTGAAATATTTCGTTAATAAGTTTCGCTTTCTTTTGGTCTTTTGTTTGGGAAGATTTATGTTTTTTTGTTATAAAGTAATAATAAAAATGTAACTTTAACAAAAACCTGATGTAAAAATAGAGCTACAATTAGTAGGTAAAAGTTTTTATTTAAATCCTACTGTCATCATATTTCTTATCAAACGAGTGTGGCCACTAGTAATGATGGCCTTTGAAGAACAAATAAAATTAATGTTTTAAATTCATGTCTACTCACGATTAACTATCCTAAAGGAACGATATTATTTATAAAAATACAGCAGACTTTTACTAAATAAATAAATATTTTGATTAAAGAAATACAGTAGATATTAATAGCAAACATACTTATTCAGTTGACGAACGTATTATTTTTCCATCTGCATTAAAATAACAGAGTCTAAGTGGTCTCCCTTGAACCGTACGGAAGTTAAAGCTTAACATCTGAGCTTTTCACACGAGATTCCTTACAAAAATACCACCAGAGGATAGAAGTGTTCAGTTTACTCAACTGTTACAAGGGGACGTATAAATTGTAGGATTATCGGAGCATCTCTCGTGATCCCAGCATCCTGCGTTCACATTTGAATAACAAGGCATTCACGGCCTAAACTTTTTCTTGGCTTTTTTGTTAGTGCATTAACATATTTTGTTGCTTATAATTAAATAATCCTTTTGGATTTTGAGACTTATACTATTAGCCTGGCGCGACTTTGCTCGGATTTAAATAAAATAAATAAAGATAAAAGATAACCTTTTGTACAATAACAATGAATACGTCACTCATTATAGAAAATTTATTGCAAGAAATTTGTACCAAATTGTGTTAATTTCATCAATTTCGTCAACTGTCCCTAACTATAAGCATCTTTGTTATTTCCTTCCTATAAAATATTTGTTTTATTTAATATAGCCCACTCTACATTCTAAGAAATGGTATTTTTTTAAATTCAGTTTTGAAAGCCTTCATGCACACTATTGAAAAGTTTATCACAATCTATAAGATTTATATTTATTAACAAGATAACTGTTGATGTTGCTGTATCACACATAGTAATTTTGAAATGTACATTTATTAGGGCACACTTTGTATTGTGGTTATTAAACGGGACTGATATGTAAAGCTCGGTGGGCTAGTGTCGGCTTGAGTCGACTTACGGAACACTATCAGCCAGAGCAAAATTTACCCGAGTAATTGATATTACAATTATAATTTTACGCACTTAAGCTTTACGAATATAAAAAAAGAATTATTTTGTATTATTTGTCTCGCGTTGATGAAGTTTTCAGTTCTATCGAACAAACGAGCGTACGGGTCACCTGGTGGTTAGTGATAATAGGAACGTTGCCGTTACGTTTCAGGAAGATGTATACGCTTTCTTTAAGGTTCCCATATCGTATGGAATTGAAAACATCACGCAAGGATTCATTTCACAGTTTGGTTGTATCTAATTGAAATAAAATTCCCTAAAAACCACAACTGTGGGCACCTTAGCTCACCAGGCGCTCTTATAGCTTCATGACGTTTACCAAGTGTTGTTGCAATCTTTTATCTTATTGTCACTCCCTATGATTAAACAATATATTTCTATTTTTTTGGCTGGTTGGAGGAGTCTCTACCACCACCTTCGCAAGCAAAATAGGCGACGTCGAGGTGCGAAAACTGCCCGTGAGAATAAGAAGACCATAACTGTGCAAGAAAGCCCCAACAACCCTACTAAACAAATTAACTAAGAAAATATATTAACTTTGCTTAACGTCGTCAGTAAAATGTGCGCTTTTAAATCAACGCTGTTTACCACAGGCCACCCAGCGAAAACTATTTGAATCTACAGCAACTCATACAAATATTTCTGGGCATCATATCTTATTTTATTCTTCGATAAAGTAATGGAACAGCCAATAAAACAATTTGTTAGCGATATCCGATGACCGAATGCCTCGAGATACCATAATCTAACAGTGAATCGGCGCTCGTGACAATAGCCACGACGGGCACTCCCACATTCCCGGCCAGACTAACTATCGCAAGCTTCGTACAGATCAAACATTAATATTCATCGTCCAACTGAATTCCATTGCATATTTAGATCATTTCTTGGACCAACGACAGGAAACAGAACATTACAGAGCATTGAGCATTACCACATACGAGTAAGTAATTAATATCCATCGAGGGTAAAACTATTCGACGTTTGAATCTTCCTGCAATTGAACAGAATAAATAATCATTATTCGATATCGTTTCAAGTGATGAGAGTAACCAAATCCCTCCTTGGCACATGAAGGATAGTTACAACTGATGAACTATCCTTTGATATTCTATCGGCATTCATGTAGAAAGACAAAAAGAATCCCCTTTGTATATTTTTTATGGAAGAGCAGGACAAATGAGCATACATACGGGTTACCTGCTGATATTGATATATAATATATTATAAATGTAATAGAAATATATTTACTCACCATAGGGAGTGACAAAAGTATTGCATCAACACTTGGTGAACGTCATGAAGCGACATCAGTTCATTTACCCTTTAGGGACAGTTTGACATAGGTAGAAGAACTGATAAGAAACTCCCAGCCCATCATTTTACTGTGTAAACATTACTGTGTTTCGGTCTGAAGGGCGCCGTAACTAGTGAACTTACGGGCCAAATGAGAGTTAACATCTTATGTCTTAAGGTGACGAGCGCAATTGGAGTACCGCTTAGAATTTTTTGGTTTTTCAAGAATCCTGTGCGGCACTGCATTGTAATGGGTAGGGCGTATCAATTACCATCAGCTGAATGTCCTGCTCGTCTCGTCCCTTATTTTCATAAAAAAAAACTTTTAAATCATTTAACAACTTATAGCCTACTTAATTTAATATTAAACAATTTTAGGTGGCGTGCGCAGAACCAGACAAGAACCATGCTACATTATCGTCTATATAATGTCTTCTTAATGTCACTTTGTACTGTGTAGGTACATTGAGTAAGGGCTCGCTGTATACAGTTTTACACATTTGCTTTGGTTAATTTTCAACTACCGTCTTGAACGAGTTATCTCGAGAATGTTATAATATCAAAATGAGAATCTGTTAGAGATGTTAAGCTAAAACTGCTGTTTAAATGGTCTACATTAAACTTGTCAGCGCACAACTTAAGATGCATTACACTTTATAATTGTCTTTATGGAACGTGCTCGACATACATCAGCAAAAAAACGAACAAGTGCAAGACGTAAACAAACATTTTTAATTTGTATGGCGGCATTTTTTTAATTTACCAACTTGGTTTTTATTTTAATATAGCCGTAATACTAATACACATTTTGTCAAAAATTTCAGTTCTACCCGCTGACAGCTATACGGACGGTGGTTATCCTGTCTATGCGGAACTCTTAAAGATAATTTAGTATTTTAGTTAAATGCGAGGCGAAGAGATAAAGAATTATTTTCCTATAACGATGAAGAACATCCGAAGAGCCGGATATATTACAATTAACCACCAATATATAACAAGTAATGTTTTTAGTTTACGCGAGCCAATTACGTACAAAATGCAAATATTTACTCACGCCGATTCGCAAAGCTTATGTTTGCATACTATTAGTAAGGAAATCCACGCGGAATGCGATACGCTGTTTAAATTTGTTGTACATGTTATTGTTTCTCAACAAATACCACTATTTAGTGGGGTAACGCCCTAGATCGTAAACTGCTACACTAAAAACAATACGTTCTCAGTATTTATGCAAGGGTCGTCGACTCGTAAACATACGCGGCCAGTTAGGAGCAGCATTCTACGGAGTCCTCGTCGTAATAGTGACGTAGTCTATTCAGAGTCTGCAAACACTCGAATACAGAAATATTGTAACTAACTTTCATTTGTTTCAACAAACAGCGCCTGATTCTGTTACTTGTGTTGAATCTTGAATAATCGTCCACTATATGACGACAGTAATAGGATACATAGGTGAACTATTAGAAAGTTTATCTGAGTTGGCACGCCCACCGCACGATCAACATAAAACAAAATGTCGACAAAACTGTGAATGAAAACGTGCTCAAAAGTGCTTACTCCTGAACGAGCTGACTGTCGCTTATATGTCAACAAATTGCTACGTACGGTTGCAACGTTCCGGATATTGAGGAGCCTGTACACTAATATAATAATATTGACACACTTTTTACACAAATTATCTTGTCCCAG
The DNA here is from genome assembly GCF_905404315.1 of Leptidea sinapis. Taxonomy (NCBI): domain Eukaryota; kingdom Metazoa; phylum Arthropoda; class Insecta; order Lepidoptera; family Pieridae; genus Leptidea; species Leptidea sinapis. The sequence continues at coordinate 13,629,973 of NC_066271.1, read as the reverse complement.
GTTAAGCATATATAGCCTGTGTTATGGGTTACAAGACAATGATATATTTAATACAATATACTTACTTAAACATACATATATTCATATTTAAACATACATAAATACATTTAAACATCCATGACTCGGAAACAAACATCTATATTCATCATATAAATGCTTGTACCTACCGGGATTCGAACCCGGGACCTCTAGCTTAGTAGGTAGGATCGCTAACCACTCGGCTATACAGGCTTTCAAACTAATATAAATGGTAATACTTATGGAGTGCAAAATACGAACATATTAAGAATCTTATACCGATAAATGATCGTTAATATTTTATGTAAAAAGTGATCATTATTTTTATGAATATTATCAGATTGTGGAAGACTTTCCCCGTTTAGCTTAGATATGAAATACACTATATTTGCGACCGCCTTACCATACTAAATCACTGCTTACTCGATGGTGGACTATAAGTCACCTGTGAGGCGACATGTTTAACGCGGTATGCTATAGGTTTCTATATAACAGACACTTCAATTTAATTCATATGTATCTAGATATATTTATGTAGTGTTTCGCGTAGGACGACACCTATACGTTATTCCCACGCCCAACTGCATTTAATGAGAGACGTTTCCTTATTTATTGCTGTAATCACTTTGATGTAGCGTCTTGATCGCTTTTAAACGGACACGCTTTTCGTTAGATTTAAAGATACCTCCTCTTAATGATTTCTTGTTCCTGATATATATATTAAGCGTTCATTGAAGAAAGATTCCTTTAAACTTATTTTGTTTCTCAAAAGTTCGGTCTAGGAAAAAAATGCGCAAGAAAGTCTTTCATATTATGCTCCTTTAAAAATAACACCATTAATATAATGTGGTACAAAAGTAAATGCTAAAAACAGTCACAATTGAGTCCCTGGCTGTTATTTACATAATCTACAATTTAGGAATAAGATTTAGCCTTTAAAGTAATATTTAATAACACTTTTAAATTTGTATATAGGCGTCTGAACAGTGGCCAGAATGGGAACGATGTGCATTATGTTATAGAAGTGTAATATTGGGACGACCAAGCCTTGCTCGGATTTTTAAGAATGTATAAAACTTGGATTCGAACCGGGGTCTTCTGCTTTCCGGATCACCCAATGTCGCATCTGAGCTATTATAGTTTTGTATATGAGGGCAAAATTTACCTTTGTATTCTAATGTTAATGTAGCTCTCATTAAAACACGGATAAAACTAAATTTTTTTTGAACCTAGCTAGATCGATTTCTCGCCCCCGAAACTATCTGTATACTAAATTTCATTAAAATCGTTAGAGCCGTTTCCGCGATTCAGATTATATATATACAAGAATTGCTTGTTTTAAAATATAAGATACATTAAATAGGAGCAGATCTTATAATTAATATTTACCCATTTATATCACAGGCTTTAATCTCTATTCTACATAAAATAACTACTGGCGCCGAATCCTACCATGGCATGGCACATTTGTAATATAAGTCTGTACAATACTGCAGTTGTTACCACACCAACTAATTACTAATGAGCGTGACTTCAATCCTACTAGAATTTTAATGAATATCGATGTTTTAATTCTTATTTTCTTCTTTAGTAAAGAGCTAATTTTTAATACCACCGACATAAGAGGATGATGTTACGTGGTTATTGACCAAAACTGCACAAATCATTACATCTATATGAGTCATTACATCTATATGAGTACTGTCGTAATTTCTTCTAAATTTAGTGGGTTAACTGTTAAATTAAACCTGTTTTCAATTGACTTAGCTAACCACGCCTTGCATGGCTGTAACAACGAGTTCAAGAGAATAAAACCCAGTTCTTTACAATTTACAATAAGAATTATTTTTATTCTGGACCATATACACCTCCCAACGACGTTTATCATTGACAATCTCGCATTTAGAAGGTGGAATAAATGATGGGTTTGTACTCTTCCAGCGGAGCCGGCGCGGAACAATGGCGGGCGAGCATCGTGGACGTCAAGGGCACGCGCGACCTGCGAGGTGTTGGCTCTACATGAAAAAAAAAAACCCGCGACGCACCGTCGTTTCGATCGGGATATCTAGGGCTGCCACTTTATAGTTTTGGTAAAGTATTTTTTTATCGAATTCATAGACAAACAAGCGAGACTTGACATGAGTGACTGAGTAGTTGTAGTTGACAGGGCGTATGTATAAAGTGTACTAATAAATTTCATAATGAATTATTGATAACTGTTCCTATAATATTAATATTTTTGTACTCTATTTAGTAGATATGATAATACTTAATAATTGTTTATCACACCGCCAGATTTGTTTTCAATTACCAACTTTGGCTTGGTCAATATTTTCAACATAATACATTTATTCCTTTTCTTTCCCTCCATAGTGCCGCAAAATAAATTCTAAGCAAAGCAATATATTGAGAGCCTACATAAAGCTGTTTGACCTCATTCATGTGGCTAATTTAGTGATTCAGAGGCATGTAAATAAATCAGGAACTCATAATATGTTTTCAATTACAATTCACATGATGAATGTGAGTAATGAGTATAAATAACGAGCCCGCACGAACCATCATCTCGTATTATTCCTTGTAAAATTAATATTTAAGAATGACATTACTTCAAAAAAAAAATGATAAAGACTATAAAAGTAACAATAGTTAGACATTTATTTCAGGACAGTTAATTTTACTCATTTGAAGTTCCCATTCCCGAAAATGTCTGCAATTTATATCATATCCTATCTTCACTGCGGTACTATACGTGTAATATCATTTCAAACCCATCACTTAACATCATCACATTTAAAACATCAACAACGCTTTACAGACAATCTTTTTTATTAATCTATGCTTCACACATTTATTTTAAGTTACCTACGTCACACGAAAGTTTTAATGCTAAGAATGACTTCTCCATATTATAGTTGCAAAACGGTACACACTGGCAGTGTTTGTTAAGAAAATAAAATTATTATAATAATTGTTAATTTGCATCATTGTAATTAGATTTGAATTCAATTTTTGGCGTATTCATTCAAATCACTTAAATCAAAATAATATTATAGTGTCGACAAGCGCCAACCCTAAACACGCCGCCTATTATATTTAAAAATGACCCATCTCAATGTCGAAGGATTCCTCGAAATGAAACCAGCCTTTGTAGGAGCCTCCGAACAGCTTTAGATTCTCATTTCTGACACCTCTCGTAAAACATGTCTGGCTGTGGTTATTTGAAAATATTACGACCATATAATATAATTTACATTTTATTTTTCTGATAAGAACTGACGGAGCGGAGAGTAGGTTCAGTTCTGATGATAGCTGATACGCCCTGCCCGCAGCAATGTAGTACTGCTCAATGTTGAAAATCCAACCCTGTGCTCGTCACCCCGAGACATAATTCATAAAGTAATAATTATTGATAATCAAGTAATCACCAGCTACTTACTCATGAAAGGAAAACAATGCGTACAAAATATTGTTTGACGGTATGCCGCTGTGGTAATTGATACACATGTAGCTAACGTATTGTGTAAGTGTGTATTGTATGATTTTTTTATGTCAACAAGCATTTTTTGAGAATCCTGTTAGTCAAGATGTATTTGCACCTAACAATGAAGCAATGGTCATTTTCACACAGGACACAACACTGGTATACCATCAGACATACTCAATATATTTATTGCATTTTACAACGATATTATATGTTTTTATATATAATATAAGGCAAGAGGCTCAGGGGATGAAGAGACAACCGCCCATGGACATCCGCAACAACAGGTGTCCAGAAATGCGTTGCCGGCCTTTAAGGGTGGCTCTTTTCTTGATGGTCCCTAAGTCGTATCGGTTCGTGTAAACCGCAGCCGGTAATTGATTCCACAAAGTTGCTGTACGAGGCAAAAAAATCTTGCAAAACGCAAATCATGAGCTTCCTTGTGCGGTGTTTCCGGGACGATACGACATGGGTACCTTCAAAAAGGCGCGTACACCTTACTTAAAGGCCGGCAACGCTCTTGTGATTCCTCTGGTGTTGCAAGAGAATGTGGGCGGCGGTGATCACTTAACACCAGGTGACCCGTACGCTCGTTTGTCCTCCTATTCCATAAAAAAAAAACAAACGCGCTGTGGAATCCCAGACATCAACATGATAGGGGTGGTTCTTTGCACGTAATGTCCGGTGTTGGAATTCAGCTGCTGGAATCAACCCGGACAGCTCCTCTGAGCACTCTCCCTGATAAATGCTGCAGAAAATGCAGAAAGAACCCACATCTCATTATCATGTAATGTAATGACATACCAGACGGACAACTTGGATATCTGTATCTGTTGTGCCGACGCAAGCTACAATTGTCACTCGATATTCCAGTGGGCAGAATGGCAGCAGTGAATGAGTTGCACGTGCTTTATATTTTCTTAATTTTTATTTAAACCAACTGAGATATTATATTGTATTTATGTACTAACAACACAAGTATTTTGTTGTCCACAGAGATCGGCATAGACATTGCTATCGCTGACAATATATACAACAACATAATTCTAATGCACTAATATGTGGGCCAATAATGGCCAAGTGTTATTTGGACTTGCGGCCAGTCTTTGCTTCAGTATGTGAAACTCAATGAACACAGAACATTAGTAATGATTGATTGCAGGTATCATGGATCACCACCACAAGAGAATCCCATAGGTAAATATTTAAAAAATTAAATAATCATTAAATTGTGGTACTAATTAAATTATTAATTATTAAATCCTAATGCCCGTCCTAATCCTAATCCTCCACAGTGCCATTTTCTTCCACATACTATAAAGCTATGGAATGAGCTTCCTTGTGCAGTGTTTCCTGGACGATACAACATGGATACTTAAAAAAAAGTGTGTACACCTTCCTTAAAGGCTGCCAAGGCTACTGTAATTCCTCTGGTCTTGCAAAAGAATGTGGGCACCAGTGGGAATACCAGCAGCATTCTTGCCATTAAACGCCACCTGGTGGTGATAAATAGTATAATAGTCTTAATTATTTTAAATAATGAAAACCTTATTTTATAAGTATTAATATTTTATTATTTATTTATAAGTGTTTAAATTAAAAAACAGTATTTGTGTCTTTCAGTACAATACATAGTTGTCTCAAATAAGCTTTATGCGCCATCTAGAGGTTTTTTGATACACTACTTGTGTTGTCATTGTAAATATATAGTGAAAAAGGATATAGAAGGATAAAAATAAGTTTTACATATTAACACTTATAAAAAGCTAAGAAAGACTTTGTGGGTTATCTCTTTTAGTAGGTTACATTATCCTACTAAAGAAATAATGTAATGAAGGCTTTAAGAATGATGACTTTTTTAAGGTACATGAAGCCAAACAAACATGTTGATACTCAGATAGTAATTCTACTGGATCAAGGTTCCAAGGAACGGCAGGGGTAAATTCTTAGCTTGAAATTCAAACATTTTCATTCAATATAGGAAATTAAATACCTTATTGAATGACATCACTTCTGAGAAGAATAGGCACAAGAAACTCAGCAGCCTTCTGATATTTAATACACACCTTTTGTGATTCCTCTGGTGTTGCAAGAGAATGTGGGCGGGGGTGATCACTTAACACCAGGTGACCCGTACGCTTGTTTGTCCTGCTATTCCATAAAAAAAAATATTAAATAAAGTCTCATCCCAATATTATATAATACTATAAAATTTATTATTACATAGCCTGGCCGTTCTATTTCCAATCTGTTGTATCATTAATTGTCATTTATGTTATAGTAACCTTTAACAAACAAAGATTTTTAACAATTATTTTAAACTTTGTAACATACTTGTTTTAAAATATTCTGGGATCATGTTGTAAAAGCATATACAATGTCCAACAAAAGACTTACTCACTAAACTTAACCAAGTAATAGGCATAACAATTTTATGTTAAACAACAACAATTATTGTCAATAAAGAACACAATTACTGTCATTATATCATCCTTTAGAACTATGATGTGGGATATAACAAACAAAAATGGCAGTGATGCAACATGAGCTCTAATAAATTCAATTCAAATTAGGAAATGCTTTACAGCAATATGAATATGTAGTTAAACATCTGTACGGAAACAAATCAACTACCTCTGTACTTGAATTCTCTAATTGGAGTTCAAATATAATTGGAGATTCAAGACACAGGGTAATACTTTACTTGGCAGTCACACAATGATTATGACAGTGAACAACAAACAGTGTAAAACCATGATAGTTTAAAAAAGATGAGATTGGTCTCACTTTTCCTTTGCTTGAAATAAGCAAAATATTTCTATTGTCATCTTAATGTATAAATTGGCATGGCACTAAACTTGCAGAATATTTCTGTGGTTTCACATGTAATCTAGAAAGGTATATAAATTTATAAAATATAGCATTTAAAAGCAAATAAGATACATGAACTATAGCTACTAACATCTAAAAACTAATCTACAAATTAATAGTAATATCATAGAAGATGTACTTCACATTTTATTCAAAACATATTGTTAGCAAAAATTTATAAAACTATTTACAGATGTTATCACATGTCACACAAACAGAGCAAAGCAATCTTATTAAATTTTCTGTAGGACTTATGAAACTGAGAATAGCTTCTTTGAATTTAATGAAACAGACAACAATATTTTTATAATAGTATTACTCTTATTATTTACTTCTTTTCACTTAAAATAATTTAGTAGAAATATTATCATTAACTGCGAAATTTATAGGTACATTTTATAAATCAATGGTGTTCTCGTTTATACATGTGAATTAAGCATTAGAGAGAAATGAATCTACATAGTACATTAATACATGAAGTCTTATTGAAATTTTAAGTCCTGATGGAAGTTGGAACCGATCATGATCTGTTTTTGTTGGGATGATAACATAAAAACAAACATTAAAAAATGTAATAATTAAAGAAGTTGGAAAACACATAAATCAAAATTGTACTCGAAAGACTCACCCATAATAGAGGCAATTCCTTAAAAAAACACTATGTGAATAAAATTTTAATTTTATACACAAACACTGAAAACATCACACAACAGCGGCCATATTACTATTTTAAATTTCTAGCACAGTATTGCTGCTGCTAAAAATGTTGTGTCAAAACAATGACTATTAACTTTATTAAATTATTATCATTGTGTTCAATAATCTTCATTCACAAAATAATCTAAATAAATAAATTTCAGTTACTTTGAAAACTACATACTTATGCTACACGCATAATATATATTCTTTTAATTATTATTTATTTTATTCAATTATTTTTAATTTTTTTAATTAATTTAAAAAATGTAAGTTCGTAATATTAAAAAAACGAAAGTTCAGGGTCGCGTTTAGTTCTTTCCGTTATTTATCATCTCCAGCCTAGCGCCTAGCCTCTAAGAAAAAAGCGATTCACTCGATTGTATGAAAGGTGCAGTCATTGATGGATTGACAGATGACTGCTATAATCTTGTAAAAAACGATGATTAATCAACATACTGTACTAGTGTTTCAAACTTTGTAAAATGACTGCACGATCCTAAGCTAAATTTAAATTTTTACTTAGGCAGTTCCGCCTCTTACTGTGTAGTACTTACACCCTCTTTGATCATCTCGTCCCCACAAAGTGCGACGACGTCGATACACCTTTTCTGGGCAAAAAGGTCTGGAAACCCATATTCACCTGGTCGCTTGAGGGGATATGCTAGATTACCCTTTTAAGCTACTTCAAACTTGAGAAACCCGTCTCCATTTCAGGACCTTTTAGTAGACCAGTTGAATACGGTTTTATACCAACATGCTTCTAATATTGTATTATAAAACCATATTTACTACGTGTCTGACTCAGCGAAAGTCAATTTAATCATAATCTAGAATAATATTAGTTATATTATGTATTATTGATTTATGTGAAAACTTATAAGTCTATCTATTACCTTTCTAGCTATTTTTCTTTTTTCCAGTTAATCTTAGTTATCGAATAGTACACGTATATTTGAAAGACTGTATTAGATGACCCCTATAGCTCAGTGGTTAGTGACCCTGCTGAGCTAGAACTCCTAGGGTTCGTATCCTGGTAGGCACAATCATTTATATAATGAACATGAATGTTTGTTCCCAAGTCATGGATCTAATCGAACAGATTTTATCCATAAATCTTTACGACTCCTGTCTTGTGGGTCTCTGAATTAAAAATAACGGGAAAAGTGAAAGGCAAATATTTTTTTATACAACCTAGTTCTAAAATAATAAAAACTGTGTGGTGTTGTGGTACACCGGGTAGGAACGAAGTTCCTTATTATAAAAATATTAATTTTAAGTTCTATTCTAGGTATGAAGAAAATAATTATTCGGGTGTACATTTTTTATTATGATTTTTTTATTGATAAAAAAAAACAAACTACTTTACAAAGTGTATATATTATATATACATTTTACAAGATATATATAGGGTGTCCCAGAAAGAATGGATAATCCTTGAACCCCACACGGGACAGATCTCCAGCGTTCAGAAAAAAATATCTAAAAAAGATAATTCCAAGTGTTCCAATTCCAATAACCCAAAACATGAATTTTTAGGAAAAACATAAGTTTTTTTTACTTTACTTCACGTTCATGTGCACAACGCCTACAAAGTAATGAAATTCGTGGCGTTTTTGGTGTTATCTTATTCCTGATAGACTATACTACTAGAAATACATTAAATAATATAAGTATCTATGATACTTTTTTCAAAAAAAAATAAGAACTTGAGTTTTTAACATGAAATTTGATACCCAAATAATTTTGGCAACTCTCATAATAATAATTCTCAAACGAGAGAGTGTTTCATGTAAAAATAAAAGTATGAAAACGTAAGTGGCCAGCTATTTACAAAGAATGCGCAGTTCATACAGTATACAAAATGGTATAATACATTATTTTATTTAATACCACTACGAAGTTATTTCCATTGAGATGCAAAAAGAGTAAATACAACTAAAAAAGAAAAGATAAGTCTTAATAAATTTTAATAATAATAAAAACATCGGGTGTACATAAATCGAGCTTTATTCAGAACAGGTGTTCAAATTGTCTGCCACCGACTCTAATACACGCTCGATATCTTCTAAAAAGGCTTTACTGAGGTAACGTGCATAGCGTCGTTCATTTATTTTTGAAACGGCTTCTTGAACACGGCTGCGTAAATGCTCCAAATTTGAAATGTTTTCGAGTACACTTTTTCCTTTAGACAGCCCAGTAAAAAGGTCCAGTGGTTTTAAATCCGGAGATTGAAGACAACAACAACGACCAATCCATTTACTTGGATACGTGGCATTTAAATAAGCACGGACGTTTGTACCATAATGTGCAGGGCAGCCATCATTCTGTAGCCAATGGGATTCCCTTACCTCCTCAGGCACTTATTCCATTAAGTTCGGGAGATCATTTTGCAAAAAATTTAAATAACTATGAGAAGATAAATTTCCCGGCAGTTCGAAAGGACCAATGAGTATCCCGTTTAATATACCAGTCCAATAATTTACTTTGAACTGGTATTGCGACCTCTCTTCTCGCATTAAATTTGGATTCGAGAGTTGCCAGCTGTGCAGATTATTCGTATTAAAGTATCCGTCTTTTTTTAAAGTTGATTCTTCACTCCATAGAATTTTTCCAAAGAATTGTAGATCTTCTTCTATTTTTGCAAGCATTTGTCGACAAAAAAACATTCTTGCATTGTAATCTCTCGGTTGCAGAGCTTGGACGCGTCTAATATGGTAAGGATGATATTTATTTATTTGCAGTACACGGTGCACGGTCGTTTTCGGGATTCCAGTACGCCGTGATATTGTTCTTACAGAGGTCGACGGGTCTTGCTGAATTTCGTCAAGTACAATGTCTTGAGTATTGATATTCGCTAGTCTTCTGGAGCTCGTACCACCAATGCCACTGCCAGGTATTCTGCCTTCCGAATAACATCTGTGGACTCTCACGAATACACGGTAATCTGGATGACGTGCATTAGGATATCTTTCTCTATAAAGGGCTGCAGCAGCACTTGCGTTGCTCCTGCACTCACCATAGATGAAGAGCATGTTGGGGTATTCTTGTGCCGTATATTGAATCCGCGGAATTTTGATTCACTGAATCAGTTCAAATACAAACCAAGTCAATGTTTAAGACAAGATAAAATATCATTTTACAATTTTCTGTCTTTAGTCGTATTTAGGGTTTGTACACAAAACTGCGATGCGACGCGATGCGAATTCGCAACGCAGAAAATTACGACACGAATTGCTGCGATGTGATTTCGTGCGGCAAGGCGTCTCCCAGGGTGACCATTCCTTCGACGACCGTTAACCGTACTAAACGTATTTTGAATTGAAAACTAGGTCGTGACATGGATCGTAAAAAGAAGTGTGCACTTTTATTATTGCTTAGGAGATACAGGAAAAAGAAACAAAGAAGATTTTGGGTTCATCCATTTGTTACTATTATGAAAGCCGATGGAAACTATTTTCTTCAAAAATATAAAGCTTTGAAAACCGACGAAAAAAAATTTTTGGAGTATTTTAGAATGAGCATATCTTCATTCGAAGAGCTTTTAAGTTCATTATCACCATATCTTCAGAAACATTCGTACAGAATAATTCCTGTTATGCCTCTGAAAATGATTGGCCTCACTATCCGGTAAGTAAAGTAAAACAATAATTGTTTACATTAGTTTTTATTGAGAAAAGAGTTTTTAAAATATTACAATCCATAAAATTTACGAAAATTCAAAGTATTCTTCAGTTGAAAGTGTGCTTAATATGCTTGAGTTAGAAAAGTCATTACTGGGTGAATCAATTTGATCTGGTATGTTAGATGACTGTGGACGTATCAGTGGCGTTTGTTGAGATGTCGCAAAATGTTGAATTTGATAGCCACCCTGGTAGTTGCTACTCGGATAGTAGTAGCCATGAGGTTGATGCAATTCTGTTAAAATTTGAAGAACTCTGCTCTTAAAGATTAGTGTTTTATTGTCATCTAATCTTTCAAATGATGGTAGAATACCTTTAAAAAAAGATATGTGTCTATTCTCAGGTTCCTTTAAAATCTTTACAATATCATCTTCAAATTTATTATTAACCATCTTTCTTTTTGGTGGTTGCCTTTGGTAACGTGTTTTAGATATACCTTCTTCATTATCTTGCTCATTTTCGGACTCATTTATACTACTAGTGGTCTCATTTTGCAAATTTTTCCTCAGAAATTGTAATTGTTTGTACAGATGGTATTCTTTTATATTTTTGGATCCAGACCCTGACCTACATGCATCTTTGAGTTTCTTTTCATATTTATTAAAGGTATCCTTAATCCCCCTCCATCTTTGTATTACTGAATTACCTACAAAAAAAAATAATAGATAATATTTAATTTATTTATTAATCTTTATTATTCATCAAATACCAATTGTACAGAACAATAGGCGAACTTAACGCTAGAAGCGTTGTCTACCAATTAATTAAATTAAAATAATTTATGTGTGTTTATGTCGTTTTAGGTTAGTGTTCTTTACTTTTCAAGTTTGTAATATAAATTAATCCTTTTTTTCTATTTATGTTACAGATTCCTAGCGACCGGAAATGAAATCAGAAATATACATTTAGATTATTATCGAGGATTAAGTACAGTTGCTAAGATAATACGAGTAGTTTGTAATGCAATATGGAAATTGTGTTTAAATGCAAACATACCAAAAATAACACAACAGCTGTTTGAAGAAATAGCTGCGGACATTGACAAAAAAGCCAACTTCCCTAACTGTATTGGAGCCGTTGATGGGAAACATATTCGTATTCATAGTCCCCCTAAAAGTGGATCACTTTTTTTAATTACAAGGGCTACAATTCAATAGTTTTGTTGGCTATTGTGGACTTGAAGTACAGATACATCTATGTGGACATAGGAGCATATGGAAAGGAAAGTGACTCCACTATTTTCCACAACACGAAACTGTACGACTTACTTATGAGAGGTGATTTGCCTACACCAACATCAAGGCCGTTACCGGGCTTTCAAGAACCGGTTCCATTTGTTTTTGTCGGAGACGAAGCTTTTTCTATTTCGAATAATGTCATGCGTCCTTATTCTGGCAAGCATTTGTCTGTTAAACAAATAGTATTCAACTACCGTTTGAGCAGGGCAAGAAGATATGTCGAGTGTACTGTCGGCATACTGGCCAATAAGTGGCGAATATTTCACCGGCCCATTAACGTTTCATATGATTTTGCAAAAGATATTGTTAAGGCTTGTTGCATACTACATAACTTTGTAATTAACCGTGATGAATTAGACACCCCTATTGAAATGATCATAGATTATTCCGAACTACAACCACTTCAACAAGGGTTGAATGTAGGTAGTCAGGTGGTAAGTGCAAATATAATTAGAAACGAATATTCGGATTACTTTACAAGTGAAGTTGGAGCATTAAACTGGCAACTACAAAAAATTTAAGAATTTAAAACGCGACTTGCATTGTTGCTCGCGTTCTTGGTAATAAGTCAATACAACAGGTACAAAAGGATCACATCGTAAAACATTAAAGTAACTCGCTGTCGACGCCTAAACATTTGTAAACAATTTAAAGAATATTTTTTGTGCTTATATGAATAAAATGTTTGATTTATAGGTAGTTTTAGTAAAAAGTAAAAAGAAGTTATACTTAATAAATGTATTTGTGTACTTACCAAGTTTAGTATTTTCATTGTTTTCTTTTTCCTCGAAATTTGGAAATAAACTTTTACACACGTCCTTCCAAGCATCTTGTTTGTTGAATTTGTTTTTATAATCTTCATTACTAGTGTCCCAAAGAACAGGGCGCTCTGTCATTTTCAAAGTACACGTCATGCCCACACGCTGTCCCTGAGCGAACTAAAATGACGTCAACAAGTGTGACGCAACATCGCAGGAATGCGCGATGCGAATCAATTCGCAAGTTCTTGCGATGCGTAGAGGGAGCTCGCAGATTTTTGCGATGCGACGTCGCATCGCAGTTTTGTGTACAAGCCCTTACTCTTTTTGCAACTCAATAGCAATAACTTCGTAGTTAGTGGTATTACATAAAATGATGTATTATACTATTTTGTAAACTGTCTGACCTGCGCATTTTTTTTAAATAGCTGGCCACTTACGTTTTCATACTTTTTGAAGTGAAACTTCTTTAGAATCGTTGTGATTTCAAACTGGTTGCAACGGAAAAAACGCCAGGTAAGAGACACAAATACAAAAATATGAAGGATGAAGCCGGCAAAGAATGAGACAGAAATATGCATGCTATTGAAGTGGAAACTTCTTTATCATCATTGTGATTTGAAAGTCGATGAAACGAAAAAGCGACAGTAAAAAGAGCAGTCACATCAATTCACAATATGATCTAATAACATGTGAGATAACAACTTCCACACAGTAGTCAACAATGCCATACAACAATTTGTACCCCACGTAACTCTCACTGCTATAAATAAATATCCCGTTTAGTATAGTCGTGAATTAATAAAACTCACTAAAGAAAAAGCTAAAGCACATTTTTATTGGAAAAAATATAACAATAAACTAGAATATGAAACTTTTTCCTATTTAAGAGCAAAAGTTAAATCGCTGCAACGTAGCGACTATAAATCATTTATAACAACATCAGAAAATAATATAAAGACATGCCCCAAAAGTCTCTGGTCTTACGTTAAATCCAAAAGAAAAAATAACAGTAACTACCCTAAGGTGATGTTCGATGGAAATGATGAACTTTACTCGGAAAAGGAAATATGCTCCGCATTTAACAATTTTTTCTCTAGAAATTTTAATAGTTCATCTAACGATCAATCATTGCCTGGAAATATTGTTGCTCACGATCCACTACACACTATTCATACGAATGAAAATTTTATAATGAAACTACTCAAAAACATTGATACTACTAAAGGAGCCGGTAGTGATGGAATACCAGCGTTATTTTTCGCCATGTGTGCGAATTGTATTGCGCAGCCTATTTCAGGTCTGTTCAACCGATGTTTTCGTGAGGGTTACTTCCCGAAAATTTGGAAAACGGCCCATATAGTACCTATTCACAAAAAGAGCACGAAGACATCCATTGAGAACTATCGCCCGATGGAAAAAATAGCTCATCAATATTTTTATCGAACGTTGTATTGCAATATACCTGCACAACAACATGGATTTATAAAAGGTCGATCCACTAACACTAACCTAGCCATCTCCACTAACGACATATTGAAGGGTATGCATGGTGGCTCGCAGGTAGACGTGATCTACACGGACTTTGAGAAAGCCTTCGACCGAGTAGACCACACCATCCTGCTACGAAAGTTACAGGAGCTAGGTATTTGCGGTGATCTCTTGAGATGGACCGAATCTTACCTGCGCAATCGCTGCCAGGCAGTAGTAGTAGGTGGGCATCGTTCAGATTACACAGACAACCCTTCCGGCGTACCACAAGGCTCGGCGCTCTCACCTTTGTTATATGCCGCATACTTGTATGATGTAGGAAAATGTTTTCAATACGCAAAATTTCTCATGTACGCAGACGACACAAAAATCTATTTACGTATTAATAATCCAACTGACTGTCTTAAACTCCAAACTGACCTAAATAATTTGAACAATTACTATAAGACTAATAAAATAAAAATTAATGTAAACAAATGCAAGTTTATTACTTTCACCAGAAAGAAAAGCACCATCAACTTCAATTATAATATAGATAGCACGATCATTCAGCAAACTAACCTAATCCATGACCTAGGAGTTTTAACGGACACTAAAATGACATTCATTGAACACCTATCAGAAATAGTCACCAGGTCATACAAAAATTTGGGATTTATTCTGCGCGTCAGTAAACCTTTCTCAGACATAAAATGTATTAAAATACTATATTATGCTTACGTAAGAAGTATTCTTGAATATTGCAGCAATATATGGAACCCACAATACATAAACACATGTCCAAGAAATTGAAAACATACAAGCAAAATTTTTAAAACATATCAACAATCGCGCACGACACAATTATGTGGACTACCCCGAATCTTGCAGGTTTCACAATATGATGTCACTTGAGGACAGGCGCAAGGTTCTGGATCTCTCTTTCCTTCATAATGTTGCGTAGCAACCCTTCGAAGTATATGACGAGAGTTGTCAAACTTCAAGACATTGTTAATTTCAACAGATCCGTCAGCAATACTCGTAGCTCAGCGGAAAAGTGTTTACTTTAGACGCTGTAGACCCGGGTTCGATACACCTACCAGTGTATGGATTTTTTTGGGTTTTGTAAAGTTAAAGGAATTTTCTAGTAAGTTCAGGATCAAATCGAACAGAAAAAAAAGGGATGGAAAATGTGTAAGCAGGATAAAAATTTAAAAAGTTAAAAGAATTTTCTAGTACAATTTAAATTTAAAGATGGAATGGGAGAATCATTTTGAAAATAGAACGGATCCGGGGGTATATAAGCCGTACTAAGCGTGGCCTACGGCAGTTCTAGTTCTGACTCGAAAGTGTAAAGAAGAAGAAGAAGAAGAAGAAGAAAAGAAGAAGCAGTGAAAAGTGGAAGTCAAGAAGAAGAAGATAGAAGAGACTTATTGTTCGGTGCGGTGTGACGCGTTGAAGGTACCGCCGCCCACAAGAGGAAGAGCGGCAGACCGGCGAAGCGCAAATTCAGAAAAAGTGAACGCAAATAAAGACTCGTTCCTATAAGCGGAGTATTATTTCCAATCCCTGACCCACTCCCGTGTCAATTGGTGTCAGAAGTGGGATTGGAAAGATGCCATTAGTGCCCAGGAACGAGAAGGGAGTGACCACGCGAGCGGGAGCAGCTGCAGCGGCAGAGGACGAAACATCCGGCTCTGGACTCAGTGCGACCGTGTCAGCACCGCAGGCTCCTGCCGTAGAGATCAGCGCGCTCATGCAGCAGATGGCCGCCATGATGCAAGAGGCAGCGCGCCGACAGGAGGAGCAGCTGCGAGCCTTGCAAGAGGATCAAGCACGCTGAAAGGAGGAGCAAGCGCGCCGACAGGAAGAGCAAGCGCGCCGACAGGAGGAGCAGCTGCGGGGCTTGAACGACGAGCAAGCGCGCCGACAGGAGGAGCAAGCGTGCCGACAAGAGGAGCAGCTGCGAGGCCTGCATGAAGGCCTCTCCAAAGACATTTTATCCGTTGTGCAGAAACACTCCACCCGTATTGACGCTGTGGAAAAAGAGATCGCCCGGATTGACAGTGTGGAAAAGAAGATGGACAAAGTTGAAGAGAACTTTCAACGGAAGATGGGAGAGATGGAAGTTACTATTAATCAGCTCAGTGGGAGGGTCGTGTGTCCTTCAGCCAACACAAGAGTTTCCTGCGGAACCACATCGAGCAGAAATTTAAAAGTACCTCCCTACGACGGCAAGTCTTCCTGGGCTGCCTTTAAGCTACAATTGGAGACGGTCAGAAGAGCCTGCGGTTGGAGTGACCAAGAAGCGCACTCTGCTCTCACACTAGCGCTCCGTGACGAAGCACTCTCCGTATTGGAAGCACTCGGCGCTGGGAAGGAGGAAGTGACCTACACAGACCTTATTGATGCGTTGGAGGCACGCTATGGTGATAAACACCTCGAACATGTGTACCGTGCGCAACTTAAGGACCGCAGTCAAAGGGCCAGCGAAACTCTTCAGCAGTGGTCCGTGGAAGCCGAGAAACTAGTGCGTAAAGCATATCTGTCGTCGCCAGCTACAATAGAAGAAATGTTGCTCCAAGTTTTCATCGATGGAATACGGGACGCCGAACTTAGAGCAGCCGTACGATTGATACCAGCTTGAAGAAAGCGGTGGCACATGCGTTGGAAGTGGAAGCGGTTCGCCACGATTCTCAGGCGTTGAGACTCCGCAAAATTGTACCAGCAGATTCCAGCCGAAGGCAAGCATATAACCCAGCATGCTATGGTTGTGGGGAGCGAGGACACATTAGAAGCACTTGCCCCAGGCATGAGAGCATAACGCAAGGTAGGAAGGATGCGACGGTCTCAACATCACCGCTGGAGCAGCAGGAAAGGGCCAGGGCAGTGGGGTGGGCGCTGGCCGGTAGAAGCAAAGCCCCGAGGATCTTCGTTAAGCAGACATGTGACGGAAACACTTTAGTTATAGAAGGAATGATAAATGGAAAATCTTGCCGTTTCACTTTGGATACGGGAGCCTCACGTACAGTCGTTAGCCAAAGAAGACTAGAGAGCATCGGAAGACGACACATGCGAGAAAATGTAAACTTAACACTCACAACAGTTACCGGCCAGCGCATACCAGTCCAGGGACAGAAGATCGTGGCCATGAAAATCGGGGATACGTTGTACTGGCAAAAAGTGGTAATCGCGGATATCACAGATGACTGCATCATTGGGTTGGATTTTCTTCGAAATCATCAGTGTATCATTGACATGAAACATGGTGTATTGAAGCATGGAGGTGAAGAAATTCCAATAAAAGGTGGAACTGTTGGGAAAGTGTTGTGTTTAAAAGATACTACTTTAAATCCGAGATCGCAGACCCTAGTCCCAGTAGTCCTGCCAAGGGATGACGGAGGAAGACCTTGTAAATGCGCTATAATAGAAAGGGAGACATCGGACACGACATGGATCCCAGCCAGGACTGTTGTGGGTAACTCCCAGATTGCGATGGTTCCCGTGTTTAATCCTCATGAGGACAAGCAAATCATTAGGAAGGGAACAGTGATCGGAGCTTGTGAGGAGACAGCTTGGTTAAGAAAGTGTGAAGAAGGGAGGAAGACCGTAGCTGCAAACCAGGATGTGAACATACAGAAACTTCTGGATAGCTGTAAGGACAATCTTACCAAGCTACAGTTAATAAAAGCGAGAAATTTCCTGCTACGCTACTCCGGGATTTTCTCAAAGAACGACGGGGACATCGGAAGAACTGGTTTGGTGAAACACAAGATCGACACAGGAGACACTGTTCCGATACGGCAAAGACCAAGACGTATTCCGTTTGCACGCGAACAAGAAGTGGAAGACATGATTCGGGATATGAAAGAAAATGGTGTGATAGAACCGCCGTCGAGTCCATGGTGTTCTCCAGTGGTTCTGGTGAAGAAGAAGGATGGATCAACTAGATTTTGTGTGGACTATCGGCGTCTGAATGATGTTACTAAGAAGGACAGTTATCCATTGCCAAGAATCGATGACTAGATTCACTTTGTGGCATGACGTGGTTCTCTACTCTGGATTTGAAAAGTGGCTACTGGCAAGTAGATCTGGACCCTAAAGACAAGGAGAAGACGGCTTTTTCAACCGGAAAAGGATTATGGCAGTTCAAAACAATGCCCTTCGGATTATGCAACGCCCCAGCTACTTTCGAAAGGTTGATGGAGTATGTGCTGGCAGGTATATTGGGAGAAACCTGCCTTGTCTACTTGGATGACATAATCATTATGGGACGATGATTTGAAGATCATCTTAAGAAGCTCGAAAAAGTCTTCGCAAAACTGCAGGGTGCCAACTTGAAGTTGAGTCCAAAGAAATGTTCCTTCTTCCAACGTCAGGTGAATTACTTGGGGCACGTTATCTCGGAGCAAGGCGTTGCGACGGATCCTGCCAAGATAAGTGCTGTCAAGGACTGGCCGACGCCGACAGAAAAGACACATGTGAGAGCATTCCTTGGACTATGCTCTTATTATCGACGCTTTGTGAAAGGGTTTTCCGATGTTGCTAAGCCGTTACATCTACTGACTGAGGAGAAAAGAGCCTTTTCCTGGTATGAAGACTGCGAACAAGCTTTCTTAGAGTTGAAGAAACGACTATGTGAATCACCTATCCTCGGATATCCTGACACAGAGGGAAGATTCATAGTAGATACTGATGCTAGCAATTCTGGAATTGGTGGAGTGTTATCTCAGAAGAGGGGAGATCAAGAAGTTGTAATTGCATACTTTAGCAAATCTTTATCGAAGCCGGAGAGAAACTACTGTGTAACTCGTAGGGAGTTACTTGCCGTGGTGAAGACATTACAACATTTTAAAAAGTACTTGTTGGGTCGCAAATTCCTCGTAAGGACTGATCATGCCGCCTTGAAGTGGTTACTAGAATTCAAGAATCCGGAAGGACAAGTGGCTAGATGGATTGAGCAACTTCAAGAGTATGACTTTGAAATCGAACATCGAGGAGGAAAAACTCATGGAAACGCAGATGCTTTATCTAGAAGACCTTGTCCGACGGAATGCAAACATTGCATTCGTCAGGAGGAGAAAGAAAATCCAATAATCCGACTGATCAGAACAGATTCGATCGATGGGAACTGGAGCAACGATGCAATGAGGAGAGCTCAGGAAAATGATAAGGATCTTCAACCATTTTTACATTGGCTAGCAAGTGGATCACTTAAACCAAAATGGTCTGAAGTGGCTAGACACAGTACGGCTACCAAGAGTCTCTGGGCACAATGGAATAGTTTGGTGATGCATGACGGGTTGCTCTGCCGGAAATGGGAAACCCCGCAAGGAAAGGATTGCCATCTGCAACTGGTCGTTCCCAAGGTGAACGAGATCCTGAGAGCTTATCACGATGGTTCTTCAGGTGGACATTTGGGAATAAGAAGAACTCTCATAAAAATTAAAGAACGATTTTACTGGTTGCATTGCCGTGATGATGTGGAAGACTGGTGCCGTAAATGCAAGAGTTGTGCATCTGTCAAAGGACCTCAAACCCGGAGCTGAGGAGCTATGAAGTTGTATAATGTTGGGGCTCCGTGGGAGAGAGTAGGTCTGGATACAGCCGGACCGTTTCCAATCACCAAAGCTGGAAGCCGTTACATAGTGGTGGTGATGGATTATTTCACGAAGTGGCCGGAAGCATTTGCTCTACCGAATCAAGAAGCAGTTACCGTTGCGACGAAGCTGGTGAATGAAGTTTTCTGCAGATTCGGTGTGCCTTTGGAGTTGCACAGTGACCAAAGGCGGAACTTCGAGTCACAAGTATTTCAAGAAGTTTGCTAGATCTTGGGAATCCATAAGACCAGAACTACGCCATATCATCCACAGTCGGACGGGATGGTGGAGAGGTTTAAACAAACACTGGAGCGACATCTGGCAAAAGTAGTGGACAGTCAACAGGATAACTGGGATGAGTACATTCCACTGTTTCTTATGTCGTATAGAAGCGCAATACACGAGACAACAACGGTGACTCCTGCGTACGCCAATTTTGGAAGGGAATTGAAATTGCCAGCTGATTTACTCTCAGGCTGTCAACCGGATACTCCGAAAAGTATAACAGAATATGTGGATGAGTTACTGAAAAAGATGGTTGACATCTACGAGGAAATTAGAACAACTAGGCTTAAGGCAAGTGAACGGATGAAGACCCGCTACGATCGAAGAGCTAATATTCCTAGTTTTGAATAGGGAACCCTGATTTGGTTACACAATCCTGTAAGGCGAAAGGGGAAGTCTCCGAAGCTCCAACCAAGTTGGCAGGGACCATATAAAGTAATCACAAGGATAAATGATGTGACTCTCAGGATCCAGCGTACCCCTCGAAGTCCCCCGAAAATCGTACATGTCGATCGGGTGGCTAAGTACTACGGAAGCAACGATGATCGGGACGATCATGTCTTGGGAGGGGGCAGTGTTGCGTAGCAACCCTTCGAAGTATATGACGAGAGTTGTCAAACTTCAAGACATTGTTAATTTCAACAGCTCCGTCAGCAATACTCGTAGCTCAGCGGAAAAGTGTACTTTAGACGCTGTAGACCCGGGTTCGATACACCTACCAGTGTATGGATTTTTTTGGGTTTTGTAAAGTTAAAGGAAATTTCTAGTAAGTTCAGGATCAAATCGAACAGAAAATAAAGGATGGAAAATGTGTAAGCAGGATAAAAATTTAAAAAGTTAAAAGAATTTTCTAGTACAATTTAAATTTAAAGATGGAATGGGAGAATCATTTTGAAAATAGAACGGATCCGGGGGTATATAAGCCGTACTAAGCATGGCCTACGGCAGTTCTAGTTCTGACTCGAAAGTGTAAAGAAGAAGAAGAAGAAGAAAAGAAGAAGCAGTGAAAAGTGGAAGTGTTCCAAGAAGAAGAAGATAGAAGAGACTTAGTGTTCGGTGCGGTGTGACGCGTTGAAGGTACCGCCGCCCACAAGAGGAAGAGCGGCAGACCGGCGAAGTGCAAGTTCAGAAAAAGTGAACGCAAATAAAGACTCGTTCCTATAAGTGGAGTATTATTTCCAATCCCTGACCCACTCCCGTGTCAATAACATAGTTCATGGTTGGATTGACAGTACAGAGCTAACTGAACTATTCATAAAATTACGAGTGCCGTCAGCTCGCAATAGCCTCTATTCCAAGTCCCGCTGAGTCATACTAATTATTATGAAAATTCGGTAATCTGTCGCACTCTATGCAACTATAATAAGCAATTCAACAGTACTGAACTTTTTAATAACAGTAAAGGCTGCTTTAAAAGGAGTGTTAATAAAAATCTAAAGGAAGGTTAAATTAAGAGTAATTCACAAACACACACACACACACATACACACGCTCTCTCACCAAACCCCACACGCACAAATATCATGTCTTATTATAAATATTGTAAATCCGTTATTAGATGTAAGTCCTACAAAATAGTATTATTATAACTGTTAATAAGTTCTGTGGATTTTGAGATGTTTTGAATAAATAAATAATGAGATAGGAAGCATAATACAATGTTTTGGTACCAGGCGATCATAGTTAAAGAAGAGATTGTCTTAAGTATGGCGCGAGTATACCTTAATATATTCTGACTCCAAGCGCACGACGTAATTTCTACATAGACAACAGGAGAACATATTATTATATATATTAGTGGTGGTAGGAATGTCTTTCATAGCGGTTGAAATCATGTGTCATCCTAGCAACACGTACCTGGAATTCATATGCAGTTTAGAGGTTCATGCATCATGCAGGTTTCACTTCTGACATGTGTACTTTGTACGCACGCAATGTTTTTTTTTACATGAAACACTCTCAAACTATGCCAAAATTATTTTGGTATCAAATTTCATGTCTAAAACTCAAGTTCTTATTTTATTTTTGAAAAAAGTATCATAGATACTTATATTATTTAATGTATTTCTAGTAGTATAGTCTATCAGGAATAAGATGACACGAAAAACACCGCAAATTTCATTACTTTGTGGGCATTGTGCACATAAATGTGAAAAAGTAAAAAAAACGTATATTTTTCTAAAAAAAAAATCATATTTTGGGTATCACTTGGAATTGGAGCTGTCCCGTGCGGGATTCAAGGATAATCCATTCTTTCTGGGACATATGTATATAAACTTTACAAGACTTTATTTATAATGATTTATAACAAATATGAAAAATTTTAAATAATGGAAAGTTAATTGAATATATTTATTTATTTGTATAAAGAAACTTACAGCTATTTATATTACATAAAAGTATGATAATGTATAAATATTACACTAGGTATATTAGGTATAGGGCTCCTGTTTCCGCAATTAAACCACTAGCATGGGTCCATTTTGCGTGCAGTAATGGCCGGTTACTCCAACCAGCCCAGCTCCTTCCAGAAGTTCAGAACATTCCTGGGGTGTTCACAGACTTCTTGGAGCGACCTTGTATTGGTTAAGGTTTTTGCCCGTTGGTTGGCCACCCCCGCGCATTCCAGGATTACGTGAGCGACCGTTTCGTCTTCGGTCAGACAACCTCTGCACTTAGGGCTGTCCGTTACGCCGATTGTGAAAAGGTGTTTGTTTAGTGATGTGTGACCCGTTAGGGTGCCCACCATTATACGGATGTCATGTCTGTTGAGGCTCATAAGTCTACGTGTCAGTTTGGGCGATAGTGCAGGTATCGCCACCTTCGACTGTCTACAGCTTGAGACATTCATCCATCGGGTGTTGTGTAGGTCGTTGGTGAGAGAGCGTATCCATGAGCGCATTTGGCTGAAGGGCAGTGGCAGAAGTGGCAATGGACCAGACACTGTATTTGCCGATGCCCGCCTTGCAAGCTCATCCGCTGCATCATTACCCAACGAACCACTATGTCCCTTGATCCATTGCAGAGTTACCTGGTTATAAGAGGCAACTTGCTCCAGGGTTTGGTGACATTCGTGTATTAGTGCTGAGTTGTGTGTGGTACCCTTCAGCGCTGTTAGTACCGCCATACTGTCAGAAAGAAATCTGATGTTGTGGCCATGTACCTTTCTTCTTAATATAGCGCTGGCGGCTTCCTTGATGGCTACGCACTCACATTGGAAGATGGAGCTGTGTGTGCCCAAGGGTATAGAAATGTGTATGTTTAGTTCCTGTGAGAATATGCCGGCACCAGTTCCAGTAGCCATTTTCGAGCCGTCTGTGTAAATTCTTAGTTCGTTTACACCTGACTGGTCAGCATCTTTCTCATATAGCTGTATGTGATAGTTTTTATGGAAGGTATTTGTTTTAGTTATCTTATCACATGGTGCCTCACAGAGTGGATAATCCTTTGTTACCCTATTCCAGAGCTTATCTGTTAGGCCGTCTTCATTCTTCCATACACCCAACAGCTTTAGACGTAGAGTCGCCATTGTCGCTTCTTGTTGAAAGTGTATGTCGAGTGGTGTTAGCCCTAGAATAGTTTCAAGGGCCGAGGAAGGCGTGGTGCGCATGCATCCTGTTATGGCTGTGCAGGCCAGCCGCTGGAAACGCTGCAGCTTGGTTTGCACTGTCACAAGCTCTGTCCTGGGCCACCACGCTATTGCTCCGTAGGAGATAATTGGTCTGATGACTGCTGTATAGAGCCATCTGCTTATCTTTGGAGCAAGACCCCAGGTTCTGCCTATGAGTCTTCTGCACTGCCAAAAGATGATGCATGCTTTTTCCAGCTTGTTTTCAAGGTGTTTGTTCCAAAGCAACTTACTATCCAGTATAACCCCCAGGTATTTAACTTCTTTAGTAAGGCTTAGTTCGGTGTTGAACAGCTTTGGTAATGTTAGATTACCAAGGCTGCGTTTGTTAGTGAATAGTATTAGTTCCGTCTTTGACGGATTAGCTGTGAGTTTGTGTTGCGCGCACCATTCTTCCAAAATCTTAAAAGCAGATCTCATGAGGCTACATAAGACGTTCTCGACTGGTCCTGTTATTAGAATGGCGAGGTCGTCAGCATAGCCCACTGTGTACAGTTTCTTTTTGTTTAGCCTTGTGATGAGCTCATCTACCACAAGGTTCCAGAGTAGCGGCGAGAGTACCCCTCCTTGTGGGCAGCCCGTTGCCACCACACATCTAGTACTGGTGTTCACAGTAAATCGTATCGCCCTATGCCTCAACATGCTGTCTATCCACCCGGCAATTGTAGGATCTACATCATGAGCGGCTAGCGCTCGGCCTATGCTAGTGAAAGGGGTTTTGTCGAAGGCGCCTTCGATATCAATAAAAGCACCTAAGGTTGATTGTTTACGTGATAATCCTTTCAATGCGAGAGATGTTACGCAATAGAGTGCGGATTCGGTTGATCTGCCCTGAGTATAGGCGTGTTGGTTGTCATGTAGCGGTTTTTGTATGAGGGCGTTTTCCCTAATATCCCTATCGCAGAGTCTCTCTAGAGTCTTCAACAAAAATGATGTGAGACTGATTGGCCTGTACGATTTGGGATTTGTGTAATCACTTTTGCCGGGCTTAGGGATAAATACCACTTTTACCTCCCTCCACTGGAGCGGTATGTATTTGTAGGCCAGGCATGCCCTATAGATTGCAGTTAAATGCGCTACTAGCGGCCCCATACCGCTCCATTGTAGCAGTCCTGGGAAGATCCCGTCCAGGCCTCCTGATTTAAATGGAAGAAAGCTGTTAATTGCCCACATTACCTTGTCTTTGTCTACCACCCTGTGAGCTGTGGTCCAATCCGTTTGATCCGGTGTGTTGCTCTGCGATGCCACTTCCTCCCACGTCTGGTTGTTTGTGATGCGGCATCCAGGGAAGTGAGTTTGCAGGAGTAGTTCGCAGGTCTCGGGGTCGGATTTGGTGTATGTGCCGTCAGATTTTTTCAAGCAACCCAGATTACGCTCTGGGTCGCGTGAAAGGATGTTTTTTACTTTAGCCGCTTGGTTTGTGGATTCAATGTTAGTACAGAAGCGTCTCCAGCTTTCTCTCTTCCTTTCGCGGATGCGCCTCTTGAAACGATATTGGGCCTGTTTATATGCATCCCAGTCGTCTGGTGCCCGAGTATTTTTGGCTCTGTTGAACAGCTTCCTTACTTTGCAGCGCAGCCTGTCTAACTCTGGACCCCACCACACACTTTTGTCGATTGAGTTGGGCTTTGTCGAAGTAAGAGGACACGTCTGTTCATAGCTGTTGATAAGTGTTTGAGTTATGTTAGTTACATGAGTTTCTATACCTGCGGTACCGTTATAATCGTCTGGTAGGGAAATGGCCATAAGCTCATTTCTCACCAATCTGTCGTATTTGGTGCGGTCCGTTTTGCGCGGGTTCCGCCTTGGCAGGGCAGGTTTGGTGTTTAAGCGAAGGTTGAACCTAATCCATCTGTGATCCGAGCATGAAGGTTCGTCTGACACGTGCCAGTCATTGACGAGAGAAGAGACATGGTCGGTTGCCAGTGTTAGGTCGATTATAGTTTGGGCTCGCGCCGTAACGTAGGTAGGCTCGGAGCCCCTGTTAAGTATATTAAGGTTAGTTGAGAAAAGGTACGTAAGTAAGTCCTCACCTCTTTTATTGGTCTTTTGGCTGCCCCAGATGGTGTGATGTGCGTTGGAGTCAGCGGGGATGATTAGTTCCAGCCTCTCTGTCTCGCAGTAGCTGACTAGCGCGGTGAGCTCCGGTGTTGGTACCTCCTCTTCCCCCGGCAAATAGACCGACGCTACGACCACGTCTGATAGGCCTAGGCGGTCATCTGCCTGGAGCTTCACAGCGGTTAGATCTCTGGAACATAGCTCATTTATGATGGTGGTCGTTACATGTCGTGGAGTATAAATACATGAACGTGGTTTACCTTCGGTAGCAGTAAAAAGTTTGCCTCCGATGTTGTTGAGACCACATATATTGCCTTTCCTAATCCACGGCTCCTGGATTAGGGCTATGGTCTCGGTGTTTCCCTCCAGCAAACGTCGCAGGTTAGCCGTCGCGGTGTAGCTGTGCTGGAGGTTGATTTGTATGACTTTAAGGAGTTGAGGTGGATCGGTCTGGGCTGCCATCGCTGTGCAGTAGACTGTCCTCCAACTCCTTTGTCTGATCCACTTCCCCGGCCCCTTGCTGCCACCAGTCTATGGAGCGCGATTTGGTCTCTATGGGAGTCCGAACCTCTTTACAAGTGGCGGTCATAGAGACACCATCGGTCCTCTTCTGATGTGTAGTATCAGGGGCTGCACCTGAGGGCTGCTGCCCTCCTTCCGGCACGACATCCATGCGGTTGTCGGGCGCCGCCTCAGGAGCGGTCGAGGTTGGTATTTTCGGCTGCGCTGCCACGTCCGGGTTTGGTTTCGGTGCTTCGCTGCCTTTACCCTCCTCTTCGGGGAAATTTACGTACACTGAGCCGCATTTGTACGAGACCCTGCGATCTCGCTTCTTGAGCTCAGCTACATCTGCCTCAGGTATCCCAAGGACTATGCGCACCCTACCACTTTCGTCCGGTTCTGGGATGTGGTACAAGCTCCAAGTGCGGACGTTGTACCACGGATTCTGCCCGGCGAATCTGGTCTGCAGCATGCTAAGATTTTCGTCCTTGGAAAACCTCGGGATGATCATGGTCGCCTTGACTTTCCTAGGGATGTCGGCTTGGCGTTTGACCACGAGTCTGGTGTGTGGAAGTGGTGAAGTCATCTTGGAGACAGTCTTCTTAAGCCATTCCACGGTGTAAGTGTCCTCGCACCAAAGCTTGAGAGTACCCTCACCATGGTTGGCTCTGCCTCTGAAGCTGGGCAGCCTGAAGGGATCAGTGGAAGAGGTGGCGGCGCAGACTTCTGCGTCTATCGCACCCTCTATTGCCGACTGTATCGCCTGGGCTTGCTCGGCTTTTATGTCCCTGAAGGGCTCATGCATGATCGCGACTAGTAAATCGTTAGATTTACACATGTCGGCGTAATTTACGGAGCCCTTTTTGGGAGTGGGCCGCGGGTTCGTTCGCGTACGTTTAACGTCCTCGCGGGGTGACAGAGTGTCATCCGGGCGAGCTCTTTTGCTGCCCTTGGGTAGGTGTGGACCTTGCCCGGAAGCAGCACGAGCTTCCGCCCTCTCCTGAACGTTTCGGCCAGCGCGTTTCCCTCGTGGCCTTTTTTGGGGCTTACTACCGCTTGCTACTGGTTCGATAGTCGGCTGGCCTGCGGGCTCGCCTCTATCTCCAGTAGCGCTGTCTACCTGAACCTCTTTGGGTTTGGGGGGGTTGCTTTT
This sequence comes from Leptidea sinapis, assembly GCF_905404315.1. Taxonomy (NCBI): domain Eukaryota; kingdom Metazoa; phylum Arthropoda; class Insecta; order Lepidoptera; family Pieridae; genus Leptidea; species Leptidea sinapis. The sequence continues at coordinate 13,602,530 of NC_066271.1, read as the reverse complement.
AGCGGCTTTTATTCTTGCTTTCCTAGCCTCGGCTCGCGCGCGGTTTCGTGCGGTCCTGCTAGGTGCCTTGTATGTAGGCTTGGCATCTCCCTTCCTGATGGGTAGCGTCCAGGCATCGTCCGTGAAGGTAGTTGCCGGTATGGCTTCCTTTAGGGTGGAAAGATCCAGCGAGGAAGACTCTTTCGGCGCTGTGGGAGCAGCCGTGGTCTGGACGGATTGGCTAAGCGCTCCCGAGGGAGCAGCTCGTTTGTTATGGTCGACGTTTCTCTTTTGGTCCATGGGTAGAGATTTATTAAGATTCATCCTCGTCAGTGCCCCACCCGCCTTGGAGCCTCAGTAGGGGACGTCATGCACCTTGATGTACATGTCCGCCAGGACTACTGCGAGGATATAGTAACCCTCACCGTGAATACCTGATGACTGACGGCCGAGTAATGTAGAAGCCGCATACGTGAGGAAGAGAGCCTCCCGCGCTCACCTCAACATCCGCGACCGGGCCATAGGCACCCACATGGATTTGGGTCACTCGCCGGCAGCCCTCTGACGGGAAGCCACAGCCGATTGATCGAGAATGGCTAGTCCCCGACCGCCCGTTTAAGAGGAAGATCAGGGCCAAAGAGGCGTGTTGCTTCAAGCAGGTAACTGACCGACCGCTATCCGCTCAACCACCAGGATTCCTTACTCCCTCCTTACGGGTATCCACGCACGGCACAAACACGTGGGTGATCGCATTTCCTTACTCACTGATGTTAGTGAGCCCTCGACCTCTCGATCACGCGAGGTGAGGTGAAGGAGGAAAGGATTGTGTGGGTAGGTTGGGGGAGGGCGGCCAGAGGTTTCTGTTCTGCCAATTACCTTAGTGTAAATTATTTGATGACTCTATGGAGGCACTTGGCCAATAAACGGGCGGCAACCTCGAGAAGGATAGTCCACTGGCCTTGCTTAGAGGGTCGCTGTATTGATATTCCTCTAAACCATTCGCCAAACCCAGCATCGGACAGATGCTGGGAGTAGGGGTTGCGTCAACCAAGGTCCGTGAGAGAAATTCATTGACGATACCCCCGCCCTTCCTATTACACTAGCCAAAATAGTTCCTAACGATGCTTATTACATAGTGAAGTTTTAAGACTTATAAAAATTATTACAAAAAAAACACAAAAGTTTAAAGAGCCAATAAATTCACTGATACAAAATAAATATAACCTTTAGATACCAATTTTTTTAACAAAAGATACAAAATCGTACTTATTACATCGAAATATGTCTATGTGGTTATAACAGTCATTGTGTATTCTGCAAGCTCTGTTAAGAAATCTATTCTTACAATAATTAGTCCTAAAGAATGGCACTAACAATATTTGATCGGTGGATCGATGACCTATTATTGGACATTTGAAGCAAATACGACTAAGTAGGAGTGGAGAGTCAACAAAGTTGTTAATTATTTTGTACAAGAACGTCTGATCTCTGTGTTCACGTCTTAATTCTAAAGTATGTAACTCCGGCATTGAGTCATCAAATTTGTACCTTAATCTCCTTAAAAATTTTTGTTGGATTTTTTCAATCTGATTAATTTAGGTAGAATATAAGGGGTTCCATGCCGAAGAAGCATACTCCAATTGGCTTCTAACTAAGGAGTTGTATAACATAATGTACGTATTTATATGTTTAAAGTCACTAGATTGTCGGAAAACAAAACCCAGCATTTTGTAAGCCTTAGCTGTAATATTTTCAATATGAGTGGCTAAGTTTAGTTCACTGTCAAGTAGTACTCCTAGGTCTCTGACCTTGGTCACTCTATCAATTGTTTTGTTATTTAACCTATAATAATAACGGATCGGTTGTTTCTTTCGAGAATATGTAATGGCATGACATTTACCAATATTTAACTTTAGATTGTTTGCAGAGCAATATTCATAAAATGTGTTTAACTCCTCTTGAAAACGCCGGCAATGTTCAACAGAATTAACAAAGGAAAATATTTTTGTGTCATCTGCGTACAATAAAATTTTGGAATGATGAAAACATTGTGTCACATCATTGATAAAAACGTTGAAAAGAAGTGGACCAAGATGAGAGCCCTGAGGCACACCAGATGTAACTGGTACAAAACTAGACGTATAGCCCTTTACTGCTACGGCTTGGGACCTATCGCGTAGATATGAGGATAGCCATCTCAGGAGGTCACCATGTATACCGATGTTATTAAGCTTACTTATTAATAGATTATGTGAAATTTTGTCAAATGCTTTTGAGAAATCGGTATACACGGCGTCCACCTGATATCCCTTCTCCATTGCGTCTAATGTCAATTCTAGAAACTCACACAGATTTGATTCGGTGGACCTACCACTAATGAATCCGTGCTGATTAATTATTATGAACGGTCTAATTGCTGGTAATAATGAATCATATACTATCTTTTCAAACAGCTTAGGCACTACAGACAACTTGGAGATACCACGGTAATTAGCAGTGTTATGCTAATCCCCTTGTGTTGAGTTGCTAGTTGTTTACTACAACATTTGAGAAAAATCGGATGAATACCATCGGGACCGGTTCCTTTGTTAACGTCAAGATTCTTTAGATATTTTTCAACCACGGAGTTATTAATATAAACAGAATTTATAACACAATCATTACATCCGGTATCTATGTGTACGTCGCCAGATGAGGAAGGTTCAAAAACGGACTGTAAAAATGTGTTAAATAGATCCGCTATTTCTTGACCGTCGGATCCATGAATGTCACCAAAGTAAAGAGTATCAGGTATACCACTGCTATCCCGCTTAGATTTTATGAAAGACCAGAAATACTTAGTGTTTGAACGGATATTTTCCTCGGTATGACTTATATATTTATCATAGCACTGACTCATGTATTCTTTAATTATATAGTGATAGAAAGTGACACAGTAACAGAATTGGTGATTGTAATTGTATTAAGTCACCAAATACTATGTAAGTAAAAATATAAAAATTGCTTTAAAACATTTCACATATAAGCAACACGTGTTTATTGTTTGGTTATATGTATGATTACCACGTGTTCGTTTTTGTGGTATATATACACATACAGTTTAATTCATTTACGATTTTTTTTTTATATAAAATGTATTATTTTATTTGTTATGTTATTCATGTTGCATTAATTAAACAACAAGATATTGTCGCGTAGCAACGCTTCGACGTACATGAAGAGAGTTGTCAAACTTCATGTCTTACGTTCCGGACGTTTTTTCCCGATTAGGGTACCCCTCCGCTTCGTCCCATAAAGAAGTTCAATCCAAAAAGTTAGTAAAATATGCTACTTCAGTATCCATACTGACATCCCTCAAATAATATATAGATTTTATTGTATTTTAAGTTACACGTGTGAACTTACACTTACACTCACAATAATTAGACGATGATCTTTATGATTTCTGTACCACTTTATAATACATGAAATCATTGCTTTATTTGTTTTTAAAATCCTGTCGACCAGGGTCCGATCTTGCTCACACGCCCAACCGAACTAATCCGAGTGCCCATACAGTTTGTAAGCCCTTGCCACTATGGTATAGTTTTAGTTGCGCTATTTTAAAGCGTCAGATTAGCTTCCATTATATATTTAAGGATTCTGTTATATGAGATAGAGCAGAGTAGCAGCAGTAGACTATGAGCAAATCAGTGCATTCACCATTATTTAATATAAGAAAAGAATTTTATAAATTAATTACAACTTTTTATTCTCATGACAACGTAATTACTCTCATGACTGCTTTATAGTCATAGTAACCAAAAGTCACTAATTTCTTCTTCATTGAGTAAGACCTCTATGATACTCCCCCTCACGATGACCTTCAGGTCTGAGTGACGCCTATCATCTTTAGAAGCTTTAACAATCTTGGTTGTGGTTAATGCCGTTGTAAAAAGGTCTGCCTCCATATGTTCTGTGTCCTTGTAACGGATGGTCACTAATTTCTTCTGGACACAATCCCGTATAAAATGTTCCTTTATACTGATATGTTTCGATCTCTTACCAGTCATTTGATTGTTTGCTAACATCAGTGCAGCCAAATTATCATTATAGATCGTAACAGTTTGTTTAAAATCTCCAATATCTTCCAACAGTTCTCTCTCTCTTCTTCGTTGCTTCTGTCATCGCCATATATTCGGCTTCTGCTGTTGACAAAGCTACTGTTCTTTGTTTCTTTGTTGCATAACTGATAAGGCCACCACCATACTTAAAAATATAATCGGTATATGAACGACGGTCAACGGTACGTGCCGCCCAGTCAGCGTCAGCCATGCCTGTTAGTGCCATTCCTGATCTGATGGTTACATTCTTCGTTCTTTTTAAATAACGAATCACCCTTTTTGCAGCTTGCCAATGTGTATTATCAAAACATGTATTATATTGGCTCAAATAACTAATAGCAAACATTATATCTGGTCTTGTGGTTACAGCGAGGTACATTAGAGATCCAATTAACATTTGGTATGGTATATTCTCCATGTCTGTGAGTCCATTACCCTTCTCCAGTTTCAGACCAGTCTCCATGGGCGTTGACACTGGTTTACATTCAGCCATGTTGAACTTATTTATTAAATTTTCAATATAATTCTCCTGTGACAATGTTATTTCTCCCCCTACATGGGTGAATTGTATGCCCAGGCAATGATGGAGTGAACCCATATCTCGTAACTCAAAAACTTTTTGCAGATTTGTTTTTACTTCTCGTAACAAGATTTCTGATTTATATGCTAGTATTAAGTCATCCACATAAATGTTTGCAAACAGCTTTTCTCCTCCTTTTTCTAATATATACAAGCAAGGATCCGCTGAAGAATTCTTAAATCCGATTTCCAACAATTTCTCATGTAACTTTAAGAACCACTGTCTTCCTGCTTGTTTCAAACCATATATGGCTTTGTTTAGTTGACATATCCCATTATTTTTATATCTAAAAGCATTTCTTTTGCTTTTTTAATCAACTCTTTGTCTTTTCCATGTGTAATTATGTATTTTAAATATTTATCCAGATTTTTCGGCTTCTTCATATAAATTTGTTCATCTATATCGCCGTTTAAAAATGCAGTACACACGTCTAACTTAAATTTATTTTCAATTGCATGTGCAATAAGTATTCTAAGAGTACTCATTTTTGCAACAGGTGCAAATGTTTCAGTGTAATCAATTCCTTCTTTCTGATTAAACCCACGCGCCACAAGTCGTGCTTTTCGTCTATCTATGTCTCCCATTGCATTATATTTATATTTTAAAATCATTTTACGATCAATCAAATTTTTGCTTTCGTTCCTGTGTATAATTTTCATAGTATTATTTTTAAGATGAGATCTCGCTTATTATTGCATCTTCCCATTCATACATGTTCTCGTCTTTTTCACAGAAGAATGATTGTTCAGCATCCATCTCATAATCTTGATGCCATGCTGGTGGTTTTCTCTGTCTTTTATCAGTAGAACTAGTCGGATCTATTTCATCTGTTTCTGTATTTGCTTCAACAAATATTTCATCATTGTTCAATTCCTGTTCAGTTTCATCAATTTCATGTTCTTTCAAATCTTTATTATCTTCTACATTTTCTTTTTCAGGAGAAAATATAATTTCTATTTATTTTTTATTAACTACATCTTGTTTTTGTTCTCCTTTGATCTCGTTTTCATAAAACATTTTGTCCAGTATTTTGACATCTCTGCTAATCATTACCTGGTCTGTTTTTGGGTTGAAAATCCGGTATGACTTGTGATTTTCCGAATATCCTACAAAAATTCCAGGTGTCGCTCTGGCTTCAAATTTTCCATTTTTCTTTCCTTTTTTAAGTACAATCGCCTTAGTTCCGCATATGTGAAAATGTCTTAAAGACGGAACTCTCTTTACCCATTTTTCAAATGACGAAATGAATTTCGACTACGGTTCGCCAAGTAGTTAACTGTATTAATAGCTTCAGCCCAAAAAACTTCTTTCATATTGGCGTCATTTCACTTCATCAAGCAATGTCCTATTTTTTCTTTCTGCTAAGTCATTCTGTTCTGGCGTGTATGGTGCGGAAAGTCTAATTTTGATGCCATTCTCCTTCAAATATTTGTCAAAATTATTGTTAATATATTCTGTCCTATTGTCACTTTGTAAGCATACTATCTTCTTTTTGGTAAATCTTTCAGCCTCATTCTTGAATTCGTTAAATTTTGATAGAGTTTCATCCTTAGTTTTCATTGTATATACTCTTGTATATCTTGAATAATCATCTGTAAATGTGATGAAGTATTTGGAACCCCCTTTCGATGGCTGCCTCATGTGACCACATACATCAGCATGCACAATTTCTAATCTTTCATTTGTCCCTTGCTCATTTTTAGGTGCATTAAACGGTAGTTTTGTTGCTTTGCCTTTAGCACAGACTTCACAGTCTTTAACTGTGTCAATTTTATTGAATTCTAAGCCTTCCATAATTTTCTTATCAAGTGCTATTCTCATTTGTCCTTCATTTAGATGTGCTAACTTTCTATGCCATTGCTGCATTTTGCTTGCTTCGCAGTAATTAGCTTTCTCTTCTGTTTTCTTTAACGTAGTACAAACCGTCTGAATGTCTCTCTGCTTTTAACAGAATTTTATTGTTTCGCATCACGGTAGCATTTTTTTGTTTAAATAAAACTGTTCCACCTTTGTCTGTTATTTTTCCAACTGACATTAGATCTGTTGTCAGCGATGGTACGTACAAGGCTTCAGTTAGTGAAACTAACTGATGAGAAAGGCTCCAGTTAGGTTCAAATACATCAATATATTTCATGAAAGATTGACATACAAAATAATAATTTATATTTTGGTAATAAAACCTATCTGAAAAAATATTTAAGATTTTCCAGTCCGTTCTGTTGCACATAGTATTTTCTTTGATTAATACAAGTGTTACACATTTAAATAAAACACTTGTAAAGATTCACTTTCATTCCCCTGAAAAGTGGATCTGGAAAGGTCTATAAACGTCGGGTTAACTAAAATAAAAATAAAAATAAAAATGTAACTTTTTATGCAAAAATCTAATGTAAAAATACAGTTACAATTACACGCGTTTTAATCCTTTACAAGTGTTTTATTTCAATATTAAGGTTTGAAGTTTTATTCTTAGCTTACTTTTGTGACACATTTCATTTTATTAGTTTTAAATTAAAGACCGCCAAGCAGCAAATACACTCTCATAAAACAAAATTTAAAAAAATATAAATCTCGTTGTACGTCAGGTCCGCTGTTTGCCTCTTTGTTATCTTTTAGATTTAGATCATCTTCTCTTTGTAAGTTGTGTTGTGTTTTACTTTTCTTTTCATGTCACCAGCTGTCATAGAGGTACGGCAATTTTTGAGCAAATGGAAAAATCTAATGAAATCGTAATTATTACGATTGAAGTTGTGTGAAATTGTAGTGATTTAAGTGCCTGAGAGTGTTTCTTACATAATTTATTTTATATTTCAGCTAGACAATGGTACAACGCTTAACATTTAGACGACGATTGTCGTACAATACTAAGTCAAACCAGAGGAGGATGTAAGTTTAATTTTAATAAAGTAACATTAGGCTCCATTTCTTGAATGTAGAAATAAACGCAGTTTAAAGTATTATTTGATTTACATCCATCAAAAGAAATTTACTTGGTTGAAAACATTTACAAGTTCATAACCTACTAAGCCCATGTTCACTTGTTATTATTTTAATAAAAGTGTGATAATGGGATAGAAACATGCAGCATTTACTATCCTTTTATTTCCGAAGTGGTTGTAGTGATTCAATTGATATCAGACAGATTTATCAATCGGTTTCGAATGATTAATTTCTTCAAGTTCTGCATGTCTAAACTGCCTTAGAAAGTTTTCACTATACAGGAAGTTACTAAACTACCAGTAAAGCAGAAAGGAGGTTAAATGGGACTTATAACGAGTCCATTCACAATATGTAAGAACCGTAGTAACACTAACATACCCCAAAAAATATTATTTTTACTGATGTAAAAACTACGCAGAATGTACTACCTAATTCGCGGAACGACATAATTTTTAAAAGACCTAAACAAACAATTTCATAATAAACATCAAATTACAGAAACGGCTCAAAGTGTACTCCGTGTAAAAATACACAACCTCACTCATCGGGATATTGCTTTTGTGGCATTTCGCACCAATATCGGTGCTATTGATGCGAAAACTGATCCCCACGCTGTTCGTCGTATCGTATGTGCTTGTTGATTAATGAAGATATTTTATCAACTTGTTCAGTTGTTCCTTTTAGGGATGTTGAATCACTTTTTAAATAATTGCATGTTTTAGTGTTTTCACACATCAGGAATAAATTTGCAGTCAGCAATATTCCATAATTTTGAAGAAGCATATGTGTCCTACAAAACAAACCTCATAAAATTCCTTTCACAAATTTCCAGAGTAAGGACACCAGGTGGCCGTCTTGTCTATCAGTATGTGAAGAAGCCTAAGAAGATCCCAAGATGTGGTCAGTGCAAAAGCAAACTCAGAGGTATTCAGCCAGCCAGACCAGCAGAACGGTCACGACTTTGCTACCGCAAGAAGACTGTCAAGAGGGTGTATGGGGGTGTCCTTTGCCACAAATGTGTAAAACAACGCATTGTCAGAGCCTTCCTTATTGAGGAACAGAAAATTGTGAAGGTCCTCAAGGCACAACAGGCTACCGCCAAGCCAGCAAAGAAAAGTGGAAAGTGAACTTTAGTCTGTACATAATATAAGCTAAAAAAAATATTTTATTAGTTTTATTGAAATGACAATCCCAATATTTGACTGCCTCTTTGTCTTCTGCACTTGAATTTGGTTGTTTTTAAGCCATTGGATATGAGATTGAATTTTCACTAGTGAAAATCGAGCCCACTGACCAGTTCATTTGTAGAATATTGGTAGTTTGTACTAAGTAAAGATCAGAGAACAAGTCTAACAAAATCTGATCAACTGTATGAGTTATTACCCATGTTAATTAATAATCACAAATTTTGGAACCAAAATTTCTAAAACTTCTGATATCCTACGGTTTTGAAGTAACTTTAAAGAGTTAGTTTTGGTTGTTAGGTTTCCTTCTGAGTAACTGGATATTATTTTTAGGCTGATTATTGTTTTTATCTCACCCAGTATCAATAACTGTTTTTCCCAGGTCCCATGTCCTGTCTAACTTAAAAAAAAAACACTTTTTTTGTTTTGGCATTTACACCAAATTTTTATTTATTTAACCTTATTGGCGTTTATAAGTTTATGTACATGTCAGCCCTTACACTAAGATACTAGTTATATACCTACGAATTATTTGTCCATTAGCAATATTTATCTCTGCTTACATTAAGATAATCTTCAAATATTTTTATTATCGTCTTGCAAGCATCAGTAATGCATTGACTTCTTTTTGCCTTTGATATCCGATGCAATGAAAGAATATGATTCACCAGTAGCTAGAAATTTCTAACAAAAGCTAATTTCTCTGCTGTAGTTATCGCATTTTGATAATGTGAACCATATAACGGCGTGCAACGCAGAGCTGCTTGAATTATCGGGGACATAGTGCTCTGTGAACGGCTTGATGACCTGTCGTTGCTTAGAGACTTCGCTCCATTGCATTCCTCTGCATCTATCACGGGGAGTGTTCCGATGAGCTGGTTGACCTGTTGCCGAATGCGACTTTCTAATCGAATGTGTGGAGTTGCTCCACAGTGTGGTTTTCAAGGAACTTTCTTCCACGTACAACAAAGCTGTAAAATGAGCATTGTACGGTGTTTCAAATAAAGTTCTATACAGCCCGCCAACGCTCCTGTGATTCCTCTGGTGTTGCAAGAGAATGTGGGCGGCGGTGATCACTTAACATCAGGTGCACTGTATGCAACTTTTTGAAGCAAATTTTCGGATTTTTTTAGTGACATCCTAAAAAAATTTCTGAATCCACTTCTGTTTTCAATTCTTAAATCATTCAATACGGTACAAGAGGCCCCATCTTGTCGTCTCCTCAAACATGATTAGAATTTGCTTCATATTGTATGATGTAGGTACAAGTATACTACACTCGTGAAGCCAAATTCCTCAGGATATATATAATACCTTGGTGTAAACGAGGGGTTAGGAGCTGTTGACTTAGGAACGCTTGTTAACGTAGGGCCTATATGTTTGACTTATAAAAATCATACATGTAGGTCACAGTATGAGAGATTATGTATGATCTAATAGTCTGACTGACACTGACTTAGTTTCTAAAGACTGCACTCGACGGCAATTATTGTGGTGAGGTAGATTATGTACGTTATGGTACCCGGTTAACAGCATCTTGAGTAGATCAATCCTTACGGAAACCACATTGGTAGCCAATTATTGCTACTCTACTATGGATAGCATCAATTCTTTTAAGATTAAATTTCTGTTCTAATGTTTTTCCTGTACCATCAAGCATGCATGGGGGCGGTACGAAGAAGCTTCCTGCAACGGTTTTTTTTTAGGAACGAGCTCAAGTTAATGTAGGTGAAATTTGGAAAGGTAGATAAATTTTGATGGCAGCCTTTTTATTATCATAACGTATGACAAGCGCTTACTGCTCTTCCGAGTCAAAACTGTCTAGATATAGTGAAAAAAATTATATGCCAATATTGCGTCAACTGTCAATCCATTTATTGATTCATTCAATTGTCAAAGACAAAGAAAATCCAAATACCAATTAGTATAAAGTATTACCAATCCATCAAGGACATAGGTACCTAACAATAGTGTGATCTACAAATTAAAGTTATATTTATTTTTATATTATATACATAAACAATATTATATTAGCTAAAAGTACTGTGATACAAAATGTCTAATCCCTGGAAAAAAATGTCTTCACCTACGGATGTACAAAACTTGTCGGATATAATGTCTGAAGAATATGCAAAAGGATTACAGGTTAAGGAAGAGGTTCGATTTGCTGAACAAATATCTGATCACAATATTGCATCTGATTCGAAAGAGTTTAGTCCAGAAATTTTGAAACAAATTGAAGATTTAAACGTTAAGGATTATTGCGACTCAGATTCAATTATTGCAAAAGTTTTGCAATGTCAGTTCGACAAAGAATATGATGACGAATTAAAACTAGTTGAGAAGAAACGTAATGGGGAATCAAAGGTTTCTGTTTCGTATGAAAACTACCGAACAGTTCCTGAGCATCTTGTTTACGATTCGGATTCGGACATCGAAGATGTTGTCGAAAAAAAAGATTGGGATCGGTTTGAGACCAATGAAAAGGAATTTGCTAGTTTACCTAAGAGAGGCTTTGTTATCAAAGATGGAGCAATGGTTACTAAACATGATAGTTTAATAAATGGAAGGAGGAATGCTTGTAAAGTTATGGCTTTTCCTCCAGAAATTTGTACAGGGGATGGTGCGGGATTTGACATGAAACTACCAAATCATGTGTTCAATCAGCTTAAAGAACACACAAGGTGGAATACAGCTCGTAAACATAAAATGTTAGATAGAAAGGAAAGCCAAGCTACTGCCGAAATGGGTCTTGATGAGGCCACTAGACTTATTTTATTTAAACTCATCAATAATGGTCTCTTAGAAGATATCAATGGAGTTATTTCTACTGGTAAAGAGTCTGTTGTTTTACATGCCAATAGTGACCCAACATACCCAGATATGGTGCTTCCAAAAGAATGTGCAATAAAAGTTTTTAAAACAACATTAAATGAGTTTAAAACTCGTGACAAATATATTGAGGCAGATTACAGATTTAAGGATAGATTCTCCAAACAAAATCCTCGTAAAATTGTGCACATGTGGGCTGAAAAAGAGATGCATAACATGATGAGAATCCAAAAAATCGGATTGAATTGCCCAGTAATGGTCTGTTTAAAAAAACACATTCTTGTAATGTCATTTATTGGTAAGGATAATAAGCCTGCTCCAAAATTACGAGATGTTGTAATGAGCCTAGATCAATGGGAAAGTGTTTATAATGAGATTGTTGATGCAATGCATAAGTTGTACAATGTTGGACATTTGGTACATGCAGATTTGTCTGAATACAATATCTTGTGGTGGGATAATAAATGTTGGTTTATTGATGTCTCACAGTCTGTTCAACCTGATCATCCAAATGGATTGGAGTTTCTTCTCAGAGACTGCCGCAACATTGTCAATGTTAGTTTAATTATTTTTTTAAATACTTTTATATGGTAAATTGTTTATTACAAGTAGAAGTGAGAATATCCTTAAGGCAAACTAGGCAGGTACTTAGGCAATCTAATAAGGGGTGTGAGTTTTAAGAAATAAATTTGGTAAATAAGTATGCACTCTACTAACATATACTTATTGTCAAAGATTCTTTTATTCTGTTTATTTGTGTGGTAAAATCTTTCTATGTGCATACAGAATGTAAGGGAAATATGATGTTTGAGACAGCTGGGATCAAGATTGAAATATTTTATCCATCACCATATTACAAAGTTCCATCTAAAATTATTATGTATTGCTAGAGGGACACCAATCAGGTTCTTGCCTAGAGCACACAATGTTTTAATGGGCCTCTGATTACAAAGCATAACATACCACATGCCATTTAATGTATTATTTTCTGTATTATAATATAGATAATACATTATTTTTTCTGTTTTTAATTAATTCTTAAATTAACTAGTAAATATTATTCTGTTTTTAATTCATAGCAGTCTAGTACTAACTAGTAAATACTAATATGATCATTTATATTATTTTTTAACTTTTGTTGCAGTTCTTTGAAAAGAAAGGTGTTACAAATATGAAGACAGTTGATGAATTATTTAAATACATCACTGGATTTGATGAAGTTGATGTAAATATGCTTGAAGGTGTTCACACTACATTCAATTCTCTTTCCTGCCGCTTTGAAGTTTCATTGGATGATAACAGAAATGTTAGCTATCCATTTGAATATTGCTGGCAGAAAGCAAGTGAAAAACCCAAAACTGAAAAAGAAAACATTGAGAATGATGATGAGTTTGATGAAATGTGGATACATTCCCAGAAAAATAAAGCAATGGATGTAGCTTCTAATTTTGGTAATGAGATAAATGAGGAAGAATCAGTTGTTGTTGACAATAATGTTAACTTTGGTAATCATGTCGATATTCCTATTGATATAGGTATAAGTAGTGGCACATTTGAAAAGAAATCTTAAGCCCTGCTATACCACATTGAAAGCAAAATTTGAAAAATGCATGTTGCATTAGAATCAAATCATTAGAACACAATGTATTTATTGGTGAATTGAAATAAAAAAACGACATTTTAATTTATGTATTTTATTATAAAAACTACTGAGATCATTATAATATGACTATAAATAATATTCAATGGGTTTATAAAATATAGAATGATGTTAAGCTGCTCTACTAATTAAAATACAAAAAGAATTATACATATTATAACTTGTATAAATTAATTACTGTGCACTTCATTGCAATTTTCCCAAAATCCCTGTCGGTTCTCCACCTTGAGAGTACAAGTAGTACTATGTTTGTGAATAACTTTTTTTTCATATCAACACGTGAGATTAAAACTGATGATTTTGACTGTGTCTGTGAAAAAATAACTACAGTAGTAATGATGTTTCAATATAATAATATTTTATTTATATTTATTTCTTGTTTGTACAGTCCTGTGCAACCTTAAACTGATATATTAACCTTATTAGACAGTGAACACAGATAAAACATGTCAGCATATCTGATGATTTTAAATAGAGCAACTAAAACTATACCGTATCGGGCAGAGCTTACAAACTGTACCAGCTTGTGATTTTTAATGAATAAATATTCTGCTGACAATACATTTATTATTTAAAAATATAATAAAACTCTTAACCTAATACTTAATCAAATTTAATTATTTATCTGTTCTTTGCCTTTAAAAAATAATGCACTCTACTTTATTTACACATTATAATAAATGTTGGTATAACAAATAAGACAAGTGATGGAGATTCAGTGGAGTCTGTGAAGTTGTTGGTGTATTTTTGTTAACATGTGTACTTAGGTTTGTTTATGCTGTATGATAATGTAAAAACTAAAATGATACTATATAAATATTGAATTACAGAATCATTTTATTTATCATTTTGCAAGAAACACTTGAATCTCAATAAAGTTTGATTATAATTAAATTAAATTAAATTAAGTATTTTAAAGTGTTGAAATAATATCAAAAAAAGGATTAAAACGCGTGTAATTGTATCTATTTTTTATTTATTTATCTATTTTGTATTTGCGGTAAAGTTACATTTTCTATTATTTATTTATTTAAACTGACGTTTCGTGACCTTTGCAGGAGCATGTTTTCGTATTTAATGTAAATCTGTAACATTTACATTAAATAAACAAGACACTGTATTCTAAAATGATATAAGTATTTTTTTATGGAAGAGGAGGGCAAATTATTAGGTATAATTACACAACTTGATAAAATTAAATGTGTTACATATTAGGGGTTAATTAAAGTATGAAATTACCGATTTGTACTGAAAAATTTTTGCTGTTTTTTTTTAATTTAACATAATTACCGTTGGAGCACAGGCTGGCGAATGGTTTCTAATTGCAGTTCCTGTAGAGTTAAATCGGTTTCTCGTGCTGTATGAGGTCTCGCGTTATCATGGAGCAATGATGGTGAAGATCGATTCATGAGTCAGGGCTGTTTCACTGCTAGTTTTGCTATCATTGTTCAGAGATTGGCACAGTAGACATCTGCCGTTATTGCTTGACCAGATCGGAGAAAGCTATAGTGAATAACACCAAGATGAGACAGTTACTCAGTACCCTTACCATTTTATTGGTAAGCTTTGTTTTAGGACACTGTTGCGGCGTTTGACCTGGGGTCAGCCATTGCAGTTTTCGCTTATGGTTATCGTAAAGAATCCACTTTTCTTGCATGTCACAATTTCGATCCAATTTTGCTTCATTTCTGTATCGATTCAACGAGGCAACACAAGTTTTAACACGAATTTCTTTCAGCATATCAGTCAAATCATGACGCAAGAATAAAAAAAACAACTGAAAGTCGATAATATAATGCACGTTTTTTTAAAAGAAGACCTACATAGGTACCATGTGAAATAAGTTTCACTCAAAAATCTCAAACCATGAAGGTTCTATATCAATTCGAAGTACAATAAAACGGCAGTTTCATACCTTAACCCCTAATATTATAATAGCTCTAGATATGCCTGCTATATTGACATAGCAAAAACTTTAATCTAGCCGCATAGAAACCCTTAGCATTAAAAAAAATACTATATTACCTAATTTTGATTATAAGTAAAAATGTTATGTCTTACATACCTATAACATGCATCACATTAAACTAAATGTAAAGTGTATATGTGATGTAATAAGATCCATATTACAAATAAGTGAGATAAATAGATAATTAATGTCTATTCCTCTTGTTTCTTCTTAATAAGTGTTTCCAGCAGACTCTTCTGCAGGTTGTTGAGATATGGTTTCACTTCATTAGAAATGCTCAGCAATGCCTGGTGGTCGGACATACTACTAGATATTATAATTGACTGCAGCTTCAGTTTCAAGTCGGTGCTGAATGGCATCACTGAAAAATAAAATTAGTCAAGAGTAATATATATCTATCAATAAGTGTATTACAATACCTAGGTGATGTTTCAATCAAATTTTGAGTCACTAAGTAGTTCCCAAAACCTACAGGTCCTATGGTGCCGCGTATTCCCGAAGAAACAAAGTTCCTCCTGCCTTTTTATAAATACACACACGCCATACGCCATACACACTTTGCACCCCTATTTAGCTTCTTCCTGCAACTCCGTCCGCGTGGGGCACCATATAAACCTCCACACCCCCATTTCTTCCCCTTAGGGGATGATTTCCGGGATAAAAACTCCTATCCTATGTCCTTCTCCGGGTCTCAAACTATCTCTATACCAAATTTCATCGAAATCTAATTCATGCAAACTTTGCACCCCTTTTTAACCCTTTTAGGGGTGAGTTTTTTCAAAACGCTGAAAGTCATTTTCTTGTATTGTAATAAGGAATCCATACGCAAAGTTTCAAGTCCCTTACTTATAATATTACTCCATCCCCATACAAACTTTGCACCACTTTTTAACCCCTTTAGGGTGGATTTTTTCAAAATGCTGAAATTAATTTTCTTGTATTGTAATAAGGAGTCCATACGCAAAGTTTCAAGTCTCTCTCTCAAAAACTTACTCCATCCCCATACAAACTTCCAACCCCCTTTTCACCCCTTTGGGTGGGTGAAATTTTCAAAAATCCCTTCTTAGTGGATACTTGCGTTGCTTATGTAAACTACCTGTTGTGAAAAAAATCAGCTTTCTAGGTTCAATGGTTTAAGCTGGGTGTTGATTTAAGGACGCGTTCTCAAAACAGAGAGGTATCGAATCGCACCACTACACTGACACCGCTCAAACACATACACGAACTTAAAGTTAATTGCGGGCATCAAATGAATACTTTAGCAAGTTTGAATTTTGTTTTTTTTAATACCTATGTATTTTTGATAATTGTTTGATGTATTCGTTTAGTAGTTAAATATTAGAACTTTAGATGTCAATTCTGTCGCATAACGTCGTGTGCAGTAAACGCAGTTTTTTTAAATCCAAGATGGCCGCCACGAAAAATTATGATTTCAGCAATATGGGTATCGTATCCGAGGTTATCGAGGGCGCAGAGAACGATTTTGGGATCATTGTTGAAATCCAAGATGGCCGTCGCGCAAAATTATGATTTCAACTATATGGGTATCGTATCCGAGGTTCTCGAGGGTGCAGAGAACGATTTTGGGATCATTTTTGAAATCCAAAATGGTCGCCGCGCAAAAATATAATTTCCACAATATGGGTATCGTATCCGAGGTTCTCGAGGGTGCAGAGAACGATTTCGGGATGATTATTGAAGTGAAACTTCTTTGCCCGCTTGAGGGTAAAATTTTTACAGATGAGACGGAATAAAGTGTCACGAAAATGAATGACGTTTTTATCCAAGAAGAGGGGAGGGAGATTGAGTCTGATTGAGATAGAGTGAGAAAATTCGAATGTAGCATGAAGCAGACGGTACCGCTATGAAGTAAAACAACTTCACTACTAGCGTTGTATAATGCAGGTTTAGCGTGCGGCCGCGAGTATGTAGAACATCTTCCCTACTAGCTTTGTATCGTGTTTAATGAGTAATAATAATTAGTAAAACATATAATAATTTCTAATATTGACAAAAATCCATTGGTTTAGAGAACAGATTAGGATAATAATTAATATAAACGAGGTTTTCACAAATAAGTTTCACTTCTGACATGTGTACCTACTTTGTACGCACGCTATTTTTTGTGTTGCCTGGTGCTTTGAACGTAGCTTCCCCCCTGAGAACACCTCCCCTAAAAGTGTAGTTGAAAAAATACTACATACCTTGTGGGGTATCGTTGGATAGGTCTTTGAAAGTTAGATTCAGGTTTGATACATTAAAGTTATACATTTACATTTATGGTCTTTAGAAAATAATGCGGGATTTAGGAAGACATACGTTACATTTATGTAATATATAGGTATCATTAGATAGGTCTTTCAAAATCAAATTTTGAGATTTTTAAATTAGATTGGTAACGGAATGTGTTTTGTAAATATTGTGGGTGAAAAGTCGAAACGTAAATATTTCTATATTATTAGGGAATGAAGTATTAATATAGCATGTGGGATATTGTTAGACAGGCCTTTTATAATATAATTTAAGTTTATGAATAAATTCCAATTTTGGCGAAGTAAATGACACCCATGAAGAAAATTTTGTAGATTTCATAGGCGCCATCTTGGATTTCGATTTTGACCCGATATTCGTTATTGTTGACCCCGAAAACCATGAAAATGACACCCATGAAGAGAAGTTGGTAAATTTCATAGGCGCCATCTTGGATTTCGATTTTGACCCGATATTCGTTATTGTTGACCCCAAAAACCATGAAAATGACACCCATGAAGAGAAGTTGGTAAAATTCATAGGCGCCATCTTGGATTTCGATTTAATATAGACCTAATATTTAGAGATGAAAATAAATCACTAATTCTTTAAAAAAAATACAGAAACATATTTTTTTGAAAATCGAACTGCGTACAAAATATGTAAAGTATCAAAGACAGTATTGTAGAGCTTATAAATAATATTCATGTTCGTACAGCGATCTTTCCGAGTACGAGCTGCTACTTACAACCGACACAGTGTCTACCCACGACGGCGGCCGAGCGCGGACTGACGTTGTTTCGATAGATCTCTGTATGCAATGCGTATGGAGGGACAAAATAAAATAACCCTTAATACAACACTTTACAGCTCATGCTTATCAGAAAAATATATGAATTTTAGACGATAAATTTTTATTTTTTTCTGAGATTATTTATAACATATTCATTAATTTATTTCCCGTATTTTTGAAAATATTATATCTGCTTTCCTTACGTAATTTTTAAGAGACAAATTATGTAAGTAGTAACAGGAAAACTGATCCTGAATGAAGCCTCATTTCGTCAATTTTGTGTGAAGAGATAACGGATAATCGGTTTTACGACATAAAATATCAAAATTTTAAAGCAAATATTTCCCGTTAATTGGAGATAAAGAAGTAATCTATTTTTGGCAATTTTTAGTTTTGTTAGATTTAGTTTCATTTCATCACAAACTCTACCGAAAAATATCTTATTTTTGTCGAATTCGTAAACGCGTCCTTAAGTCAGTCAGTCAGGACTTTTACGTTTATATATATAGATTTGAAAAACAGATATGAAATAGTTTTTTTTTAATGATTATAAGCGACAAGACGAGCAGGACCTTCAGCTGATGGTAATTGATACACCCTGCCCATTACAATGCAGTGCCATTCAAGATTATTGAAAAACCCATAAATTCTGAGTGGCACTACAACTTCGCTTGTCACCTAAGATGACATAAGATGTCAAGTCTCATTGGGCCAGTAATTTTACTAGATACGGCGCTCTTCAGACCGAAACAGAAATACTTACGCATTACTGCTTCATGGCAGAAATAGGCGCCGTTGTAGTACCTATAATCTAGCCGGCATCTGGTGCAAAGGAGCCTCCCACCGGTCAAATAAAAAAGTTGTTTGTGTTAATTCAGATGTGCGTCTGAATTAACAAATGGTGTTGTTTTAGTGGAATGTTAACACAATTATTGTTCTTTTACTAAATTAAATGCCAATAAACATGTAAGAAATTAATCTTTTAATATATCTCAAATAATGTGAGTGCACCCAAAAAAAAATATATGATTCTTATTGTTGACTAGATGATTTAGTTGAAATTAGTAGAATATTAATTGTACAAACCTGTTCCTGCAGTAAGCATAAGTTATAAGAGAACATAGCCACAGAAGGAGATGACTTTCTATGGAGCTAATATATTTTAAAAATTAATTTATGACATAAAAAATAAAGTCACAGGCACAGATTTTGTATAGCACAACAGATAGATATATTTTGCAAACTAAAATTAATTTCTTACTCTCGTTATCTTCATCATTTTGCAGGTCTGAAAATAATTTCTTCAATGATTCACAGTTATTTTTACCATCTAGTTCTGTAATTAGACCCAAAAGTATTCTGCTAACTTGCAATCTGAAAAAATATTTAAAACAATTAGTAATATAATATTACTTATATTGGCTATAACAAGTAGGAATTTGAGTCGAAGAGTAAGGCATAGTTATTTCACATGATTATTTCTTAATAATATAATAAAACTAATTTAATGAAAAAAAAATGTGCATCCTACTTTTTGCTTGGAAAATAAAAGGTTAGGTTTGGTTGCCAAGTCTTTAATTCAAAGATATTTCTATGCACAACCCCACCCTGCGCCACTCAAGTTATTTGAATGTTGCAATCAATAATTGGCTATTCATGAACAATACAACACACATCTTAAAGCTACAGATATAATTACTATTACATTTAGATATAAAAATACATACTCGGATAATAATTTCCCAGGCAGTGGATGTTTGCTGTCCACAATTGTATTGCCTGTGCGTAATGCAATGTCATATTTGTCTGAAAAGTTTTGTTAAAGATAAGAAGATATAAACTAAAGATCATTTTTTAAATCACATAAACATTAAACTTACCACAATCTATTTGCAAGTTGAACAAATTATGCAAACAGGTAACCTTCATCATATTATCCTCTTGCAGTGTCTCCAATGCTTGTTCAAAGTATGCAGCTGCTTCTAACTTGTGATCCAGTTCAATGAGGTTATTTGCTATTTCCAGTAGTATCCATGTACGGATTGGTGATTTCTCTGGGTATTTACTCAATGCTTGTATAAAGCACCCAATTGCCGCCTGAAGTAATATTGTGTAATATAATATATCAAAATATGAGGATTATATGTCAAAATCAATGTTGGTGTAGATATTTGAATATTATTGTTGGTTCAGATGGTAAAAATATTGCTTTTTATAATTTACATCCATAAATCATAGTAAACTCTATTGTTTTTGGATAATGTCCCTCATAACTGATTGCATTTAACAAATATAATTTCATTGAACAGGAAAAAAAAAATACAGAAAAAAAGGGTAAATTAAATACATAATTATTTTTAGACAAAATCAGTACATAAAAAATCACTTTCACCTCTAAATTTTCCCTGTCAGGACTAAAGAACTTCAGAGTGGCCAATTTTTTTTCAGCTTTTATGAACTGTCTTGCAGCAGCTATATATTGCTCTGCTTCTCCCAAAAAGTTGCCAATAGCAGCCTCACATTTAGCAGCACCAATGTATGTCTGCCCAGCAAATGTGGGTTGTTCAGAATGTTCACATTGAATTGCAAGACCAATAAACTCATGTTTTGTTGCCTCTGATACATTAGGTTTTCGCATAATACGTCTGAAATACGTTTTATTTTAACTTATTAATTAAATAAAGCTTTTTTATGCTTGAGATATCGAACATAATATAAGACCAACATACTTTTTTAATTTCGTGTTAATATTTACGTATTGTTCATTAAAACTAGCACTTAAGTCAGTCGACATTTTCTATTTAATATTTGAATTGATATAACAAATTCGTCCACGAATAACAAACTTATTATAATGTATTTATTCGATGTTTATTTTTATGTTAAACAATTCAAATTCCAATTATTCAAGACAAATCACAAAGGAAATAAACATAAATTAATTGTCAATGTCACATTTTTTTTTTTAATTTTATGACTGGTAACTAGGTCTTAGTTCAAGTGATATTATTTTTTTTATACTCTTCATTGCACAGTTCAAATTATCTATTGGCCCTAACTACCTATTTACTTTTATGCTTGACAAAGACTTGTAAGTTGTGAATATGTCTGTGATCTGTGATTCCTCCGGTGTTGCAAGAGAACGTGGGCGGCGGTGATTAGAGATTTTTAAATTAATTAAATTTAACTGTTTTTTGTCAATGGTTAACAGGTTGAAAAAACTGTTAAATCGTCAATGGATTAATGCATTTATTAATAATTAATTTTTTATTAGGTTTATATTACATTAATAACATTGTTAAATTTTATTTATACGAAGTAGCTATTTCTTCAATATAATATCAAGTCATAGATTTCGTTCGCAAATTTGTCAACTGTTTTGAATTAAGCTGTTTTAGTGAGGCATTCAATCATCAATTTACTGGCGTTGTTGTGGCGGAAGTACAACTGAGAAAGGGATAGGTTCAAAAGGGTCGGAATTATGCTTCATTTATTGCGAGTTACGGGCGAAGACATTGATTGAATTTATTAGCTTATTATGTTCAGCAGGTTTTTTCGTTGAAGAAAATTCGTTAACGAATACAAAACTGTTAATAAAAACAGTTTATTGATTTAACGACCACCTCTGGCGGTGATCACTTAACACCACAGACGTACTTAACACCAGGTGACCGGTATGGGTTGTTTGTCCTCTTTTTCCATGAAAAAAAGTTACCCTCGTCATAAAATTAAGAAAACACTTTTTGAATTTTGTGAGTTGTCAATTTTCATATGACACTTATTAGTTAGGTATTTGTCACTTTGTCAGTAATCAGTAGGTACCTATGATAATTTGATAAACGAAAAACTCAAAAAAGTTAACGTCGACTGGTCCATTTTTATTATTGGTGTTTTGTTAATTTTGTAGGAATTCTGAAAACTGAATATGAGTTACAGGCATTAAAGTCTGTTTATAGTTTATACCAGTTTGGATTAATATATTACAATGGACTTTCTGAAAAGTGGTATTAAAACGGTTCTGGGTTCTCCAGAGCCCGGACATCAACCAACTGGAGCCGAAACGGTGACGATTTCATTTTTTTGAAGATAATTCGTATGATAAACTTCTTTATAATATAATAATAAAGTTTATAATTATAGATATTTGAAGTGAAGCTTATATCTATCAAAAGTTAAATTAATTTGATTGTATAGCTATAATAATATATAAATATCACACTTATGTACTGTAATATGTATTTTTTGGAGTGTCAAATAAATCTTGTGACGGAAATAATTATTAATCCTTAAATATTTTTATTTGATCTATTAAATATTGTAATGACTCAATTATTTTTTATTTTTATATATTTATTATTATGTCATTCTTATAGGTGGAGAGATTAGTAGATAGAGTGAATAACTCTACATTACTAGAAGACCGTAGAGATGCTTGCCGTGCCTTGAAAGCCATGTCTAGAAAGTACAGAGTAGAAGTAGGTGCCCAAGGCATGGACACATTAAAGCAGGTAAGAATAATAATTAATGTAACCATGTTGCCAAACTACATATGAAAAAATATGTGAAATATTAATGAATTCTTATTGAAACACTTTTCTCACTCTTGAAGAAATTGATGTCATAATATTTTTAATTAGAGTTATTATTTCATGTTAAGTCCAAGATGGTATAATATGCTATAATTTTAATGAAAATTGGAATTGGGCTTTTTATTGTGCAAGAAATATTATACTTATCCTTCACATAAGATCAGTAGATGATATGACACTTTGTTAGTAGAATTACTGTGAGGGATTTAGATACTGCTGACAATATGTCAGTATATTTGTACAGCATTGCTACATAAAATTGTAATATTTAGGTTTTAGAGTTGGATAGAGCTGATAATGAAACAATAAACTATGCATTGGATGCACTCAATAATATAATGTCACCATCACAATTTGAAGAAGAACAAGACAACCCTCACATCCCCATGAACATTGGAGAACAGTTTACAGAAATGTTTATCAAAGATCCTAACAATATACAGCTTATATTAGACATGTTAGATGAATATGATTTCCGGGTGAGGCTTTCTGCTGTACAATTACTAACATCACTCCTGACCAATAGAACAAAGGATATACAAGAAATTATTCTAGTAAAACCAATGGGTGTCTCAAAAATGATGGACTTGCTTGGAGACTCTAGAGAAGTTATAAGGAATGAGACTCTCCTATTACTTATAAAGCTGACCAAAGGAAATGCCAACATACAGAAAATTGTTGCATTTGAAAATGCATTTGATAGACTATTTGAAATACTGAATATTGAAGGTTATTCAGATGGTGGAATAATTGTTGAGGATTGTCTCTTACTTATGTTAAACTTACTGAAGAACAACAGCAGTAATATAAACTTTTTTAAAGAGGGCAGTTACATACAAAAAATGTTGCCAATGTTTAATACACCAGATGATAATGAGGATCTTGGTTGGTCGCCACAGAAAATTTCTAATGTACATTGTATGCTACAAATTGTCCGAACTGTTGTTTCACCGAGCAATTCGATTCAATTAGTGGCAAATTGTCAGAAAATAATGAAGAATGTTGGATTATTAGATGCACTGTGCAACATCTTAATGGCTAGTGGTGTACCTGCGGATATATTGACAGAGACTATAAATACAGTTGGAGATGTGATTAGGGGCAATGAGGTGAATCAGGAGTTTATTGGTAATGTCATGGCTCCGTCTAACCCTCCAAGGCCTGCAATTGTTGTGCTTCTTATGTCTATGGTGAATGAAAAGCAACCATTTGCATTAAGGTATTTTTTTTAATATTTTAGTTTTATTTTGATGAACTTAACCATCATGAAATAGTCATAGGCTTATTTGCATAGGCAATGAAAGTTTGAGCACCAAACTAAATATTACAATAAAATTGGAATAGTATTATATTTGAAATAGGCTTTTGTTGGATAGTCATTAAATTATGTACTTTAATTCAATATTTGCATTACTGCTGGAGTTTTTTATGGTTATAGCTAATGCCCCATGCTCTACTCATGTTAATTTAATCTCTCTGTTTATATCTCAACATATCCTAATGGGGTTTTCTTTAACATTGCTAAATTAAAAACTAGCTCATTGTAAGCAGAAAAGTATAAATATCAGAACTTATTTGTAAAAAATGCAATTGCTCAAAATATAAATTAGCAAACCACAAAAATATAATATTCTTACCATATCATTCACTTTTTTATACACTTTTCATACAAAAATACAAAGCCCAATAAAAAAAGCATTTTTTTGGATTATTTAGTTTTAATATCAGTTCTTTACACCTGAAACACAGGATTACCTAGTTCAGGCACAGTGTTAACTAGCTTTTAAGACTTGTATTATTTTATTATTTCCTAAATTAATAAATTTTGAATAAAGAAACTGATATTGAAACTAAGAGTTAAGTTGATTCTAGTTAAGTTTTGATACTAGTTAAAATCTTTTGTTCATAAAAATAGTACATAATACAAATTTTCAGATGTGCTGTTCTATACTGCTTCCAATGTTACCTTTATCACAATGAGCTCAGCCAGTCAGCTCTTGTCCAAACACTTCTACCCTCATCATCAGATGTCTCTGCTCTCACCAGTGGTCAATTACTGTGTGGTGGCTTATTCTCGTCGGATGTACTATCCAACTGGTTCTCAGCAGTAGCTCTGATGCATGGCCTAATAGAAAACCCTGTGCAAAAGGAACAATTGTTGAGGGTCCTACTGGCAACCAATGTGGGCAGTGCTCCCGTTTCCTTGCTGCATCAGTGCATATTATTGCTGCAACAGACAACAAAGTTGCAGTCCAAGGTTTGTTAAATAAATACAATAGAATCTCTATAAGTCAAACATCAAAAGAGACTCCAAAAAATTCCAGTCCATTTCTGATTTATAGAGAAACTCGACTTAGACAGATTTTGATTCAACATAAAGAGGTTGACATTCATTCTAATAAATTTTTATTTATTATAAATCATTAAAATTAAATTAAACACCTGACACCAAGCAAGCAAACATGTGTTAACATTTTCAATATTCTATTCATTGCTTATTCCTCATTTCTTTCTAAGAAATAATCTCTTATACTGTTGGCGAATTCTTAAAGTTGGTAACTTATTTTTTTTTTAACTATAGAGATAATAAGTCTTAAACAATTGAGTTGTAAAGGTTGTAAAATAAAACATTGCTATGTTCAAGATACAGAGGAAAAATTTAATTTTTCGAGTTATGGACACAAAATATGCTTATGCTCACTCAATCAAACTGTGGAATTAGCTTCCTTGAGAAGTGTTTCTAGGTCGATTTGACATGGTACCTTCTTAGCATGTACACTTACCTAATTGCCTACATAACATAACATATGTGTAATTCTTGCTGCAAAAGAGTATGGGTGATGGTGATCAATTACAACATGTATGTTTGTCTTGGACTTTTTTAATACCTGCCAACCTCAGTTACTTGTGACCAGTGTGATTGTAAACTCAATGAAATGATGGCATAGATAAAAAATGTTACCAATAAGATTCTGAAATATTTACATACAGTTTAATTCTAAAAAGGTTTTAATTTTATAATTGAATGATGATTGTTACGATATAAGGTATGTTGGTGTTTCTTCATCCAGAATATTTTCCTTTATTCAAAAGTAAAATAATGTATAGTACGTAATATTCAGCTTAAGGTTTCATGGTAAACAAACATTCATAATAACTACACTATACCTATTAGCAGAAAAGGACCTAACCAACGACTTAACAGGAAATGGCTATGTGTCAAATCTATATCCCATAGAAGTAGGTGCTATTGGTATACCATCAAAATTTCTCCACATCCTTGGCCTGTCGAGATCTGCAATAAACTTTTTAGTAGAACAAACATCTAAAGATGTACATCATAAGGGGTGTCTATAAACCCACATCCTAATCACAAGTTTTGGGCACTGTTCGGCACCCTCTGTCACACGATTGAACCTGAACCCGCACCATGGATTTTTTTATGACAGTAAGGGATGAGACGAGTAGGACTTTCAGCTGATTAACCAACCATTAGGAGAGGAAGTATCAATTACCATCCGTACATATTCATTGTAATTAATGCAGCGCTGCTCAGGATTCTTGAAGAACCCAAAAATTCTGAACAGTACCACAATTGCGCTGTCACCTTGAGAAATAAGATGTTAAGTCATAAATTGGTTAACATTACGTACGCAGGTAGGTCTACTGATGCTTCTGTGCACGTGGACAAGCGAGTGCAGCGCTGCTGTGAGCGCGTTCCTGGCAGCGCCGGGCGGTGTGGGGTTCCTAGTGAACCAGACCTCCTCCAACGATCACGACGACAACGACTCTCTGCTGCAAGGTGAATTCGCCCACAACAATCTAATGCTTGCCGCAAATAGACGCTAGAGAAAGTTCAACATGGGTAGGTCTACTAATAATATGGTCATCTCATTAGAAAATTTGAAGAATGCCTTCAAGTGCCAACTCTTCAGACCTGACAAAACACGGGCGCAAGAAACTGAGCGGTCTTTTTTATTCTTAACTAGCTTACCCGACAGACGTTGTTCTGTATATAATAAATAAAATAATGTTTTTATATGAATTTGTCAATAATATATCATAACATCAAAAATTTCTTCGTAAAATATGCACCCTGCTGTCGTAATGAAATTGTTTCACAGCAGAACTGTCAAACCGTGCGTTAATAAATTCTCTCATAGAAATTATGTATGGACACATCAAAGGAAAAACAAATTTGTTGTTTTTATTTAATTTAGCAGCATTTTCCTATTTTTTCACCTTTAAAACCTTCTCTGGACTTCCACAAATAATTCAAGACCAAAATTAACCAAATCGGTCCAGCCGTTCTCGAATTTTAGCGAGACTAACGAACAGCAATTAATTTTTATATAATATATAGATTTAGTTACAATACATTATGTATACACTAAAATTTATAAATTAATAGCCTGAGTGTATTTGACCATTGACATTATAGTAACTTTTGACACTTTTTTTTAAGTTTTAATCGTTTTTCGTAAGCAACACATTTGTTTTGTGCATTTTCTGGAATCATGTTGTAAAAGAATATACATCGCCGAATAAAAGACTTACTAACTGGACTTAACCGAGTAGCAGGCATAAAAAATTTGTTTGTTCCTTGTGCTAACATTATGAGTGTCGCAGTTTCTAGAAAATTCGTCAATGTGCTTATGAACATAAAGAACATTATCAACAATATATTGAGATGCATAATGATTAAAACAAATCCTTAACAATGTGAACCAAAGAATTCTTACTAATTTTGGTCATATTGGTGGACAAGAACCAGATGATGATGAATGAAATTTATATTTTTAACACCACCCTGACCTCAATTCTCATATTCCAGGACTCTCAGCATTCCTCCTTGCCATCTGTATACACTTCAATGACGATTCGGTTGAGGCTTACACAAAAGAGTCCCTGAAGCAACTCCTCGTGAAGCGTATTGGAGTTGAGACCTTCACAGCCAAGCTCAGCGAAGTATCGAAACATGAACTATACAACAAGGCCGCGAAGCACCCTCAGCTTAGGGTCAAAGTGCCGTCAGAGATTCTAATTGACTACGAGTTCTGCAGACTATTCAAAACATTGGAAGGTGAGGACCGCAATTGTGCGACTTTTTTTATGGAATAGGAGGACAAACGAGCGTACGGGTCACCTGTTGCTAAGTGATCACAGCCGCGCACATTATCTTGCAATACCAAAGTAATCACAAGGGCGTTGCCGGCCATTAAGGAAGGTGTACGCGTTTTTTCAAGGTACCCATGTCGTATCGTCCCGGAAACACTGCACAAGGAAGTTCATTCCACAGGTTTTTTAGTACGTGGAAGAAAGCCACACATCCAGATGGTGGTGATGATATCCTTACTTGACTGTGTCTAGTATAGAAACTAACAAGGCTTGCTAAAAATCTATCTATCTAGATAAACTATGTCTATGCGATAGGCATACTAGCGTATCTATAGACAATTTGACTGTCCGATAATATGGGACCAATTATTTTGTTTGTCAATATGTGCATTATCTATTGGTTTAATATTCAAAATACAAAATTCATGGACGGAACCCGACAGGCGCGGGTTCGAGTTCTGCATCGTCCATCAATTTTGGTACAAATGAAATTTGTATATTTAATCCCAGAAGTGATGGCACTTAAAAATAAACTATTTAGATTTGTAAGACCGACACCTCAAGTCAATTTCCTAATATGCAATTATTGGGGTTGAGCAGGTACAACTGTAAAGTAGATCCTGTAGATAGAGCCACAACCTGAGAGTTGAATAAAATATGTATAAATTTTGTTCGATGCGTCCCTCGGACGGTTGGATCAGTAGGTAAGAGCGCTCGGACGGTTCTCGAGAGGTGCGGGTTCGAGTTTAAACTAATAAAATTTGTGTTACAGGAATTCTCATACAGAGCGTGTCCAACAAGGAGGAGGTGTCCGGGCAGGCGGAAGGCGCGGTAGAAGGCCAGGTAGAGCAATACAAGTCGCTGATCCGGCAGCAGGATGCTCGCCTGCAAGAGCTGCTGCATCAGCTCGACTTGCTTATTCATCACAAGGGGAACTTGCAGGTTAGTGGATTTGGTGACCCGAGATGTGATGACCGTATTCATCGCATTTTTGTGTGCTGTCGTAAGTTACGACTAATTTGTCAGAAGAAGCTAGTTTCTTCTACCAAGCCCTCTCTTCAGAATGTGCCGGATTGGGTTAGAATGAAGCTTGTTAAAGTTAACCCCCATAACAATCTTGAGTGTGCGCGTTAATCTAAAAAAACCGATAAAATTACTCTTAATGCCTCGCCTAATATCTGAATACTGAGTCTCAAAATCTCGGGTGATTGCCAATAACTCCCTTATCGCCTCGAAGGCAGCCATGCAAGGCAAAGCACTTGGAAGCTTCGAAGAAATTGGGGTTCATAATTAATTAAAATAATAATTCCTATGTAAGTATTCGTAATAGACAATGACGTCCTATACATATGGACATATCATTCGCAGTCTGATAACGGAACGGCAAAAGTGTGCTTCAAGACAATGTAAGCACACTTTTCTCCTTAGTCGTGTGTCAATCAACTGTGTGGTTTTGATTTTGTATGAGGTGCATTGTCTTTATGTATAGAACTTCATTGGTAATGTTTGATTTTGCTGAGCAATATGGTGCAGGTAATCAAACACTGTACTTTTTTTTGTATAAGAAAAAGGGTCGAAACGAGAAAATCCGATGGCTTTAAAATGTCGGCCATTAATAATTCGCTCTCACTCGCACATGTATCATCAACCATCTGCCATCTCTATTTCGCTGTCAGACCGACCTATATCACTGCCATTTTCGTTTTCATTATTGGCATGGGGTATCATTATCATTACCGTGACTCAGGATCCGTGATTGAACCCAAAATTCTATGCAACATCGGATTTGAGCTAAGCTAGCTAGCTCAATAATTTCACTAGGTACGGCGTCGTTGAACCGTAACACAATAATGCTTGCACATTACTCTTGTTAATTTTCTAAATAAATTTAAGTTGTTATCAAGTACACAGTTTGGGTTTAGACATGGAGTATGTACCGAGGATGCACTCAGCTCGCTTATAACTAAAATTTAGGTAAAGGTATTGTATTCATGGATTTAAAAGAAGCCTTTGACACTGTTTCTGTGGCAACCCTCGTGTCCAAGTTACAATAAATTGGTATTTTATAAACCCCTCTAAAATTATTCAATGACATTATTACAATGGTAATGTAATAGAAAACAGAGGGTTAAGATAGTATAAGATTATAGAAGTGTGGGCCCAAATATTCAATAAATATATTTGAAAATAATCAAATCGTATCTCCCGTTGCAGCGTAGTCTCAACGAATCCATCGCGGCCAACTCTCTGCTCAAAGACGAGAACACCCTGCTGAAGGCGCAGCTATCCGCCCAGACACCGTCACACTCCAGCACCATGTACGACAACCAGGTGAACCCCACCCCGCAGAGCCACCAGGCGAGCCAGGCGGTGCCAACACTAACTCACCAGGTAATAATAGTAATAGTCTGAAGAGGCTCTTGTTTAATAACTGGATAAAGGGTCAGTTACAGAAAGCTGCTCTTTTGAGAACGGCACGCATCATGCAGAAGTTCTTTAGTCTGTCGGCGACCCAACCACCGGCGGAATTGGAACCAACTCTGGCGGGACTTTTTTTTATATTTATATGTTATAATATACATTTAAATGTAGGAAATATGATGAAATTATAATAAGGAGTATAATAATAATATTAACACACAAATTATCTTGCTCCAAACTAGGCATAGCCTGTACTATGGGCTAAAGGCAACAATATATTAAATACAATCAATGACGTTTGATCCATATGGACATATACGCATTCTGATAGCGGTATGGAAAAAGTGTGTTTAAAGACAATGTAAGCACACTTTTCTCCTTAGTCGTCTGTCAATCACCAAGCTTGCTTTTTTCTCCGGTAAGTTTATTTTATTTATGTGAGATTGTTTTTTTTTTATTGAATAGGAGGACAAACAAGGTTCCTGGTGTTCAGGTTCTTGAAAACCGCAATGTGGAGGACCGTCATACATCCAGATGTTGGGTATGATAACCTAACTTGTGGCTTGTCGTGCGAAGGTGGAATTCGGCGGCAGGAATCAGGTTAAACAGCTCTTCGGAACACTCCCCGTGATAAATGCGGTAGCTTCTAACGCAAGACACACAATGAGGCGACGTCTCTACGCAACGCCAAGTGATCCAGCCGTTCACAAAGCACCGGGTCCCCGACAATTCGAGCTGCTCTGCGTTGCACGCGGTCAAATGGATCGAGCTGATACTGGGGTGCGCCAGACCATAGATGACAGCAATACTCCATGTGTGGCCGGACCTGCGCTTTGCAGAGCGTTAGAATGTGGGCCGACTTGAAGTATTGCCGTGCTCTATTGATGACGCCCAGCTTCTTCGAAGCTTACTTGGCTTTGCCCTCCAGACGGCCACGGAATTGGCATTCGCTCGAGATTTCGAGACCCAGTATTCCGATACTAGGCGAGGCTTTAAGGGAAGTGTTGTTGAAGAGCGGTGATTCGACAAATGGGATTTTTTATTGGTAAACGCGCAAACTTGAGTCTTCTGGGGGTTAAATTGCACAGGGTTCAATTTACCCCATTCCGCGACCTTCTCGAGAGAGGTCTCGATAGACACAAGTTTCTTCCGGCACTGGAAGACGTTGAGAGGAGCGCCTTGTGCCATACACGTTCAAAGGCCTTAGCTATATCCAGGCTAACTGCCAGGCCTTCCCCCTTGCTTTCAATAGCCGCCGCCCATCTATGTGTTAGGTATACCAAAAGATCACCTGCCGACCGACCATGGCGAAAGCCGTATTGTCGGTCGTTGATCAACTGGTGACCCTCTAGGTATACCAAAAGCTGGCGGATGATTATGCTCTCCATGATTTTGGAGAGCAGGGAGGTAATAGCAATAGGCCTGTAGTTTGCCGGGTCCGAACTGTCTCCTTTTTTTTGGATCGGATGGACAAGGGCTGACTTCCATGAGTCAGGGATTACGCCTTTGTAATAAGAGTGCCGGAATAAACGCGTTAGCACCGGCGTCAACTCAGGGGCACACGTTCTAAGCACGATTGCAGAAATGCCATCCGGCCCGCTCAACTTCCTGACGTCCAACGAAAACAGAGCTCGCCTAACAGTTTTCTGTCTGAACTGTACTTCAGGCATAATGCTCTAACACCGCGGGATGGTCGGCGGTGGTTTGCAAAAAGCTTAAAATAATTCAGTCGTTTGACTGAATATTTTTTATTTAATATGGTGCAATTATTGACAAGTATTCACACCCCTTTCTCCCCCTTGTCAGAATTAGACAGATGAAAGGGCGCGACAAACACACAGTCACAAATGATAACTATAGAGTCGCTCTTTTTTTAAAGGCCCAGTGAACAATTATTAGCAATATTGTATTTTGTGTACGGAAAGTAGCTACTGTTGCATTGCCGATAGTCACTTTTTTTTAAAGGCCCTTAGAACAATATTGTGGTTTGTGCACAGAAAGTCATCGCCAGTGAATATGAACAGCTTTGTAAGCCGTGAACATGAACAATTACAAACTAGTGCTTTACACAGACATATCCGCGGAGGATCACAAATATAATTAAAATGTCTGCAAAATGAACTGTCTATGAACCTATTGTGAAACAATTGTAGAAAACAATTTTATTTCTGTCCCTTGTCCTGGTCCTTAATCTTGACTCGATTTAGAGAGGTTTCCTCATGCATATGTTATAAAGAGTCCCTAACTATATAGTCTATCTTTTATTTTACAATTTGATGCAAATAAAATACTTTTTGTGGGTTTATAAAACGTGTAATTCATAATATCAGAAAGTCCCATAAATTACTTACCACTTTATGAGCGTATAACATATATTTGTTATTGTGATTACGTGATTCTTCTTTAGTTTGATGCGAAATTGTTGCCATTTGGTCCCATAAAAAAATAACATAGTTTGGTGCAGTAGTTTTCATTTTATAAACATTTTTGTTTACCTGGATGATGTAATCTCAGTTTTTGTACAGCTTTTATAGGAGTTTTCATTTAGGTTGATTATATATTGCGGAATGAAATCCACAGGTGTTGGCACTAATGAAATTTGTTGTTTTTAATATAATAAATGCTTACCAACTGTACAGGGTACTTCAGCATACTGATTTATAGCTCTATCATTGAAGATAGTCTTTGTGACGTCTGTCGCGCTGTCGCCAGCTGGTTTTCACGTTCCTGAGCATCCTCGTGGGCGATCGATCATAAATACGAGCGAGTCTACGAGACCTCGAGTCAGCAGACTCGTTGGCTAGATGGTATAAGGCCTGACCTATGCGCTTCCTGTTAACATGTCTCTTTAGCAAGACCTTAGAATCACTAAGCGAGTCTAGACTCATACTGTTCAAGATTCCTGGCGTGACCATAATTTTATGTAACTTTCCATGGTGATAACAGACGTTTTTCACGATATATTCTCTGTCTCGCAACAACGGGAAGTATATATTCGAACAGCATTTTTTCAGATTCGATTCTTTTTCTGTTCCCGTTTCTGGAATCTATATTGTTAAAGACGCCGGGCATCTCTCGCCTAACCATAGCTACTTAAAAAATATATATATTAAATCAATAATGTTAATAAAAAGCAACGAAATATTATTGTTTACGTAATCTAGAACAATCCTACTGCAGTTAACAGAAAAACCTATAACACAATGTGACACTAAAAAGTAAAAAATAATAAAATTACGGTGAAAACCCGACCACATCTTATGCATACCTTCCTACCCAATACCTTTAACATTAATAAAATTCTATTATAATATTATGTTTTATTTGAAAGTTTTGAATTAAAATAATTCTGCTAATAATTATATGCTTTATAATTTTTTTTCAGTATTCCATCTAGCTATATATTTATATATAATACTATTATTTGTATATAATACATTAATGTATGTTTATATAATATATTTAATTTTATATACTTAACATGAAATTAAATATGTTTCATCCATTAAACGGATGATGAGGAAGAAGCTACGCAAGTATGTAATGATGTTGGCAAGTGGGAGTCCGTTGTCTCTGCCTATTGCTCTGGTCTCTGGCTCGTACTGAGTTAGAAACGTATCAAAATAAGAAAATAGTCTATTAAGTAATTAATTATTTTTCTAGAATTTTCCTCAAAGCGTCCTTCCACTGTGTTCTATTTGTTTTCCAGTCAAACCAGACAAATCCCGCGCAACACAATGAAATAACAGAGTATGAAATCCGAATAGAGCAAATGAGTGCTGAAGTGAGTAGATTGAACGCCCAGGTGGAAGAACTGAACACGCAGGTGAGCAGGCTGAACGGAGAGGTGGCGAGTGCTCGCCAAGGGCAGCTGGACGCCGAGCAAGAACTGGAAAAGCTGAAGAAGGATCAGGATGACTTGTTGGAGTTACTCGCTGATCAGGTATGTACCTAGTGGTGCTACCCTTGTAGCCTCTCATCCTATTTAAATTCTCACATCTCAATGTCTTTTCGATCGGTGATCGAAAATATGGTGAGTAACCTATGCACAGACCTATGAAAAAATTTAATAGTTTTGTGTGAAGTTGACCAACTCTCACTGGGTTGGTGTGTCAACTAAAAACTACATTCTTAACCTTCCTATACCCGCGCCAATTTTTGTGACACCTAAACCCGCGTACGGTCTCAGAGACCTAAATTTTGGAACCCCGATTCATATGATTTTCCTAAGAAAACCTATATAAATAACGTTTGACCCTAAAAGTAAAGAATATAATGAAAAATTATTATCATATAATTACTTTATTATTAATTATTTAACAGACTCTCTGTCTTATACAAAGCAGCCTTCAAAGTACAGAGTTTTGTCTTGGGTACTAAAACAGAACTAAAACATTTTTTTCTTCGAAAAACAAAAATAAATTGGCGCAGTTGTATCGTGTTTTGCGTTATTTGCGAGCCTAAGTCTTATGATTTTAGGCAAGTTTAGAATTTCGTCGACGGAGATGCGAATTTATGAGTTGGTATGATAAGGCTTTAAGAAATATTCTGCTGCAAATTTTCTTATCAGGATTGTTTTACACATAACTTTACCATCAGCTACGTTATAAGTCCCAGACAGGAGTTTTGTTCCATCTATTCTGTCTATCTATCTTTTCCAATGTAAAAATCTCTGGAACTTTGACGGTCTACCTCTTCAGCCAAAACTTTGATCTCGTCTTTTTCATCGTCTTCTTGCTCTGTGTCTCAAGTGCGTCTTCCACCTCGCTTTCATTTTTTCATTTCCGTCTTCGTAATCACTGTCAGAAATATATTCTTCCAACAATTATTGGATTGCCTCTTCATTGATTTAAAATTTACACACACAGTAAATAAGTTAAAAAAAAGACTAAATAA
Source organism: Leptidea sinapis (assembly GCF_905404315.1). Lineage (NCBI taxonomy): Eukaryota > Metazoa > Arthropoda > Insecta > Lepidoptera > Pieridae > Leptidea > Leptidea sinapis. The sequence continues at coordinate 13,567,216 of NC_066271.1, read as the reverse complement.
ACAGTATAAATAATAATTTTATACTTACACAAAAAGTTACACCTATACCCGCGTCGGTCTCACGGCCCGATTGGCGCCAAGTACGTGCACACGAGCGTTCCCAACAAGCGCGTGGCGAGCACGGACATGAAGCTAGCAACAAATCAGACAATTCGAAAAATCACACCGTCGGTCTCATAGACCAACGCGCGGGTATAGGAAGGTTAAACTCAAGAAAGATGCGCACTGTAAACGTCGAGTTGTGGAACTTAGTCCATGATAACCCTTTTTATGTAAACGAATCAATAGAGTCCATTTATTTTGCAACACCAGTGGAATCACATTGCAGGCTTTCAGGGACCTCTGAATTTCTTGTGTCTGAGTTAAGGGGAAAATGTGAACCAATACAATTTTTTTTGATGGTACCCATGCCCTATTCACCTGGGAACACCAGTTAGCAATGTCTTTTAATGAGATTGAAAACATTTGCTGGTCTGAACTGATATTTGGAACTTGCTATTGATTTGCTTGAATGATAATATTAAACTGATTATGATGATAATGCTAAGATGAGGTCATCTCAGATGGGTCATTGGGCACGCCGGAATCATGGGCAATGATATGGCCGATGAGCTCGCAAGAGCTGGAGCTAAAGCTAATAACGGCATTCAACAATAGATACGCGAATGAAGCCCTATTATTGAACAGGAAAAATCTATGCATATTTACCACAATGCTAACTGGGCACTGTCGCTTAAGCAAGCCTTTACACAAAACGATAAAACTTTCTTCATCTCCTCTGCGATTGCGGCCCACTAATGTATAGGGTTGACCAAAAGTCCGTTTATAATTGGTATGATGATTAAAAAAAACTAATTACAGTAGATCAAAATTGTTTATTGTTTTCGATAGTAAACAAAAGGGGAATTTATTTCTCAAAAATCACATAATCCATATGCAATCCTTCATTATTCTGGCATTGCTGCAATCTAGAGCGGAAATTTTCGATGACAGCTTTACATGTTTCTGTTGAGATGTTTTGGATTTCTGTGCGAATACGATCCTTTAATTCGTCAAGAGTTACTGGGTTGGTTGGCTGGAATGCAGGGGTTTTTGATCACCATGACATAGTGACTCCAATAACGACAATTTTGTCTATTAACATGCCCATTTAGGTGGAAGTGTGCCTCGTTGAGAAAAAATGTTTGTAAAACTTGTGAATCGCTCTACCATTTCGTTCGCAAACTGCAACCTAGTGGCATGGTCCTGAGGCCTTCTTGCACCATTTTATAAGGATGTAGACTTAAATCTTTCTTGAGGATGCGGTTTAATACATCATTATCTTGGCACGTTAGGGACAGCAGACCGCTTTCGAGTTGAAAGTCCAGGTTGGTCATGAACAGACGATTTTACTCGCTCCACGGTTTCGGGGTCCCTCGACGTACTAGGCCGACCAGATCGGGGTAAATCCATTGTTGAACCCGTCTTCTCAAACTTGAGCACCCATTTTTTAATTAACACACCTGATGGAGCTTGATTTTTGTGTCGTATCTTGTAATGATTGTAAAACTTTCGTTAAGCTAAGGTCGCAGAATCGTTGTTTCGATATTACTCGCGTACACTAAACTCACGTCGACAAGCGCTGAACGACGCCATGGTACTAAATTCCCATTGGCCGCTCTTGCCATGCGTAACCCCTCCACCCCCCTCCGCTGCTAGACGCGGCAACCGAATCAAATGTTAACGGACTTTTGGACCAGCCTTTATAAGCATAACAACCATCCTTGGTGACTACACTCTGCTCCCAGATGCTATTTGTAATACTCGCGTCAAGAATATACTGCAGGTCGTAAAGGCGGCAGGGCTTGACGACGAGCTATAAGTATGAGTGGCGAACACAATAGTTCTGGTCGTGGTGTTACTAGGACTCATACTATCACCTCTCTAGCCATTTAATATTGCCACTCAAATTACTGTGCATTACGCAAAATTTACAAAATAAATTACGATCACAACCAACGTGTTGAAACAAAGACTTAATGAAACTTAATGGATACTTTAAAGGAAACTTGAGATTTGACAGCTGATTAATTAATGTCTTCGTTGATCAACGTTTCATTGGCAACCACACACTAGAAAATATCAAATAAATTTAGAACCTCACTTTTTTGAAGTAGGCTCAAATACGAGATAGTTCAATATATTGTCCTATACTATATTCTTATTGATTTCAGGATTTAAAAATAAGTAACTACAAAATGCGGCTGCTATCTCTGGGCCAGCCAATAGAAGATGACGAACCGACAGAAGCCACGCCCACTTCGACATAGAGTATTACAAATAAGAATAATTATGTTGTTATCAATTAAAGTATGTATTATTGTGAATTTTATGATGTTTTAATATATTATTATTTATTAAATGACGTTTTATTTGGAAAACCATATAAATTTGAAAATCAGTCTGCATATTAGATACTCATGTATCTTATACTGCGTGAATCAGAAAGGGTATGTATTATTGTGAATTTTATGATGTTTTAATATATTATTATTTATTAAATGACGTTTTATTTGGAAAACCATATAAATTTGAAAATCAGTCTTCATATTAGATACTCATGTATCTTATACTGCGTGAATCAGAAAGGGTACGACATCCCTTCAATGCTACGTTATACAAGTCATATGCAATAGTATTGTGATGTTTTTACATTTGAATAAATAAAAATAATAAAAGCCCCTACAAAATAAAAATATTTTAAAGAGACCGTCATTTAATATAGACGGTGCCGTTGTTTGTAAACCAACTTAGGTAACCCTACCTACGGACTTAGCGAGTGCCTGAGCGTAGGTACATACCATTCTTTTTATTTTTATCCTTCGCAGCTTTTGAAAACTCCTTGAGTTTCACAATAAATACACAGAAAACACCATATCACGTCATTTTATTATGTTTTAGGTAGTTAGGCACCTAAGTAGATACCTAGTTATTTCATCATTAGTACGTTCAAAACAGTATAGGTACGTACATCACACACAATAATAATAAAAAATTAAATTAAACATCCATTGAATCTGAGATGAATAAGGGGTACGCACACTAGACGAAATCACACAATAGCACGTGGCTTCTGTTTATGTATTTCACATACAATTAGAATAACGTACTTCCTGTTATTGCGTAACAGATTGCGATCAAAATAAGAAATTACATAACGTTACACAGTTTCACGCCTGTATTCCTGAAGGGTTAGGCAGAGGTGTATTTTTTCCAGCCACGTTTCATTATTATTTTTTATTTTTTTTTTATGGAAAAAGAGGACAAACGACCGTACGGGTCACCTGGTGTTAAGTGATCACCGCCGCCCACATTCTCTTGCAACACCAGAAGAATCACAGGAGCGTTGCCGGCCTTTAAGGAAAGTGTACGCGCTTTTTTTGAAGGTACCCATGTCGTATGGTCCCGGAAACACCGCACAAGGAAGTTCATTCCACAGCTTTATGGAACGTGGAAGAAAGCTCCTTGAAAACCGCACTGTGGAGGACCGCCACACCCAGATGGTGGGCGTGTCGTGCGAAGGTGGAATTCGGCGGCAGGAATCAGATGAAATAGCTCTTCGGAAGTGATAAATGCGAATAGAAGACACAATGAGGCGATGTCTCTACGCAACGCCAAGTGATCCAGCCGTTCACAGAGCACTGGGTCCCCGACAATTCGAGCTGCTCTGCAATGAACACGGTCAAATGGATTGATACTGGGGTGCGCCAGACCATAGATGAGAGCCTATTTGGCTTTGCTCTCCAGATGGCCGCGGAATTGACAAGCGCTCGAGATTTCGAGACCCAGTATTCCGATACTAGGCGAGGCTGTATGGGAAGTGTTGTCGAAGAGCGGTGATACGACAAATGGGATTTTAGATATAGATATCCATTTTGTTGAAATCATAAATATGCGCGGCGGCCATCTTGGATTTCAAAAATGATGCCAAATTCGTTTTCTGCACCCTCGAGAACCTCGGATATGATATCCATATTATTGAAATCATAATGTTGCGCGCCATTGCGGCCATCTTGGATTTAAAAAAACCAAATTGGCGCGTAACCGAAATTCGTGACTATTTGCTATAAAATTTCTCTCATACGTCGATAAAGATGTTTTACTTCAAAAACATACCAACGTACTGAGAACCTACTCTTTTTTTGAAGTCCGTTAATGTTCTCACGAGCTCAAGTTTTTCCGAATATATGGTATATTCGCCATCCCCGGGGCGTAAAAGAGAATAGGGTAGTCCCAGGCCCTAGGGTGTCGTAAGAGGCGACTACGGGCTTATTGAAAGTGGGAGAGTCACGCTACCGTCTTTTGACGTCAGCACAATCGGGCCAGACTCGTCTGGGTTACTTACCACACTCGCACAGAATACCGGCGTGAAGTAGCGGCCTAGTGCCGCTATGTTTCGCATAGGTTAGTGTCGAGGACCGGAGGCCATTCCTCCCCCCCTTCCCCCCAACAAAATATGAGAGCGGTATCAAAAGAGAAATTACCCCAGGAGGGTACCGGCTCCTGTAGAGCCGGAGAATCCCTCCCCGAGCATTCGCGCTCGGGCTGCCCCTCGTATTCTGGGGAGGCCACAGTACCGCGCATGACCAAGGACAAACGAGGCAGTATCACCACGGCACCCCGTTTCACGCTTAATGTGGACTTTTGTAACATCAGGGGAATTCACTCCAACTAAAACGCCCTCCACCACCACCTTGAGACGGCGCAGCCGGCCTTGTGTTTCCTTACGGAGACGCAGAAATCTCGACCTAGCGATACGTCATATTTATCGTAGCCCGGGTACAAAACTGAGCACAATTTCATGCCTCATGCCGGGGTATGTGTGTACGTTAGGGAGGATATCTGCTGTCGCCGTCTCGGCAATTTTGAGGGTAGGGGTCTGTCTACTCTCTGGCACCGCGTAGATTTATTGGACCGCGTCCGCATCTATGTCCCAAAGTCCCAAAGTGGTAACGCAGAAACCCATCACCTCATGGGCTGCGTTCAAACGGCAATTGACGACGTGCTTGCACAGATCCCCTCCGCAGAAATCGTAGTCTTGGATGATTTCAACAGGCACAATGCCGAATGGCTTGGATTACGTACCACAGACTACGCAGGGCGATCTGTGCATAATTTTGCATTGGCATATGGTCTGACCCAGGGCGGGGGTATCGTCAGTGAATCGATATAGATATTGACTGACGCAATCCCTACTCTCAGCGTCTGTCCGACGCTGGGTTTGGCGAATGGTCCATTCATTGATCCCCTAAACAATGCCAGTGGACTATCCTTCACGAGGTTGCCGCCCGTTCTTTGGCCAATTACCGTTGTACAGTCACAAATACTTACGGCAATTGGCTAGACAAAAACCTCTGGCCGCCCCACAACCTTTACCCACCCCTAATCCCTTCCTCCCCCCCTTCCTCCTTCACTTCACCTCATGTGGTCGTGAGGTCGAAGGCTTATTACACTAATGGGTAAGGGACTTTCGACCACCCACGTGTTTGTGCCGTGCGTGGATACCCGTACGGAGGGAGCAGGGAATCCTGGTGGTTGAGCGGATAGCGGGTCGGTCAGTTACCTGCTTGACGTAACACACCTCTTTGGTCCTAGGCTTCCTCTTAAACGGGCGGCCGAGGGCCAGCCACCCTCGATCAATCGGCTGTGACTTCCCGTCAGAGGGCTGCCGGCGAGCTACCTAAAATCCATGTGGGTGCCTATGGCCCGGTCGCGGGTGCTGGGGTGAGCGCGGGGGGCTCTCTTCTCCCCGTATGCAGCTCCTGCATTTCTCGACCGTCAGTCATCAGTCATTCACGGTGAGGGTCGCTATATCCCCGCAGAAGTCCTGGGGTCCATACACATCAGGGTGTATGGCGTCCCCTACTGAGGCTCCATGGCGGCTGGGGCGCTGTCGGGGATGAAAATTTTCAAAAATTTCAAGTATGGATAAAAAGAGAAATACTGATACGCCTATCGATCCAGCTGCTCTCCCGGGAGCGCTTATTCAGGTGACCGCAAAGTTGCCTAAGACCCAAACTTCGGCTGCTCCTACAGCGCCAAAAGAGACTTTAGACCTCTCCACTCTTAAGGAAGCTATACCGGCAACAACCTTCACGGACGATGCCTGGACGCTTCCTATCAGAAAAGAAGAGAGCAAGCCCAGCTACAAAGCACCTAGTAAGGCTGCACGCAACCGCGCGCGAGCTGAAGCTAGGAAGGCGAGGAAAATTGCCGCCAAAGCCAACCCTCCCAAACCCCAAGAGGTTAAAGGAGGTGGCGCGGTGGGAGACAAAGGCAAGCCTCAAGGACAGCCTCAAATTCCACCGAAAGAAACAGACAAACAGGCACAGAAAAGGCCGCGCGGGAAACGCGCGGGCAGACTAGTCCACTAAAGGGCAGAAGCTCGAGTTGCTTCCGGGCAGGGATCACACCCTCCCAAGGGCAACAAACGAGCTCGTCCTGATGACACTTTGTCACCACGTGATGACGCAAAGCGCACGAGTACGAACCCGCGGGCCATTACCAAAAAGGGTCTCATAAAATATGCGGACATATGCAAGTCTAACGACCTGCTAGTCGCTGTAATGAAGGAGCCCTTTAAAGACATCAAAGCTGAGCAAGCCGAGGCAATCCAGATGGCTATAGAGGAAGCGATAGATGCAGACATATGCGCCGCCACCTCCTCTACAGACCCGCTAAGGCTGCCCAGCTTCAGAGGCAGAGCCAACCACGGTGAGAGTACCCTCAAGCTTTGGTGCGAGGATACGTACACCGTGGAATGGCTAAGAAAAACGGTCGCAAAGATCAGCTCGCCACTGCCAGACACCAGACTGGTTGTTCGGCGCCAAGCCGATATTCCCAAGAAGGTAAAGGCGGTGATGATCATTCCGAGGTTCACCAAGGGCGAAAATCTGAGCCTACTCCAAACCAGATTCACCGGTCAAAATCCCTGGTACAAAGTCCGCACCTGGAGTCTGTACCATATTCCAGAACCAGACGAAAATGGCAAAGTACGCATCGTCCTTGGTATTCCGGAAGAAGACGTATTGGAGCTCAAAAAACGAGACCGACGAGTCTCGTACAAATGTGGCTCCATATATGTACACTTCCCCGACCAGGAAGGTAAGGACAGCGAGCCTCCGAAACCCAAATCGGACTCGGCACCGCAGCCGAATCTGCCTACCTCGTCTGCTCCTGAGGCATCGCCCGACATCCGTATGGATGACGAGCCGGAGGGTGGACAAGACCTCACCTCAGGAACAGCCCCTGCGGCCACCCGTCAGGGGACAGACGGTGTCTCTGTGACCACCACTCCTAAAGAGGGTGGAGCTCCCACAGAGACCAAGCCGCACTCCAAGGACTGGTGGCAGCAAGGGGTCGGGGAAGACCATCAATTAAAGGAGCTGGAGGAAAGTCTGCTGCATAGTGATGGCAGCCCAGACCCATTCACCTCCACTCCTTAAAATACTACAAACCAACCTCCAGCACAGTTATACCGCAACGGCTAACCTGCGAAGGGTGCTGGAGGAAAACACCGGGACCATAGCCCTAATCCAAGAGCCGTGGATTAGACATGGCAAAATATGTGGTCTGAATAACATCGGAGGCAAGATTCTAGTGGACACTGCCACCGAAGGTAAACCACGTTCATGTATCTACACACCAAAGCATGTAACGACTACCATTATAAACGAGCTATGTTCCAGAGATCTAACCGCTGTCAAGCTCCAAGCAGATGACCGCCTAGGCCTGCCAAGTGTGGTCCTAGCATCGGTCTACATGCCAGGCGACGAAGAAGTACCATCGTCGGAGCTCTCTGCGCTGATGACATACTGCGAGACAGAGGATCTCGAGCTCATCATCTCCGCAGACTCCAACGCGCATCACACCATCTGGGGCAGCCAGAACACCAACAAAAGAGGTGAGGATCTACTTACTTTTCTCTTTTCAACCAACCTTAATATACTAAACAGGGGCTCCGAGCCGACCATTGTCACAACGCGAGCCCAAACCGTTATTGACCTAACGCTAGGAACCGATCATGTATCCACACACATCACCGACTGGCACGTGTCGGATGAACTTTCATGCTCGGACCATAGGTGGATTAGGTATAACCTACACATTAACATAAAACCTGCCCTACCAAGGCGTAATCCGCGCAAAACGGACCGCGCCAAGTACAGCAAATTGGTGAGGAATGAGCTTCAGTCCATCACCATACCGTATGAATACAACGGCACGGCGGGTATTAACACACATATAACTGACTTATCTCATGCATTAATCAACAGCTATGAACAGACGTGCCCTCTTACTTCGACAAAGTCCATTTCAAGCAACAGATCTGCGTGGTGGGGTCCAGAGCTGGAAAGGCTGCGAGGCAAAGTAAGGAAGCTGTTCAACAGAGCCAAGAACACCCGGGCACCAGACGACTGGGATGCGTACAAGCAAGCCCAGTACCGGTTCATGAAGCGTATCCGCGATAGGAAGAGGGAAGGGTGGAGACGCTTCTGCACCAGTATAGAATCCACTAATCAAGCGGCTAAAGTTAAAAACATACTCTCACGCGACCCAGATCGAGACTTAGGTTGCCTGAAAAAATCTGACGGAACGCACACCAAATCCGACACTGAGACCTGCGAATTGCTCCTGAAAACTCACTTCCCTGGCTGCCGCATCACCAACAACCAGTCGTGGAATGTGGCGTCGCAGAGTAGCACACCGGATCAGACGGATTGGACCACAGCTCACAGGGTGGTAGACACAGATAAGGTAATGTGGGCAATCAATAGCTTTCTTCCATTTAAAACAGGTGGCCTTGACGGTATTTTTCCGGGGCTGCTACAATGGGGAGACACCGGGGTGCTGGCCCTGCATCTCACAGCTATATACAGGGCCTGTCTAGCACACCGATACGTGCCACTCCAATGGAGGGAGGTGAAAGTAGTATTTATCCCTAAGCCCGGCAAGAGTGACTACACGAATCCCAAATCGTTCAGACCAATCAGTCTTACATCCTTTCTGATGAAGACTTTAGAAAGGCTTTGCGATAGGGAAAATGCTCTCCTACACAAACCACTACACATCAACCAACATGCCTATAGTCAAGGCAAATCAACTGAATCTGCCCTTTACTGCGTAACATCACTTGTAGGTAAAGGTCTATCACGTAAACAATCAACTTTAGGTGCATTTATTGATATTGAAGGCGCCTTTGACAAAACTCCTTTTACTAGCATAGGCCGAGCGCTAGCTGAACACAATGTCGATCCTACAATTGCCGGGTGGATAGACAACATGTTGAGGCACAGAGCGATGCGTTTTACTGTGAACACCAGCACAAGATGTGTGGTGGCAACTGGATGCCCACAAGGAGGGGTACTCTCACCACTCCTTTTGAACCTTATGGTGGACGAGCTCATCGTGGAGCTAAACAGAAAGAAACTATACACAGTAGGCTATGCGGACGATCTCGCCATTCTAATAACAGGTCCATTCGAAAATATCCTATGTAATCTCATGAGATCTGCTTTTAAGATAATCGAAGAATGGTGCACACAACCATCAAAGACTGAGCTAATACTTTTCACTAACAAACGCAATTTTGGCAATCTTACATTACCTAAGTTGTTCAATACCGAGATAAGCCTTACTAAAGAAGTTAAATACCTGGGGGTCATACTGGACAGTAAGCTGCTTTGGAATAAACACATAGACCACAAGCTGAAAAAGCATGTATAATATTTTGGCAGTGTAGAAGACTCAAAGGGAGAACCTGGGGTCTTGCTCCAAAGATATGTAAATGGCTATATACTGCATTTATTAGACCAATTATCACCTACGGAGCAATAGCTTGGTGGCCCAGGACAGAGCTAACAACAGTACAAACCAAACTGCAGCGATTCCAACGGCTGGCCTGCACAGCCATAACTGGTTGCATGCGCACTACGCCAACATCTGCCCTAGAAACCATTCTAGGGCTCACACCGCTTGACATACATATCCAACATGAGGCGACAATGTCGGTTCTCCGCCTGAAGCTGATGGGTGTATGCAAGAATGATGACTGCCTCACAGGAAACCTCTGGAACAGAGTAAGGAAGGATTTCCCACTCTGTGAGGCACCCTGTGATAGAATACCCAAAACTTTCTTTCAAAAGAATTACCGTATTCAACTGTTCGAAGTGGGAGCAGACCAGTCAGGTGTAAATGAACTCAGAATTTACACAGACGGCTCCAAAATGGCAGCCGGAACTGGAGCTGGCATCTTCTCACAGGAACTGAATATAAACACCTCTATACCCTTAGGCATACACAGCTCCATATTCCAATGCGAATGCATAGCCATCAAGGCAGCTGCAGACGCGATACTAAGAAGGAAAATACACGGATATTATATCCGTATTCTATCCGATAGTATGGCAGTACTGACTGCGCTGGGGAGCAACACCTATAACTCAGCGCTGATATACGAGTGTCACCGATCCTTAGAACGAGCTGCCTCTAACAACTGGGTAACTCTGCAATGGATCAAAGGACACAGCGGTTCGTTGGGGAACGATGCAGCGGATGAACTTGCAAGGCGGGGGTCGGAAACGCAAGTGGCTGGCCCAGGGCCAGTCCTGCCGCTACCCTTCAGCCAAATGCGGTCATGGATACGCTCTCTCACCAACAACCTACATGGAACCCGATGGACAAATGTCTCAGGTTGCAGACAGTCGAAAGAGGCGATTCCTGCACTATCGCCCAAACTGACACGTCGACTTATTAGCCTAAACAGACATGACATCCGAATTATGGTCGGCACCCTAACGGGTCACACATCACTGAACAAACACCTATTTACAATCGGCGTTACGGACAGTCCTAAGTGCAGGGACTGTCTAACCGAAGATGAAACGGTCACTCACGTAATCCTGGAATGTGCTGGGGTGGCCAACCAACAGGCACAAACCTTAGTAAATACAAGGTCGCTCCAGGAAGTCTGTGAACACCCCAGGAGTGATCTGAACTTCTGGAAGGAGCTGGGCTGGTTGGAATGACTGGCCAACACTGCACGCAAAATGGACCCAATTAAGCGGTCTAATTGCGGAAACAGGAGCCCTTTACCAATACCAATGGTCTGTCCCAATTGGTTGAGTCGCCAACGCGGCTCTCGGATGTGGACAGCCACATGCCTTCCTTATTAGATCTGCTGCTGACTACACATCCCGATAGTTACCAGGTCTCTCTCGACGCCCCTCTCGGAACGTCCGACCATTGCCTGGTCAGGAGTGTAGTGCCCAACGTCGCAGACCACCTGTGACCCGCCGCGTTTGGCACTACAAGTCAGCAGATTGGGATAGGATGCGCTCCTTTTTTGCATCCTACCCTTGGGGCAAGGTGTGTTTCCCTTCGGATGATCCTAGTGCCTGCGCCGTTGCAGTAGCCGATGTGATACTACAGGGCATGGATATTTTTTTACCAAGCTCTGTAGTACCCATCGGTGGCAGATCACAGCCCTGGTTCGATGCGTCAGTTAAAGCAGCATCTGACTGCAAAAAACAGGCGTATCGAGCTTGGTTTGCGGCGCTGGGCACAAAGGATCCGAACTGCAAAGTTCTTAAGAGGAAATATAACCGTGCCTCCAGATTTTTTAAGCGACAAATTGCCCGTGCGAAGTCAAAGCACGTTGTCAAAATCGGCGAGCAGCTTTCCAGTTACCCGACCGGAACACGCAAGTTCTGGTCGTTTTCGAAAGCTGCTTTCGGTAACTTCAACCAGCCGTCCATGCCGCCGTTGCACATGAGGAATGACACCCTGGCCCATACGGCAAAAGAGAAAGCCGATCTCCTGTGCGCTCTTTTTGCCTCCAACTCGACTCTTGACGACAACGGAAACATACCGCCGACCATCCCGCGGTGTCAGAGCTCTATGCCTGAAGTACAGTTCAGACAGAAAACTGTTAGGCGAGCTCTGTTTTCGTTGGACGTCAGGAAGTCGGGCGGGCCGGATGGCATTTCTCCAATCGTGCTTAGAACGTGTGCCCCTGAGTTGCCGCCGGTGCTAACGCGTTTATTCCAGCACTCTTATTCCAAAGGCATAGGTCCCTGACTCATGGAAGTCAGCTCTTGTCGATCCGATCCCAAAAAAAAGGAGACATATCGGATCCGGCAAACTACAGACCTATAGCCATAACCTCCCTGATCTCCAAAATTATGGAGAGCATAATTAGCCGCCAGCTCTTGGTATACATAGACAGTCACCAGTTGATGAACGACCAACCGCGTTCAGAAGAACACATAGATGGGCGGCGGCTATCGAAAGCAAGGGGGAAGGCCTGGATATATCGAAGGCATTTGGCCTGGATATATCGAAGGCATTTGATCGTGTATGTCCCAAGGCGCTTCTCTCAAAACTTCCATAATTTGGGTTTCCCGAGAGCTTTTGCAAGTGGATCTCCACCTTCCACACTGGGCGCAGCATACTGGTCGCTATCGACGGTTATTGGTCGAATCCTAGGCCCGTGAATGCTGGAGTGCCCCAAGGCTGTGTGCTATCTCCGACACTGTTACTTCTGCATATCAATGATATGTTTGACACCTCCGACATACATTGCTATGCAGACGACAGCTCTGGTGATGCCGAATACACGGGCCATGCAGGTCTCTCTCGGGAAATTGTCGACCAGTACCGGGAGAAACTTGTGTCTTCTATCGAGTCCTCTCTCGGGAAGGTCGCGGAATGGGGTAAATTGAACCTTGTCCAATTAAACCCCCAGAAGACTCAAATCTGCGCGATAACCACTAAAAAAACCCCATTTGTCGTATCACCGCTCTTCGACAACATTACCCTTACAGCCTCGCCTAGTATCGGAATTCTGGGTCTCGAAATCTCGAGCGATTGCCAATTCCGTGGCCGTCTGGAGGGCAAAGCCAAGTTAGCTTCGAAGAAGCTGGGCGTCATCAATAGAGCACGGCAATACTTCAAGCCGGCCCATATTCTAGCGCTGTACAAAGCCCAGGTCCGGGCACACATGGAGTATTGCTGTCATCTCTGGTCTGGGGACCCAGTGCTCTGTGAACGGCTGGATCACTTGGCGTTGCGTAGAGACGTCGCTTCATTGTGTGTCTTCTACGGCATTTATCACGAGGAGTGTTCCGAAGAGCTGTTTAACCTGATTCCTGCCGCCGAATTCCACCTTCGCACGACACGCAACAAATTAGGATATCATCCCCACCATCTGGATGTCTGGCGGTCTTTCACAGTGCGGTTTTCAAGGAGCTTTCTTCCACGTACTACAAAGCTGTGGACCCTCTTGTTATTCCTCTGGTGTTGCAAGAGAATGTGGGCGGCGGTGATCACTTAACACCAGGTACGCTTGTTTGTCCTCCTATTCCATAAAAAAAAATATTCAGTAATTTAAAAGAAATATTTATAGTGACTATTCAAAGCGGTTAGTTTAAGCCTAATTGAATTAAGATTATTTGACTATGAATACTTATAACATTATGTGGCGTCGTACATTATAGCCTCCTATCAATATCTACCAATAAACACAAAAAAAAATCCCAGCGGAGGAACTCGGTTTATATAGTACATTCATAGCTGGCAACATATTTGTTTAATGGCGTCTGTTTTGTTTACAAATATTTTGCTGTTTTGAGGAATGTATCAGCTTAAATTAAAAGTTGTGAAATAGTATTTAGGTGTGAAATGTGATTTCCTTATCATAATTTTTATTATAAGACGCTTTGTGACACCCTTTCACTGCACAGTAACTCATTTTTCAATTAAATTTCGCGCACTGATTATTCTGGAATTTGACAATGACACTAACGCGGCGGGAAATGTATAAACGACCACATTGAAACTGCTTCATTTCGCTTGGGCCTACTCACGTTGTAAGCGTTATTATTCTAAGTGTGCTGTCATAAACTGATAGAAAAATAGATATTGCAATAGAAATGATGGGTGACAAATTTAAAAGACATGAGGTGTACTGCTTTATTAGTTTATTTATAATTTTACATTTTTATAAGGTTTTATATGTTGTATTACATCATTACATGGATACAAATAAACATTTACTACTTATAGAATATCTGACCTATACACAAAGATAAGACAAATTATCGAATTAATATATTAGTTATTTATCACACAACATGTTTAGTTAAATATTAAAATTATATTGCAATGGTTTCACAAAAAATCGCAACACTAGAAGGACACCCACAGATCGTCATTAGACCACAGTTCATATAAAAAAACATCTGCCTCCGCAAAAAAAAGGGCGGGCGTGCCAATTGGTTCTGACGTCATCACGTCAGTCATGGTTCGGGTTACATTACGCCTTATTTCTCAAGTGTCTGGGTTCTTAAGTTGGCGCTTTTCTTTTAAATAAGCTAGCTCTTTGTTGAATAATATAAACAATAGACACTGCATAATTTTAACAAATTTCATATAAAGCAGGACAGTCACATTTTAAGCGGTTTTTTTTATCTTTACCTACAGATTGTAAATCGATTATAACTAATGAATGTAGTAATTGTATATTATTAAAACAAATGTAAAAGTTACTAATTACTAATATAATAGTTACTAAAACACCATAGAAATAAGAAAAAGCACTTTTAACTCGACTGCTACAGACACATTCAATGGGCTACTGCATTTTCACGGCTTGTCGTGTTTTGACGTTGTTTTAAGTTGATTGATGTTGAAAATGCTTTATTTATCTATGAAACGAACTTTAATTCACACGTCAGATTTTGAATGAAGAAAAATGAATAAATGACATCAATATTATAAACATGAGATGTGTAAGAGACCAATACATGGTTTATCACATCAATTAAATATGACATTATTAAATATACTTAGCTTACATAATATTACAATAAATAAAAATATTAAACTATTTGTGATTATAACTTAGGCTGAAAGCTAGTCAACAATATCATTATGGCACAAATTAGTTCTACATAGACTTATAATCCATAAAAAAAAGTGTTTTAAGAATGATAATGTGTAACCTAAATCAATGTGTGATTCACTACTTATTACATAAAGCACTTTCAATTCTTAGAAAACAATGACACAGTGAAAATCAGACTTAGCTAAAGCTCTCATAGATTATATATTATATTAAGAAGATTTTTTTTTAGTTTTATATACTTACTAATAATAATATATTCTGCTAAACTACAATAAAATATAGCAAGAATATTTTATATACCTCACAGATTATTCGACTTGATATAAGTATTAACCTGTAAGTGCGATATAAAAAAAAAACATTTCAGTTTTTGAGAAAATGGCTTTCTTTGAAATGTAGAGAGTAGATACATATCATAGACAATATATTCTCAATTTATAGATTATAAAATTAAAAGGAACTACACTTGTAATGAAATACATAATCTCCTACTACAATATCATTAATTTTTCCAAATCTTATCAATAATAGAAATTTACGACATTTATTTATTTATATTATAGCTGTTAAAATACAACATGTTTAATGAAGTTATATAAGAGTTTAGATTCATTTTTTATTACAACAATATAAAAAGAGATAAGAGATAATATTCATTATCATGCACATGAACGTTACACAGATATCTAAGTAATTTCATTTTTTTTTAATGAAAATACGGGACTGGACAGCTGATTGATACGCCCTGCCCATAACAATGCAGTGCCAATCGAGATTTACAAAAAACCCCATAAATTCTGTGTGGCACTACAATTATTATTGCGCTCGTCACCTTGTTGATAGATGTTGTCTCATTTGCCCAGTTATTTCACTAGCTATGGGGCGCTTCAGACTGAAACAATGCTTATACATTACTGCTTCACGGCAGATGTAGGCACTGTTGTTGTACCCATAATCAAGCTGGCATCCTGTGCAAAGGAGCCTCCGACTACATGATTTAAGTGAAACAACCTTGCTAGTAAATGAGAATGAAAAGGATAATGCTTGTGACTTAGAACTATGAAAATAATATTTATATTACCGGAAGAAAGGAACACTTTAGTTTTGGATGAAAAGAGTCAACAGTGTGACACTATAGTATACATTATATAACTATGTCAAATCTGATTCAGATATACCTTATATATTCATCATGAGGAATAATAAACACACAATGCGTAAACAGCATCTTCTGATCTTCAGCCACGGAGCACTTTATACTTGAAGCGCACCACCACAAGCAGCATTTTCACAAACAAGAATACCCGGAGCCCGGTGGGCAGCACCCTGCTGCAGGCCAGGTACAAGTAGTATATCCACTGCGCTAGACACTTGCATTCTAGGCTAAATAAACCCTGGAAAATGAAACTCACGTAATAGACAAGCTCAAATAAACTTAATTCAATCAGGCTTCAACTAAGCGCTTTTGAATCTTTACTATAAATGGACGTAGTTAAGCAGAAAGGACTCAAACCACACAAAGACACTTTTGAGTCATAGGGATTTGAAGTTTCAGCTCTAAATAATCTTCCATATAAATATCCAACAATACAGTTTCTGTGTACATTTTATAAATAGGGTTTTCACTATATGACAGATTCGACCTTCAGGAGTATGTTGGCATACTTAAGCCTATTTTGACCAAAGTGTGATTTGAGTCCTTTCTGCTTAACTACGTCCAAATATTTCTTTTAAATTACTGAATCTACGATATGTTCGGTAAAAGTGTGGCTCGTCAAATGAACATACATTACAATGGTTATAATATACATAAGAAATTAGTTTGTAGGGTGCTGCATCCAATATATAAATCGGTTTCTAAGTTTAAAGCTTTGTAAACATTGATGTTATGATTATTGATAGATTTGAATCTATACTAATAAATTGAGAGCCGTTTTTTCCTTCAGTTATACTAAAAAACGACTAAACCAATCGAAATAATACTTATAGTATAAGGTGCAGCGTGTATGGGAGAGGGTTTATATTGAATGCATCCACATTGAGAGCATGAATTTATTGTCTGTTTAGGGTTCGTGCAAATGGTGGTCGTGATTATTTTAATAACTATATCTGCGCAAAGATATATTTGAAATAATATCGCCCTGCGTAGTCCGTGGTGCATGACCACGTCAATTGCCGTTTGAATGCAGCCAATGATATAATCCGTTAATGTGTTACCAGTATAGGACCTGTAGACACAAACATGGATGGGGATGTGGTCCTGAAAATCTACACACAGCCAGAGAGTAGACAGGCCCCTTAGTGGAGGCTATTGTAATTTTTTTATATTCTATTTAAATTTAATTAAATATACTCAGCTAGGACAGACCTTGCAATGTCTTAGCGGGGCCTCTAGCTAGGTAACATAGAAGTACACCATAGCTGCAGTGAAGATAGCAAGCAACAGGAGTACACCAGCCACTACTGCTCGATCCTGCAGGGCCCGAGACAACATTGTCTTCACAAGTCGGCCGGATCTGTTTAGCTGTTCATCCGTGTTCCTTAGCTGTATAATATAAACATCAATTAATATTCTTTTACTGACTTATTTATACTACTTTCCAAACAAACTTTTTTGTGTAAGCAAATTTGGTAGATATTATATAGTTTAACCTAAGTATATGAAATGACAAAGATATAGTTACCCGACTTCTGGACCTTTGTATGGTCTCCCTTTGATGGTGCAGGTCCTGTAGTACCATGGAACCAATTTGTTCTGTCTCCAGGACAATTTGATAGCCCTCGGTCAGGTTTTTGCCAGTTCTCTCCAATCTTTCTGTGTTGTCTAATAGTTTGCGCCGCTGCTCATTTGCTGTGGTCCACTCTTCATATTCATCAGGCTCAATGTTGTCTATTAAAACACAAAACATTATTAAACATACACATATTTTAGAAACTGTGAGAATCATAATGTTGACACCAGGAACCTTGTTAAATTAAAAGAAGCTTATGGCAATACAAATTAATTTTAAATCAAATTTTATTTACTACTTTTTCACCTCTCCAGCACGATAAGGGCGCTATTGCTACGTGAAATCTAGCGTGAGGGAAAGTAATTTAAATTTCGAACCCCACGTGACCATACATCCGGGAATTACTCCGCGTTACTAGTTATATATGCAACTTTTGTGTTATAAGGGGTATTAAAACACGAATATGGATTTATCTCACGAGGCGATGCCGAATGTTATAAATCCACATTAAGATGTACGTGCTTTTTTGAAGGTACCCATGTCGTATCGTCCTGGAAACAGCGCACAAGGAAGTTTGTTCCACAGCTTTGTAGTACGAGGAAGAAAGCTCTTTGAAAACCGCACTGTGGCGTGTTGTGCGATGGTGGAATTCGCCGGCAGGAATCAGGTGAAACAGCTCTTCGGAACACTCCCCGTTATAAAAGCGGTAGAGGACACACAATGAAGCGATGTCTCTACGCAGCGCAAAGTGATTCAGCCATCACAGAGCACTGGGTCCCCGACAATTCGCGCTGCTCTGCGTTGCACGCGGTCAAATGGATCGAGCTGATACTGGGGTGCGCCTGGCCAGAGATGACAGCAATACTCCATATGTAGCCGGACCTGCACTTTGTACAGAGCTAGAATGTGGGCCGGCGTGAAGTATTACCTTGCTCTATTTATGACGCCCAGTTTCTTCAATTTGGCTTTGCTCTCCAGATGGCTGCGCAATTGGCAATCGCTCGAGATTTCGAGACCCAGAATTCCAATACTAGGCGAGGCTTTAAGGGTAGTGTTGTCGAAGAGCGGTGATACGACAAATGGAGTTTTTTTTTGTGGTAAACGCGCAGACTTGAGTCTTCTGGGGGTTAAATTGGACGAGGTTCAATTTACCCCATTCCGCGACCTTCCCGAAAGAGGACTCGATAGAAGACACAAGTTTCTCCCGGTACTGGTCGATGATTTCCCGAGAGAGACCTGCATGGCCCGTGTATACGGCATCACCAGTGCTGTCGCCTGCATAGCATTGTATGTCGGAGGTATCCAACATATCATTGATATACAGAAGTAACAGTGTCGGAGATAGCACACAGCCTTGGGGCACTCCAGCGATCACGGGCTTAGGATTCGAGCAATAACCGTCGAGAACGACCAGTATGCTGCACCCAGTGTGGAAGCTGGAGGTCCACTTGCAAAAGCTTTCGGACTTCCATGAGTCAGGGACTATGACGGGCCGGATGGCATTGGAGAAATGCCATCCGGCCCGCTCGACTTCCTGACGTCCAACGAAAACAGACCTCCCCTAACAGTTTTCTGTCTGAGCTGTACTTCAGGCATAGAGCTCTGACACCGCGGGATGGTCGGCGGTATTTTTCCGTTGTCGTCAAGAGTCGAGTTGGAGGCAAAAAGAGTGCACAGGAGATCGGCGTTCTCTTTTGTCGTAAAGGTCAGGGTGTCATTCCTCATGTGGAAAGGCGGCAAGGACGGTTGGTTGAAGTTACCAAGAGCAGCTTGTGGTAAAAAATCGTTGACGACAAGTTCTGAACAGCAGAGGAGGCCATACTTTGTATTAAATAATCCTATTCTTTCACAATAAATTAATTTTCTTTAGAAATGTCATTTTGTTAAAAAAAAATTTAGTTGCATAATAATAATAATATTGACACACTTTTACACAAATTATCTTGCAAAAGCCTGTGATATGGGTTGCAAGACAACGATATATTTAATACAATATACTTACCTAGACAAAAAATAAAATATAGCATTATAATGTGAAAAACCATCCTAAAATTTAAATTAGTATATGTTGCTTAGATTTTTTTGATGTGTGTAGTAACCCTGCTGGTCAGTCGAGTTAAAAAACCCACACAAATTCGCAAAATCAGCTTTCCATATGTTAGTCGATATATTTTGTATATATGTACAAAATATTTAAAACCAGTATTTTTAGTTCTTTTCCGAATTTATCTGTTAATTACAGAATTAACTCTACCATTAGTGACGACAGAAGAAGGCGATTAATTTAATTATTAATTAGGAAATTAGGAAAATCAGCAGGAAATGCAATATAACTTGACCCCGAGTCCATACAGTTTATACCAGTATTTCATAAGGACTAAGGATTCAGAAGTGGAGAGATTGTTAAAACTGTTTACATTTTATAACTTGGGAGACATAAAGGATATAATGTTCAAACATTCACAGTACCCACAAGACTTTCGACAACGACCAGAACTTGCGTGTTCCGGTCGGGTAACTGGAAAGCTGCTCGCCGATTTTGACGACGTGCTTCGACTTCTCACGCGCGATTTGTCGCTTAAAAACGGGACGGTTATATTTCCTCTTTCGAACTTGGTCGGACGTTCCGAGAGGGGCGTCGCCAGAGACCTGGTAACTATGGGGATGTGTCAGTCAGCAGAAGATCTAATAAGGACGGCATGTGGGTATCCACATCCGAGAGCCGCGTTCGCGACTCAACCAATTGGGATAGGCCATACGCCAACGCAAAATTATACACAGATCTCCCTGCGTAGTCTGTCGTACCTGACCCAAGCCATTCGGCATTGTGCCCGTTGAAATCACCCAAGACTACGATTTCAGCGGAGGGGATCAGTGCAAGCACGTCGTCAACGTCCCTGCGTTACCACTATGGGGCCTGTAGACACACGCATAGGAAGCGGTCCTCAAAATCTACACAGAGCCAGAGAGTAAGACAGGTCCCTACCCTCAAAATTGCCGAGACGGCGACAGTACATATCCTCCGTTACGTACACACATACCCCGGCATGAGGCAAAAAATTGTGCTTAATTTTGTACCCGGGGTATGTATTTTTTTTTTTTTTATAATTTTGTGTTTTAATATAATTTTGAACAAGTTACATATTATAGTAACAGTCGAGTGGATAAGCAATAAACTTAGATAAACGCACACAGCAAGGCGTTACTAGATCAGCCTGAGTACTTCAATATAGCCTCACTTATATTGCAGGCCTGTATATAATAATAATATTGACACACTTTTTACACAAATTATCTTGCCCCAAACTAGGCATAGCCTATGCTATGGGTATCATATAAATATGAGGTATCGCTAGGTCGAGATACCTGCGTCTCCGAAAGGAAACACAAGGCCGGCTGCGCCGTCTCAAGGTGGTGGTGGACGGCGTTTAAATTGGAGTGAATTCCCCTGATATTGCAAAAGTCCACGTTAAGCGTGGTACCGTGATGATACTGTCTCGTTTGTCGGTTCTGTGCCCTCCCCAGAATACGACGGGCAGCCCGAGCGAGAATGCTCGGGGAGGGATTCTCCGACTCTAGTAGTGCCGGTACCCTCCTGGGGTAAAATCTCTTTAAGCACCATTGTCATATTAATAACATACACTAACCTATGCGAAACATAGCGGCAAAAGGCCGGTAATTCTGTATTCTATGCGAGTGTAGTAATTAAACCGGAAAAGACTGGCCCGATTGTGCTGACATCATAAAACGGCAGCATGACTCTCCCACTTCTAAAAAGCCCTTAGTCGCCTCTTACGACACCCTTGGGCCTGGGACTCCCCTATTCTTATTACGCCCAGGGGAAGTACAGGGCAACATACTGAGGATTTTTGTAAATGCATCAGTGTACTCCGAAGTTAGAGTTTAGTTTTGGTAGGTATGTGTGTTATTGAAAACAGCATTGTGTTAGAAGTCACTCAGCCAAAAACAAAGAGTAGGCCAACAGGATGAGAGACAAATTCAGGATCACCAAGATTAGGAAAAAAACAGGACTAACTGATGCCACATAAAAAACAAGAAGAATCTAATAAAGTTGCATAGGCTATATCATTAGATTTTGAAAAGGAATGTCGACTAATAAAATAATGAATTGTTATCCCAGAGCTGGGAAGAGTAGGAGGAGACCATTCCAAATATGGGAGGACAACCTTCCTAAGGGATGGAAAAAATGGCCCAAGATGATTTAAAATATTATGTATTTTAATAATAAATTACAATAAAAAATCTATTTTGAACTATGCAATTAAACTCACCATTTTAGATGGCCTGTAAATTAATACTTACATGTGGCTGAGTTATTTAATACAGCATGATATTCATCTCTCACACGTTTGAGTTCTGCTCTGTAGGCAGCAACCCGGGATCCAGAACCAGAACCACGACACTCTAACTCCAACTGTTCAAGCTGCAAAACAAAACAATTTGTGAACACAATTTTTTTTCAAGAGCTTTTGTGTGAAGAGTTTCACATGTTACGAAGGTGAAGCAACCTCCCATGGACCACACCTTAAGTCAATGTGCTTGCAGATTTAAAGGATGGAGTATGATCTAAAAAGCTAGTGCCCATTTGTGTATTGCTTATAACTCCCTGTAATATTATTATCAAGAATATATTGAGTGCTAACAGTTAATATTATTATTTAATAGACTAAGCAGCTTTTGCGGGTGGGCCTATATCATTTGAGGAAGTTAATATGTTATATTCAAAGATTTTATGAGTATTTGATATGATATTCAAATAATGTGTAAACTGGGTTATTTATTTTATGCAGGATACTAGGACATTAGTTTAATTTTCCTACCCTATTGCAGTTAGCTTGAAGAGAATAGCTACTATAACCTGTGAATAATATTAATATTAAGCTTACCAAGTCATTTGCTTCCTCAAAGTTTGTGTGAATTTCCCTTGACAGAACTGCCTTTTCATCAGCTGAAATAATTTTATATTGTAGAAATATATAATTTTTTTTTATACAACTGGGACGCAGACATAATATGTCTGGTGTCAATATGGCAATAACTGTGAACCAGACATATTATGTTCCATCCGCTATAGTCTCAGATTTCGTTTTTTCCTTGATTTTAATTGCGAGTGCAACATTGTAAGCATGAAACAAATCAATTTTGGATGAACAAGGAAAGCAATTAATTTCAACAGCACACTCGGCACCATACAATTTTTTTTTAAATATTTATTCATTAATTCAGGTGCGCGAGCGCCCTTGGACTCAATTTTCTCATGTATCTATCTATATCTATCTGCATTTTTGTGTAAAGAAAGTATGGAGATGTAATCTTTTACATAAAATTACAGTTAAATAATGTTTTGTTACATGTTATTGTTTTGTTAATGTTTTGTTGTATAAAACATTAGCCAACCAACAATTGATAAAATTACAAAGTCATTATCGCTACCATTATTTAAACAATGACGTAGCTTATTTCAAGACGAACGTGCTGGTATAAGTAAAATGCCTATACTCCTCATAAATAGGAAAAATTGTTTACATTGTAACCGGACCTACTCTAGTGCCTGTGAGATGTGCGTGGCGAAGGGATATAAGTATGAAACAGACAAGACTCATGATGGGAAGTAAAAAGTAACTCCCTATTATATACATATATGAAAATTGATGGGTACTAAATTATGGTCCATCAAAAAGGTCCAACATTAGTTGGATTTTGATGGCAGGAATCAGATTAAACAATCTATGTGAATACTCTCTGTGAAGAATGAAGTCAGTGTCAAACTCCAAGTGATCAAGCTGAAATAGTTTGAGAGTACTCAATGTCTGACAATATTAGCAGGTCTGCATTGCATTCTGGCTTGAGCTGATACTGAAATGCATCAGACCTGAGATGAGAGCAATACTCCATATGTGGCCAGACAGAACACACAAATATGAGCTTGCTATACTTTATTGCCGTTCTGTAATAATTATAGCTCCCAGTTTCATAATGAGAAGAGAAATATTAAATGTTTGTTCATGTGAGTAATAATTTATTAAGCTTTATGTGGCTCATTTAAAAATCACTTTATTTACAATGATTTGATGTGAACGTTATTTATAATATTTTTTTACATTGTTTTTCTTTCGAATTACAATATTGCCACTTGCTAATTCTTTGTGTGAAATCTTTTGATATTGCTTTATAATGGGTCACTCTTATTCATTTACTTGTACTTGAACTTTCGAAATACTCAAATTGCCGTTTATTGTTACGTACCATCATTTCCAACTTTCAATCGACCAATTTTAGCAGTGATATCAGCTGTTATCACTGAATATTGTTGTTCATAGGATCGGATCAAAGTAGCCATATTATCTAAAGTTACACTTAGTTCTCGAAAATGTTCAACAAGTAAAATACAATGAAATCCACTTTTCGATAAACCTAATCATTATAATAAGTACATAGGTAATTTTATTATAACTTCAAACATTTGCACATTTGATTCTGAGTAAAATATTGTGATTTGTGACGGAAATGAAAATTCAAAGCAGTTAGTTAGCAGACCTAAAAACACAGACTACAAAACAAGTGCTCACAAGTAAAAGTCACGAGTAAATATATTCTTTGGTAAAAGAGCTCTGTGGTTTTAACTTTTTAGGAGTAGTTTGAACTCGTAGTAAAGTTACAACTATTTAATTTAAAAGTAAATAAAAACGGGAAGAAATAAAAAAAAAGAGTACATATTATATGTATTCTTTGATGTAATGCTCCGAGGGATATATAATCCGTAACCGTAATTAACTAATCCGTATTATTACCCATTTACCATTAGAAAACTAAAGAAAATAGCTAATTTCTCTTTGACTTTGTTTAAAGCTAGAAACCTGGGCTAAAAACAGCATGATTTAATATATAAATATCGTACTTCGTAAGTTCGTAGATAACTGTTTGATTGTAAATTGCGTATGGTAGGTATGTATTATGATATATTCTTTGAATTTGAAGTTAGATAACTTTATGAAAGTACTTTAACTATTATCTTTACCTCAAAATTCAAACCTAGAATCTCTTAAAAAGTTTACGTTACGTTATTATTTAGTAGTTGGTGCTAGTTCATAGGAGAAGCTTCACCAAAATATATAGTATGTATATATATTCAATGTATTTAAATAAGGTGTTTAGTATGTAATGTTTTTTAATAAATTTAACTTATATAGATTAAAGCTCACGTAAAATATTTCATTATTTCAGAACTATGTCTAGAAACTGTGATGAAGATTCTGGTCGAAGTTCGTGTTCGGCTGCATCTTTTGCTATGAGTCCAGTAATTGATCAATGTGGGGAGAATCAATATAAAATAGAAAGAAATAATAAAACACAATCAACAAAAAGTGTGTTAGTGGTAAGCACTGCACCCAGAGATAATAGCCTTATTAAATCTCCCAATGAAAGAGATCCATTCCCAAGTTGCCGAATTTTTAGTAAAAAAAGAAACACAGTTCTTAACTTCTTTGACATGCCTAGATAAGGGGGTCTTAGTAATGCTCATTCATCTGTTGACATTATTTGTAGCACACAAATAGAAAATACTTCTGTAGGAGAAAATACCTCATCTATGAATACTTTAAACAATGACAAAATAAATAAAAATAAGCTAAGTAATTTTAAGAGAACTAAGCCTGTACAGCGGGCTGCCTCAAGACTATATAAAACTGATACTTTGAAAGGAAAAGAAGCTTGCATTGGACCAGAGTTTATTGTGAGGGCATCTCAGCCAGTTAAATGTATGGATTTGACACTTTCAGCTGTTTGTGATAAAAGAATAATTACTGTAGTACTCTTAAATGGACAAAAAGTTAATGTATTATGTGACCCCAATATCATAACAGCTGGACAAATATTTGAAGCATTAGTGCATAGTGAAAAATTTGAACACAATTTTATGCTTGGAATAGCAATCTTGCTTGGTGGTGATTTTGTATTTCTTCCTGATGATTATAAAATAAAAAAAATTGCACCAGATAATTGGCATAAAATGAATCACAAACGAAACAAAAATGTTGATGACAATGTATCAGTTACAATGTTTTTAAGGATTAAATTTTTTCTGCCCAAAAATATTGCCACTAATATACAAGAAGGTGAATGGAGGTATAGAGTATATTTACAACTCCGACGGGCCACAGTTGAAGGACAAATGATTTCAACAATTCAAAATCTGATATTACTAGCTGGATATGCACTTCACATAGAATTTGGAGAATTTTCATATAGAGAACATGGTATTGCAGACTACTTCTTATTAGAGCATTACTTGCCTGAATTTTTAATCACCACAGACATGGCTGATGTTAAATTACGAATGAAAAGGGCACATGAGTCTCGAAGGGGTATTGACAGAAGTAGAGCTATTATTAACTATATTACACTTGCACAAACATTTCGTGATTATGGTGCTCACTTTTATTCTGCTGTATGGGCTACAAGGGATGGCTTTTGTCGTGATGTTTGGCTTTCAATTGGTCCCCGGGGTATAACACTATATTCTAGAAGTGATCAATTGCAAGATATGACACATACAATGAATAGGATTGTCTTACAGAGCCTGCCATGGCATCACATACATACATTTTATTATAACAAAAAAAGTTTATATATAATGCCTAATGCATATTCTGGGCTTTCTAAAATTGGTATCAAATATAAATTGAAAATGTCAGACAGCAAAAGCTTCTTCATATTCTGGTTAGCATCTTTGCATCACAGATTATATTTAAAACTGTATGCCAAAGATGATTTTATCAGTTACTTATCGAGTGGTATCAATGACAATAGTCCAAATAGATTTGAAGTTAGTAATTATCAAGATAGTTATAATTTAGCAGTAAGAAATCCAGGCAAAATAAGGAAACCTGTTAGGCGCAGATTTAAAGTTGATTTATTTGGGGACAAGAGAAATCAGAACAAAGAAAATAACAAACCAGATACTGAAGAGTTGTTGAGACAGATATTATCACCAACTGCTAGCGATGAGAGCGTCTTAAATAGCCCCAATGGCCAAGCCAGCTTGTCTAATGATGGTCTGTCATCTTCTGAAAGTAGTCTACCAAGAAGGCATGGTGTGAAAATGGGAACAAGAGTGTTCAATGGCATGAAATCATCAATATCCAATTATAATCTACAATCACCTCAGAATCATATGTACATGAAATCTGAAGGTGACCTAACCAATACTCAAAGTGATTCTGACGATCTGAATTCAGAAAAAAGACACTGCAATGTAAATAGTATGAAACTTTTGCCTGAAAGGCAATATAGTCAAAATATGCCAAGTGAACCCACTGCATATGTTTTAGAGTCGCCAAAAGTTTCTTCAGATGCATTTAATTACAGCCAATTAAATGAATCATGTATGAATAATTCAATATTTGACAAACTGGACCATATGGAATGTGTTCAAGGAGAGAGGATTTTTATAACAGCAGTTCTACAGAGAGATGTCACAAATACTTTGGGGTTACAAGTAGCTGAAGGATCTGATGGCAATGTTTATATCAAATCAATAACACCAGAAAGCCCTGCAGATTTGAGTAAAAAGTTACTTCCCGGTGATCAGATTATATCTGTGAATGGACAAACATTATTGAATCTGAAATATGATAGAGCATTGTCAATGTTGCAAAATGCTCCAAAGACAGTAGAATTAATTGTATTACAAAATGTAAGCAAGAATTTATCACAAGAAGATGATATTATGTCTAATAAAACATCAGATGGTCACAAAATAAATGTACATAAAACGAATGCCACATCTTTAGAGAGTGATTTTACTGATGATGAACTCCTTAATGAAGAAGCTTTAAAAACAATTTATGCACTGATAAAATTGACAAAAGAAAGGGTTGTTCAGACAAAAGATGAAACATCAAATTTTAATACCCCAGATAATAATCTACAAAAATGCCATTCAGTAAACAAGCTATACCATGAAACTGACTTTAATGTGAAGAGGGAGCACCCAAACTATAACACACTCCATTGTAATGGTAAGATTAAGAGACGACCTTTTAGCCTTAGTGTACCTAGTAATGTTGACTTACCTGATGATTATTTAGATAGTCAAGACGACATTTTGCTAAAAAAATCTTCCCTTAAGTCTATAGAGTCATCCCTGAAAAGCATCGACAAATCAGTTAAGAGCTGCTCAACTTCAAATGTGGCTTTGCCAAGGAATTTTGGTTTTTGTCGAAGGTGGCTGGGCCCTGTGAAATATCCAGTGACACCTTGCAAGAATAGCAATACTGACAGTGCAATAAATAATGACACAGTAACTAGACATTTTGTATATGGTGCTGGAGATTCTGACGAAGATCAAATATTTTTATAAAAAATTATATTTATTAACTTCAGATTATGGCTATATTATGTACCTTATTTTGTTAAATTGTTTAAGAAATATTAATACATTATAATAAATACATATATAAAAATAGGTACTTATTTCATTAGTTTATAATTGTATACTAGCGTTTACTGGCAACTTATTTACTTTGTTATGAATAGTTACTTCGGGCATCTTTTTTATTTTTTAGCATACTTTGCAAATAATACATACAAACTGCTGCAGTTAATTGTAAACTGTTTTTATATGTGATAAAAGGTAGCCTATCCCAAGCTCCATTTTAGTTCTGTAATTAATTTCATTAAAATCAGTTCAGTGGTTTAGGAGTGAAAGCGTAACTTATAACATTCATTCATTACATTCTCATTTATAAATATTTACAACACGTGAAGCATCAAAATACATAAAAATACCTAAATTTAATTCATGTTAAAATTTAGTAATGAATACACTCGTTTTCGTCCATTTGCTGTTAATAATAAGTTGGAGCAAAAGATTTTTCGCATTTTAAAATTAAAACTACATTTTTTAAATAGGTCAATTCCCAATTCTTCATCTACCTATGCCGATCTTGCTCCACTTTTAAAAATGCGTTCCATTTTATGTGTGCAAAAGGGCAACCAGAGCGAAGTGCATCTTTGACATCAATATTCTCGGATTGAAAATGCTTAGAGCAACTTTGTGCTACTCTTACTAATACTGTATTATGTCCATACACGCTACAATTACCTTTCGCGGCTTGCGTTGCGTTTACCTTTTTTGTAATAAAGTTTTAAAATGTATCGTTTTTCTTACAAGTTTATTCATACAATATGCAAAAAGACTTTCCCCGGCAAATTATGTAAGTATATTCGCTTTAGCACCGGTAATGGGCTGAGGTCAATAAGCCGTATCTACATTTTTCGTTAAGCCTACTGACTGAAAGACTGCATAAACTGTATTAATTGTTCACGAAAAAACCGGACGCAAAAGGATAAGCTAGATCATTAGAGAAATTCATGAATAAAGATTAAATTCTTGCACACTAAGTGGAAGTGTCTAACATTATACAACTTGTTAGTGGAGGTACCTGCATGGAACACTATTTCTGTTATATGTACTACCTACTTGTGGCCGAAAAACTTCCTGTGATAGATGTGGAAAAACGACGATGAAGCAAATTTATTAACAACTTTCTTATAATATCAGACGAATGATGAATCGCAGGAACTTTACGGCTTTTTAGATTGGTGTCTGTAGATGCGATTTTTTTAGCTAACCATGTCGTATTATCTTGAGAATTTGTAGGTAGGTAAGCTCCATTGTTTGGATGTATAAGTTTTTTGGTGGTTAATTTCACCCAAAATAGAACTCGATAAACTATTCTTCCGGTAGGTACTTTCTTGTCGACCATTTTCTGAGGGAGTTCTTATATTAAAATACGACCCTATCTATAATTATTGTCAAAAACTTGTTGTAATATTATCACAAACTGTTATTGAATAATTCATATAAGAGTTAGTTAAAGGCCAAGAAGCCTCAGTCATAAACTCATAAATGCAATGCTAACATGATCAAACACATCATTGGGTTGTTGAACTTCTCGTTTTGAATATTGTATCTACTACCTAGTATTAATAATAATTCATATTGTATTCTAGCGATTGTAGATTTCATAATGCCGTTTCATACTAATATTATGACTTTAATTTTACTTTGTGATCTTAAACTTAATTTAAGCTATTATTTTAATGATTACATAACTAGGTACTTATATATAGATATTTGAATAAAACAGCTAGGTACATAAATAAAGCTATTTGCACATCTCCTACATTACGACGTGGCTTCAAGTAGGTGGTTGGTAGGTACAATGTTACTACTTACTAGTGGACAACCTCTGGTAGACCCAGTGCATCCAGTTAGTGATCTTTTTTATTAAGCTAGGAATCACAGGTTCGAGTAACGGGAGTTGTAACTTGTATGTAATTTGTATGATGAATATATTTGTATTCATGATACATACATGAGAATAATTTAATTATCTTTGTACCTGCTAGATCCTACCTATTCCTGAAGAAATAAGACGGATAATATTACAAATAGATTAAGCTTTAAAAAAATAGAGAAAGCATGAACGAATCAATCGACACTTAAAGAAACGAGTCCATTATAGATAGGTACATATTATGAGCCCTCAGTAAATATCTTCTTTAAAATACTAGAAGTCTACCAGAGGACAGTGTAAACGGGTAGGTAGAAACCAGTGTGGTCTAAAAGTATTTTAATTTATCAAACATTATTAAAAGGTTTTCCGCTATAGTCGACTAAACTTGAGTGAGATATTATAAACTTAGCAGGTATTGTTAGAATTGTAGTTAGACCACTCTGGTGCTCATGGCCTGAAATGCGGATAGCAGAGAGTACCTTTGTATATACTAGGCGGTTAGTAAGGGTTTAGCTAGTACTTTACATAATTTGAATAAGGTTTCCGCATAAAAAAAGGAACGCCAAGATGTTGTGATAAAATAACATTACCATTGAGGTCATTCAATTACCGCATAGGAAACGATATTTAATAGCCAGGTACATAACCTGTAGTTACTCTCTAGTACATTATACCTATTATGATTGAGATGTTTGAAGGCAGGTCAAACTCTTGGATTCGTGACAGAAATTAAAAATAAGTGACGGATTCACATTTCACTGGCAATAATAATTTTTCGCGGCTCGATGTCTACTGTGTGCCTCTTTGAATTACGTCACAGGTATCTACTTATTGCTAAATCGAACACTCATAGGCAGGCGGGTTCGAACCGACGCCACCCGGTTGAGAGGCAATGGCATCCATTGTGCCACCACACTCTTATTGTAACCATTTAAAAAAGACTTGAGAATATATAAGTAATATAATGTTAACACCAGGAACTGACATAAACTAATGATGCCTACTACTCAGCTAAGTCGAGTTAGTAAGTCTTTTGTGGGGCGATGTATATGCTTTTACAACAAGATCCCAGAAAATATTCTAAACAAAAGTATTACGTTATTCAAAAGAATTGTTAAAAAACGTTTGTGTGGTAAAGGTTACTATAACATGAATGACTTTCTTAATGATACCACAGATTGGGAATGGAGCGACCACCCTCAGGCTATTCTATAATAAGTTTAAGTGTACAATGTTACTTTAATTGTAAAACATATTTTTGATGAAAAAAAAGCCCGCTGAGTTTATTGCGCCCATTCTTCTCAGGCCTGAGGCATTCATTTTGGAATGGGTGGTAGTTTTTTTGACTTTCAATAAGTGATTTCACATCCTATTTAGAATAAAAATATTTGAATTTGAATTTATAGTGATAATTGTATAAATCCTTGCTGTAACCACTAAAAAGCAGACAGAAGTGAACCTTTCATAACTTTACTTACTTCATTAAAAGTTTTTAACTAATAAATCTCACATAAACACTTAATTGACTGAATATCTTAAATGAGGTTTAGACTATAAATACATACAATAATTGTGTTACATTTTAATGATACATATTTTTGCATCGTTTTATTTTTCTTGAATGTTTGTAAAAATTAAACTTCCGTATTTCACCCACAGTAGTCAGTAGTAAGAATTCTGTTTCTAATATAGGTATTGTATAGTTATCCTTAACTCTTTAAGGAGTATAGCATAATAGAGGTTTATAATAAAAACAAAACTAAATAACATTATTTATTAAAAATAACTTTGCTTCACTGAAGCAATAATAACTAAATAATTCTACAGACAGCTGTCTATCTAATCTAACACAATCAGACTCAATAAAAAATTACATTCACTGCACATAATATTGGAAAACACTTTCAAATATCTTATGAGATGTAGTTTAAATTGTCCTTTATGCTATAAATGCTTTGTACAACAGTTAATTATTAGCAAATTACATCATTCCACCCATTCCCCCCATGCCTCCCATGCCACCCATTCCTGCCATTGGGTTTGGCTCCTTCTCTTGAGGAATATCGCAGATCACAGCTTCTGCTGTTGTAAGCAGAGAAGCTACTCCACTGGCATCAGTAAGTGCAGTTCGCACTACCTTTGTAGGATCAATAATACCCTTCTCAATCATGTTTACATACTCATTGTTTAAAGCATCATAACCAAATTCTGGACCGAGATCTTCAACTTTGGCAACAACCACAGATCCATCAATGCCGGCATTACGGGCAATAGTCATGCATGGCATCCTTAAAGCTTTCTTGATTATCTCAACACCTGTTGCTTGATCTGAATTGGCTGTTGCGAGTTCATTTAAGGTGGGAATACATCTAAGGAGAGCAGATCCACCACCAGGAACAATACCTTCCTCAACAGCAGCACGGGTTGCATTCAGAGCATCATTCACTCGGTCTTTTTTCTCATTGACCTCAACCTCACTAGAACCGCCTACATGAAGAACTGCAACTCCAGATGCCAACCTTGCAAGACGCTCCTGCAGCTTCTCTTTTTCATACTCAGATGTTGTTTCTTGAATTTGGTCACGGATCTGCTCAGCTCTTCGGTCAATATCTGATTTCTTACCCTTGCCTTTCAAAAATAATGTGTCATCTTTAGTGATTGAAACTTCACCAATTTGTCCCAAGTCGGACAGCTGGACATCTTCAAGTTTAATGAGATTTGCATCATCACCAAACACAACACCTCCAGTAGCAATAGCCATATCACTGAGGGTTGCCTTTCTGTTGTCTCCAAAACCTGGAGCTTTAACTGCAGCCACTTGTAGACCAATCTTAAGTCTGTTAACAACCAAAGTCGATAAAGCCTCACCATCAACATCCTCTGCAACTATAACTAAAGGCTTTCTTTGCTGGTTTGCTAACTCTAGAGCAGGGATAATGGTTTGAACATTACTGATTTTCTTTTCAGAGAAAAGCACAAGAGCATCTTGGAATTCAACTTTAGCACCTTTAGATGAGTTGATGAAATATGGTGAAATATAACCTCTATCAAATTTCATACCTTCAATTACTTCTAATTCGTCATACAGTGTTTTGCCATCTTTAACTGTAATGACACCATCTCTGCCAACCTTCTTCATTGCATCAGCAATCAGTTTTCCAATAGCAATATCACCATTTGCAGAGATTGTTGCCACTTGTGCTATCTCTTCTGGAGTTGTCACTGGCTTAGACATAGATTTCAATTTGTCTTTGACTGCGTCCACGGCTAACATGACACCACGACGAATTTCAATAGGATTGGCTCCTTTTGAAATTTTTTCGAAACCTTCTTTTGCAATTGCTCTGGCGAGTACCGTTGCCGTTGTAGTTCCATCACCAGCTTCCTCGTTCGTATTATTAGCTACATTTTGAACTAACTTAGCTCCAATGTTCTGGAATTTGTCTTTTAGCTCTATTCCCTTAGCGACCGTAACACCGTCTTTGGTTATTTTAGGCGAGCCCCAAGACTGTTCTAGAATGACATTCCTACCTTTAGGTCCCATTGTCACGGCAACTGCATCAGCTAACACGTCTACGCCCTGGAGCATAAGAGCCCTTACATCAGCACCGAATCGTACATCTTTGGCATAAAATCTTGACAACTGGTGTGATTTTTGTAGAGAAACAGTTTGACGAACAACACGAGGCAAACGCAGCATTGTTACTTGAACTTGGTAAATGGAATGGTTAAATAAGATACAGCAGACTTCGAGCTTTGTTCTTACACTTCTCGAAACTTCTCACTGCTCGGACTTCGGAATGATGGCTATTAGAAACGTGATTTTTTCACCGGTTCTAGGTTATGTCACAAATCATAGACAAAAGACTAAGGAGTCAAATATCTATAGTCAGTAGATATGACAAACAATAAATAAAATACCGGCCAGTATTACAATTTACACTTGGAGTATTGTTTTAAAATTAGAAACAGATTAGGATGCCATAAGCTTGAATTAAGCGTGCTTAGCATTTAATGCAATAAGTGGGAATTAAACGTGCTTAGCATTTAATAGATCTGTCACGCACGCTCGGCCTATCCTAGGCAAAATTGAAGACCTTCGTGTGGGATTATTATCAGAAGGGCGGCATTAATTATTATTCTAGACCCTTTTAGTCCCAGTAGCACCGATTCCAAGAGTGAACTATTGTAGTAGTATTGTATTCACTACTACTACTATACCTCTTATTCAATCCCTGCACCAATTATTATCAACCGGAAAAGTTTCTTGGAGTATTGCAAAAATTACTTGAAAGTAAGGAGTATTTTACAAAAGTGGTATTATTGTACATGTAATGAAAAGAAAGAGGCCCGCGTGTGCAAAATGGCCAGCCTTATCGAATATTTATCATGTTCCGATCAATATCAACATCTAATCAAAACCAACAAGTGGCGATTTACTACTAATCCACCCGACAAAAATTTAAAGTGTGTCGTATGAAATCCTAGTGAAAACACTAAATGAACATTTTCAACCAGCAAAATAAACATTCGTTATAAAGTCACGACTCTACGGAGCAGTACAGAAAGTGGGCGAAGTGAGGAGGAGTGGGCAGCAAGGCTATGAGGGCTCGTCATCCGCGGCGTCTTCGGCGACTCACTTGACATAGTGCTTCCGGACAGGTTTGTACTCGGACTGAGAGTCGGTTCTGAGTGGGATATACTTTTCTAATTGAATGTAGATAATCTGACCGTCTCAAGGGCTGTGTAAGTTTCGAAACAGACGGCGAGTGCGTGAAATCCGATGGCAATGGGAGCGGCAACCTCGATGATGAAGAAAGAGCCC
The DNA here is from genome assembly GCF_905404315.1 of Leptidea sinapis. Classification (NCBI taxonomy): domain Eukaryota; kingdom Metazoa; phylum Arthropoda; class Insecta; order Lepidoptera; family Pieridae; genus Leptidea; species Leptidea sinapis. The sequence continues at coordinate 13,532,392 of NC_066271.1, read as the reverse complement.
ATTTACCGGATGACCAAATCTGGGGCGGATGACGTCGGGTAAGCGATCTGACGGGCGTGGGCTGAGCGCAGGGGCTAAGTGCAGCACACAGTCTTGGTAACCATGATACCAGAAAATATGTCGGTATAAAAACTGTACGTGTCGAAAGTGTGGTCGTAACGGACACTTGAAAAAATTGTGTTCTGAACATGGCAACACTGTGCAAGGGACTCCACAAAGAGTCTAAGATGATCCGGTGAAGAATATTCCTTGCTGTAAAGAATGCGAGTTATTTAACATGAGGTATGGCAATTAAATCCTTATTCGTGCCAATCTGTGTAATTAGTAAATTTTATAAATTGGAATTAGATTCAGGCTCAAGTATAACGGTTATTTCCTTTGCGATGTATTAATGTGATTTAAAATTATTATTAGAAAATAGTAAAACAAGATCATAAACATTGGCTACATAAAAGTGCATTCGTAAGATATGATTATAAGAGTAGGGTATTCAAAATTGCAGAAGTTGTATGGGTAATAATAAATAAAAATAAATGATTTAGTCGAACAACATGTTTTTGGAATTTAGGATTCGTGGAAAATTCGTAATTAAATTAGGTAGTAGGATGTTTGAAATATTAATCCACGATGAAAATTTAGTGTTTAAATAAAGTTTAAACCTAAAGCTTAAACTGTTAACCGGTTTGTGATTTGATTTTTGACAGGCAATAATTATACGAAGTTTGTAAAGAATGGACGTCTCATTTGCGACTACTTCAATTAAGTGTAGGCATTAGTTGGTCGCAGAAGAGATACAGAAACGTTTCATCTTCCTCAAGGCGAAATCTGCCAGCTCTTTGTCTTTGAATGCGGCTGTGCAGTAATTGATCCTTATTCGCGTTTTTGCTGCTGAATGCCTCAATAAGCGCTTTGGAATGGCTATTAATCTGTCCAAACGTTTAAGCGCTTCTTGTTCACATCGGTACTTCGGGGTGTATCGAATGAATCTCTTAAGCAGTCCACAATTCAACCATGCCCTGGGACACATGGATAACTGTGTTGTTGAGGCCTAGTGTGTTTAGGCAGTCACTGAAGTTTTTAGTTCTAGAGCCTGCGTCTAGAGCATATAGTGCTACTTGGCTGTTAGAATTTATGTGAATTGTTGGATTGGTATACAGTAGCCTTTTGCATATATGTTTTCACCCATTCTAGCATGACGTATACGTCTAGAAAATGTTGGTGAAAGTCCCAAGGTTTGTACTGGATGTAGCCTTGAAACGTTGTCCATATACGCTTAAGCCAGCTTCATATTCCATTTTAGTGAAGCATATAAGGAGCTCTCATCCTTTCAGAAGACTATTTTGTTCAATCGGTTGTCTCTAGAATGTAGTTGCATCACATGGTAAATGACGGTGATAATTAATTGAATCAATTGTTCGGGTATCCTGTCAATTTAATGTTATGTGGTCTTGCATTTCTAAGTATTTTACGCTCCTGGAGGCTTGCGACATCCAGTTCCATGCCATACGTTGATATATCAAGCGATGATCAGAGCTATGGTCGCATGGACGAGATGGGCAAATTAGCCTTTAAAATGATTGGTGTACTTAGTAAGGCGAGACAGTACATCCAATAAAGCCACCATCTGAAACAATATAATGCGCAAGTTTGGCCTCGAAGAATCGCACTACGAAGAGAAACTTAATTCCTCGACGATCAAATCACCTCCGATTGGCTTTGGCGTTGCGTAGAAATATGGATTCTCTCTGCATCTTCATTATCTATCTATTTTATGTTGATATCTTTCAACTTTTATTTCATCTATCTCTGATATCATCATCATCAGCCGGAAGACGTCCACTTTTGGACAAGCCTCATCCAACGTATTCCGGGATCGTCAGTTCATCTTGTGGGGATATCTGATATACATATACATATCTGATCCAAATTCCCATATTTCCTACAAGCATTTAATGCGATTTGTTTCTCTAAAAACATTTCAATCTGGCGAAACATGCAAGAAAACCTGCCTACTGAAAGTGAATTCAAGATCACTTGAAGCTGGCGGATTCCCGGAAGGTGGGAGCCAAAAACTCCGAGTTCAATAGAAGTGGGAAAAAAGTCTTTGACAATATATAAATTTAGTTTGACATTTGACATTTCGAGAATCGAGCTATTTATCTGTCATCAATCGTCATTGAGTTCCGCCGTTCGCGATGTTTTTTTTGCATTATTCATTTACGTAGACTTTTGAGAGCACGTTGTTTTCATAAAAACATGCGGTTATTTAGCTAGACGCTAACATCAATTTAGTATCTTCAGAGTCTGGTTTCAGGTTAAATATAAGTACCAAATTGTTTGTATATTATAACTTACTCAATTTATTACATAATGGATCCAAGGTGGGTAATTTAGTATTGTTTATTTTTAATTTTGAGCTTGATTCGCATCTCTTCAAAATTTGATTGAGGCTTTTGAACAATGCAATATTAACAAATATTTACAAATTTTTATTGCTTATGTTTTACATTGTTTATTTAATTATTATTGTTATTTTCAGCTGTATTTGTGATAAGGAGGGTCTGCTGGTGGGCATTGGAAACCCATTGCTGGATATATCTGCTTTAGTGGATGATGCTCTACTTCAGAAATATGATATGAGACCTGATGATGCAATTATGGCTGAAGAAAAGCATATGCCATTGTATAGGGAGCTTATGGAGAAGTAAGTTCTTTTTATCTCATAAAATTATTTGGTGTCTGCATTACATCAACAAATGTGTAATTAGATTGATGACATCTATATGTTATTATCTTCTAATAAGGCCTTAGGGAAAAGACCTTTAGGGTTTTATGCTTATTTATTTTATAAGCTAAGCAAATTTAGTTCCACTTTATTTATTAAGATTTATTTGTTTTAAATTAAAAATACCTATAATTTTTTTTTTAATAATAATGTCTATATAATTATTTTCACATTCTACAATAATTAAATAATAAAATTAAATTTCAGGCATTTGCCCATATATAACAGAATCAATCATCACAATATTACATTATTATTATTAAAAGCCACAGAGTTAAAATATAGCTTTGAGACATCAATCAGGCTTTTAGATTTTAGTTATGAAGTGTTTTTGTAAAATTCTGTTGCATGGACTTACTAAAGTATTGAGTTTAAGTAGTTATAAAATGTTTATTGTAAAATACCCATTTTGTTGATAGGTATAATGCAGAATTCATAGCTGGAGGAAGTGTTCAGAACACATTAAGAGTTGCTCAATGGATTCTGAAAAAACCAAATCTGTGTACATACTTTGGATGTGTGGGAAAAGATGATTACGCCAGAATATTGAAAGAAAGGGCAGAGTAAGTTGATTTATTATTGACAATATAAATAAGGGCAAGAAATCTCCAACACTACAACCTGAGATAAAATGTGAACTTTGCTTTGCATTGGGCTTCCTTAGGTTAAGCTCTGCATAATTTGAGATGTCAGTTGACTATGAAATCATAATCAAAGATTACCCTAAGCTAATAATAATAATGTTTTACATAAGTATAGTCTGCACAAAGTCTAAGTCAGATCTAGAGATCTCAGCCTACTTCTGAAGCATCTTTGATATTATCTTATTATATTATATATTAATTGCAAGGCCATGCAATTAGTATCCAAATAGAATGGATGATGATATAGTTGTTGGAATACATTTATCAGTAATAATTTAAAAGTCTCTCAAGTGGTGTAAAATCTTAGCACATCCCTATAAGCTTGTGATGTCATTGTGATGATGACATTTGTTTTTAAACTTTTATCGTTGCAGAACTTCAACATTGTAAGTATTATGACGGGTTTCTCATGATATATATTTTAAATATTTGATGCCAATATTTCGATCCAATTGCATGAATCGTGGTCACAGCGGAACTGCGCTGGCGGTGAGAAACACTAGACACATTGACACTTGACACTTATAGTATCAATCTGTCCACATGGCAGCTAGTTCGTTTTGGTATTTGATTACCTAATTCATGACACACACTACTGACGACGTCCATACTTCCGGTCCATACGTCTTTTTATTGCATTCCTACTGGAGAGAGAGACCGCTGGATGTGCACTAGCCTAAAACCATCCTCCCTATTAAAATTGTCAGGTTGCTTTTTGCGTGTCAATGTGTCAAGTATTTCTCGCCGCCAGCGCTGTTCCGCCGTGACCACGATTCATGCAATTGGATCGAAATATCGGCATCAAATATTTAAAATATATATTGTGAGTACCCGTCATAATAACTTCTGGAAAATCTTATTTTTAAACTATCAATCAATATTTATGTACTTAAACCGTTAAGTCTTTGATAATAATCTGTAATCCCTTGTTATTGATGCCAATTGAAGATAACTATAAAAAATTTGATGATAACACAAAAATTAAATTTATTTGAAAGTCTTATCTGTGTAGTAGTCTGTGTAGTAGTACTTCACCCTGACTTCCTCTAAGTTGAATGTGTTGGATTCAAATTAATTAAGTAAAAAAGTGACTAGAACACTAAATAATATGACATATTCCTAGCATGGTATGGTATACCAAGTAATTTATTTTATTGTGTACATATAATTATGAGACTCAGTCAATTGAGAGTCATTCATGGAGCATCATCAATTAATTGATGTTGTATTATATTATGCTGGTGAAACATTCAAGTGAGCGTATTATGATGTGTGTGTTATTATTTTTCTTTTCTTACCCATTTTATGGGAGAGGAGAATGGATGAGCATATTGATTGGTCACCTGATGTTAGGTGATCATTAGCACCCAAAAGCTTTTTCAACACCACAGTAGAAATCCCAAAAGTGTTGCCAACTTTTGGTAGTAGCAGATCTGGGAGCCTGTAAGCTGTGTGAAGTGCATAGATTTTGCTAGTGAAGGCACAGTTGCCGTGAGGGTTGCTACAGCAGTGCTTTTTTCTGTTTGATATTCATGATTCATAGTTTGCAGGCACTTATTTTAACATCTTGTGTCTAAGTGACAAGTGCTATCACAGTGCTGCTCAGATTTTGGGTTTTTCAAGAAACCTGAGCGGTACTGTAATGTACAAGAGGTTTAATTTAAAGATAAAGATAGCCTTTATTTCTAGATATTAGTTATGTAGTATGTTTATTTTTTTTATTTCCTCTATTTTTTAACAATATATCTAGCTTGTCCACTAACATAGGCCTCCTCTAGGACCTTCCAGTGCTCTCTCTACCGCGCTTCTCTACTCCATACTTTTCCAGCAACCTTCTTTATGTCATCTTCCCACCTTAGTATATGTCTGCCTCTCTTTCTTTTAGCATCTCTCGGGTACCAATGGGTGAGTTTCTGTGACCACTTGTTTGGGCCTCTGATCATAGTAAACAAGGGGTTTAATTTACCATCAAGTAAATGTCTCACACAAATTAACTTTGAACATAAAATGTATGAACGATGCGGGACTCGAAACCGCGACCTCTCGCGTTCCGTGCGAGTTTTGTGATGTTCTAACTTTTAGGTTGTGGCTTCATCTACAAGATCTACTTTACGGTTGAAGGCGAGAGGTCGCGGGTTCGAGTCCCGCATCGTTCATAAATTTGGTTTTTAAATTTAATTTGTGTAATTAATACCAGAAGTGAGAGTTATCACTTTAAAATATAACCCACTGGTAGCCACAACAATGCTCTTTGTGAAAATAGTATCTATATACTAATTTGTTTAACCTTTTTCTTGTTGTAATTTAGAATAATTGTGAATATGAAAAGAAGGATAAATCTTATATATAAAATTCTCATGTCGCGGTGTTTGTAGTTAAACTCCTTCGAAACGGCTTGACCGGTCTGAGAATCTGACAACATCTATTTTTCATCCCCCTAAATGTTAAGGGTGGTCACGCCAAATTTTGTTTGATTATGAGTCATCATTAAAAAATACATACAACTTTGAATTTTCACCCATCTACGATCAACAGTTACTTTTGTATCGCGATTTCAATATCGGCAATACAACGTTTGCTGGGTCAGCTAGTATAATATAATTAATATTATTGTAGCTGGTATCTTTAGCTCCTTTCTTATTGGTATAAGATTTTCGTATGATGTATTGGTATTGTAATGGTAATGGTAATTGGTAAAGGGCTCCTGTTTCCGCAATTAGACCGCTTAATTGGGTCCATTTTGCGTGCAGTGTTGGCCAGTCATTCCAACCAGCCCAGCTCCTTCGAGAAGTTCAGAACACTCCTGGGGTGTTCGCAGACTTCCTGGAGCGACCTTGTATTTACTAAGGTTTGTGCCCGTTGGTTGGCCACCCCAGCACATTCCAGGATTACGTGATTGACCGTTTCATCTTCGGTTAGACAGCCCCTGCACTTAGGACTGTCCGTAACGCCGATTGTAAATAGGTGTTTGTTCAGTGATGTGTGACCCGTTAGGGTGCCGACCATAATTCGGATGTCATGTCTGTTTAGGCTAATAAGTCGACGTGTCAGTTTGGGCGATAGTGCAGGAATCGCCTCTTTCGACTATCTGCAGCCTGAGACATTTGTCCATCGGGTTCTATGTAGGTTGTTGGTGAGAGAGCGTATCCATGACCGCATTTGGCTGAAGGGTAGCGGCAGGACTGGCCCTGGGCCAGCCACTTGCGTTTCCGACCCCCGCCTTGCAAGTTCATCCGCTGCATCGTTCCCCAACGAACCGCTGTGTCCTTTGATCCATTGCAGAGTTACCCAGTTGTTAGAGGCAGCTCGTTCTAAGGATCGGTGACACTCGTATATCAGCGCTGAGTTATATGTGTTGCTCCCCAGCGCAGTCAGTACTGCCATACTATCGGATAGAATACGGATATAATATCCGTGTATAATGTAATGATGATAATTCGTATGATGTAATGACGCAAAGTTCCGCGTAGCAAATCCTATAAAGACACATATTGTTAGCAGTTCGTTATTATTCTTTCAAGTCAACAGTATGTGACTCAATATTACTGGCGTCTTACACTTATATCTGCAAAGCTGTTTTTAGATGATAACTTATCTGGTGTTGATAACATTTGACCTAAATATCTGTGACAGATCACCTCATTGTTTCTATTTATACATACATACACACTCACGCCTTGTTCCCGTCGGGGTAGGCAGAGACAATAGAATGCCATTTGCTTCTATCCTTACAAACCTCACGCGCTTCCTCTACATTCATTACTCTTTTCATACATGCTCGCCGGTTGCGGGTGCTTCGGACCTCTCCTTTTCTCAAAACGTCCCCATTTTTTTTTATGGAATAGGGTACGAGCGTACGGGTCACCTGGTGTTAAGTGATCACCGCCGCCCACATTTTCTTGCAACACCAGAGAAATCACAAGAGCGTTGCCGGCCTTTTTTTGAAGGTACCCATGTCGTATCGTCCCGGAAACACCGCACAAGGAAGCTCATTCCACAGCTTTGTAGTACGTGGAAGAAAGCTCCTTGAAAATCGCACTGTGGAGGACCGCCACACATCCAGATTTTTTCCCCAATTTGGTCGACGAATGTTCTACGAGGTCTCCCGCGACCGAAGTGTTTTTAGATGATAACTTATATGGTGTTGATAACATTTGGCCTAAATATCTGTGACAGATCACCTCAAAGAACGAACAATGAACTAAATTGTTTCATATTAGAAAAGATGGTTTAGTGCAATAATTAGGTATGAATGGTCAGTGTCTGGACTTTTATGGGCACACTTTAACAATTGATGTGAATACGAATTCCGTATATTTAGGTGGAGTTACAGAACCAAGTGTACACTGACAACTGACAAATCCTCAAACACATTCTCGCCATCGCTAGATTGTCCTTTCGATGAAGCAGTAGGCTCACATTAACTGCTTAAAATAAATGTAGTAAATAAAATACTTGAAATTTCAAACAGTGATTCTAGGATCTTGATGTAGATATAAGTGAACACATTGGTATTTATATTGTATATTTTTATTAGAAAGAGCTCAAAAAAACAATACTGGGAGAGTTTCTTGCGCCACTTCTCTCTCAGAGCGCCATTTGTTTCTGAAGCGGTAGTAGTATCTAGTATATTAAAAATGACATCAAAAAGAATTCTAAAGGAATCACATTTGAGAAAGTGCCTTTTTTAAGAATCTAGAAGAAAGAAACTCAGCAAACCACTTAGTCTATAATAAAGTACATTCGCCTTATAATTTGTACAGTCTGATAAAAATCAATGCAATATTTCTAAAATTCTTGAAAGAACTGAGGAAATCTCTATGGGGATTTACGAAAAAAAAAAACTACCATATTGTATTTCAGTTTAGTTTCAGGATTTATCATTAGTGGCCTTTTAGTTAAGAGCACCCTTAACTTCATGAGGTTAATTGGAAAGAAAGAGGTTGTAAATTCATAGGTGAATTCGCAGGTATTTACTACTGGTTCAATAATTTAATAAAAACAGAAAAATAATAATTATTCGATGCACTAATAAAAGTACATATACACGGTTCATACAGCAATTAATATTAAATTGCAGCGGTTAATTAAGAAGAAATCTCTATTGGGATTTGTGCAATTTGTTGGCAATTAATGTCTATACACATGCGAACTGATAAACATTAAAAATTAAAAAAATAAGTGTCTAGTTGACCAACTCGCTCTGGGTCCAAAAACTTAAAGCAGTCTTCACGCAAAATATGCGTACTATAGACGAGCAGAAAAAGGATGTAATATCCTGATATTTCTACGTTATTTCAAATGTGTTTATTTTTAAATTATAATAAGGGACGAGACGAGCAGGACGTTCAGCTGATGGTAATTGGTACGCTATGCCCATTACAATGCAGTGCCGCTCAGGATTCTCAAAAAACCCAAAACATTCTGAGCGGCACTACAATAATTGCGCTCGTCACCTTGAGACATAAGATGTTAAGCCTCATTTGCCCAGTAATTTCACTAGCTACGGCGTCCTTCAGACCGAAACACAGTAATGCTTACACATTACTGCTTCACGGCAGAAATAGGCGCCGTTGTGGTACCCATAATCTAGCCGGCTTCCTGTGCAACCGAGCCTCCCACTGGTATGTCATTAAAAATTCTTGAATAATGGTATATGTTACCTTAAGAGTGCTTTCGAAGAACTGTTAGTTCTACTACCTTCACAATTTTTTGATTTCAGCTTAACCGCCTATTGAGTTTTCTGTCTGACTATATTATTTCATACGTCATCAATAATCGTTTAACCATGGCGGTCAAACGTCATCAAAAATCCTAGAATAATGGTAAATAACCCCTTCATATTACTAAAACTGTTATTTCTACTATATTTACTACTCTATCCCCCTCCCGATAATATTTCTACCTTAATTCAAACTTCATCAAAAATGCTTTAACCTTGCGAAAATCCCCTCATCCTCTCAAGGAACTGTTATTAGTTCCACCATCTCAATTATGCTTTAGGCCCAAATAAGAACCTTTCGTTATAACTGGTGACGGGTGTTACTCCATACTATTCAGAGAACTTTTTTCACCACCAATTTCCTTCGGCAGTATTCACGACGATATGTGCCTAAAATGTACAGGCAAGTTAATCTTACCTGAAACAAATTATTAGTTTGAATATTCGAATAGTAAATAAGTTCATACCGATCAGATTTGTCAAGTAAACAAACAAACTGTTAGTTTGAATATTGTACCGTAAATATGTTCATATCAATCAGATTTATCACGCCGATAAGCTAGGACGCAACAATGGCACATAATATAAGGTATATCGCATTTGTAAATCATCTTAAATCACCTGTGTTTCTCTATCCGTCAGTCTAAATAGTGGATTAATCTTAAAGAGATCCCGATTTTATTGTAGATGTTCGAAGAATATTTTACAGCTAATCTGAATTCAAATTGTAGCTTATAAGTGTTCGTGCATATGAAAGGGTTATCAACAACAAAAACCTTTCGCGGCTAGACGATGGACAAGTGGTGCATGAAGTAATTATATCATGCTACTCATGGGCACGCACCACAAAAGTAATATGTATAAAATTTGATGTAAAATCTGAAGTACAACCAACAAATCGTGAGGCTCAATCACTCCTAAACCACTGATAGTATTGACATTAAACTACCACCATTCGATGCGAATTTTGTCCTAGATGGTTTATGGCTACTTATTTTTCGAATTCTAACGTTAGTTCATTAATTTATTTTCTTTCAAAATTCGCCCTGCGAAGCGGGTGGGAACGGCTAGATATGTTTATGTATTAAGCTATTGCAGTAAATAAATTACATACCATAGACAGGCCCCTAAGTAAACGCCGCATTGCTGTCAGTTGTCACTGTCGTTCGCTCGTAGACCTGCGTATGTGTGCGTCGTTACGAACGTTTGTACTGTGCTGTTGTACTGTACAGTTATTGTACAATTAATCAATTCAAATAATGATAGTCAAAAAGACAATTTAAAACAATGCATAGTATACAATAAGTCGCTATAATATGCGTCGCTAGTCTGACGTAATCTCAATTCGTCACGAGCATGTCGAGATCAACAGTGACGCGAACCCTTTAGTTTTTTCCCTATCTCACAAATCGCTCAGCTAAAGAAGTTTACAGCTCACATACACTTGAGACTGAAGCATTGATCATATTTTATCAATCCCACGATGAGGTTATCTTCACCGTTTTGGCCTCCTTTGTAATTCAAGATGGCTGCATCTTGATTACATAATATTATTAACTCTTATATTACATCAAGCTATATAATTTTTATGACTGTTCTTTTATAATTGCGATAAGTTCTTACAAGGTCATGTATTAGTATGAAGATAAGTATTATATTATTACGATGTGATGAATTATTTATTGTTTACTAGCTGACCCGACAGACGTTGTTATGTGTATAATAAATAAAATAATGTTTTTATATGAATTTGTCAATAATATATCATAACATCAAAAATTACTTCGTAAAATATGCACCCTGCTGTCGTAATAAAATTGTTTCACAGCAGAACTGTCAAACCGTGCGTCAATAAATTCTCTCATAGAAATTATGTATGGACACATCAAAGGAAAAACAAATTTGTTGTTTTTAATTAATTTAGCAGCATTTTCCTATTTATTCGCCTTTTAAACCTTCTCTGGACTTCCACAAATAATTCAAGACCTAAATTTGCCAAATCGGTCCAGCCGTTCTCGAGTTTTAGCTAGACTAACGAACAGCAATTCATTTTTATATATATATAGATATCCTAGACGTGTGGGCTTATTGAAATGATATGACCACGCACGTAGTTTCTCTGTATATAAATATTACCTTCCTTTAGATTTTAATCGTATTATACCTTGTCATAAATTACTTTTACCTTTTGCGCGCTAATTGTAGTGTATATACGGTGTAACTAACGGGGTGGATCAACTGTGTCCCAGGGATGGGATTGTCTGCGGCTAGACACACCTCTATATACATTTATTCCTTTCACTTCACCAGCAGGATCTTCCTCACAAGACCCGCCATTACTGTCGGTATTAAAAATATATACTTTTTTTTGCCTCATATGGCAATTGATTTAGGAAAAACATTGCAATACTTTCACATAAATGTTTCCAAATACACGGTGTAACTCCCTCCTCCTCCTCGTGTCGTTTTCCTCATTACTGAGGGTCGTGACTCCTCCGCTGCATCAGTCTCTCCCGTACGATTCCCCTCCATCTGCTGCGATCCTTAGCCTTATGAAGGGCATCACGGAAGTTGATGTTTAGAGCAGATCGTATTTGGTCCGACCATCTCGTGGGACTGCGTCCTCTGGGACGCCTGCCATCTACCTTGACTGTCACCATCAGCTGTTCCAGATTATGACCCTCTTTACGAGCAATATGTCCAAAGAATTTCAACATCCTACTTCTTACTTACACGGTGTAACTAGCGGGGAGGATATACTCTGTCCCAGGGATGGGAGAACTCAATACCTACCGAAATAACCCCCGTGAATGTTCAGCAGTGTTTAGTGGAGATAATTGCGAACTCGTTTTTTTTTAATACGATACTCAGAAAATTTTAAAGTACAGCCTTACTGTTTAGGTCTATGGTTTTGATTTTTGTCTTAACTTAGCTCAATAGTTTTGTATCATCCAAGCTCTGTAAATCATCGATTTTTATTAATGGAAATAATGTTGAAAAATTCGATTTTTTAAGAAAATCTAATTGCAACGTTACCTTGTCGGTTGTTACCCGGTCGTAGAAAAAATAAGCACAATAACATTCTTAAAACTAACTGGTGTTAATATAAAATAATGTCTAGAAATTTCGTTTATCTAGCAATGTGACAACATGTAAAAAAATGTGCTCGAGAAAGCAGTAATTATTTCTTATTATGCAACGTTATCTTATCTCATACTTGAAAAGTCTTTTGTTCAGGTTTAATACCTTTATTTGTTTTTATATTTCATGAACGATAGCACGAACGAGTGATATCCCGCATCGTTCATAAACATTGTTATGTTATTTTGTGTTAGGCGGTTGTTTTATTTATTGCATCACGTAAAAAGAGTGGCCTTTGTTTCAAGAGCCGACCTATTTTTTTTTGTCGTTTATCGTCTGCCCTTCTTTGTGTAGCTGTGTTCTCTTTGTCTGCTACCGTGTTTTGCTCAACCCCACAAACTTGGTTTTTTAACAGATTTCGATTATAGCTAAGTGATTTGGATTGTCTTATCCTGGAGCGAAGACTTTGCGTGATTACCGGATTTTGACAAGTATCTCGATGGGTGCCACAGAAACTCTGTACTTTTTTTGTTATGGCGCAACTCATTCTCGATACACCCTAGGTTGGATGATACAAATGCCTGCTATTGAGCTAAGTTGGGAAAAGATCACGAACATAATAAATAAGCTAGGCTGTACTGTTAAGTTTTCTCCGAGAATCTGATTTATTCAATAAAAAAACATAAATTCACTAATATCTAGAGACCCACTAAATATTGCTGAACAAACATAGGGTTTTTTTGTGGGTATTGAGGTCCCCTATCCCTGGGACAAGGTTGATCCACTCCGCTAGTTACACCGTGTCAATGTAAATATTTATGTGTAAGTGTTGCATTGTTTTTCCTTAATCAATTGCCATGTTAGGCAACTATAAAAAATGTATATTTTTTAATGACGGGGTTTGTGGGGAAAGTCCTGCTGGTGAAGTAAAAGGAATAAAAGGATATGGAGGTGTGTGTAGCCGCAGGGAACTGCAACTACAGGTCTTAGTACTTGTGTAAGTAAAGCGTAGTCCTGTTGGTAAAAGGGAGGGAGATACTGAGAAGGAAGGGCGCATGAAACTCAGCTTCTGTTTTTTTACATACATTTTCGATGCTATCAAATTGATACAAACAGCTCGATCTGTTTTTTTTTAATTTTGTTTGAGAATCCTTTTCTGAATTGTTACTCTTTGGATTCGAACCCAGAACCGATAAATCATAATATGGTATTAGTGTCGATTAATTTCATAACACATTTAGGGCGGAAGGTGTGACGGTGCGGTACCAGGTTACAGATGAGGCCCCGACCGGCACTTGCGCGGTGCTGGTGACGGGTCATCATCGTTCACTGTGTGCCAACCTCGCCGCGGCGCAGAAGTTCACGCCCGATCACCTCGAAAAGGAGGAGTGTAGGAGAAGTATCGAGACTGCCAAGTTCTTCTATGCCTCGGTGAGTAATATCATGCTGGAATAGCAACCAAACCGGAACATTATTTACATTTTTTTTTACTTGTTATGTTTTTAAAGTGATAACCCTCACTTCTAGGATTAATACAGAAATATTTTTTTTTGAAAACCAAAATTTTATAATCGATGCGGGACTCGAACCCACGACCTCTGGCGTTCCGTGCCAGCGCTCTGCCAACTGAGCTAACCGTTTGAGTGATGTATCGTTATAAAATCTTGTATGCTTTGTTCAACTCTCAGGTTGTGGCTTCATCTACAGGATTTAGTTTACAGTATATAACCTGCTCAACCCCAATCTTTGCATATTAGGAAATTGACTTGAGATGTCGTTCTTGTAAATCTAAAATTTGTTATGTTTTTAAAGTGATAACCCTCACTTCTGAATTAATACCCAAATATTTTTTTTTGAAAATAAAATTTTATTTAACTGGGTTAATTCGAAAAAAAAAATATCTCGTCCATTTCGCCATATATTGGGTCGATTATTTACGACCAAGTATCACAGCTCGTTTAATTTGATTTTTTTTTATTTAATTACGCTGTTTTCTCAAAATTATGTTTACATGAGTTAAGTAGTTAATTCAGTAATAATTTACACTTTACTCTCTTTATTACAAGTGCTAAATATTTTAGTCCGAATTTAGATGAATTATAATATAATAATTAGAAAATTGTAATGATGTACAACGCCCAACGGGATATGTAGTATTTAGTTAGTTGTTAGTTACCCACGCTCGTAAATATCATTATTATAGTGCAATATCGACGTCGATAAAAATTATGTATTGCACATCCCTCTTTTTTGTAGGTACCTATTTATTTCTCATTTGTTTGTGCCGGGCGTGGCACCAAATTTTTAAGTGCAATGTTTGAAAACTTTGAAATATTGTATAAGTATACTAGCTGACCCAGCAAACGTTGTATTGCCAATATTAAATTCGCGATACAAAAGTAACTGTTGATCGTAGATGGGTGAAAATTTGAAGTTGTATGTATTTTTTAATGTTGACTCAAAATCAAACAAATTAAAAAAAAAATGTCAAAAAAATTTAAAAAAAAATTGTGTGGACCACCCTTAACATTTAGGGGGATGAAAAATAGATGTCCGATTCTCAGACCTTCCCAATATGCACTCAAAATTTCGTGAGAATCGGTCAAGCCGTTTCGGAGGAGTTCGGTCCCGCACACAGTGATACAAGAATTTTATATGTTAGATAGTTAGAGTTTTTTTTTACCACAATCTTTGTATTTTCTTTAAATTTTATCAGTTTCAAGTCCACCATCATCATCTACGTTTCAGGGTTTCTTCGTGGCGGTGTCTCCGGAATCTATAATGCGGCTGGCTAAGCATGCGCATGAAAATGGTCACATGTTCATAATGAACATTAGCGCGCCATTCGTGACGCAATTCTATAAGGAGCCGTTAGAAAAAATGTTGCCATACGTCGATGTTTTATTCGGCAACGAATCGGTGAGTAGGATTCATTTTTAAATCATTATTAAACGCTCAACATATAAAGTTAAAAGAAGTTGGCCTCTTGGCAAATAATATTTTCACCCTTTTTGCATGAAATTCGTATGAAAAACCTTGAGATTACGGGAATTATAAGACAGGAAATGTAAATCGTGAGTACCGGTCATAATAATTATGTTAAAGTTCCGAGATGATAAGAGTTTAAAATCGTATAGTTCGGGAATTCTGAATAGGTTTTATTAAAACAATCAAACTCTTTATCTTAGGAACTTACCCTTTAATGTCTATATCAGAGTCCTGTCCATAGGACATATTTTTGGCGGGCGACCTGTTAACATCTCGGTGTTTTCAGAGCTCTTTGATTATTTTATAGCGACTGTACAATATTGTATATTTTTATTGAAAAGAGCGCAGAAAAAAAAATGCTGGGAGAGTTTCTTGCGCCGCTTCTTCTCTCTCAGAGCGCCATTTGTTTCCGAAGCGGTAGTAGTATCTAGTAGTATAAGAAATGACATCAAAAAGAATTCTAAAGGAATCAATTTTGAGAAAATAAATGCCTTTTAGGTCTGGCGTCTAAAATTGAAATGGCCACCATAATACGAGCAAAAAGCGCGTCCAAAGTGCGATTTTCAAAATATTTTCTTGAACATTACAAAACTGGAAGCTTTTTTGGGTATTTCCATGTAATAATATTTAATTATTATGAAAATGTTATTTACATAATTGTTTAATGTAAAGCGACATCGATTATTGCGTTGTTAATTTTTACCAAACCCCTCCGAAAAGGCTAAGCCAATTTTTGTTTTGAAATGTATATGTTAACGCCAGGAACAGACATAAGCTTATAATGCCTACTACTTGGCTAAGTCGAGTTAGTAAGTCTTTTGTGGGGCGATGTATATGCTTTTACAACAAGATCCCAGAAAATGGTCAAAACTAAAGTATTACGTTATTCAAGAGAATTGTTAAAAAAAGTTTGTTTGGTAAAGGTTACTATAACATAAATGACTTTCTTAATGATACCATAGATTGCGAATGGAACGACCGCCCTCAGGCTTTTGCTTTGAACATTTTCTGGGACCTTGTTGTAAAAGCATATACATCGCCCCACAAAAGACTTACTAACTCGACTTAGCCGAGTAGTAGGCATTATAAGTTTGTCTCGCGTTAATATTATGGCTGTGACAGTTTCTAGGAAATTCATTTATGTGCCCATGAACATACATTACATCTAAATAAAATTGGAGTGTCTGTTTGTAATATTTAAATAACTGTTTTTTACTACATGTATATGAATATATATACGGTACATACACCAAAATATTTTTTTTTTTAAATTTTTGTCTGTCTGTTTGTTCCGGCTAATCTCTGAAATGGCTGGACCGATTTTGACGCGACTCTTATTGGAAGGTTGCTGTTGTAATAAGGAGTAACTTAGGCTACGTTTATTTTAGAAAAATAAAGTTATGTTGCAATGTAAAAGAGACGGTCTAACACTAAAAATAATTTATATGGCAAAACAACGTTTGCCGGGTCAGCTAGTCAAGAATATATTGAGAAGCAACAGTCAAGATGTTGATTACTTATCTTATAAGTCTATCTCTTTTACAGGAAGCAGAAGCATTCGCTAAGGCATTCAATATGGCAGAGACCAACTTAACAGACATTGCTTTGAAAATATCTGCTATGCCAAAGTTGAGCTCAAGAAAGCGAGTGGTTGTAATAACCCAAGGCAAGGACCCTGTTATACTGGTAGAAGGTGATTCAGTAAGTCTAATACCGGTTTCGATATTGTCTGAAGAACAAATTGTGGACACAAATGGGGCCGGGGACGCGTTCACTGGTGGCTTCCTGAGTCAGATGGTGCTGGGGAAGTCCTACGAGTCCTGTGTCAAATGTGGAATATACACAGCGTCTCACGTGATCCAGCATTCTGGGTGTACAGTCAGTGGGGACAGTGACTTTAGAGAAACATAACTGAAGTGCTAATGTAGTTTAATTTTTGTTTTATTATTGTTGTAGGGCCCTGTCTTCAAGCCCTTTTAATCCTGCAGTTTTTAGTCGACCATGCTGGCCCGGAGTTTGTCAATCTTTGAATTTATTCGCAAGTGTATGTAGTGATGTTTTTCTTCGCCTTAAAGCTTTGAGTAGAGCTCTTAAAAACGTACATATGAACCCGAGATTGAACAGGCGGAACCGATGCTCCCATTGGTTAAAGAATTATAATAGGGTTGTCTACTTTTTATTTAATTTTGTTAGTTTAAATCTCATCTCATCGCAAATAGCACCTCCTTCTTAAAGTATACATTTACATTTTAAGAATTTCAATAGATAATATAATAGTAAAATTATTCTAACACAACTAGTTATTTCGTTATTTCAAACAGCATGTTATTAATTGTTAAAATTATGCTACGGTAAAATAATATACTTAATTAATTCACTAGAATTATGTTATCTCAAATGCAAAAAGCAGAAAAGACAATTAACTATTTTACGCAATTAGTCAATTGTGTTATGGCACAGATTTCTAAGACTTCTAATTGACCATATTTGATAAAAAATAATACATAGCAAGCATTGGTTGTAAGGAGAAAAGTTTGCTGCATTATGGTGCTGTTTCACAATTTCCAAGTAAAGTAGCAGATTTTCGTAGAATAGATAAATTAATGGCTACATAAAAGTTCCAGACAAAACAGATTGGGTTTCATAATCATTTCACCGGTTTAAATTTTATTACTAGATGACTTATCCCGCCGATCGGTCTGGCAACCTTGCACTTAATAATACCGTTTGACGAAATGAAAATATTAAAAAAACTATTTCTTACATGAAATAGCGTAACAAATCTTTTATATTTTACAGGTTTATTTTTGTATATATTTCTAAATAGCATCTCTACCGTTATTTTCACAATAAAATCAATCATCACATAATTGTATTCCGCTTTCGTGTAACGAAATTTGAGAATGTCAAATAATCAATTGTCATGAGACTTTCATAATTATCCATAAGTCATAATATAAACAAACCATGTACTATACATTTTGGGATTCTAGTGCGTCAGAATAATATAAGAGGGGGTAAACTTGGAATTTGTGAAGTACTAATACCTGAGCCACAGGGCTATATATACAGATATAGAGTCAGAAAGTCACAAAGTTTTTAGGATTACACCCCTGAACTGTTGTTACAATACCTCGAAATATGTTAGGAAATTCTGTTCATGTCATGTTAACTATGTATGCTTAGGTTTAAATAAACAATACTTGTTACTTAGTTGAATAAGTTGTATTTATCAAAGAACTGTTCATTTTTTACGGTTTATCCGGTGAATATAATATGTCTGTAATTCTATTATACTGTCATATATTTTCTGGTTATGAATTGAGTATATTTTGAGTGTTTTGATGTTTGTTAATAATATCTCAATAGAAAACCACGGAAACAGTGAAAGGCAAGTTTAATTTATTTCACAGATAACCTATTTCTATATGATCAATAAAAACAAAATGGCGCATGATAATTTATGAAAGTGGTAAAGTATGTTGGAAACTGTATATCTGTATTTTATTATTGCTCACTGTGATATAATTAGCAAGTCATACTTGGAGGAAACAACACAAGATCTACTATTTCAGCATTAACTCGAATATTACTAATATTATCAATCTACTTGTCTAGAATTGTATGTACCTATATATTATGTAAAATGTGTAAGAAAATAATATAAAGATAGTAAAAGCTATTTTCAATAATTTTTCTCACGGCTCCATAGTTGCAATTATTATTATGTACTATATGTGTAATACTCAATATTTCATTACATAGGTACTCTTACATATTATATTGTATTACTTATTATTGTGATATATTATGTATAAATATTAAGTAATTTGCGCCAGAAACCTGGAATGTATTTTAACTGTGCAACTAAAATATAATTTAAACTGCATAGTCAATTAACCTTACAACATGAATACAGGTTATATAAATGTTAGTACATAACCAGTAACACCATAAAATATGTAAATATCGGCTTTGAAATCATCAACATCTTTGATTGAATTTAAAAGTACTTATACAGTGTGTTAATAAAATTGTTTTTAATGTTTATATTTTATTTTAATGAAAAATTTCCCTTGAAATTCAAAAAATTGAATCTAACATTCTGAGCGGCATCCCCATTGCACTCTCACTTTGAGAGCCCGATCAATAGGTATACACACAACATACGTTAGTTGTAATTAATTCGAGAGCAAGTAGATGGCGCTAATCACCAAAATATGTGATAAGTGATTTTACATTCCGTCTCACGAAAGAAGTCTCGCGGGACTAATTAAGTTTTATTTTAAAATGTGTGTAAATTTAAAATACAATAAAAAGAAATGTTTACATGATCACACACCTATTGAAATTTTAGGAGATTCATTTTTTTTTTAATTTTATTTAGTGGCACAGGATGCAAGTCCAAAGTTATTACGAAGATAAAGTTAAATTTTTTCCTATAGTATTTACAATAAATTTGTACAGTGGCTTGTATAACAATAAATTACACAAAATATCTTGTAAAGTGTCGTATTCATTATCTTCTTATCATCCAATGTTATATTTTGAATGTCTGCTGCTAAAATCAAACGATGAAATTTATACTGTTTACAATTCATAACCATATGTTCTAAATCAGCTGTTTTATATGTTGTACAGTGTTTAAATTTACTCTCTGACCCTGGTATTATCTTCAGTCTTGTTAGACGTGCCGGGCACAATGACCAAATCTCAGTCGGTTTATAGTGGTAATATAATTTGTATTATTGACATCCTTGTGTTAACACCATGGTATCGGTAAAAGCGGCGGGGTCTCTTGTATTTTAGTGGACCATTTTTCTTTTTTCTGTCCAATAACTGTACCACAATTTTCTCAACTTTGTTTGTAATGTTTCATGGTAGTTTGTATAAGGAACTTATCATAGAGGTCTTACTCATAGAGAATAGTGACTTTTGGTTACTATGACTACAAAGTAGTTATTACGTTGTCATGAGAATAAAAGTTGTAATTAATTCATAAAATTGTTTTCTTATATATAATAATGGTGAATGCACTCATTTACTCATAGTCTACTGCTGATACTCTTCTCTATCTCATATAACTGGTTATGGGCCCAGAAACGGGGATAAAAATGAGTCATCACGTGCACATAGAACCATTTAAAAGAGAAAACTACGATACATTGAGGATCCATGCAAAAGCTCTATTATTAAAATTTGGCCATTAGAGGTATGTTTCAAATAAAATTAAGAGACCAACGCAAGAAGGTGATGCATTGAATAACTATATGGAAAAAGATGAGTTAGCATTAACTGAGCTATTTCTCATAATATCACCGGGCGAATTAAAACAAGTTAAAAACTGTCAAACAAGTAACGATGTCTGGGATACGCTAGAAAGCATATATTACAGCAAAGGTCCTGCAAGAAAAGCAAGCCTATTAAAAGAGTTGATATTGAAGAAGATGAAAGATGATGATAATATTGTCAATCACTTGAATAAATTTATGCATATCGTCGATAAACTAGCAGGTATGGACATACCAATTAATAAAGATCTTCTTAGTAATAATACTACATAAGTTGCTTTACAGCTTACCTCAATCTTTTGAAATTTTAGTGTTGCAATAGAATACAGGGATGATCTACCAGATCCAGACAACTTAAAAATAAAGATAATTGAAGAAGCTGAGGCAAGAAAAAATATAGCTAGTACAAGTGAACAAAACTCTGAACAAGAGGCGCTGTATAGTAGACAACGTGGCAAAAATAAAAACTTTATTGTTAAATGTTTTAAATGCAAAAAGAAAGGACACATCATGAATGCTGGTCAAAAGTGGACCGAGTTAATAAAAATAATGCAACTCTGTGTTGCTTAGAAGAAACATGCCTAAATACGTCTGATAATAAAGAAAAAAATTAAGAAATGGTGTCTTGACAGCGGATGTACATCACATATGAGTCATGAATTGGAAAGATTCATTAATATGGACAAAGCTGATAACAAAACGAAAGTTTAAATAAAGTTAGCATCAGAAAACTGTCTTGCACAAATCGAAGGACGTGGTCCAGCAAAACAAATCACCAATAAAATGTCAAATCTAAAACTAACTAAGCCTTGTACGTTCCATCGCTGACTACAAATATAATGTCAGTTGGAAAAATAACAGACAAAGGTGGAACAGTTTTATTTAAACAAAAAAATGCTACGTGATGCGAAACAATTAAATTCAGTTAAAAGCAGAGAGACATTCAGACGGTTTATACTACGTTAAAAAAAGCATAGAAGAGAAAGCTAATTACTGCGAAGCAAGCAAAATGCAGCAATGGCATAGAAAGTTAGCACATCATAATGAAGGACAAATGAGAATAGCACTTGATAAGAAAGTTATGGAAGGCTTAGAATTCAATAAAAGTGACACAGTTAAAGACTGTGAAGTCTGTGCTAAAGGCAAAGCAATAAAACTACCGTTTAATGCACCTAAAAATGAGCAGCGTACAACTGAAAGATTACAAATTGTGCATACTGATGTATGTGGTCCCATCAGACAGCCATCGAAAGGGGCTTCCAAATACTTCATCACATTTACAGATGATTATTCAATATATACTAGAGTATATACAATGAAAACTAAGGATGAAACTCTATCAAAATTTAAGGAATTCAAGAATGAGGATGAAAGATTTACCAAAAAGAAGTTAGTATATTTACAAATTGACAATGGGACAGAATATATTAACAATAATTTTGACAAATATTTGAAGGAGAATGGCATCAAAACGTGACTTTCCGCACCATACACGGCAGAACAGATTGCCTTAGCAGGAAGAAAAAAAGGACATTGCTTGATAAAGCTAGATGTATGTTGATAGACGCCAATATGAAAGAAGTTTTTTGGGCTGAAGCAATTAATACAGCTAACTACTTCGCAAACCGTAATCTTTGCACTAGTATTGACAACGCGACTCTGAAATAAAAACGAATTTGAAAAATGGATAAAGAGAGTTCCGTCTGTAAGACATTTTCACATATTCGGAACTAAGGCGTTTGTACTTAAAAATGGAAAATTTTAAGCCAGAGCGACACCTGGAATTTTTGTAGGATGTTCGGAAAATCACAAGGCATACCGGATTTTCAACCCAATAACAGACCAGGTAATGATTAGCAGAGATGTCAAAATACTAGACAAAATGTTTTATGAAAACGAGATCAAAGGAGAACGAAAACAAGAAGTACTTAATAAAAAATAAATACAAATTATATTTTCTCTTGAAAAAGAAAATGTAGAAGATAATAATGATTTGAAAGAACATGAAATTGATGAAGCAGAATAGGAATTGAATAATTATGAAATATTTGTTGACGCAAATACAGAAACAGATGAAATAGATTATGAAATGAGTACAGAAAATGAAATAGATTTGACTAGTTCTACTGATAAAAGACAGAGAAAACCACCAGCATGGCATTAAGATTATGAGATGGATGCTGAACAATCATTCCTCTGTGAAAAAGACGAGAACATCGATGAATGGGAAGATGCAATAATAAGCGAGATTGAATCTCATCTTAAAAATATTACTTGAAAAATTGTACACAGGAACGAAAGCAAAAATTTGATATATAGTAAAATGATTTTGAAATATAAATATAATGCAATGGGAGAAATAGATAGACGAAAAGCACGACTTGTTGCGCGTAGGTTTAATCAGAAAGAAGGAATTGATTGAATGATGAACTGAAACATTTGCAACTGTTGCGAAAATGAGTACTATTAGACTACTTATTGCACATGCAATTGAAAATAAATTTAAGTTATCCCAACTAGACATGTGTACGGCATTTTTAAACGGTGATATAGTTGCACAAATTTATATGAAGAAGGCGAAAAATCTGGATAAATATTTAAAATACAGAATTACACATGGAAAAGACAAAGAGTTGATTATAAAAGCAAAAGAAATGCTGCTAATATAAAAATAATGGAATATGTCAACTAAACAAAGCCATATATGGTTTGAAACAAGCAGGAAGGCAATGGTTACATGAGAAATTGTTAGAAATCAGATTTAAGAATTCTTCAGCGGATCCTTACTTGTATATATTAGAAAAAGGAGGAGAAAAGCTGTTTGCAAACATTTGTGTGGATGACTTAATACTAGCGTATAAATCAGAAATGTTGTTACGAGAAGTCAAAACAAAACTGCAAAAAAATTTTGAGTTACGAGATATGGGTTTACTCCATCATTGCCTGGGCATACAATTCACCCATGTAGGGGGAGAAATTGTCACAGGAGAATTATATTGAAAATTAAATAAATAAGTTCAACATGGTTGAATGTAAGCCAGTGTCAACGCCCATGGAGACTGGTCTGAAATTAGAGAAGGGTAATGGAGAAACAGAGATGGAGAATATACCATCCCAAATGTTAATTGGATCTCTAATGTACCTCGCTGTAGCCACAAAACCAGATATAATGTTTGCTGTTAGTTATTTGAGCCAAAAAGAGTGATTCGTTATTTAAAAAGAACGAAGAATGTAACCATCAGATCAGGAATGGCACTAACAGGCATGGCTGACGCTGACTGGGCGGCATGTACCGTTGACCGTCGTTCATATACCGGTTATATTTTTAAGTATGGTGGTGGCCTTATCAGTTATGCAACAAAGAAACAAAGAACAGTGGCTTTGTCAACAGCAGAAGCCGAATATATGGCGATGACAGAAGCATCGAAGGAAGCTTTACACTTGAAATATCTGTTGCAAGATATTGGAGTTTTTCAACAAACTGTACGATCTATAATTATAATTTGGCTACACAGATGTTAGCAAACAGTCAAATGACTAGTAAGAGATCGAAACATATCAGTGTAAAGGAACATTTTATACGGGATTGTGTCCAGAATAAATTAGTGACCATCCGTTACAAGGACACAGAACATATAGAGGCAGCCCTTTTTACGAAGGCATTACAACAACCAAGATTGTTAAAGCTTTTAAAGATGATAGGCGTCACTCAGACCTGAAGGTCATCGTGAGGGGGAGTATCATAGAGGTCTTACTCATAGATTAAGAATTGTGACTTTTGGTTACTATGACTACAAAGAGTGAGTGAGTGAATGAGAATAAAAAGCTGTAATTAATTTATAAATTTATTTTTTTCTTATGTTTAATAATGGTGAATGCACTATATCTCATATAACAGAACTTTTAGTACTTTGCTCTGATCTTCATCGAATTCACCTCGGCTTGCCGAGTCTAATACTATTTCTTCGTATTACCATGTTGTTTGGTTTGCAGTAGGTATTTTTGCATTTTTATTTTTAAAATTTAGTCATTACATAGTATCGCCTTATTATAGTATTAATTTTTTTATAATTCTTATAATAATTTACAATGCAGTATTTATAACTTTACTAGCTGCCCAGACAGACGTTGTTCTGTAGGTAATAATAAAAAAAAAACCTGTTTTATAGGAATTTGCCAATAATATTTCAAAACATCAAAAATTATTTCGTAAATATGCTCCCTGTTGTTAGAATGAAATGGTTTCACAGCGGAACTGTCAAACCGTGCGTCACTAAATTCTCTCATAGAAAATATGTTCATACAAAACAAATATTGAAAATAGAAATATTTATGGGTCCCAAATCGAAATAAAAACTACCCTATCTCTCAAGTTGGACCAAACTGCACTCCATGAAGTAATCACCATTAAAATCCGTTCATTAGTTTAGGGAGTCCATTGAGGACAAACATTGTGACACGAGATTTATATATATTAAGATGAGTTAACTTATTTATTCATTTTATTTAATTATAGTATGCGATACTCAAGCCCATTATTATAAGCCAAGTTTCATATTGGTTAACACTTCATTTTTAATTGGTATCCTTTTTTTTATATTTACATTGTTGGTGAGGCCATCAGCTTAAATCATAAGATTTTTTAATATCTGCGTTTACTAGAATGAACCCTTTTCAAGTTTTTTAGTGTTTCGTAACCAATTATATTAATTCATATCTCTTTTCGAGCATTCATTCATTGGTAGAAATTAATTTACAATATACGGTAACATGTAACAGGTAACAACAGTTTTATTGCAGTTGCAGTGCAGTAGCAGCGCAGGGAAGATTACTGAAATACGTCAACAAGCCCTGAAATATAATTACACTACTCAAATGACAAGCCTAGCAGTGCAATTGCAGTTATTTAACAGAATTGTCCTGGTAACCCAAGGGTAGGATGCAAAAAGGAACGTATTATATGCCAATCTGCTGAGATGTCGTGCTTAGTCGGCGGGTCCATTGGCAACACCCACAATAAGACTTCAACTAAACACAACCCATGAGCCTTTTTTGAATAGAAAAACTTTAACTTATCTGAATTCCGGACAAAATAAATGAATTCAGGAAAGTTTTCGCCGATTTTCCAACGCGCGAGTATATGAAAATTAGTTAATTGTTATCACAATAAAATGATTTTATTGGTGTTTTTGAATAACTTGGAACACTAGAGTTTGAGCGACTGTCAGTGACTTAAACTGGCAGGTCTACCAGACTGTTAAGAGAATGGGGTAAAGACTGGTAGAGATCTTAGGTTTTTCAGATAGCTCATATGACTGTTCACGAATTTAGCTTGAAGATGGCCCAGCAAGCTATGCTGGCGTTTGCTTGAAGCAGCTCATAACGATGTGATTCCTTTTTTATATATTTCGAATATCACCTAAAACTAAATCGGTTTTGAAAGTAGAACCCATTTTTAAACAGCTATAATACGATAATACAGCTATCTAAATAAGTACAAAAAATTATGCGTAATTTTTCACTTTATAGTTTAAAGAATTAAACCTCCGCTCGACTATATAAATTCACTAACTATATCAAAAGTACGAGTTCAAACCCCCAGGCGTTAACTAATAGTAGCGTAGATAGAGAAGCTATAGACTACATAATACCTATTATTCTATCAATGATGTTAAAATCAAATGGCAACAGATAAAATTGTTTTTTTTCTGATGTAGCAATAAATTTGATTGATGGATAGTGATAGCCATTTTGAAGAGCCTTTTGTTGGTGTTTTGTGAATGTTTTTCATTCAATTTCAAAGTCAGCAATTAGCAAAGTAGTAGTGAAATACTACAGATAAGTTCATTTAAATAACAAATGATAAGCAATTAATTTTCATTGGTATTTATTCGTTGTTCAACTTATAAGTGTTTTGTCAATTGTGTGGCGCATTGTGATAAACCGGACGCAAAATAGTGAAATAGACCATTGTTCTTGTACATAGTGTTTGTGAAAAGTAGCTAAACTTAAGAGTTTAAATTCCCTTCGTATTTATTTCTGTAAATAAATATATGAATGACATTTACGTCGCGCCTGAAGATTACCTACGTATAATTTTGATTGGCCACAAGATGGCCGCCATCAAATTGTCGCTCCGCCGAAACCCGCTTGTGAGGCCCGATGTGTCATCCGTGAGTGAACACCTTGCGCGCATGTTATAAGTTGGCGTCTCGCTTCGTAGCCGAATTTCCGGCCGCTTCCAGCGAGATTCCATTTAGTAAAATGGAATTTCGCTCGGGGCGCCAAAATATGATGGGTGTTGACATTACACAAGTAACCTTACCGTACCGTTACATAGACGGCCGCAACAAATAATTTACACAAAAATGATTGAGCCGGACGACGTTGGTAAAGAAGTGTGGACGCGATGGATTCTTGAGGCGATACATAAAATTCGCTCTCAAAAGCAGAGGCCTAGTGTTGAAAGAATATGTCATGCAATAAGACAACATCACAATTATCACGAAGATGTTGTTTCGGAGCGCTTGGAAAGAGCTGTGCGCGATGGTACAGTGTTAAAAGTGTACAACAAAGGGCAGAGTACATACAAGGATCCTTGTGGAGTGCAGAATAAGCTGCTCCGGATAGCGCCAGATACTGATATATCTCGGATTCTGGCAAAAGCTGTGCGTGAGCTAGGTGAAAGAGATGGTTCCAACTTGAAGTCCATTGAAAAACATTTAAAACAAGCATATCAAGTGTCAGTGGAAGAAAATGTGGATGTGCGTGCTATTTTGAGAGCTGCTGCTAAAAGAGCAGTGGCTAGAGGTCTGCTAACTCATGTTGCAGGAAACTATCAAGTTGCAGATAGAGCACTAGGCTCTGGGGAACGCAAACACAAGAAAAATGCTGAATCTGTTGAGGTAGGTATTTATGAGACTTAAGAAACAAAGTTTTCTTTGGTTACTATGAATTTTTCAATGAATAACTAAAGAATTGATTGAAATATTATTACAGCGTAATAATATATGTTCAGATTAGGGTTACACACATAGCAGATAATTGTTGTAAACTATTTTTCATTAGATACATAGATCCAAATTGTATTTTCATCTTACTTTTGTATATCCATATGAGTCTGATACATGTCACACTATTTAATATCATAGTAACTATTATGACCAATATTTAATATTTGGGTGAAACTAAAAAATAATAAAATTAATATTGTTTATACTTGTGGATATGGTAACAATTGCCATATTTGTATGTCTCTAGTAGAAAAATCTCATTGGAAATAATGTCACTTATGTAAAAGCAAATCAAAATAAGATGTAAAGCTTCTAGCTAAAATACTTTTGTCATATTTTCAGCAGATTGTATTCCTTTTTCTTCTGTGGTCCTTTTAAAGTAAAACTATGTTCCACATTATAAAATATGTGAAAAGCTTCAAAACAAAAAGGTTGAGCTTTGAGCAGGATTTTAAAATAATGCATATTTAGAGTACAGTTACATCATTTTATCAATACTACTCTTATAATCTGTTATTTTTTGTCAAAATTTGTAATAAATATCTATTTTATGATTATTGATACACCTGTATGTTGAGATCACAAGTAGTGGTGACACTTGGCTCACCCTGGTAACAGCTTATTTTGAAGACAAATATCGCTCAGTCCTTATGTGAGAGAGAAAACAATTGAAATATAATGTATATACCTATTTCACTCTATTATGTTGCTGTTATCTTAATGTTACAATTAGGATATAAAAATATGGAAACATGGCAGCAAGCTCAGTAATGAAGGAGCTTTATGGCTTCCCCCTTAACTGGACCTCAACCTCTCTGTGGTGTTCCAAAATCCCTAAAACAAAGACTTTTTACATGTCAGGAAATGTAACCAGTCACTGGTTCCGGCAAGTAAAAGTCCTCACAATGTCACTGTGTGGTTATTTCAAGCTAAAAAGGCACCCTTAGGCGCCAAATCTGCCTCAGTGAATCCAGACAGATTATGCTAAGGATAAAAACCCTATACCCAACTATGAAAGTGCTGTCATAACACCTTTACAGTCCAGACAAGGGGCCTACCATGCTTGGAATCATTGAGGTTTCTTTGCTTCTTAAGGGTAGCCCGTAAAGAAGTAGAGCAACGTTTTGTATGTGCATAAAAATCTATAATCACATCCCAAAAATAATATTAGAGAGGTATCATCAAATAGGAATTTCTCATCTTAATTGAAAATATACCTTAGTAAAAACTGCTTATATTCATTAGACGAATATTTTCAACTAAACACTTGACTATATACTATATAGTACTGCTTCTAATCTTTTGTTAAATTGATATTATTGTTACTAATGATTTAGAAATGTATTTTATAAAATTTGCACATCAAAAATGTGGCAAACATGTACTTTATAATATTTATGTAACATCAATTCAACATGTTTATGCAAATAAAAACTTTGACTTTGAAAAAAAAAACTTTGACTTTGTTAAATTTTACTACACATTTAACTGTGGATGTTATATAGTACACTTTCTTTTTACAGAAACAAATAGGTGGTGTGCCCGTGTGCTCTGAGTGTTTAGGAACTGAAGTGAGAAATAGATTGGATGCAGCAGAGGCTCTCATTAGCTGCTTCCAGTGCAAGTCTTATGCTCATCCCACCTGCCTTAATCTGTTAGACTATGTTAATCTAACAACTGTCAAGGTATTATTTGTATTAATCAATGTTTTCAATGTTTGAGTTCTTTCTGTTTTGTATTCTTTATTCTAAAATAAAATTCAACAAGTTCCGACCCCACACAGGTTTTGTTAGTTTTGTGGAATTTTATTTGATAATTTTATACAATTTTAATGCTTTAAATAATGATTGCCTATTTTAAATATTATTATCTGATTACACAGTGGAGATATGTGGGATGCACAAGACCTTATTAACTCTTTGTGTACCTTAATTCCAAATTTAACAATTCGAGGAACATAATATGACACCACCATTACATATGGGACAATGACAAAATCCACATGTCTTCATTCACTTTCTTACCTTATTTTGTTATTAAGGAATTACTTTTTCACTTTGAACTTACAATAGAATAAAAGTCTGTTAAATTCCGTACAAATTAAAACAAAGGCAATGTTGGCCTACAAAAGTTAACGGAAAAAGAGTGTGGGGACTTCAGTCTTCATAAATAACAAATTGTTTGTGTTATAATAGATGAGATAATAATATATAGTTATGTATTTGTCTCCTAGACTATACTCTCAAGTGTGTGCATGTCGGCGATTAATTAACATGAAATAGTTATTACTGAGTCATCTGAGCGTCTGAACTTTGTATTTTGGAAGGATATTATATATTTTCAAATAAATAAATTTTATGTAACATATTTTTGTGTTCTTTTGTAGGTGTGAATATACTTAGTCTGGCCATAAATACTGTTATAATTAAAAATAAACAAAATATTACATTTGAATTTGGAATCTGCCATTTTTACATGCCTGTTGATTGAATTATCTCATTTTGGCGCCAATATATTTTGCGATATTAAAATGAAGTGGGGTGGTAAAGAGAACCAAATCGCTGTGATTGCATAACACAAAGTAGGTATGGAGCCAAATGCAATTTTTAAAACTCTACATTTGCTTGGTTTTAGTAAAATGTTTGTGTATCGGGCTATTAATAGGTACAATGAGACCTCTGTTTGTGACATGAAAAGATCTGGCCGTCCACGTAGTTTTCGTACGAAAAAGGTGGTCAAATCAGTAAGGGAAAGAATAGGAAGAAATCCTGTCCGAAAGCAAAAGATTTTATATCGGGAGATGAAGATAGCAGCTAGAACCATGTCGCGTATTTTAAGAAATGACTCAGGACTCGCAGCCTATAAGACATGTACTGGTCGTTTCTTAAGTGATAATTCGGAAAAGAATAGGGTGGTAAAATTGAAACAACTACTGAAGCTGTATGCAAAGGGAGATCAAAGAACAATTTTGTTTATGGTTGAGAATTTTTTTACAAGTGAGCAACATTTTAACAAATTCAATTTCCCATGGAAAGAGTGAGAAACCTTTAAAAGACTCTGTATTGCAGCCAATGGAGACCACTTCAAATAAGCTTATTTTAAATTTTAATATATTTAATTAACACACTGTAAAAGTAATAAATGTTATTTGCAATTGAATTTTTTTTCTTTGTTTCAGTATTTATGGCAAGACTAGGTATAAGAATTCTTTTCCTACACGTAAAAACGTAATACGCATAGATACGTAGCGCGCGTAAAATTCTCGCGCGCAAATCGCTCGGTAATCAACCGATTTGAAGCTTAGAGGGATTGGGTCGCTAAGGGTTTATGTTGTCTATTTTAATAGTAATATACAATTATTTATAGTTTAAATAATATTTTCATAATATTGACTGTATTAATGTACTATACTCAAGAAACCTTGTGTTTTTTTTTTATTAGCCATGTAAGTTATACATTTGAGTATTTTTGTTGCATTGCCTTATGCTGATTATAATTTGCAAAATGATGAATATTGATATAAAAGAGTGGCAAAGAGATTATTGCCAATTGTGTTGTCATCTAGTATGGGTCCACGGTCTACTGGTGTTAACTTATATCAAAAAATAAACCACGTTCACCACATCACTATGTTTTTGTTTTATGTATTCAGAGTACTCGTTGGTGTTGCGGTGACTGCGCACAGTGCGGCACGTGTGGATCTCGCGGGGATTGGGCAGCCCGCTGCTCCTCCTGCACCACTCTCGCACACCCGCGCTGCCTGCTGCCTCCTTTCTTGTGTGATACATGCTCATCGCACCCCGCGTGAGTATATACTTACGGTCTTATTCATATTGACTTCTCGGAGGTTTAAGACATCGCTAATAGACGCTTTTAAAAAAATGGTGTTGATAATCGCATATTACAGCTAAAACGCTCATTATCTCTTCGTTAAGCTGATGACTTATAGTAGCTAAGACCCTTTTTTAAACCTATTTTAAGCAAGGGCTTGTTTTTTGCTATCAAGGGATAGCAAATGGCCGACATCGATCAGCTGTATCGTTTTTCGGTCTCGGTCAATTCATAGCTGTTATTCGTTATCATTACCAACCAGATTATTGAAGTTTGAACTGCTATTCTATTCTTTCTAGTGGCTTCTGTGGAAGGGGCACTACAACTCGCTCATTCTACTAGTGACAACTGACAAGCCATTGACAAGATGTCTGTTTCCATAGACAGTTCCACATTAAATCAGTTAAAATCATGTTTTTCGTACGAAACACGAAGGCAACATTTCGTTCAATAGAGACGTATTAGTTATCAGAGGCTTATCAATCGATTATTTTATTTTATTTATAATCATTTATTTCAGGCATAACCCATAGAAAATACAAATTAAAATCAAAATTACAATTAAATTACAACTAAATCGAATTAACTAACCATGCAAGAAAATTAAATTAAATAAATTACAAATTACTTACTTATATTAAATATCTTATTTTCTATTTTTATTAAGATGGATGTCCATCCATCTGTTGAAAATATCGTTATTTTATACATTGTTAGAGACAGTCATCAGAATTCCGTTGGTGGAGCGTCTCATTCGATCCCAAAAAGAAGCAATTCTTGTGCGAATTATTGCGAAGAAGTCGGGCACTCTCGCTCTCGCAAACATACTTGCAGCACTGCAATACCTTGGAAGTTTCATAAGAGCTCGATAGGAATCATTATATTGCACTCTTAGTGAACTTTAGGTCTTGTTTGAATAATTACACCACAGTTGGCAGGTGTACATACACAGGCAATAAGTTTTAAATAGTGTTGTTTTCACCTCATTGCTGCACTTTGCAAACCTTCGTGCTATCATGTTGCTACGTACCGAGAGCGCCCTTCGCTCCCTCTCAATATCGCAGCCGTCTTTCAGATCTTCCGTTAAGATATGACCTAAATATTTGAATTGATTTACAATTTTTACACTATTCTCATTCAGATATACCCCAGGAATATTTTCTGGACCCTTTCCAGATTTAAATACCATCAACACGGTTTTATTAACATTATACTTCAATCCATGACTGTTAGCATAATTTTCGCATATTGATATTAATTTACGTAACCCTTTGATCGACGGACTCAGCAGGACCATATCATCGGCGTAACTTAAATTATTGATGCATATATTTCCCACATGACAGCCTATTCTGGCCCTCCTGAGTTCGACGATCAAATCGTTGATGTAAAGATTGAACAGATCAGGAGAAGTCAACCCTCCTTGTCTCACACCGCAATCTAGTCTAGCCACTAGATAGGGTGTCACCCCATTTAACGCAGTTTATAATGTTATATATATATGTTATATAATATTATGAATAAGGAATTTTATCGAACGTTCACCAGGCTTAAAACACGTTTTAATTAATATAGGTGTATACCTCCGATAAGCGTTTTATTATGAATAAGACGGCTAGACTTTGTGCTTATAAAAGATTTGATTAGGTTACACACACTTAAAACTATACCAATCAGCAGATTTTTAAACTAATACTTTATCGAAGTACAATGTTTAATTTTAACATTCGGTCCTGCATCTCATTACATTACTCTCATAGAGTGCTACATACAGCTCTAAATAATGCTTAAGCGGGATGGGCGGCAAATTGTGTCTACATACAACTCTACTTCTACATTGTTGACTTTAGCTGCTGGCAACCAAACTACGCTGCTGTCTGTTGATATAATTACAGTATCCTAATCCCAATCTTCACATGTATATTCTTTTTTTCAGATCGACTATGGGAAGAAAAGAACAACCCAAGAAACGGAAACCGAAAACGCCGGCACGTCGCGTGGAGTCAGACGACGACCCCTCCGATGGTAATACCTCACCATACAGCCTCACGTCCGAACAGAGAATGTCGAAGGAGAAGCAAAAGTTCTTCAGATTCTCGGCATTTAATATGGTGAAACGGCGACGGAAAGAATCCAGTGATTGCGAGGGTTGGGACGACTCCAATTGGGGAGGTGTCAGAGTAACTCGAGTCCAAAGTGTACAGTTGTGCCTAGAGAGACGATCCCCAACCTCGTCTGAGGATTCCTCTTCCAGCTGTAACGCTTACCCCGACCCCGAGCCTCCAAAACTACCGACAGTTTTTGAACGCCTTGCGACACAGCACGATCAAGTTTGGGGCTTTGCCGCCGAAGCTCAGAAACAATGTTTGTTGGAAAAAAAGGAAACTCGCGAGCCGCCCCCGCCGCCTTCGAAAAATGTCGCAGCTGATATCAGGCACAGGCGGAGAAGTAGATGTAGTGATAGATTACTGTCGACTTTATTTGATGGTCTCTCGGAATTTTATTCTGTACGAAACGGGTCAAGATCGCAGTCCAGACATCGCTCGCGACACAATACTATTCGAGAAAACAGTGAAGATAGACAGGTGCTTAAAGAGACGAGAAGTACATTTCGACGGTATCAGGAGTCATTGCAAAAGGAGACAAAAAGCAATATTAGAAAAAGTGAAGTTAGAGAATCCATAGAGAAAGAAGTGAAATTTGAAGTAAAGGACTGCAATGAGAAAGAAGATTTGAAAAGTGAGAAATTGAGTGCTAGTGAACTAGTTCGGAGGTTGGCTGAGGGGAAGCGACGGACGTGCAAGCCGCCCGCAGAAGAAATGGAGAAACTATTGTGCGGAATTGCGCTGGCGACGAAGCCGGCCACCAATCAGATGGGTAAAACTCTACCCAGACAATCAATCGCAACTGTCGATAGTTACGCAAATGATGCAAACTGTTACAAACTGATAATGATAACAGTGATTGCCTATTGAAATTTCTAGAGAACTTAATGTCTGGGCTTGTCTGATTAACACGTATTATATCTGATGGTGCAAGGATTAAAAAAATATCTTTCAAAAGAAAACTGCCCACGGAAGAATATTTGGCTAATAATTGGCAGTTGTGATTGATCGTCCCGGAGGCACATAGATCGGTTCGTGCGGTGAAAGTGTTTGGTGGATCTGACCGTGGCTCGCTCTGATTGATGGCCGGCGCTCCTCTGTCGCGCGATTAGTTCATGAATCGAAACTGGTTTACGTGATAGCGCGCAGCCGCCTCGGCTTCGGTCTGATCGATCAAGAAATCGTTTTAAAAATCGAGGTAGCAATATAATCGCGCGTTTTAATTCTCTGTTCGGAGGGTGAGTGCAATCGGCTTATTTAGGGAAAGTTATTCAGTATCCACACATGCACTTTCGCTGCAATTCGAATTAAGTATATGATATATATTGCTTGTTGTTATAGCTTAAGTATATGTCTGTGTGGAGCAAACTGCATGTGCGTTACGTAACTTACATAAATATCCTTTTTACTCCTGTCTATTAATATATGGGCTTTTAATGTTTCATTGTAGTATTACCATTTCTAGTGAAGTGGTTTGTTTCAAACTTATTTCTAAAACACTAATACCATACCTTACTTCTTAATAAAGTAAAAATTGCAGCACCAAAATAATCTGAGGTGAATAATTTTTGTGCTATTCAGAAAACACTTAAACCATTTTTGTTCATTATAGACAAGGTTTTAAGATGTAAATGGTAGATTGAATTCAATTAAATTCACTCATATATGATTATAAAAATCACTTATTAAACATCAAAATCTATCAATACCCATTCGAAAAGATATGCCTCAGTTCAGAAAAGACTGCACGCGAAAAATTATGAGTGCAATTAAATTGAAATAATATCATTGATTCTTTGTCGTCAATTTTGGCTTTTAATTTTATATTTTGTACAAAATTAGCATTATCGCATTTGGATAGTACAAAAATCCAGTCGAGTTAAAATAATACAAATAATAATTATTGCTATGAGAGTAAATTACTGATTTTTAATTGTATACCTATGCCTATATGTATGCAGTGCATTTTTTAATAAGAATCTTAAAATATTTTTATTTACTTAAATAAATTAAAAATTTATAGTTTGGTTGGTATTATGCTTTGGGTTATGATAAATGTTGGGAGTTATGTTTTAGTTTTTAATGATTGTGAATGTGGATATTCTATCATTAAGTTTGGTATATATTCTACTGTTATTTTTTTTTCTAGTCATCGGCAAAAGAAGTTTTATAAATATTAATATTTTACAGAAGCGAAACGTCTTCCTGCGGGCGTCACGGAAGCTGATGCGGAATTGTTTGCGTCTGCGCAAGCAGCTAGTGGTGGTGAGCTAGAGGGGTCTAATGCTAGATGTCCCTCTGCTATAGAATTTGGGCAGTGGGAGATTGAGACCTGGTATTCTAGCCCATTCCCTCAGGAGTATGCCAGGTATTTAATTCTTATATATTAATTTTTAATTATTATAATTACTTTATTTGTGGTACTTGTTAAAAGAGATACTATACATTTATGAATTTTTCTATAATCATTTTATCAAATTCGCTCAAGTACTACAGATAATTTTTTGAATGAACCCTATTAAAGCAAAATATATATATATGTATATAAGACGTAATTTTTTATCAAATTTCAGATTACCTAAGTTATTCCTGTGCGAGTTCTGTCTGAAGTACGCCAAGAGTCGGGCTGTCCTGATGCGTCATTTGGATAAGTGCTTGTGGCGACATCCGCCCGCCACAGAAATATATCGTTGTGGTGACATATCTGTTTTCGAAGTTGACGGCAATGCTAACAAAATATATTGCCAGAACTTATGCCTCTTGGCGAAGCTATTTTTGGATCATAAGACGTTATATTACGATGTTGAACCATTTCTTTTCTATGTCTTAACAAAGAATGACAGTAAGGGTTGCCACTTGGTAGGATATTTTTCAAAAGAGAAGCACTGCCAGCAGAAGTATAATGTATCATGTATTATGACAATGCCTCAGTATCAAAGACAGGGATATGGAAGATTCTTGATTCATTTTAGTGAGTGGTGGAATTTCTTTTATATTTATTTGCTTATTTGCATTCCTTACCAATTTGTAACTAATTTCTTTATTCTCTTTTAGGTTATTTGTTATCAAAAGAAGAAGGCCAACCAGGAACACCAGAAAAGCCATTGTCTGATCTAGGAAGAGTGTCTTACCATGCTTATTGGAAATCTGTTGTCCTAGAGTTTTTATATGAGCATAAACACAAACCTTTTACTTTTGAAGATATTGCAATTGTGTCAGGAATGCATATGAACGATATTGCAGTAGCTTTTCAGTTGCTTGGTTTTATTAGGTACATACCTAATGAGGATTCATTAAGACTGGGAATATGTGTGGATTGGAACAGAGTTGAAAATCACATGAGGAAAGTGAGAAATCAGTCTAGATTAGAGATTGATCCAGAGTGTTTGAGGTGGACACCACTCTTAGCACCAACAGTTAACCCATTTAGATCTCCTGAAGAATGTTCAGCTGATCAAGAAACAGAAAATGACGAAGGAGAATTAAAGACTGAAAGTGAAAACACAGAAACTGAATCAGAAGCCCAAGTGAAAGATGATGTTAAGGTGAATAATGTTGATAACAGCACAGAGAGCTCAGTTGAAGTTACATCTTCTGGCAGAAGAAGAACAAGGCCTCTTAAATACAGTGAAAGTACATACCAGACAACACCCGCTGTTACAGAGACGGGTAGAAAAAGAAAACGTGATGTCAATAGAAAAATATCTGAAACAATTGATGAAACTAAAAATTCAACTAATGAAGGAATTAGAAGGCCGGGAAGTAAGAGTGTCGCAAGACGTTCTTCAAGAACAATTGCCTCTGACAAAAATGAAACTATTGAAAATAACCCAGAAAGTGTTCAAATTGCCACATATGCTTCAGACAGTCAAGAGAGTCAAGAAAGTCTCGAATCTCAGATTAGTACACCTGCCATTAACAGGTTTAAGACAAAGAGAAAACTTGCTTGGAGAGGACGACAAAATAAACGTAAAAAATTTAATAAGACCAAGGGCAGTGACTCACCTGAACCAAAGAAGTCTAAAATTGAAGAAAATGATGCTAATGTTTCAGAACCTTATGAATTTAGTGAAAAAGAGGAAATCTCGCAATTAGACGCTCCATCCCAAGTTGCTGAGGATCCAAAAGTTGAGAAGAAAGATAAGACCAAAAATAAAGATTCAGATGCGAGTTCGGAAGATTCGTCAGGCGAGGCAGATGACGAAATGGATGTTGAAGAAGCTGAGGACAAAAAGAGTGTTGCAAGCAAACCAGCAACACCTCAACCTATTGAAGATAACAGCACAGATAATCATACAAGTGATATGGAGTTAGATAGTATACATATGGATTCTCCTAAATCGTTAGCAGAGAAGGATGAGATCATAAATGAATCATCAACAAATAAATCCGAGATTGAAACACTTGAAAATTTTTCAAATCTAGATATGAATAGCAAAGAAGTGGAGACTATTTGCAATATGAATGAGGAGAAAACAGAGGAATCAATAAATAATGAAGAGACCAAGTTGTCGTCTGAATCTGTTCTAGATGATAAAGACACCATTGTCATATCTGAATCTGATGATAACAACAGCCAGAGTTGTCCCTTACCATCCCCAAGATGTAATGATATAGTCCCAGTAGAACACAACGAAAGTAAACCAAAAGAGCTGGAAGAAAAAGAAAGTCCATCTAAAGTGATGCCGGTTGTGACAACGGAAAATGCTCATATTGTTCTTGATGCTAAGGGTCCAGAAATTACAATCACAAACAAGCAACCTGTGGAGCTTATCATACCTAATGTCATGCAAGCTCATCAAATTGAAACTATTCTTGTTGAGGGAGAGTCAGACACAGCTATTTCTCCACAAATTGGAATATCTCCTAAGAAATATGACAAGTCTGTCATAAGCGGATCACCGCGTCAAAGAAAGTCGCCTGAGAAAAAAAATTGTGAAGCTTCTGAACAAAAATGCTGTGAACAAAGGAAAGAGACAGTAATACAACATCAAACCATAGATGAGTCAAAGAACATAGAAAAGAAATCTCCAAATAAAATAGAGTCTATTATTCAAAATTTAGATCCTCACAGAGATATTGCAAACACAATCAGAAGGTCTGATCCTTCAAGAACAGATTCATTTGTTGATTTGAATTCAAAATTGCAGGTTCCAACTACTAAGGATGATATTTATAGAAATGAAACTCTAAACACGCGTAAGGATGATCTAGTTCTTTCACGAAGTATTATTGAAACAAACATGCAAAATTATCAAAATGCTATGAGTAATTCTATAACTATCCAACCCATCAATACCCAACATTCATATATGTCCCAAAGGCCTATAGTAACTAAAGAATCGCAAGGTGTACAGACAGATAAAGCTATGATGAAAACAAGTGAGCAGAATAGAGTTCTTAGTAACATTGATTCAACACCTGTAATCAGCAAAAGTACCACTAAACTGGAAGTTCCTCATCCAATATCCTCACCAGTAGTCACTCCAGTAATTCCTAAAGTTCCAAATGTAACTGACATAAACTTTTTACCTCGCTGCCAAAGTGCTAATGCAGTTGTTAATTTGGGAATGGACAGGCCAGAAATGGACTCTAATTTCAATAATAGCGCATTACAAAGCCCATTGGGGGGATCTATGGAAATTGTTCAAGGGTCACAAGAAAAAGTTGACCCAAATCAAAGGCCAAGAGAGAAGAGTAAGCTACGAGATGTAAGGGTTAATTCTGCTCATAGTAAATTGGACAAACCTGATAAGAAGACAACTAAAGAGACACCTCGAAGCACGCCAGAACAGAAAATGTTTTTTCCAGAGCAAAGTACGAGCTCGCGGAAGCCGGAGACCTCAGTGCCAATAAATGTGATCAATTCCGTAGCAGTTACGAGCAAATCTGAGAGCAAGAATAGTGAGGCCCCGAAAAAGCAAGATTTTTTTAAGAAAGAAAAATCAAATTTATCTAAATGTGAACCTAAAAATACCACCACAAAACATGACAAGAATTGCGCATCACAAATAAACCTTAAAGCAGATCAAAGTGAACTAAATAAATCTCTGTCTAAGTTCAAATATGACAATGAATTGGTTCCAAAAGCAGACTATACTATGAACCAAATACCAAATTATCATACAACACATCCCCAGTACCCGCAGTGGCCGCCGTGGGACCCCACGAGGCTGCAGACCACTTGGGATCATAACAGATTCTTGGATATGAAAAATAACGACAAAACTTACCTGGACAAGTTCCAAGGCTTCAATTTGCCGCACTTAGACCAAATGCAGAAGTCCCCGCAAAAGTTGCATCCAAAATACGACCAAAAAGATTTTCACAATATCGCGTACGGCGCGCTGACTAGTGGTATATACGCGACTCAACTTCCTCACTTTAAGGAAACAACAAAAACTCCTGCTTCTAAAGCCTCGGAGTGTCCCCAAAAAAACGATTGCAAAACGAAGCAGACTAAGACAACTACGGCGTGCCAGACGCAGTGTGAAAGCAAGAAACAGGCAAACGAAGCGCAGATGAAGCAAATGATGCGGCAAGTGAAGCAGGCGGAAGTTGTGACTAGCTGCGCGGAATTTCGGCAGCAGTCGCCACAGGTTATGACTTCACCGGGCTGCAAAAGCTATCAGAATGGGCCGTGTCATGACAAAGAAATAGAGAAAAAATCAAGGCAGAAGAAAGATGAAAGTCCAAAAGAGAGTAAAGAAGAAATGTGTGAGGCGGTCAGTCCTGCACTGCAGTCAATGGGTGTTTATACACCCGATTCCACAAGTAACTCAGTGCATTCTGTGCAGTATCCGGCATGTGAACTAGATGTGAGTCAGTTGGGGCTGGAATCTCCCACTAGCATCGGATCTGATCTGGCGTCTCCATGCTCCATGATGCACATGCACCCGGCGCCGAGTCCGCAGTACCCTCACTCTTCTATTCACATACCATCTATTATGAGCCAGCCTAATCAACCACCTAAGCAGCAGAAAATTAATAACAGAAACAGGTAAACAATATAATTATTTCATTAAAATGAGCACACAAAAGTGCAGAACTAGTAACAGCAAAACTCCTTTCGTTTTATCTCCACAAATTTACTTATCATACTCTTGAAGTTAAGTTTTTCAAATCGTGAAGTGTACCTTAACTTTAAGTTATAATAATAATAATAAATTCTTTATTTCGACCAACAAAGGATCATAATGTGTTAGTAACAAAATACTTTAAAACCTAGTGTTAGTACAAGATATCTTAAAATCTAAACCTTCCTAATCTAGGACAGGACCGACTTGTCAGCACATGTATCTAACAGTTATGATAAACCTGATAATATAATTTGAACATGTGCCAAATTTTGATTGCTTGCAAGAACGAAATAACATTGAATTAAATGTGGTTTTTTTATGTATAAAGATATGATCTTGCTGTGTATGTGTTCCAGAGTAGCACTTGAAATCCAGTCTTGAACACAATATCATGATTACTGATATTGAAAACCTTATTGAAGTCTCAAATTATGCCTATAGTCATTTGAATAATATTTCAACATTGCACAATGCTAATGTCGAGGCAGAAAAGGTCAACACTATTAGAGAAAAAAAAATCAAAAATAGTAGACATTCTGAGGAGGCTTCTGCCATCTCTTGGGGACTTACATTTTGGATTGGTTTACAGAAGCAGCGCGAGCAGCGGTAGCAGCGCGGAGAGTAAAAGTGCGCTGCGGAACGCGGCGACTCCACCCGCCCGGCATCGAGCGACGCCTCCTGCGCATCACCCGCACGGTACGACCCGCACTAAATATATGCCGATAATGGACGGCTTTCGGGAGATAGGATTATTAAAAAGATATTGTTAAATAAAAGCTATATTTGAAGTGAACCTTTATCATCGTATGAGAGAAATTTTATAGAAATAATCACAATTTTCGGTTACGCGTCATGTTTTTGTTAGGAAAGTTCAGTATAATGACGCAAATAATAATATATTAGTGTGAAAGTGATAAAATAAAAAGTGACAAAATATTGACGACTAAACACTCACGTATTTCTGGAGAGCTAGGAACATTGTTAGATTTGTTAGCTTTTGTTATCAAAAAACGCTGACGATATAACCTCATCTTTTGAGCAGTGTTAGCATTTTCTCTACCTAGAATAAAAAAATCTTTATGATTATATTATTTTAGTGAGATTTTATATATAAAATTATTTAACGATAACAAAATAAACACGTTTTTTACAAGTCAAGTAATTATCAGGGTTTTTTATTTCTTAGTTTTTTGATGAAAAAGTAAAATGTTCCTGGGACTCTACCTATTTTATTCATTATTTCATTTTATATTGTAAAATTCACTAACACCATTTCCACATTTTAAAATTTTTCACTCATTATATAAAATAATTGAGAATAAGAAATTGAAAGTTAGCACATGTCAATATAACTTTTTTATTGAACATTCATGAATGTTGGAAAATATCTGAAAGCTATATAAATAATTTATTTATTTATTACACAAATAGAGTTTGAAAACAAAATTTTATAAACAATGTTTATTTATTTATTACAAAAGTAGTAATAAAAAAACAGAAACGCTTGGGGATTTTCAATAAATATTACTGAGCAATTTGATACATTTTTTTATAACCATTAAGTTTAATTTAAAAAATTCAAACAAAACGTTATTACTTTATAGTTTCAATTTTTCACTTCTATTGGCCCTAGTATCTTTGAATGCATGTTTACTTTTTTTTTCTTTTAACTTGTCAGTTGTGCTCATTCGACACCAATATTCAATATGCCATCCTTTTTGGATCATCCGCTAACAACGCCGAATGCCACGTCCAGTGCCACGTCGCCCCCAGTTGCGCCTTTACTATCATCCATTTTGTAATCTTTCTATTATTTTGAACTGTCAATAAATATTTACATACAGTCCGATCTCTCCTTCGCTATCATTTAGTTTCGTTTATTGTACAGGCGTGATGCAGAGCAGCAGCGGCAGTAGTGGAGGCGGCTACGGCGGAGGATACCTCGGCTTCCAGCAGCAGCAGCAGTACCACGCGGGATGGCCGCCGTCCTGCTCGCTCGCCAAGCTGCAGCAGATGGCTGATGCACCGCAGCATCCACCGCACACGCCCCCCGCACAGGTACCTACCAAAGAGGATGGAAATACTACGTAATACAATATGTTAATGACATTGCATTACATATGACAGATTAAGCAGACCTGGAGTT
This sequence comes from Leptidea sinapis, assembly GCF_905404315.1. Taxonomy (NCBI): domain Eukaryota; kingdom Metazoa; phylum Arthropoda; class Insecta; order Lepidoptera; family Pieridae; genus Leptidea; species Leptidea sinapis. Next base: position 13,489,707 of record NC_066271.1, on the reverse strand, counting down.
AGTTAATTTATATGGAAAAACAATTTGCGGGATCAGTACTTTGTCAAACAAAGTTATAATTCTATTGAAATTTATAAAATAAAGGAACTAAAGCACAAAATACTAATAAGTATTGTCTGGTGCTAAAGAGCAAAATACTTTGAAAAGTGCACGAGATAAAGTATTTTGTTCCAAGAGACTCAACTATCCGAGCCTTGGCCATTGAGAAGATGTAAAGTATCTCCAATAACTTGTTTTTATTGTTGTGGAGACTATTTTGAAGTGAGATTAATATGTTATTTTATTACAACTTTAAAAATGTGACATAACAATAACATTGATATAATTATCAATGTTAAAAACGAAACGCGTCTATTTTTCGAAAACTTTTTAACAAATCCACTTTCAGTCAGTGTAAATAATAATTATACAAATCAATTATAAAAACCCAAGATCACTAATTACCAACAATAATATCTAGCAACCATGCCAGTGATTATATTAACAGTTGTTTACATGGACTTGTTTGGATATTTAATATTTCAGAAATCAATAATAATAAAGATTTTTAAAAATAATAATTAAACTAAAAAGTTAATAAATATTAGGAATTTTGTTATTGTTCAGTTCCAAATATGGACTATTTTCCATCCCCCCCAATCCCTCTTGCCTCAACTCACAGTTTAGAGTCCCCCTTCTCATTCTCTGAACTTCTTCTTGCTCTGGATGGCCTAGTTGACTCTGCTCCTGGGGTAGATGGAATCCCATACTCTTTCATTAAAAATTCATCTTCTACAACCAAGGAATATTATCTTACCATAATCAATAACCTTTTTGATCTTGGTTCCATCCCTCCACCTTGGAAAAATCAGGTAATTATTCCATTACTTAAACCTGGTCAGAATCCATCTGAAGCTACCAGCTATAGGCCAATTGCCCTCTCTTCTGCTCTTGCAAAAGTTTCTGAAATCATGATTAAACAAAGACTTGAGTGGTTTGTTGAAACCAATAATCTCCTTTCCAACTCCCAGTACGGTTTCAGAAAGGGCAAGAGCTCCTTAGATAGCTTAGGTATCCTTACAACTGACATTAGAATAGCACTCCTCAGAAAAGAACACCTTGTGGGAGTTTTTCTTGATATAGAATCTGCATATGATAACGTTTCACTTCCCCTACTCAGGAGTAAACTCAACCAGCTGAGTATCCCCGTGAAGTTATCCCGTTTCATATGTAACATGTTAATGGAGAGATCCATCACTATTAAAGGTCCATCCTCTTACCTCCCTCCTAAGTCAGTTTGGAAAGGTTTACCTCAAGGCTCAGTCCTTAGTCCCCTTCTTTATAATCTGTATACCCATGACCTCAACAGTACCATTACACCTTTCTGTCAGATACTGCAATATGCAGATGACATTGTCCTGTATTCTTCTGACAAGTCTATACAAGATTCATCTAATCATTTAAATAATGCTCTTGATTATCTTTCTGAATATTTAACACAACATGGACTGTCTCTATCAACATCTAAAAGTAAGGTAGTTTTATTTACAAATAAAAGAATTCTTCCACCTATTAAAATTAAAATTTATGATGTTGATCTACCAATTGTTAATAATGTTAAGTTTTTGGGTATTTGGTTGGATCACAAATTATCTGGCGTCAAGCATTTTGATTATGTCTCACAGAAATGTGAGAAAAATATTAATATTCTTCGCTCATTGTCTGGTGTCTGGTGGGGAGCTCACCCCGTCACTCAAAAATTACTATACAATGCCATAATTCGCACTCATTTAGATTATGGCACTATTTTCTTAATCCCAGCAAACAAAGCAGGTCTAAATAAATTGGACAGAATTCAGGCTAAATGTTTACGTTTAGTATTGGGAGCTATGAAATCCAGCCCTTTTAATGCAATGCAAGTAGAATGTGTGGATCCTCCCCTCTCACTACGTAGACAATTCCTTGCCAATAAATTTTTCTTTAAACTAGCTGGCTGCCGCGCTCATCCCTTACTCCAAAAATCAGAACAATTAGCTGTTTTATACAATGATAATAATATTGTACCTGAAGACAAAAGACCTTGCGTTATAAATAGTTACCTTTTATTTTCTCAGCTCTCTAACCCTCTCTTTCAATATTCTAAATTGCCTTTATTTTCTATGCCTTTCAATGCTCTTACTTTCCAACCCTCAGTAATTTTAGACTTCGGTGTTGATAAGTTTTCTATAGAAGCAAATAAAACTTTTTCTCATATAATGGACTCAGATTTTCGACATTGGTATAAAATCTACACGGATGCTTCAAAAACAGACATGAGTCCGGTTGGGGCTGCAGTATGGATTCCCTCAACAAGAATTATACTGAGTTATAGCTGCCCACCCACCACTTCTGTGTTTACAGGGGAATCAATCGCCATTCTTGAAGCTATTCTATTTGTTAAGTCTCACAACATGAACAATTCTATTATCCTTTCAGACTCTAAAAGTTGCCTCCAATCAATTCTCTCAAATCCGTTTAAGACAAAAAGTCCGTTTCCCATCATTCTCAAAATAAGAGAAACTTTGAAAGAGTGCTATGAACTCAAAATTAACATAGTTTTAGCTTGGATTCCAGGTCACATGGGCATCTCTGGTAATGAAAATGCAGATGCCTGTGCTAGATCAGCTGCTCATTCAGGTTCCTTTCAGTATTCAGAAATATTCACTCATGACTTGTGCTCTACCCTGAAACCCAAGATGTATGAGAGTTGGTCAAACATTTGGCAAGTTTCCAAAACTTTAAAAGGCAAATTTTATGGAGAACTCCTACCAGAAATTCCTCAAAAACCTTGGTTCTCAAAATGTAGGACTCATAATAAAACAATAATCTCAACTATATGCCGCTTACGTTTAAACCATGCCTGCACTCCAGTCTTTTAGCAAAACTTAGAATTAGGGATCATTCTCTATGTGATTGTGGCCTCGATGAGGGAAACATGGATCATTTATTCTTTAGTTGTCCCTTAATGCAATCTTCTCTGCACAATTATATACCCGCTGAAGTCCCCCGTCCAACCTCCGTTAAATGTCTCCTCTCCCTAGTTTACACTCCTTTTGTAAATATTTTGTGTAAATATATTAAAATAAATAAGATTAAGTTGTAAATATTATTTAGTACTTATATTAATTAATTATTTAAGTATTTCTATTTGTGTATGTCATTTATAGCTTTACAAGCATGTATATTATTTGTTTCAGATATTATTAGAAAATTAAACTTTATGTAATCTGAACACCGATTATTACCGTTAAACTTAGAAGACACATACTCAAAGCTTGGTAGTCTAATCTAACGTGATTCTGGCAAATCTGTGGTATATCTTCCACAGAAGCCACAAAATAAAGCTAATAATAATAATAAAGATTTTTAAAAATAATAATTAAACTAAAAAGTTAATAAATATTAGGAATTTTGTTATTGGAAACCAGTATCGAAACAAGCATACCCAAAAGTTTGATGGGACTGTATTTCTTTCTCGTTGTCTAGCCTCTAGGGGATTTCCTGTTTTGTTACAAAAGTAATATAAATAATTTGGTGAGGTGTTAATTTATATTGTAGCTGCAATATATTCTCTGTTTTCTATAAGTTTCGGTAAACCGACGCTGCCTCTTGTATTACGTGAATCGTTTCTCGTGAAACCTCTTTATCGGCTTTCTTTAGTGATTTTTTACTAAATCTTTTAAAATTTCCTCAATATCACTGAGAATTATACTGCTCCCCTTTCGTTTCTTTAATTAATACTTTGATTATACATTTTTCTTAGTTATTGATATATATTTACCCCCTTATTCATAATAGTCTAGTGCTAACTTAAAGCGTTGCTAATTCTCACTCTGTCTTCCTCTATTGACCTAAGTCAGAATGAGAAAAAACACTTCATAGCGGCTGTTTTAAGTTAGCGGACCATTACGAATAAGGGGGATAGTCCTGTGCGCAACCAAGCGAACCGGTAAGACCACAGACGACGCGGAATGCTTTCATATGCGGGAGCATTGACTATTTGATGTTTACACTACACTAACTCAAACGGTTTTGTTCGTTATAGTCTTCTTACCATATCAGTGTTGTCAAGTAGCTGGATTGCCTCGACATTCGCGTGGTGAAGTCTTATGTTGATGAGCTTCAGTGTATTTTTGGATAACTGTCAACGAACTCGATGTTAAGGTCCCAATGAAATAAATTATTATATGAGACATTTGTGTATGGTTACAGTATGGACAGCAGGCAGGCACTCCGCCGGGCGGTCACTACCACGCCACCAAGTACTACGCGCCCGCGCACAACCAGCTCGACTCACCGCGGAACACGCGCAACACTACCAGTACGTGATTTTATTTTTTATATTCCGCTAAGATTCGTCTTCAATCAATTCGACACGTGTGATTGATCCTCAGGATATGTTGACTCGTAAAACTCTGGCTTGAGACTACTACCATGTACAAACCAAAAAACCGCACCAGATGTATAAATTAGAAAAATTAACAATTGTAGACATTAAAGCGTACATTAACTCCTTTCATACTTATTCATTTTTCGCAAAGCATATTTCAAGCTTTACAGTATCTTATTTGATGTAAATGAAAGTCTTATCTTGTCACTGGTAATTAAATAAAAATGAAACATTATTTGTTAAAAATTAAAAAAAGGCGTTTTAATCCTTTTTATGATATGTGTATGATTTCAATATTGTAGTATTTGACATGAAATTGAAAATTTTAAGATTGAATCACACATTCGTCTTGGATTTCGTATCAATGCTGGAGCTATAAGTTGTAGATATACAATACATTTTCTTTTTACAGATATAATTAAAATACTTTTACATTTTAGGTAACCTGAGTCCAATGCAGCATGTTCAGATGGGTCCTGGTTCAAGAATGTCTCCAAACCTCAACACCCACATAATCAGTCAATATGGACTCAACGGGTACAGGATGCCTCAACAACAGTTCAATAATCTGCCCGTCCAGATGATGAATGTCCAACCAGCCGTGCAATACCCAGCGCCTGACCCAAGAGCTCAGCAGCCCAATGTGTACGCATATGCCGGATACATCAACCCTCCACCACCCCTTACAATGCAAACTTTGAATTCTACTATGCGTCGGTAGCCTCGACCTAAAGCCCAGTGCCGAAAACAGTGATGAACTGATTTAAACAGTGCAGTGATTAGTGTTATTATATTTTGTAGAGGTGATTGGTGTAGGAGATGACTGACCAAAGTTGAATTCGATCTATGAAATAGTGTATAAGCTCTTGGGTTTTAGATCAGATTTAAATTCATCCGAGCCAACTAAACTACCTAGACCGGAGACTATGTAATTCAATATCTGTAGTGACAGTTCACAGCATTGCCAATCACCTTTTAACAATTATCTTTTTACTAAGGTTGGCTATCGTTGACCAAAAATTGAATGTATATATTTTAATAGTACAAAGAAATCTATGTTAGTATGTAAATAATATTGAACAATAAACACCAGTTCTAATGCCTTAATCTTGAGTAATTGTGGCAGCTTTCTAACATGTATGTGTATTAATAGGCTGCAAGTTAGTATAGATGTGACAATGAACATGTAATGAAAAGCATATCTGATAACTATATTTTTGCATTGATTTTAGGGAATAAATTGTTTACAGAAACCATAACTTGTTTGATCAAATCGATAATTTAAGATATTGTACAGAATTGCAAGTTGTAAGACGGGTTTGCCACACCTATACTGACATGTAACATGTATATCTTTTCTCATTGAGAGAACAATGCTGATAAAGTACAAAATTAATTGTAAAATTGTATTAAAAATATTTTGTATGAGCTGATGAAGAGCGTACTTGTATAGTGCAATAAAAGGATTACGTTTTATATCCGTTTACAGTAAAGGAGATATTGGCATGTACTGTGATATGATAATATTATATTGGAGGTCGCTTTGAAAGAGGATATACAAGTGAGCAATAGAGAAAAATATGCAGATTATTTGTTGGAATGCATGGGCAATAATCTTTGGTAGAAATTAAAAATAATCAAATTTAAATTACAAAATAACTTTGTTTGATTCAATATTGTTTCAATGAGTATTAATCTTTTGTACATGTTTGTTTCTTAAACTTTAATTCAACAACTGGTTTTTTGAATTGTTATAAGTGGTGTGAATGTAATCATATGAATTTAATATAATATTTTGCCAGCCTCAATTCATTACCCTCCAATAATATTAAAAGAAAATTGATTCATAAAACCAGTGCTTCAGGTAAATAGTGGAGGTAGCGTTTTAGCGCCTGCTGCAAGTGCCATTGCCAGTGATTGGTTGTTGATTGGTGAAAGTGTTGATGCTTATTTGAAATTGTTAAAAGGTCTCCCTCCATACAATTATATTTCTTTCAATCCTTCCTGTGTAATGTCTCCTGATAAATTGTTTCTAAAGTGAACACTACTCTAGGGTTGCTGAGCACTTTAGTGGGTATTGGATGAGACAACTGACCAGTTATGTAACACTAAATCAAGTCAAGGAATGGTTGGTTGGTGACCATCTTTGAAATTAATCAGACAAAAACGTTAATGGCATGTGATGGCAATAGTTTCTTCAAATACCTGTCTAATGTCCATAACAGATTGTTAACAAGCATAGAAAGAACAGACTAGTAAAGTTCTAAAGAGGAAACTATCTTCTTGCTACGCTTGGTAAAGGCAACCAATAACAGTAACAATTTTGATCTACTCACATTCGTTAGACAAAGTGTGATGATCACACTTGCATCTTACACTGAAGTTTTGGAATCTGAACCGAGGGCCACACAACAGAGAAGTGACTATTTATGTTCAGTAAATAAAGGTTGAAGATGAGACACAATCTATAGTTTACTTATATGTAAATACTCTTTTGTTTCGATCATTATATGCTTTAAACATTTATTGACTTCCAAAGAAACTTTGAAGTATTATAGTAATTGATACCGTGTGCAATGTAACTGGGTAACCATACTGTTTATGTAAATTTTGTTCAGAAGCTCATTCTATTTGATGTGTATATGCTGTTTTGTTTTTTCAATTTAATATACATACATAGTTTTTGTACAGTCTGTGTTTAGAGATAATAAGTTTTTCTATTTGTTCATAAAGTGCCTCTCATGTCCTGAACTATCAATAATTCATTGTAAGATATTGTAAATGAATGCTTTACTTAATTCAAGGCTGTATAGAATCGATAGCATAGTATAATTATTATGTGTAAAGTAATGTTTAGTTTTATCATTGTGATAGTATTAATTGATGTTAGTGTTTATATCCGTCAGCTGTGTGTTAACAGTTGGGCCTAAATGATGGGTGGTTTTATATTTTGTACTTGTCTAAGTTTACATACACAACATGCTGATTTGTTTACGCTTCACACTTACAGGTTATTTTTGGTGTTATCCTAGTTATTTATTGCCAAATGTTATTAACAATGTTTCATTTAAAGTTTGATTTGAACCGGTCTCCGGAGACGACAGACTTATAGGATACAGTAAATTATTTTTAAGCTCTTTATGTTATAAATGTTATTTGTTACTAACGTGTAGAATAAAATATTGTAAATACATAACAGTAAGGACCTTGTAGCAGGTGTTATCACACAAAATATAATTTTGTGAAATATTTAGGTGTTTTATTTGTGTTTTTGACATTATATTAGACAAGTTCTGAATGGAAGGTTTGATGACAGTAAAAAACGGGTTAAATCATATCTTGTCGCTTGATTGTATGAAATGTGTGTCATGTCATGTTAAGTCATGTGTGTCAAGTCAACGGAAAGATTGACAGATGGCGGCTATAATCTTCTAAAATATATAAAATTCTCATGTCGCGGTGTTTGTAGTTAAACTCCTTCGAAACGGCTTGACCGATTCTCATGAAATTTTGAGTGCATATTGGGTAGGTCTGAGAATCGGACAACATCTATTTTTCATCCCCCTAAATGTTAAAGGTGGTCCACACCAATTTTTTTTTTAATTTGTTTGTCATTTTTTTAAATTTGTTTGATTATGAGTCAGCATTAAAAAATACATACAACTTCAAATTTTCACCCATGTACGATCAACAGTTACTTTTGTATCGCGATTTTGATATCGGCAATACAACGTTTGCTGGGTCAGCTAGTACATAAAGAACGGAGTAACGCAAAATCATACTAAACTGAATTTCAATTTTTACTCAGGCAGTCCCGTCTCTTATTACATAGTATTTACATCCTCTACATCTACCATCTCCGTATGGGCTGTGGCGGTGGAATGGGAGATACGGTCAGGGTGGGGCCCACCTTAATATATCGCGGCTGTCACACTGCTTAATAAATTGCCTTGCGCTAAAAAAGCTTTGCTGTGTTATTAAACACTTACAGTGTTATTACATAAATTATTTAAACATGGCTTAGACACCTGGTTTGTTAAACAGTGTCTAACTATGCGTAAAAACAAATCACCTGTCAGCGATGTCGTGCGTATGTCAGATTTACAGCTCGTCAGTGATAAAGTTAGTCCCATTAGGTCAATATTCTAAATATTAAAGCTAAATTAATTAATACATCTGGAAAGAGTCTTATGTTCTCTGTTACCTGTCAAACCAAAATAGATAACCGTAAAGTTTTTCCAAAATATAGACCTATCGCTATTTTATCCAGTATCCATAAAATAGGTAATGAAAAAAAACTACTAATTTTTTTTAAATGAATGTAGTGTTTAAATTCTCTTTGTAGATTAATGTCAACACGGATTTCAAAAATGTAAAAGGACAAATACGCACAAATACATTACTATCTAACCCCTCGTTTACACCAAGGTATTATACATAACAAGGTATTTGACAAGTTTCATGCAAATTTCAAATACATGTTGTGTGCAATGTTTTCAAAATAATGAAACTTGCCTGATGAAATTGTTTGTCACTTTTAACTTTTTGTTATGTGTTTAATGTTTATAACATTATCCAACAAGCATCGATAGAGTATAAAACTTGTTTTAAATATGTATTATACATAAACCACAAAAAAATTAACAATACTTGTTAAAAACATGTATGCTTTATGTTGGTGTGAACGCTGTCAGTGTATGATTGATTGGATCAAACATGTCTCAGACCTATATGTGAATGCAAATGTTTTTTATACTTGTTTGCAACACAGCATGAACGAAAGTGTTTCAGATAATTGCAATACATGTTTAAAACAAATAACTATGTCTTGACAAGTATAAAACAAGTTTTCGACATGTTTCTTGGTGTAAACGATGGGTAAATTTACGGATGAGATAAATCCAAACTTAGAAGAGAGAAAAATTGTAAGTAGTTGCATTTTTTTACGATTTCAAGCAAGCTTTTGATACTGTTGAATTGAAAACGCATCTGAATAAATTGTGGTGTGCGACAGCCACAACAACAACCGTGACTCTCTTATATCTGATGCATATCAGGTGAAGTATGGAGTACCTACCTACCTCAGGGTTCTGGATGGGCCAGTATGCTATCGATATAGTGTACTACGCAACTTTTCAGCCCACATGTTCGCAGATAACCTATATACTTCGTGCCGGCACCGACCTAGCTGTGACGTGTCTCTATTGGATCAACTATTATTTACTATTTTATCGCAATGACCTTGCATTGAGGGTATTTCCAGTCAGCTCCACGCTCTGGTCCAAGTTTGTGGGACCCGCTCTTGGATATACCCGCACAGTTATAACGCATAAGTAAATAAAAAGGTACAGAGACTAAGCTTCTTAAGAGCGCTACAATTGTTACGTAGTTAGTTGTCACAAAAAGTTAAGAGAAATTAAACAAAACATTTTTTTATTAGTCTCTTTATTGGGTTTGGTCCAAAGGGCCAGTGGACACTCACACAATCCACGGATCATTGTAGTAATGCAACCATTTCGCGTGGTTTTATGAAGCTTACTCTGTACCGTTTTATTTACTCATGTGGCTATAACGCTAATTCCCCTTACATCCCGCACACCGTCATTAAACTAATTTTTACAAGTATCACTCTAAGTAACTTACAAGAATGCAATATTTTAAAGTGATATTGAGTGGTATTAAAGATGAATTGTGTAAACAAAAATTATTACGAGAAATTTTCAACCCTATTTCAGTTAAAAATAAGGTTCACTGTTGGTACTCGTGTAATAAATAACCCTGCACAGAGAAAAATAAATTGCGTGTTGTTAAAATTAAATTTCCAATCTGGATAATTAGCAACTGTTACCTAAGCCTTGACTTCTACATATGAAAAGACTGCAACTTCTGGTTGTGAGCACTGAAAAGTGCGTAGATACTTCCGAAACTGGACAAACTCTTATACCGAATCTTGTGTACCTACCATTTTATTATTCCGACTGAAGGACTAGCATCCATAATCATGAAATAAATTAAAGAGTCTTGTGCCAATAAGGAAATTAAAAAAATATCGGATTGAGTCATTCGAAGAACGGTTGGTATATAATCTTATATATAAAATTCTCGTGTCACAATGTTCGTTCCCGTACTCCTACGAAACGGCTTGACCGTTATTTATAATATTATTAAAAAAAAATATTGAGTAGGTCTGAGAATCGGCCAACATCTATTTTTCATACCCCTAAATGTTAAGGGTGGTCCACACGATTTTTTTTTTTAAATTTGTTTGATTATGAGTCAGCATTAAAAATACATACAACTTCAAATTTTCACCCATCTACGATCAACAGTTTTGTATCGCGATTTTAATATCGGCAATACAACGTTTGCTGGGTCAGCTAGTATTATATAATTATGTACTACGATTGTTACAACAAAAACAGATGTAGGTATTTCAAAAAATTTATTCAGCTTCACTAACAGCCTACAATACAGAATAGAACAAATAAAAACAATTAGATATACAACACAACAATACAATTATTATTGAGATCTTAAAATGTCAAACTTAAAGCTAAAAAATCTGTGTGCTTAAAGTTTAAGCCTTAAACCCACACGACGCGAGGGAAAACTTATCGGTGAGGTTTATAATTACATTTACGGCCTGTCCACGGGGATATGCGGTGCGAACGGCGAAGCGGTGGGATGAGCAACCATCCGCGCGGCTCAGTTTGATGGCCACGGGCAGTCAAGTTCGCCGCCGCCACCCAATAGGCCGAGAGCGATGTCTTTATCAAAGTTATATCGATATTGCTTAGAAAGTCATAGATTTTTGGTTCAAAACGTGCTATTTGGAAGAAATTGTGGAGTAAGTACATGATTTGAATAGGAATCGGGGTAAAGATGGAGAATTCCACAAGAAGTAGGTACGTGAAATACAGAATGTGATTAATTATTAAATAAAAGTTTCACAGTTTTTATTCACGGCGAAAAAAACTAAACATGTTTAGTTTCTGTACTATTCGCCGGTCGTTTCGCAATTTTTGTTTACTTTTATATAAGATTGGCATATTTGTAGAAACACAGTACAATAGAATAAGTTTTAATGGATAAATAAAGATGTTTTATTATGATTATTAATTCTTTGCAAAAAGTTTCACATCTTACCATTTAAAGAACGGCGAGTATAACTGACTTTTTATTTATGTTAAAAAATTATAAGCAATCATGTCGATTGCCCAGATCTGCTTCATACAGTTAATTTAGGTACCTCAAACCTCTTAGATACCTATAGCCTTCCATTTGGTGTTCCTGTAGTTAGTAGGAAATTATAGGCAAAAGTCACATATGGTGCGGGCGTGTAGAACAGTGAATGATGTTAGTAGATTATTAGATATTTACATATTTGCTACAAGCATTTCCAAGGCAAAGGCAGTGCATAATCCTCAACTTTTTTAATCAAGTATTGTTTTTTATTATTTAATAGTTTTAAAGTATCTTTATTGGCTTGAAATTGTGCCAAAAAATAGTGTTTACGTACCATTACCATATTTTATATTAGGTATTAGTGAAAACCTTTAAGTGGCTGTCTGTTACTATTTAAGTATTTATAGAAACAGTATTAGCTGTTGGTTTTCCTTAAATAAAATAAATAAAAAGTTATAAATAAATACTCTGTAAATCGTTTGTCCCATATTTTATTATGACTTCATTTATATCATACTACACATGTATTTAATTCCTTACTCAAAACACAAATCACTTAATATAGGTACTAACTAGTGATAGGGTTTTAGACATTTACACACACGTATAATATTTATAACGCACTACATATAACGTATTGACACATCATAATATGCTTAAGTCGACACTGAATGCGACTGATGCGTAACGTAACGATCACCGAGTCTCCCTTACTTGAGGCATCGTGAGAGCTGTCTCATTAAATACCTACAAAAAAAAAGTATCACTAAAGAGGTTTTCACTAATTAGACGGTCGTACATACAAAATCAACAATAACAGGGAATAAACTCTATATCGTTAAATAAATTAAATATTTTGCACTTAAAATTACAAACCTGGACTAATAAAACTAGAAAATCTACCATTGTCACTTTATTACGGTATTAATGTGTATAACTAACTCAATAACAAGCCCTTGCAGTCTAATGCATTCACAAGGAATACTTTCTCTGTACAATACAGTCTGGCTTTACGGATTTTTCCATTGTGAACATAGAGATTTAAAAATAACCTCTCCTGTGTGGTATTTTTATCACTCTCTGTTTAAAAAAAATGAAAAACACTTCTCTTCAAAGTAAATGAAACAATAGACAAGGACACAAGGGCAGCATACAGATGTATCTACAGCATCATCATTTGTCCACAAGGCTTTAACCACAGATAAACACCTTTGATAAAAACATACATCTCCCAAAAAAAGACAGATGTAAAAGTTATTATAATAAACGGGGTCTAGAACCAATGCTGAAATCTTCTGAAATATACATAATTGTGCACTCAAAGTTAAGGCGACACTAAATGCCAGCGACCTTAAGCGATATGAGTTCACGGCTGCCGGCCCGCCATCTATGTAATAAAGCCAATATTTTCAAAATTCTTGCATGGAAAACAGTTTATATGCTTACAATCCTCGTTATTCACTACTAATCTGAATAAATGAACCTACACAAAAAAGTACAAGCTATAAGAATAACTTTTCTGAGAGAAGTACTAAAAAAATGCGTCACGCCATGCCAAAAAACTTGTTTAACATCAAAGAAATGTGGTAGTTCAAAAAAGCTCGGCAGTGTTAACTATAACCAACAGCAAGCATTAGCAACCTACAAATAAGACTTAAGGATATGTGTAGCAGGATTAAGTAAGTGTTCATAGCTCGTAATGCTATACTTTCACCACAAAACTTGTCTAAAAACACCATATATGCGTATTTTCTGCTTACTCTTCGCCTTAAAGGAAATTCAGAAACCACCGCTATGCTAAGAAAGAAAGTACATGATTACGACAGTGGAGGTACTGCCATATAATGAAATAAGCCGGGTTTTCATTATTTTCTATCAAGAATTTAACTAAACTATAGAATTTATTATTCTTCGCGCTCAAATCATTTTGTTTAGTTCATTGGCCACGTCACTAAAATGGCCGCGTCAAAGTACGCATATTTCAACTCGCAAGGTCGACCAATCTGTCGTATGTCCTCAACATTTCATTGTCATGTATTTAACAAAAATCGGATTACGAGGTAGACTTGAAAATGGAGATGTTTAGATTAGTACCAACTATCGGACCAGTAATGTTAAATACCCCCGGGCCTACCATGAACTCTTATTGCGATTCAATTGACAACCTAAAATGTACTGCTTTGTTATTTCGTACCATGACGTTATTAGAGCTATCTAATTTAGGTTGACGTCAAATCAACTTATTAAAACGCAATGATGTCAATTGAATGTCAAAAATGATATCACTTGAATCGCAAACTAATTTAGTTCGTTTATTCATTCGTACCATGAGGTAATATATCAACCTAAACTGGATAGCTTATGTGTCAAAGTGAGCGATTCGAAAAAAGTTGCTACTTCCTCAGAGAGAAGTAAATCCTGTCATGAACTTTTAAAAAATAGTGAAAACATACAGAAAAGAAAAATTCTGAAAATGAAAATACTAAAGATGAGGCAGTAAGGACCCGGGATATAGTCTGTTCGCAAGAACGAATTAAAAAAAATGTACTTTGTGGTCCTGTTAAATCAAAAATCAATGGAGGTGCGTTCATAATTCGTTCTTTTGACGAAAACACCTAAAAGCAAACATTTAATTTGTAATATAAAGAACTATATTTATTTATATTACTATTATTTTATAAGTACAACAAAGGGCACAATGGTTTATAATTTGACGCTATAAACCGTAATTTTAAAATGTATTTTTAGTATTTTCTACGCAAAAAAAAGTGCTAAAAGGATATCATTTTAGGTTTCGAAACGCAACGCATATGGTTCAAGTAAGAGAGACAAACTTATGCAACGACTGTAGAGCATCATCTCTGTCTCATACCGCGGGCCACAGACAAATTTATTTCGTTCCTTCTTCATAAGCGATCCAAACGCCATTCAGTAAAAGGCACTTCATGGTACGAATTTTAGTGATTAAGTTTAGGTACCTAAACTGAACTGCTTCGGAATCGCATCGCTTATTACAAGTTGATGGTAGGCCCTCTGTAGGTACTGCTGTCGGTGTCACGCACACATTGTGGTTAGATGAGGCTATTTTTATCCCGTGTTGTTAGATTACATTTATACATATAAACAGATAAATTATATATAATGGGAAAGTATGTAACAGTAATTTTGGATTAAATAGCAGATTTAATTCATAAAAAATTGTGAATATGTAAATATTTTCCTAACTATAACTGTATTAAGCTGTAAGTTTTCCAATTACAATAAAATAAAGATTTAAAAGTAAGTATTTCATTGATCTCCGATCTGCTGTTTCTTTCATTTCATAACGATATCACAAAATTGATATTGCCAACAAAAACTTAAGAAAAGAAGAACTTTCTAAACTACACTTATTTTTTATCTTGTTGTCTCTGGGCATGTTTTTCTTTTCTTAAGAGGACCTTTTCCGATCCTGTCTATCGACAACGCGAACATGGTCGAATAGCATGTTGTTTCATCCAACCTGTTGACGACAAGCAAGTGAAAGCGATAACAGTTAACGAAAAAGTGTGCAGAAATTCTATAAAACTTCTTCCAGGAAATACGTGTAGATGTGTAATCCTTTGGCAGCTCTTAATGGAATAGGAGGACTAAAGAGCTTAAGGGTTACACCTGATTTTAAGTGATCACTCCCGCCCACGTCTCTTGCACACAAACGGAATCATAGCCGGGTTGCCGGCCTTTAAGGAAAGTGTGCACGATTTATATTGGGATCATATATTTTTAATATTATTGTCTATTCTAAAAAAATATTTTTCAATGATTTTACCAGTGGGAGGTTCCTTTGCACAGGACGCCGACTAGACTAAATAGTTACCACGACGGCACCTTTTAATGCCGTGAAGCAGTAATGTGTAAGCATTCTTGTATTTCGGTATGAAAGGCGACGCTAATGAATTTATTGGGCAAACGAGACTTAAAATCTTGTGTCAAGGTGACGAGCACAATTATTGTATACCCACTCAAAAGTTTTGGGTTTTTCAATAATCCTGAACGGCACAGCATTGTAATGGGCAGCGCGTATTAATTAATCAGCTGAACAACCTGCTCGTCTTGTCCCTTGCTGTCTCAAAACAATTTGAAGCTACTTTTAAAGAAGAGTAACCTTATTGTAAACACACCGAGGGACTTTTGGACACTTTCGCCTGTACATTAGTCTTTGAAATGTCAGAAGTTAAGTAATAATACAACAGCACAACCATGGTTTTTTCATATCTGCAAGTAGATAGGGAATGGAACAGCTTGTGTGGGCTTCCGGTCCAGATGAACGCGATTTCTTAGTAGCTGAAGACTGCTCTCAGTTACTTTGTTACATCCTCTAATCAGCAAACCCTCAAGTTGAGGCAGATGAACTGCAAGCGCTCTGAAAAAGATTAATACTTCATGTAATAAATCGTAGTTTGCATCAAAAATATGCCTACTTAATTGTTCGATTTAAGCACAAATCCAGAATTTTCTTTATACTGATAACCCTCACTTTTGGAATTATGCATTTTAATGATTATGATTTAAAACTTGTGTAAAACTTTAATTAATTTAACTATGATTTGAAACTTGTGTAAAACTTTAATTGTTATACCACATGTTATGTTATATATATAAATTACGTGTCACGTTGTTTGTCCGCGATGGGCTCATGGATCAACTAATGAACGGTTTTTAATGGGGATTACTTCATGCAGTGCAGTTTAGTCCAACTTGAGAGATAGGATAGTTTTTATTTCGATTTGGGACCCATAATTATTTTTATTTTCAATATTTGTTTTGTATGGACATATTTTCTATGAGGGAGGTTAATAACGTACGGTTTGACAGTTTCGCAGCGAAACAATTTTATTATAACAACAAGGTCCGTTTTTTACGAAATAATTATTTTGTAAAAAACTGGATGCTATGAAATATTATTGGCAAATTCCTATAAAACATATTTTTTTTAATTACCAATTTTATTACAACGTCTGTCTGGGCAGCAAGTATAATATATTATTAAATTTCCCTCTGCAATGATGTGAATGCAACTTATTGTGAAAATAACTAACCTTACTAACATAATTTTTAAGAAAAATTGTTACTAACTTAATAAGTAATACTTATGGATGTATAGTGTCCGAAATAAATGATTATTATTATTATTATAATGAGGATAGGAGGATTTTTGAGTAAATAAGGTTTAATTCATTGGTTATTAACAGACGTCGTAACGAGCAATACCGGTGTATACCTTGTACTGTCATCTGCATGACAATGCATGCTAGAGGCATCCAATATATTATCATTGATGCGCTGAAGAAACCGTGTAGGAGAGAGCACCCAGCCTTGTTAATCTCTAGCGATCATGGCCTTCAGATTCAAGGAACATTCGTCAACAACGACTTGTTTGTAACTTGCGCCAAGCGAGGAAGCTGTCTTCTTGGAAAATCTATCGGGAAACGCAAATTATGGAAGCCTCAAAAGAATTGCTTTGTGTCATACATGATCGAAGGTCTTCGCTGTATCCAAACTAACTGCCAGGCCTTTTCCCTTGCATTATATGGCCGCCATTAGGTAGGTATACTACAGAGCTGGTGGTTAATATACTTTCTATAATTTTGTGAAGCAGGAAGGCAATAGGCCTGTAGTAAGCCAGATCCGAGCTATCAATTATAGAGATCGGATGGACAAGCGATGACTGGCAGAGTCCAAGTCTAGGTCTTTTAAGTAAGAGTGCAGAACTAAATGCGTTGTTAGCACAGGAGTTAACTCAGAGGCACATGTTCTGATCAAAACGCGACGTGAGTAAGTCGAGCGCACCGCGTAGAATTTCAGCCCGCTTGAGTATTTAGCATCCAAGGAAAACAGAACTCAGTTGCTGTCTACACTGTAGGTTCAGCTCAGTTTTGGCACCACAGGATAATCCGTGCTGTGACTCCATCGTCACTCAAAAGTCGATTTTAAGGCAAAAATGTACCCAGAAAATTTGCCTTTCCTCTTGCCGTATGGAACAAGATGTCATTAACCATGCGCAGTAGCGGCAAGCAAAGCTGGTAAAAATTACCAGTCACAGAACTTGCGTATTCTAGACGGGCGATTTGAGGGCTGCTCGCTCAGGCCATTTTGCCCATTGGAGACTAGGATTGCAGCGTAATCTAGCACCACACGTAATTTAGCCCATTTTGATGAACTTCAGATTAATCTATCAGGTGTGATGGAAAAATCTGTTTATAACTAACAAACGAAGCCCAAACTTTATATACTTAGCTTTATAAACTTTTTATTACTAGTCTTTTAAGAATATTACTTATAGTCGACATATATATTATACATAGAGTTGAATGTTCTCAATGTCTGTTAATTCTATTTTCAGTTATTGATGTAGAACTTCAGGTGACCCTACCAAGACCTCCCAAGATTTCAATACAAATCAAAATAATAAAAAATAACAAGGTATATGTCATGAAGCGACCATCAGTTTGAAAATGGACTTAGCAAGACGAAGTGATAAGAATCTCCAAGCCCATATTTTAAACAATTTTAGGTTGTCTGGGCAGAACCAGTCATGAAACATCTCTTTATTGTTAATTCCCTCTAAAAGAATATGGATTTAAAATTACGATTACATACCTATTTATATTATAGAAAAAACTGAGCTATTTTTATAAGTAGTTATAAGTTGTCAGAAGAGGTTAGAGTCATTCAATAGAAAGAGAGGCAACCTTTAGGTTTATAAGGATGTAGGTTAGTAGCGCAGTGCAATTAGAATTACACCTTATAGTATGACCACCCTATTTCTTAGTGCTAAACTTATTATACAAAACTACATTCCCATATTTATTGAACATATATGTGTGTTCTGGAATTGTGTCATCATCGTCACCACCAGGATGTGTTGCGGTCCTCCACAGTGTGGGTTTCAAGCTGCTTTTTTCCATGTACTACATAACTGTGGAATCAGTTTCCTTGTGTTTCCTGTGTGTATTTCCGGATGATATGACATGGGTATCTTCAAAATAAGTGTGTACACCTTTCTTTATGGAAACGCTCCTGTGATTGGGTGATCACTTAACACCAGTTGACCTGTAAACTCGTTTGTCCTCCTTTTCCATAAAAAAAATGTATTGATGTCATTCATTACATACTCATTTTGTAAAAACTTCCCTAATCCTTTAACTCCATGTTTTTATTATTAAGATCCCTACTTCAGGATGTCATTATGTTTCACCTTTAGACTAGAGGATGGATTCTTGTGATCTTCAATACTTTCACACATTCATCTTATTTAACTCAACCCTATAACATCCCAGTTTATTTTTGTGTTTAATATGGTCTAGGTTCGGTGAAAATCACACTTCTAGAATGAAAGAAATATTGGAGATTCTATATTCTATAAATAGGGATGGATTGTTTTATTCATTATTTCAAGTAAACTTTAGCCTATGCCCAATTGCAACACTAAATATTATATAAAAGTTGCGGGCTATTAGGAAATTTGGAAAGATTTTATTTAAATAAGGTAACCACATCATATAGATCTAGAAAAACTGAGGATGGAAGTGTGAAAAATATAAACAGCTCACAATACAACTTTAACCTGTGAGAGGCTTTGTTGAACAGGATACAATAGCTTAGTGTGGAAGAAAGTTATGCAGTTAAACTTATTAACTTCTAGTATTTCTAATAAAATCTTGAATAATTTGTTAGACTACAGAACGTGAATCTCATGAATATGGTATCTATACAATGAATACATTACATAACTATTAATTAATCCTAGAATATATCAGTCCTTATATAATATTTACCTCACTCCTTTATCAGTTATATCACAACATCCACCCAAATTGAGAAGCTTCAGTGACTTACTGTACTTGCACATTGTGTACAGACATTTGTCTGTAACTTGTGTGTTCCCTTCCAGGTTCAAAGTTTTTATATCTTTAAATTTTTTAATAAATATAAGAATACAGCTCTCTGATATTGAGACACAATAAGCTAAATCTACATCTTTTAACTTGCTCTGATGAAGAGCTAAAGCCTCCATTGCTCCTGTGGTAAACCATGAACAATTAGCAAGCTTCAATATTTGTAAATTATCACAGTGTAATATTAGTGGTTGCAAACACTTTGCAGTCAAATTCTTGCATTGGCTTAGGTTTAGATTGACAAGTCCTGTGTTACGACGTAACAAGGGTATCAAATCTGAATCTGTGATGGAGTCACATCTATTCAAGTTCAGAATCTTCAGTTTTGTACACCTCGTGGCGAAAACCTGGAAAATACTTTGTTTCAGCGAATACTTCTTGTTAGAATTAACGTATTATGCTGTAGTACTTAACTCACATTGAACGTGTGTGGTGAAAAGCCTTTATTCATCAATTTTAATGAGTTTAGTTTTGAGAAATACATGTCCACAATCTGAAGACAAGTCCGTGAAACAGTTCGAAAAATAAAACATTCTTCAATAGAGAGGAATGGCATTATCTTCGCTACTATAATATCTTCCCAATACAAATCAAAGAAATGAGTTTGCCTTTTTTTATTCATCTTTGGTAATGTGTTGAAGGCAACTTTAAGCAAGTAGTAAACTAATACTATTATGTTAAAAAATTCTAATAACTAGAATCGTCGATATTGTTCGACGAGAATCATTGTTTTGTATGTAATTTGTTATGACAAGTATAATAAAGGTAGTTCTCATTGTCGTCGTGACTTGTCTTCACAAGTGTCACATCTTCATGTGACAACTGACATCAGACTTTGAATCACAGAGTAACTTATAAACAAAGTATAGAGTAACGAAAAGAATAACGTGTATTTTGTATAGTAATTATTATTTTGGTAAAGAAATATGGCCGCCTTATAAAAGTGATACGCTGCTGCGCCTTAGATTGTTATCGATGATTTTTAATTCCTGACGAGTCGATTCTATTCGTTAAGACTAGATGAATAGGACTTCCCCAATTATCTTAATCTTGCAATAGGCCCGCAGACTTTTCCCGGTTCGATACAACGGGGATGAAATCGTGAACTAGGTAAAACAGGATGAGTAGGAATAATTATAAACTAATTGTTACCATTTTTTCTTGATACGGCCGGAATATAATTTAATAGATTTGGTTACGGCAGCTTATAAGTATTGTCCGTGAATCCATTACCGTAAATTCTTACCAGTAAGGTTTGGAATCTGTTTTGATGTGCCTTGTCACCCCGCAAATCCTTATAATCACAGTCTACGTTACGGTTAGATCGACGTTTTTCAATACTTTTCAATCCTTTTAAATATTTTTTTTTGCCCGTAATGTACTTGTAAACATCTTCACTAGGTACAATATAATCAAATAATCTAAACATTTCCTCCTCTATAACTGCCACTACCCCGCAATTCAACATTGTTCGCTCTTATTTCACGGTTTCTCAATATATATTTTTAATTAATTTTACATCTGTGTAATCTGATACACACATCTCTCAGTTCTTTTGCTTTTTTTTTGCTACCATTCTTACCACATTATGTATCATTATACGTACGGCACGCAATGAAGGCCGTTTTGACGTTTGTCCACTCATGAAGTTTCGTAATAATTAATAATTACATTGAAGGAGCAAATTACTGTTCTTTATTATCAATTTCCGAGGATAAATTGACATTTCACATCACTATTATAATATGTCAAAACGGCCACCATAGCGTGCCGCTAGTATAATAACCAAAGAAATCAACATGCCTTTGTGAACAGGTAGATGCACTTCTTTGTAGACATGCTGGCTGTGCAAAAATGCATAGAAAGCTCTGTTCACTTAGTTACCCACTTTCAATTACCTTTCAAATTTATCATAAATTTCTCCAGTTCCTAGAAAATATATAAGGGCACCGTGACGTTGGTAGACACTATAGTCTTCGTGACGTGTTCACTCATATTGAGACGGCGATCGATTTTGACGCCGAGGCACTTTGGGACCACGCAAAGTCCTGTTCGTTGAGCTGCATCCAATCCTGTCCTATGAGCGCACTCCCAGTCGCGAGCGCCGGGATTTTCCCGCGTTCACAGATAGTCGCCACTTCTTTAGCCATTCTGGCAAGGTGTTGTGCTGGCGCTGCATCTCTAAAGCGGCATGCGTCAATAAAAGCATAAGTCCGATATTTCTCGATGCTTACACAGGGGAAGAAAGTGAAATTATAATTGTAAATTGTTGGTTTTAATAATTTTAGTACCTATTTATAGAATACAAACTGTACGGTACTTGCTGATTTTTATTAGGAATCATGAGAGTAGTTGTACGTGCTCCAATATCCGATGACACAAGTCGCGCTTGGGTTGACAAGCGGACAGAGACAATTGATTTTTGCTCGGGCGTGGTCGATAGCACTACATACGTAAACCGTGTTCACCCTGAGTAACCAGTGATCATCAAGTCTAGTGTTGACGTTCAATACTAGTGTCTACATATAAAACTTTGCAAGCTTGCGATCGCCAGTGACGTTCACCTGGAACACCAGAGTCAGGACTGTTGGAGCTGCTGCGCCGCCGCCACCTGAGTGACGTGGGAGTGTTCAAAGGTTAGTGGATTGCATTTACTTCTTTCCTCATGATTCTTGGTTGATTGCAAGTGCCTAATAAATTCATTTATTTAAAGAGCCAAAACCAGCGACACAAACAAATAAATAGAAATAGATAAATTTAATTTGAATATTTTATGGCATTAAAACGCATGCGTTTTAATCCTTTCTCGCGTTAATCAAAGAAAATACTATATTCTTTAATTTTCATATGTATTTGCCATCTCTGGTTTCCATATTAAAATTCTGAGCGGCACTACAACTGCGCTCGTCACCTTGAGACATAAGATGTTAGAACTCATTTGCCCAGTAATTTCACTAGCTACGGCGCCCTTCAGACCGAAACACAGTAATGCTAACACATTACTGCTTTACTTCAGAAATAGGCGCCGTTGTGGTACCCATAATCTAGTCGGCATTCTGTGCAAAGGAGCCTCCCACTGGTGAATAAACAAAATAAAAAGCAACATCTATTTAATGGTACCAATTACTTTATTTAAAGTGATGACAAGGAGCGCCAACGTCAAGCATTTAACATCAGCGGTTTATTTCAATACAATTGAAAGAGTTGTGTACATTGAATAGCAAAGCTTATACAATGACAGTATACAGCAATAGTTTAATACAAGAATACCGCCAGCGCTAAGTGTTAGCATCTTCTGGGTATCTTGCAGCAAAACGAGCACAGTTAACATATTTCTCTTGTCAAAATTTTCCCACTTACAATTATAAATGGCATGCTCGAATGCGACACAGGCGTCAATAAGCTTTTGCCCAGTGAAGCAATCGATTATTACCATCGCCCATGTGTAGGGCATGTGAAGGTATGTATTTTCAATACCGCCTAGTAATTCTGTCAGGGTAGCTGCCATTATAATAATGTACTCCAATACTTTGCATTGTCGTAAAGCGTGGTCTAGAGTAGCAACTAATTTGATGTTATGTATATGAAATTGAATAATCGTGCTCAGGCGGCTTGCAACAAAATTTGATCGAATAACGGCAAGCTCAGGTTGCGATTTGTTTTTATAATTATTTAGATATTCCAGTGTGTCATCCCAGATGTGAAGAATTTCATTTCTGAGGGCCAACAACTGTGCCTCTACGTAGCCAACTGTTATAAATATAAGTGAAATAACATTCACCATTGTGTAAATACTAATAAAGATACACGTACTCTCACAGGCCGTAGCTATTTCAAAATTTGGTGTTTGGAGCATTGGTTCTAATCCTGTGAAAAAATTAATAAATTTGAACACACCTAAAGATGTTTCAGTAAATTCAGTAAAAATATGAATATATTGCGCGTGTACAATTGTACACGCGCAATTGCGATGAAAAATTCTGTTGTCAGATTCCACGAAACCATGAGTAGACTGCAGTTGCCGTATTGCAAATTGCTCGCATATGAAAATATAGCAAAGCTCAATCTTTGTATGTCATTCGATTAGACTTTTTACTCACCATAAACAACCAAAGCATCTTCAGTGAAATGTCTGCCAGATCGAACAGCCGGCCGCAGTAAAAACATATAACCGTCGACAAGCATGAAAGTAGAAATAGACAGAAACCGTAATTTTAGTTTTCTTAAATATTTTTTCAAGTTCGTATAAAACCTGCTACCAGCCACTACTAAACTGTCCAGTTCCAAGCAACTTACAATGAGATTCTGTATTCTTTCCCTGTGGATACATAAAACAATACAATGACTAAGAGATGAACAGAATTAAAAAAAATATAGGTAGCTAGTTAGCGTATGCTGGCCTGCTTGTATTTCAAATTTGAGTCCAGATAGAAAGTAATAAAAAATCAATCTGACTGATACAGTAGAATTATTATCTCACCCACATGGTTAATTTAACCAGTACAATCAAAGGCTTCCGCCGAACGTTGACTGAATTAATGTCATATGGAATGAATATCAATGGCCCAAGGATCGAACCCTGACTCATGTCTGACTGAGTTTGGTACGTCTCTGACTTGTAAATTCGCAGTTTGTTCAGCTTCTGGCAGTTTTTAAGGTACTCCTAAGGTAAGGTGATCCTTCAGGTCTGAAACCATGTTATTCAATACACAATTGGTGTTCAACTTGCTGGCAACATTTTGAATGAAATATAATTGTTATCATTTAGGAAATTTATTCCTGAATGGTAGTCGAAAATATTTTAGAGCGATGATTTTTTATGATTTTAAAAGTTCTCTCTATCCGCAAGACTGTGCCGCTCGACTTCAAAATGCTTTTGGGAGAAAAGCACCTCGCTTGAGCACCGTGAGGCGATGGTTTGCTGAATTTTAGAGAACTGATAATTAAAACTACTATTAACTATTTAATATTGAAATTGTTTAACTTGAGAAAAGCTTAGGTTATTACTTAATTAGAATTTTGTTAATGTACATTATTAATAACATTTTTTTATCTTGTAAAAGTAACAATTGCTTAGAATGAGAGAGGAGGATTCTGCCTACCGCTAGCGTTAGCGTGAGAGAAAGGGATGCCAGACAGACTGGCACCGTAACGCATTACGTTACGAAGTGGTTTACCCTCCCATAAGTAGTTATCACTTAAAAAGTATGTTTAACAAGAATAATTTTTACCTCATAAAATTATTCTTAATTTTTTTGAACATAGGCGCTGCTTCACTTCTCTTTTCACACTACACGTAAAATGTAATTAAATTTTCTTTTATATTAAGCAGGATTGGTAACTGATTAATATAATAATTTATTCAAACAAAACAAACTTCTAACTATATTTACAATACTATGACTACATAACATTAAAAATATCATTACGTGGAAGCGTACCTAAAATACAGGCAGCATTTTCGCGTTGGATAACTAGGCTGATCCGTTGACCGAGATAGCTGCCAGCGCTTGGGTTTCCAGTTGCCTTATTGAGGCGCGAAGATAGTATTTTGAACATTCTCCGCGCCTCTGGGCCCCACGGGCCAAGTGTATCGACACCAAAGGGCATAAAGATGTATGACTCACTGAGACCAATATATTTGCGACAAATTAACTATTTCATTTTTAAATACAGCATTTAAACTTGTTGGAAGTAATTAGTAGTACGTAATGTAATCTTAATAAAATTTCTACGTATTTTTTTAGTGAAGTCTACCTAATACATACAAAATAATTCTATTCGCAATTACAGGTTTTAATTAATATATACACCAGTGAGAACACGATCAAATTTCAGTTCTGAGGATGGGTAGGTATATGTATCAATAGTATAATATATGACTTTACGACTGATACCTAATTTTGGAGTGTTTTGAAAATGTAAAATGGAACTTGAAAGAAATAGAAATATATTTATTTACTCAAGGTAGTGACAATAACATAATATATATATAACACTTGGTAAACGTCATGAAGCTATATCAGTTTGTAAAGAGGCTATAAGATGAAAGATAAGAAATTCCCAGCCCATCTTTTAAAACATATAACAAATTTAGGTGGCCTTCGCAGATCCAAATAACAACTATAATATAAAATCGCATAATTATACAATCTTGTATACTATAGTAAGACATTTTTATCAACGAAGCTTCATTATATTTCTTGAATTTGTGCTCCTAGTATACAGTCTGGTATTTTATTGTAAAATGGAATACTAAGACCTATGAAGGTGCCCTTAACTCTAGCTACCTTATATGGCACGTACTACAATTAACTCTTGCTTCTTGAATTGAATGATTTTTTTTTTTTTAATCCGGTAATATTTTTTCTAACATTTATTCACATATATGTATTATGAGGGAAGGGTTAGGATGTTTATCAACTTGAATATTACCCGAAGCGCCTTTATGTCGCATCTTATAAATTGCTCAAGTAGTCCTATTTTGGGGCACAAAAATACTATGATCACCTGCAGCTGTTCCCCACAATAACAAATCGTATGTCATAATCCTATGGAAGTACGCAAAATAGACCAATCGAGCTGTATTCACATTCGTCAACTGTCTAATCCTTTTAAACGCAAAAGCTCCAGAACTCTGTTTGCTAAGTTACTAATATGTGGGCCCCCACTGTCATTTAATATTTATGGTAATGCCAAGAATTCAAATTCGAATCTACATATTCCAGAGTCTTAGAATCTAGCATTTGTTTCACATTAGGTGGTTGAAATCGAATACAATTGTTTTTATTTACTATTTCGCAATGGGTTATTATTTTGTGAACCAATTTAATAATTTTAACAAAGTATCATTAAGCATTTTGATATCCACCATGTCGTGTATTTATTACGTGTCATCAGCAAATAAAAATATATCCGCGACTTTCTCTACAATAAATGGAAGACCGTTAATATGGACTAAAAAGAGAAACGGCCCAAGGATCGAGCCCTGTGGCACGCCTATCTCTACATTGGAGCCTATTGATTGTATACTGCAAATGTCTATAAGTTGTTTACGACTCTTTAAGTGAAAAGTCCTTAATTTTAAACAATGGTGGCGAAGATCATAAAACTTAAGCTTAAGTAAAAAGGTACTTAAATCGACGCAATAGAAAGCCTTCGACAGGTCACAGAAAATATCTATTCCATCATGGGAGTCCTCCCAAGAGTCAAACAAATGTTTAACAAGAGAAATTCCAGCATCCATGGTTGACTTTCCCTTGGTTAAAGATTAGTATAGAAACTGTCTGGATGCGTTATTTAGTGTCGGTATTGAGGAAAGAACAATGGCGTAATTTTATCTGACTATAGGAATAACCGTCTAAGGTTAGGATAGTTACAAAAAAAACTTCGTAGATAATTTGACTTGTTAGATAAAATTGTATTGCAAAAGGAACCGGGGAAATAAATAAAATATTTATTTCATTTTCACATTATATGCTGTCACGACTATGAAATCACATCCATTTTAGGTTAGATCCAGGAAAGTTATCTGTCAAATGACTGACAGCGATGAGCGAGTGATCAATGAGTTTCTAATTTCTATACCTGTCACCTATGATCTACCTAATGCTAATAATACCTATCAATTATAGTTACCGCTGTTGTGTTGTTTTGTGCTTTCTTTATTTTAATAAGTAGTTTATATTTTACCTGGCTTGGTTTTGGACTTGAATAATATCTTTCTCTCGTTTTAAACTCTGAACCTCATTTTGAACTACTTCTGCACTCCATTACCAGACTATGATTATGCCCCACGATTTGGTCTAACGTACGCTGTTTATATAACAATAAACAAAATAAAATATTTTGCTTGTTTAATTTACCTACTTCTACAAAATAAGATCTTGGATCGAGAAAAAGACATTAGAAAACTAGGTACTTATTTTACCAGTTTTTTAAGATTATAAAAATGGAAGTACTTAGTTTAAAAGTCGACCCGAGCCTTAAATTCGGGCGTAGGTTAGGCACACTAGAAGTACCTACGACTATGGATTGCGCATTTGACTTCCCTCTTATAAAATTACTTATAAAGCTATGGACAACCAACTCTGGTTTGTTGCAAATAAACTGTTATTATCATTGCATCAAGTAACAAGTTTCCATTTTATCATAATATAATACTCAGAGTTGTTGACCGTAGACGTTAGTAATTAGGTATTTATTAACTATTTGCCTATGGTTACTAGTTCCTATCCTTAAAGATTTTTGGAATTGGTGTTATTCAGTGTTATTGTTGTTGGAACATGTTAGTTGGAATATAATAGATAAGTATAATATAGTTAGAACGGTAAAGTAATAAAAATAAAAACCTGACCTAAAAACTCAAACAAAATAATCATTTATTTCTCCATTATCCCGGTTCCAAATTAAAAATGAATAATGTCAGTAGATGCAGAAAATTATAGAGAATTAATTAGTACACGTCAGTTCTTAAGACGCAAATATTTTGTAGTATGAAACTTCGCCATTGTTCTTTGAATTTCATCT
Organism: Leptidea sinapis; assembly: GCF_905404315.1. Classification (NCBI taxonomy): domain Eukaryota; kingdom Metazoa; phylum Arthropoda; class Insecta; order Lepidoptera; family Pieridae; genus Leptidea; species Leptidea sinapis. Next base: position 13,461,648 of record NC_066271.1, on the reverse strand, counting down.
TGAATTTGTATAAGTAATAGAATATCATTCAAAATATAACAATAATATCATATGGATACTACATTAGGTAATACAAGGGTTGATATTGAGTGACAACTTAATATAATTTTCTTGATAGAAATTTAATTTAAAACTTAAAATTTAAATAATTTTAAATAATTCAAAAAGTTAAAACAAAATCGAAACTTAAAAAGCTAAAACCCGACTGCTCCTTAACAAATTGTAAAGTAGACAAACAAGAAAACACTATTCAAATATACGGTGCTATAATAACGTGTGCAAATAAATGAAGTATTATTCATCAGTAACGATTAGGTAAATTTCAGTGCTGTTATTACTTACAACTATTTTTCAGTTTGCTATTACCTTAAAGGGTGTAAGTCAGTTTAAACAGTTCTTGCTCTTCTGTTTTGATGTTTTTTCTTAATTTATTAACCGACTTCAAAAAAGAGGAGGTTCTCAATTCTATCGTTAATTTTTTTTATGTATGTACACTGATTACTCTGAGATTTATGATCCGATTTACGCAATTTTTAGCTTTAGTTCGATGCGGAATAGATGCCATTTGGTCCCATAAAAATTTTACATAGTTTGGCCCAGTAGTTTTTTTTTTATGTACGGCTTGTATTTTTGTGTACAGCTTTTTTAGGAGTTTTCATTCAGGTTGATTATGTATTATTATTATTAACTGACACTAAAAATAAAAAACTAAGTTTAAAAAACCGACTTCAAAAACTCAAAATTATTAAATAACTAAAAATTAAATTTAATACACCTCTTATGCAAACCTTTACCTTTAATATCAATAAAATACTATTATTTGTATGTGCTACATATTGATAGCTTTGAAGTCGGTGCCAAGCCAAATGTAATAGTAGTACCTACACTCGCCACGAGTGACTTTGAGCGTGATAGCTTCGTCTAGAACAAAACAACCCAAGCGGACAGACACGCGTGGCCAGACAACCTTAATAATAACAGTGAGTAAGCTGTTTATAATATTAAGTTTTATTTTGTTTAAGGCTTAGCACCGCCTTTCAGTTTTTGAAGTCGGTTGTTTTAAACGTAGTTTTTTTTATCTTATTATATAGTAAAGCAATATGTATAAATGCGGAGGTTTTAAGCTAGAGTTATTCTAAATTATTTGTTGCTCTTTGTTTAGCCATTCAATAATGAAATTCTTGTTCTAAAAGATTTTCGCTCATCTATCAACAAACTGCCTCCTAATCACTCTGTTCTCAGCTTGTTGCAGGGCATTCGGGGCAATGAGTTCCATTATGGTTTCTAGTAGTCTCTATTAGAGTAGGGGTTCGGTGATCGGTTAAAATACGTTACTTACTTCACTAACGAATTTTGCCAGTGTTTGGCGCTTTTTAGGTTTACCAAACATTTTTAGAGCGGAACTTAAGTATTTAAGTATGAAATTGTGTTGCATTTGCGCGAAGTGTCACAACTACTCGTGAACGTGGTCAGCAATTAAATTCATACGATACATCTATTTTTTGCCACTCGCAAAGAATTCTATGAATTCTATGTCGATCGAATGAGAATTTTAGCCATGAAAGCGTAACAGAGAAATAGAAAAACGTTCATTCTCATTAATAGTAGGTAATATTAGTTAGAATTAAGCTGATGTCAGAACTTAAAACGATTACAACTGAAAACCGCCCGTTATTAAACTTACGCGTCTTAATATTCGGGATAAGCCTTAAATTAGAACTTTAAAATAGCATTACATTTCGAATATTAATTTACCTGCATACGTCGTCATAAATGGGACTGAGAAGGAGAAAATCGATTAACCAAACATACATGATGCATTGTGTGATTTGGTGCAATACCTAATGAATACACTCGTGCTAATATTTGTCGATGGTAATTACTCTTCGTGTTTAAAATGAAAATAAAACTTAGCAAAGTGAAAAGTTTTGTATTGGCTTGTATATTATTTTTATTAATTACTGGTCCGCTGGATAAATTATTTGGAATAACTATTTTTATTTATTTATTGGGGTAAACAAACAGTGAAATATCAGATCTTTCTAACTAAAATACATTTTATGGTAATACTTAATGTGCCACCAGCACCGTTAACTACAGATTAATTATAAAAATTGAAAAAGTTAAAAATATTACAAGATTAAAATGTAATAGATACAAAAAAGACAGTGAAAAAAGTGCAATAAACTATAAGTTTTAAACAATATAAAAGGTATTAGTTATGATTTCAATGCTACTACTATTTGGTTTTTAAACATTCCAACTGACGTGCACAAATTATCAATATGATTAAAATTTACATAAAGTGCTTCACCAATTCGATCTAACGGAAAGCGTTTGCCTGCGTTTGTACGACATAATGTGGTGGCAAAAAGTTGATGAGCAATATACTGCATAATTACGTCAATTTGTAAGCACCTGTCCTTAAGTTCTCATAATTATAAACCTTTAAAAGTTGGTCATAAGGTAGTCTACTGCGAAAACATTTATGATGCACATGGCGTAAATACTTTTATTGAATATATTCCAAATGTATATGTATTCCTGATGGAATGACGCTGGTGGCTTGGGCACGGGGAAGGGCGCTGGTGTGGGACGCTACTTGCGTCGACACTCTGGCTTCTTCTCATGTCCAAGTTACGTCAGTTGGTACTGGGGCTGCTGCTTCGACTGCCGAAGACAGCAAGCGTTGCAAATATGTTGGCCTCGGTGAGTCATACATCTTTGTGCCGTTTGGTGTCGAGACACTTGGCCCGTGGTCCCCAGAGGCGCGGAGAATGTTCAAAATACTATCTTCGCGCCTCAATAAGGCTACTGGAAACCCAAGCGCTGGCAGCTATTTCGGTCAACGGATCAGCCTTGCTATCCAACGCGGTAATGCTGCCAGTATTCTTGGTACGCTTCCACGTAATGATAGTTTTAATTTTATGTATTCGTAGTATTGTAAATATAGTTATAAAATGTATATTGAATTGAATTAATATATATATAGCCCTTTATTGGATTTAATTGTTATTCCCGCGAATCATAAGTTAATAATATGATGCCCAATAAAAGTACAGTCATCTATTTGAATATGACGTAATTAGTGCGATGAGGCCGAATCTTTCAAAACTAAGAAGCAAATTGATCATAACTAACCTAATAACTCGTTCTGGAAAAAATAATGATGATTGAGTAGTTGAAAACGAAGATTACTGGGATCACTAAACTCACGTCCACCTCAACAACTTAATACCCGAAATTTTGGACCTACTTCAGTTAAACGAAAAGGTTCTTAAATTAAAACGTAAAGATATCATAATAAACTCGAAATAGTTACATCTGTGCAACTTTTAATTGATCTTTTAGAAGCTTATGATGTTGCGGAGCAAAGCTAGTACAAAAATATGCAGTGAATTAAATATTAACGGAGCTTAAAACACAACTGCTGTTATTAGTGCTTCAAATGCATTCTTAATCGAAACGTCAATCAAAATGACACCTATCCGTATTTATTTAGAAACTTATCATTTTATACCTTGTGTTCGTTAATTTAATTTGGTTGTTTCTATCCGTAGTTAAAATGTATATATATATAAATACGTACCTATTTAAAGGTAAAATTTTTGCTTGTCACCGATGCACTAGAATGTTTTAAATCCTTTTAGGACAGACCATAAATCTTATGTAAGTATTATCATTAGTATTTTAGTAACACTTTGTCACAGAGGTCTGTTTATGTATATATTTGTGTTGTTTCAACTTTTTGAAACATTTATTTGACGTACTTTCATCTCAATTCAGAAGTAAAGCTGTATTACTACCGATGTAATTGACAGATTATCTCTGGTGCAATATTAGAGGAAAAATTAACAATACAACAGAACAACAAAAACAACGATACAGTAGATTGTATTGTAGGAAAACAGTGTTTTGTATAACACGGCCACAATATCTATGAACCTCGCTGGAACGCTAAGCACCTCCCGTTCTCCTTTCACCACCTCGAGCTCGCCCTATTGGGTCAGTAAGGTTGGCAGTTTCATTACCGTTAGGTAAATTTGTCGTGTTATTTTCGTGCTGTCACTGCTTTGTTTTTGAAGTTTTCATTGTTACGTTTTGACTTATATTGTTAATACTTCTGTAGTTTGTCCCCTAGTGTTGTGAATTTCCATGCCATGATGTTGAATGAGCACTTCCCAGGTAAGCCTCTTGCTCGTTCGCATCTTGTCATATAAAAATAAAAGCTTAAAAGAACACCGTTTACATGATACTTTAGGTACCGTGTAATTTTACTCTACTTTACTAATACATACAGTATAACTGAATTCCGCCAACCTCCACTACGGTTCATTCCATTAAAATCCGGGCCACCTGCACATATAAACTTTCAACATCTACTGCACCATCTCTGAGTTCACATTATGAACCACTCTGATAATTTTATCAGTCTCGAAACTATATTCATCAATTTTAAAACAGATGCAGCAATATGAAATTTCATGCCTCCTGCTTTCAAAATTATGGAATTATATATATTGTTAGTTTATCTCCTTAAGAGTAAAATGTACACGTCTTGTGTGTAGTGTTCAAAAATATGTAAATTTGAGGCAATTTGAAATTTTTATAGGGCATTATTTATGACAAAATAATAATATTCCCAAAAAGACATTTTAGTGGGACTTTCTACCTGCCAGGTGATCTAAAAATTTGTGTATAGGTGCGAGTGAGTAGCGCTATAGGCAAGCCGTAGTGTGAGAGAGAGCGCTTATCGGCAGCTGTCTGCGTTCTATATATTATATTTTTGTACTTAAAATAATTTTTCAGTTTTATAATTATTTTATACCTCAATAAATCTGATTTTGAGATTTTATATTTTTTTCAACGCAACATAATTATATAAATCGCATGTTGCCTAAAGGCTAAAATAATTTTTTTGAAAAAAAAATAAATGTTTAAAAAAATTAGGGGTTTATTTAGCCCCGCTACTCACCAGCCAGGTCTGCAGTTTCGAGTTGGGGTATATAAGGAGAGGCTTAGATCAAGTTTTCAGCTTGCCTCAAATACTTACTCTGTTTGTGATAGAAAAAGATCTGGCCGTCCACGTAGTGTTGTAAGGTCGTCAAAGCAGTAAAGGGAAAAGTTCGAAGAAATCCTGTCCGAAAGCTAAAGATTTTATCTCGGGCGATGAAAATAGCACCTAGAACCATGTTGAATATTTTAAGAGATGACTTAGGACTTGCAGCCTTTAAGAGATACTGGTCATTTCTTAGCTGATAGTTAAAAAAAGAATAGGTAAAATCGAAACAACTACTGAAGTGGTACGCAAAGGGAGGTCAAACAATAATTTTGTTTACGGATGAGATAATTCTTACAACTGAGCAATAGTTTAACAAACAAAATAACCGTATTTATGCTAAAGCCTTAAGGAAAAAAACAACTAAAGAAATGAAACTTACCCAAAGATTGGTGCTAGCTCTCGGACCATAAGCAAAAGTGGACAGCCGGGTGAATTGTCTCATTAAATTATCATTTTATATTAATTATTTAAACAAAATGTTTAAGACTACCCAAGGAATAAACATAAATAAATACGTAGTGAGTATGTAAATTTAAAAAGAAATAATGTATCGTAGCTAAATATTAAAGTAATTAAATTTAATTCCAAAGACCACGAATATTTGGTTTCAAACACCTATAAATACTAATTTAAACAATCAATTCTTTATGTATTTCCGCAGCTGCAACCTGTAACTTCAGATTATGTAGAGATGTTGAAATGGTTACAAAGACTGACAGAAGCTCGGGATCTACCAGCAATGATAAAGAAAATCGCATTTTTTTTAAGATTGCTGACTCTTAATATTGACAAACGTAACAAGAAGAGTAAGTAGCGGTAAAATTATCTAAGCACTGCTAAATATAGTCAAAATTATGCTCAAATAGTGATTTTGAGTGTGGAAGCAGTAGTGTCCTAGGAGACTAGGCCACGTGGTAGTCCTCTTATGTCCGGCGGTCGTCGATGGTATGGCACGATGCCACGCAAATGCTGGGATCGCGCTCTGTCGGCGCGTACGATCACAGAGTTGCTCAGGCGACCAACGATGTAGTCCAGGCTCTCCATGCGCAGGTCTCTGGAGTTGTCCTGATTCCGTACGAAGCGTGGTGTTCCAGAGATGGTGTCAGCGTCAGCGAATGCTGCGCTCGCAGACTTACGGCCCGCCTCGCTTACAATCGCTCACAATAGTGAGACATCTTCTTTTATAGACTCCACCCTCTCCTCCTTTCAATTTCTACAGTATATTTACCAAATGTGTTAATAACGCTGTTCCCGGACATCTCGTACAAAGGCCCGCTATTACCATACCCACTGTGTTATTTTAGTCGTTTCAATTCCGATCATAGACAGAATATTCTAATGTATAGACAATCTGACAGCCCGACAGTGCGAAATCAATATTGATATGTCAATGTGTGTGGTTTGCTAGTCTCATATTCATAATACTTAGTAGCTAATTTCAAGTGTGGCTGACTGATTGTGTCAAACAAAATCGATTACAGTAACAATAGATTAGTTTTCCTTTTCCATATTGCTGTGTCCGTTAGAGATGTTCTTTTGTCTTATATGGTTTGTTTGTCTATACGTTAGTATATTGTAAGTCTATGGGCCGACACTCCGTCCCATTCGACAATCCCGGGGACGCAAACGACAAAATTAATATAATACATATTCATACACTTTTATAGTAAAATCCCAGTCTTTTTGAACGACATTGACATTTCGAAGTAATATTAATTACTATGTTCATTATTATTTTTATATTCACCTATATACAATACCGATATACCACATAATAATATTATGTTAATAATATATTTATTGTTTTTCAATATATGTTTCTTCACTATTACACACTTTTGATTTCGTTGGAGCCATTGTAAAAGAAGATGTTCCAGTCTTCCTGAGAAACGGTCTTGCACTTGGCTCATACAAAAACCCAATACTCAGAGAGACCTTCACAAAAATCGTCATAGTGATGATCACGTCCATATCTGTCGAGCATCATCTATCAAATGTCTTGTTTTAAAGTGCATTTAATGTCATCTTTACTATTTTCTGTGCCTACAGGCGTCCCACAAGGTTCTATTTTAGGTCCATACAGCTTAATGATGTTCCTCAATTATTTACTCGCCCAGAAAACTCTTTCTCATCTACCCTAGCCTTGTTTGGGCAAAATATTGCACAGTAACTTTAGTTCAATGAATGTATAGTTAAGGAGTTTAATGTCGCGTTGAAATATTATTTAACGCTTGTTCTTGATAAAAAGTATAATCAGCGAAACTTAATTTAAAATCAAACTAACACTCTATCAACATTTATTTCCATTCCAGAAATCCCGATAATATCGTACTTGGTCACAACTCTAATATCTGGTGCGTATTACTACGTTTATTTAATATCTGTTATGTGGTGCGTATTTTGGCGACAACCTGCGCTTGACAAAATTGATGCAGTTATTGTGTTTTCGTTAGGCGTTGCTAGCGAGATATCAGCCTTCAAGCTCATCTATATGAATATTTACAGGTAAATAACAAAGGTATAATTTGATCATTACTTATTTTATATTATAATCTTTAAGTATTAACCCCTCGACATTGTTGCAGGTTATGCACTTTGTACTAGTTATGTTATTTTTTTCTAATGTAATAATTTATTGTGTAATTGTTTTGTGTCCCAAATAAAAAAAAAAGTGAATTATTACCACTGTCTCCACAACTGTGTATAAAGATATGACAATACACTTTATCATGGATTACGTATTGATGAACGAGTGCATCCATTTCACGGGGCTAGCAAAAGAATCTGCAAGATACGTTACAGTTTGATCGAAGCTTTAATCGAGTTACTCTTTCCAGGAATACCATAACCGATGTTGTATCTAAATACTTGGCAATCGATTCTAAGATAGTACCCGGCAGCAGGATATCTATAAATTTAAACAAATCAATGAGTTTAATTAAAAAGCGCGCCATGATATTTTGGATTGTTATAATTTTCAATGGTGTTTGTTACGCGGGTAAACCAATAGTAGTCCCTGGCAGGCATCTAATGGAAGATACGCTGTCTGTTTACGGTAAGATGGTGAAGCGGTTGCATAAATGAAGCATAGATTTAAAAAAAAAATGCCGAGGCGAGTAAAGTGTGTGTCAGTTTTCACAGGAGCTGTGTGCACCTCTACGGTGCATTTTCAATTATTTTTTTTTCACGTTCAACTAATCTATAGAATGAATTTCTTAACGCAGTGTTTTATACGATTATGCGTAGGTCTAACAACCTACGAGGCTGATAACGCTACTGTGATTTATGGCTTTATTTTCGCTTCCATCGATGTAAGAATTATAGCCTTCTTTATTGCATACGTGGTATAAGAATGTTCTCAAGCCATTCAATATATCAATCAATGCCTCTTTTAACTTTGTTACAGTGAACTAGATAAGATTTAAATTTTTTGTGATGAGATAGACAAATGCCAAGTTTTTTAAGTACCGTGTTTTGACCGTCTTATATACCTAGTCAGGTCATAAGTTCTGTTACAAATTTAAATGCATTTTTATGACATAATGTACTCTTAATAAAACTTATATGTATTAATCATTGACGTTTAATAAATAACTAGACTCACAATCACGCTCGAACTGAAAGAAAACTCTGCCTACGTGACTTTTAGGCAGAGTTTCCGTTCAGTTCTGTTTCGACCGCGCTTTGAATACAACGCCACACAATGACAACGTGTGCAGTGAAAAAGTCCAAGTAACAGCATATCCATACCTAAAAAGGTTGGACTGTCGTATTTCCGGTAAAATTGAAATTAAGAAAATTGTGTAACTAACTTAAAATTTTTAAAATTCCAAATGCATTTAATTGATTAAACAATGTTCTTGCTTCGTGTTCGCGTCCGAGTTTCTAATGAGTGTATACAATAGACTTTGAACATTACTGCCACGACATAAGGTGTTAATTTGAATGAATCTTTTAATGTTATCGTTATCGTTAACGTGTATAAAACGCCGTTCGGGCATTTTTTGACGAACTTTTATAAGGATTGCGAGTCTAGTTGTTTTTGAACGTCGATCAAAAAAATATTAAAAAATTCTATTCGAATTCTGTCTGTCTATGAATCTATGCATTAGTTACATTTTATCATTTAGTTACATTACGCACTGTTTCCATTTGAAATTTAGTCACTGTTTGTTCTAGAGATTTCATAAGCAAATCGATGTGGGCGTGTCGCTTAGAGCAGGCCAAGTCTTAAGGAGTTCAGAACTCAGATTTGGGTTAGTTAGATTTCATTCCATAGTTTTAGGTATGGGGATACACGGTCATGAGAATCGTACTAAGGATTAATTATTTATTATAAACAAATCTCAATAAAAGCTAATATTATAATATAATATAATTTAATATTAAATATTTTTTACAGGATTGGACCCCGTTTTCCAGACACCAAACTATCAAATAGCCTTCACACTTACTGCAATGGGCGTCTTCTTTACAACCTATCTCACGTCAAATATCAGTGCTCTGCTAATTGTGCTGATTGGTTACACTGAATCATATATGCTCGCGTTGAGTACAGAATTAGTGAACTTATGGGAAGATGCAAAAACTTATGAAGATGGCATTGCAAATAAAGATAATGAGACAAACGAAATGGGAGATAGGAATATTCGTTTAAACAGATATATACGCAAGCAATTAGCAGGAGTCGTCAAAGATCACACAACTCACATTGATTTAATTCGTAAAATTGAATCAGTATTTCGAGGGGCCCTAGCCATTGAATTTTTATTGTTAATCGTGAGCTTGATAGCCGAATTGCTGGGGGGACTAGAAAATACTTATTTAGAATTGCCTTTCGCTCTTATGTCTGTTGCAATAGACTGTTTGATGGGACAAAAGCTGATGGATGCTTGTGAAGTCTTTAACGATGCTATATATGATTGTAAATGGGAAAATTTTGACTTGAGTAACATGAAGGTAGTGCTGCTAATGATGAAGAATTCACAGAAATCTCTGAAGATATCAGCTGGTGGTGTAACCACACTAAGTTTCACATCTTTAATGGCAGTTCTCAAATCAATATACTCGGCGTATACAACATTGCGAACAACAATGTAGAACAAACTTTATTTTCTATAAGTATAAAAATTAAGAGATCTTGTTATAAATAATTTAGGTAGTTGCTATTAGTTGTGCATAGTAAATGCATATAAAATCAATTGTTTTACTTATTTATCCCCATGTTCTTAACGAGCAACAAAGAAAACCTTCCGAGGTTTTTTCATTCCGATGGTGTGGTTAATTTTATAATTAACCATCTATACCTCACAGTTAGTCACGAATATAGAAAATTAAACCTATACTTTGCTGAAATTCAAAGGATTGAAATCTCACCACAAATGTTTCCTTGTCATTGCCATAGTTAGTTGTGTAGTCAATTTGGGTTGGTTGATTTGAGTGCAAAAAAGTCAGTCAGTCAACTATGGCCAATAAGTTTATAAACTCTACATCTAAGGAAAAGTGTGACTTGACGTTATTGTTCAGTCTTGAAACTCTTAAGCACGTGACAAATACAACAAAGAGGAGGCCTCTTTCAGGGTTAGCCTAATGGGCCTCTCAATCTGGTTACTGTCCACCTGCGATCAATGAGACGCGCTACATGACCTCCAATTTCCATTTGGGTTTTCATCCGCGGCTTAGTGTATCAATGCTGGATGCACTTCAATTGCAATTAAATATTAATTTATTCTCACGGACATGGACAGTGAGGCACCAAAACAAGTCGGTAAACATTGTAAATACATAGCCCCACGCATACACTTACACTAATACAAGCCGATCGGCCACCATTATGAGATTTGCCATCGTCTGTGACAGATCGACAGTTTGCGTCGCAATAAAATAGTTTAAAAATGCCGTCCTGCGTTGTGAAAAAGTGTAGAAACAATAATATAAAAGTATTTGTGGATATATGATTATTTAAGGGAGAGAAAATTATGTGACTTGTATACCCCGTAACCGCACACACACAAGCACCTTTATGTGCTTCACTTGCTAATATCACGGCGCGGAGTCCTTCTTTTTTTACTAGTCCGTGTTTATTCTATGTACTTTTTACCCTACTCTCTATTTCTTGATAATTTCTGTCTATGCTGAATCTAATCTGATCCCAGTAAATATATAGTTCTTTATATTCTAGCTCATCATTTCTAATTTGATTGTTGATTTTATCTATTTGGCTTTTGTTTTTGTGAAATTTATTTGTAAGTCCATTTGTAGGTTAGCATTGTGTTATGTTTCTATCATATTTTGTAGTCGGCTGCTTGTTCTTGCTTCGCACGTAATTAATAAAACCATTACTAATTATACAAAATGAAACTCTTTGAATTTAAGCTTTGTACGTGACAATGCAATAAACGTTTAATTATTAAAACGTCATGTTATCATGACTTTGCGAAGAAATAATTGAAAGATCAGACAAATATGATTGTTTGTCTTGTTTGAATGAAAAAAATCAAGGACAGACATGTATCTTAGTGCGTCAGAAGTAAACAAAATTATATAAGCAGTTGTAAAATATTAACGTCACTCAAATTGCGTTTTGGAACCTGTTGATATACATCTAATCTTAATATATATAAATTAGAATAGAATAGAATTAAAATTTATTGATAACAAAAACCACCACCATACAATTATTAAAATGATACAAACCAAAATAAGTAATAATTTCTTAAAACAAATTAAATAATATAATTTATAGCTTAAAACGAAAAAGGTACTGTGCGGCAGTGAATGTCACCAAATGGAGCTAACTCAGTAAAAAGCTGCGATGGCGTGGTGCCAATGTAGCACTGGTTTTCAGTAGCCCCAACATTATTGAGTCTGGGAGTAGCAGCGACTAGTAATTTTTAAATTATAATTATGAATATGTCTATGAATATAAATAAATAACTGCAGTATAGATCTAATTTTTGAATTTAACTCTTAAAAAAATATATATATATAAATAAAAAAAAAAATTGAACGTTAAAAGAAGATCATTTAAATCTTGAGGTTATTAATAATCAATAAGTTTTAATATATATTATAGTTACTATAAATGTTAATATTATAATATTAAATTTAAAAGAGGTACAAGCAGTTAAACAGGTTTATAAATATCATTAAGTAGGTAATTTTTAGTTTTTATTTTGAAATTTTGAATGGTATTACTAAGTTGAAGTGGAGGTGGCAAATCATTCCAGCACTTGGTGGCTTGATATCTAAAATTTCGCATTTAAAACGCAGCAGTTCGGTGGCTAGGAATAGCTAATATACGAAAAGCTGATCTCGTATCCATATTCAAAGCTTTCAGCTGTCCAAGCCATTCTAACTTTTGATATAAGTATGCTGGTATTTTCCAAGCAATTATGCCAAAGAGTAACACAGCAAGGTGTAAATGCCTTCTTCCGTCCATCTTGAGTACTTTTGCCTCTTTGAGATATGGTGTAACGTGACTACGGGGAGGAATATTCCAACAAAATCTAGCGCACGCATTCTGCACTCGCTGTATGGCATTTTTAGTTTTACTCAGTAGTCGTGGGCCATAAACGGTGTCCATATAATTAAATTTAGAAAGGACGAGAGCATCACACAGACGTATGCGTGTTTCTAAATTTAAGTATTGTCTTATTTATATAACACTTTACGACGATAAAAACAATTTGAAATTGTCAAGTTTATATATTTTTCGAATCGCAGACTTTCATCCATTATCAGTCCTAAATTTCTTGCTTCATGCACACGTTCAATTTTATAATTATTAATTTTTATATCAAGATTGTATCGCTCAATTGTATTTATACCATTCTGTGTACCGAAAATCATATATTTTGTTTTAGCTGGGTTGAGAATTAATGAGTTTTTCTCTGACCATTTGTAAATTTCGTTTAAATCGGAATTAATTAAATTGATTGCATCAACTATGTCGTGAGGATTGAAAGATAAATATAGTTGAATGTCATCTGCATACATTTGATACTTACAGTGCTTTATATTTTGCAATATGTCCGCACTATACAAAATAAATAAAAGAGGGCCTAATATAGAGCCCTGTGGAACTCCTCTTTTCATGTTACTATACTCTGAATAGCGAACTTTACCATCTTCTTCTGTGGTTACAACTTTCTGAGCTCTATGACTGAGGTAACTATGAAACAATTGTATAGCATTTTCACTGAGTCCATAGTAGGCTAATTTTGATAGTAATAGAGTTAAATTTAAGGTGTCAAAAGCACGAGAATAATCAAGCAATACTAAAATGGTTACTTTACCCACATCCTGAGCTGCTAGAATGTTGTCAACTACGTCTAAGAGTGCAGTCATGGTACCTCTTTTCTTTCTGAACCCGGATTGATGTTCTGGTAAAATTTTATAGGTTTCTAAATAATTTATTAATTGCTTATAAACAATTTTTTCAATTATTTTAGAAGGACAAGGAAGAACACTAACGGGTCGGAGGTCTTTAAAGTCATCGGGGTTGTCTTTTTTTGGCACAGGACGGATAATAGCATGACGCCATAAGTTTGGAAATGAGTTAGTTTGGAAGGAGACATTTATTATATGTGTTAGTATGGATAGTATATTAGGCATTGTCAGTAGTACATGTCAAGTGAAATACCAATCGCTTGCGATTTAAGTTCAAAAAGAGCTTTACGTACTATATTATCATCAATCGTTTTAAATTCAAATGTTGTATTACTGTGTCTGTGAAATTCATAGTAAGTCAGAGTTGAAAATGTCACATGGCCAGTGCCTGGAATTTGAAGGAAGTGGGAATTGATTTTATTTGGATCATTAAGATGATGAGGTAAATTACAAATTTTATGTTTTGAAGTGCTTGAGGAACATAACGTTTCAAGTCCTTATAAAACTGTACATGTGCTACATTATTAGTTTTACGAGCTCTTTTAAATGCTTCATCCCGCCTTTTCATGATCAATTTTATATTATACGTAATCCAAGGGTATTGAGTATTTCGAGTAAATCGTGTTGTATTAGGTGCATAAAAATCAAACAAAGATATAATAATACTAGTAAAATTGAGAACTATATCACTTACGTTATTCATTGATAATAATTTGTCCCATGTAATGCTGTCCAGTGCTTGTTGAAAACTAATTCTATCAATATTTTTGAAGGGTCTGTAGGTAATAAATTTTGGTTTCATTTGATGCTTGGGAAAATCCAAGATACATGTGTGATATACGCATGAGAACTTAATGCCTCTACATGATCCACAACAACATGTGTGACAGAAAGTGTTCTGTTAGCACACACACAATCTAGTTGTGTTTCTGAGTGAGCAGTGAAATGCGTAGGTGTCGAGACGTGCTGTATTAGATTAAACGAATTTAAAAAAAGTTCAATTTTTTTAAAGTTCGAATGATTGTTACACAACCCATTAATCTTGAAATCACCCAATATAACGACATTGTCACACCAGACAAACGATCCCAAAGATTCCGTTAACGCATCAAAAAATGTCTCAGGGTCCATCCACGGAGGGCGATGTGCTGTACCTACTACAAGCTTATTACCACTTACCTCGACCTTGAGCCACATTTGTTCAACCGTAGGAGCAATAGGGTGCGACAGAATCCGCATCGAAATATCTTTTTTCGCGTAAAAGCCAACACCACCCCCGCGCGAGCGCACGCTGGGAGGGCGCGGCACGTGGTGCAGTCTGTAGCCAGCCGGGGCTGGAGCGAGGCCCTCATGCCCAGCGCGCAGCCACGTCTCATTGATACACATCAGATCCACGTTTTGTCGATCCATTGCTACGAGAAACTCGTCGTGATTTGTGCCAAGGGATCCCGGATTAAGTAGCCCAATTTTTAATTTGTCCTTCCTATTTGGCATAATTTTTAAATATAATATTATATATAATAATTAAATAATATATAAATATATTTAAAGTAGTATATTTAATATGTGTAATAAAGTGATAAAATACTAATAAATAACGATCAAAAACTATAGCATTAAAGCAACCATACAATAACGAAACTTTTAAATTTATAAGATAATTATATAATATTATAAAAGAATAAAGCTAGTTTGATATATAACTTTTAAACTGCATAATATAGCTGATTTTAGACCGCATTTTATTTTTGATGTAATTTATCTTAATAAAATTGAGAACATAATATAATACATTTCTAATACGCAAAACGTGACTTATCACCCCATTTGAAAATTTAAAATTTAAATAATATTTAGATTTGGCGCACAGTACTCTTTTGTATAAATTCGATACTACTATATCATTCATAAAATTACACACTCCTAAGAAACCTATGGAAAAAATATATAATATAAAATTAAAATGAAACATATAGAGATTAAAATAAATATTAAAAAAACTAACCAATCTGAAATCTAACTGACAATAACAAATAAATATTAAACACAAAAAACCTTTTTTAAATCAGACTGATCGAATTATAAATTTTTTAGACGAACTGTCTCGTCTAGCATATATCTGACCATCACGAGTCCAGATAAAACGCCAATTTAGTTTTCGGCCTAGTTCACGCGACTTATAGAACAGGTTACGATTATCGAATGTTAAATGTTCGTTAACGTAGAACCTTTGCGGTTTGTGACCTATGCCGGTCCCCGACGTATCAGCGTGGCGCCGTACCCGGGCCGCGTGCAGCAGCTCGTCACGCAGGTGTCGGCGAGCGAGCCTACACACTATGGCTCGCGGGCGCGTGCCCTCACCTCCCGCCGGCCCGCTCGACGCCGCCTCACCCCGCGCGGCCCGCAGGGCCCCGCATCGGTGCACGTTGACGATGTCACGCTCGTCGATGGCTAGACCTATCTTCTGCGCTACGGTGATGGAGAAAATTCTCGCCTCCACTTTTCTCTACTCCGGTAATTTCTACGTCGTTCAGTAGTCGCTCTTGTTCGCTATTATTGAGTCGCTTCCGTAGCGCATCAAGTGAACTGTTCAGCTGAGCATTTTGTTGTTGGACGTCTTCGAATTTAATTAAATTTGAGGCGTCCTCAAGATTTGACACCCGTTGTTCTATTGTATCGAGCTTTGTATTAAATTCAGATACCAATGATGACAGTTTTGTCATCTCAACTCTAAAGCCCGACAACTCTGAGCGCAACAGTTGAATTTCTCGAATTAGAGACGGGGTCTCGCTTGGTTCAGATTCGATGGTGACATCTTCGCCATCCTGAGACCGGTTACAGTCTACCCTTTTATTGTTTGATCTTCCTTTACATGACTTACATACCCATTTATTACTGATTCTCGAATCAGGACTGATATTGTTGCACTGTCGGTGATACAGAATAGAACACTTACTGCACTTAGAACTGTCAGCCACTGCGAAGAATTTCCCACAATCAGGACACTTGTTAGGCATTATTTGTTTAAGAAACTACTTAATATTACGTGTAAATTACGTGTCACGTTGTTTGTTCGCGATGGACATTTAATTCTGCTACTCGCTAACACTGATTTGTTAGTCGTAAGTGTCGTATTATAACACGAAAATAAGGGATTTCTTCTAACTATAAGTTTAAAGTCAGTATGAGGTGTATTTTGTAAATAGTGATTCTTTTCAGAGAAAGTTTTCTTCTTGACAATCGAATTGAAATACTCCTCACGAAATTGCCGCTAGACTTAAGCGATCGGTACAGGATGACTGATTTTGTAAGAAGAAGAGTCCTAATCAGTAGAAATTGTGGGTAGTGGTCACTAGGTGGGATAACGGTTTACTGTAATTTCAAGCTCGTAGAAACATGGGGGTCACTTTGTGCAAGCCCGGGACGAACGCGAACAAGTTTTGCGAGGAGTGCGAGTAAGCGAGCCTATAGTTCGCAGAAGTTTAAAAAAAGAGGCCATAGGATTGTGTGTACCTGCCAAAGCCGAAAAATTTGAAAGGCACCGTCGTGTACATCGGTCAAACTGTACACGAGAATATCACATTTTAGACTTTAACCAACGGGCATTTTTCACTAATTAGTGCAAGGTGTTTTTAAACCTGATTAATAGATGACAGCTAATATGGTAACATAAAGGAGACATTCAGTCTAATTTTGGAAATATGGTAGCATATGCTACCATAATTGAACCCCAGTCATATGACTGGTGTGTAGAAGGATATTTATTTATTTATTTGTATAAAGAAACTTACAGCTATTTATATTACATAAAAGTATGATAATGTATAAATATTACACTAGCCAAAATAGTTCCTAACGATGCTTATTACATAGTGAAGTTTTAAGACTTAAGAAAATTTAGTCTCGTGCCAGATTTTGGCGAGACAACACGTCCTGAGGATGCCTCGTGTAGAGGCGAAACACGTGTCGAATTGTTTTAAAGACAAATATTGGCGGAATTAACACTAAAGAAAACTTAAATAATTTGTATTTTAAGACTTATAAAAATTATTACAAAAAAAAAATACAGAAGTTTAAAGAGCCAATAAATTCACTGATACAAAATAAATATAACCTTTAGATACCAAATTTTTTAACAAAAGATAGAAAATCGTACTTATTACATCGAAATATGTCTATGTGGTTATAACAGTCATTGTGTGTTCTGCAAGCTCTGATAAGAAATCTATTCTTACAATAATTAGTCCTAAAGAATGGCACTAAAAATATTTGATCGGTGGATCGATGACCTATTGGATTGGATTGGATATTTGAAGCAAATACGACTAAATAGGAGTGGAGAGTTAACAAAGTTGTTAATTATTTTGTACAAGAACGTCTGATCTCTGTGTTCATGCCTTAATTCTAAAGTATGTAACTCCGGCACTGAGTCATCAAATTTGTACCTTAATCTCCTTAAAATTTTTTGTTGGATTTTTTCAATCTGATTAATATAGATAGAATATAAGGGGTTCCATGCCGAAGAAGCATACTCCAATTGGCTTCTAACTAAGGAGTTGTATAACATAATGTACGTATTTATATGTTTAAAGTCACTAGATTGTCGGAAAACAAAAGTTTTGTAAGCCTTAGCTGTAATATTTTCAATATGAGTGGCTAAGTTTAGTTCACTGTCAAGTAGTACTCCTAGGTCTCTGACCTTGGTCACTCTATCAATTGTTTTGTTATTTAACCTATAATAATAACGGATCGGTTGTTTCTTTCGAGAATATGTAATGGCATGACATTTACCAATATTTAACTTTAGATTGTTTGCAGAGCAATATTCATAAAATGTGTTTAACTCCTCTTGAAAACGCCGGCAATGTTCAACAGAATTAACAAAGGAAAATATTTTTGTGTCATCTGCGTACAATAAAATTTTGGAATGATGAAAACATTGTGTCACATCATTGATAAAAACGTTGAAAAGAAGTGGACCAAGATGAGAGCCCTGAGGCACACCAGATGTAACTGGTACAAAACTAGACGTATAGCCCTTTACTGCTACGGCTTGGGACCTATCGCGTAGATATGAGGATAGCCATCTCAGGAGGTCACCATGTATACCGATGTTATTAAGCTTACTTATTAATAGATTATGTGAAATTTTGTCAAATGCTTTTGAGAAATCGGTATACACGGCGTCCACCTGATATCCCTTCTCCATTGCGTCTAATGTCAATTCTAGAAACTCACACAGATTTGATTCGGTGGACCTACCACTAATGAATCCGTGCTGATTCATTATTATGAACGGTCTAATTGCTGGTAATAATGAATCATATACTATCTTTTCAAACAGCTTAGGCACTACAGACAACTTGGAGATACCACGGTAATTAGCAATGTTATGCTTATCCCCTTGTTTAAAAATGGGCACAATGATAGATTTTTTTCCATATTCTGGGCATAGCACCTGTTCTTAATGAAACGTTAAAAATATAAGCAAGAGGAGTTGCTAGTTGTTTACTACAACATTTGAGAAAAATCGGATGAATACCATCGGGACCGGTTCCTTTGTTAACGTCAAGATTCTTTAGATATTTTTCAACCACGGAGTTATTAATATAAACAGAATTTATAACACAATCAATACATCCAGTATCTATGTGTACGTCGCCAGATGAGGAAGGTTCAAAAACGGACTGTAAAAATGTGTTAAATAGATCCGCTATTTCTTGACCGTCGGATACATGAATGTCACCAAAGTAAAGAGTATCAGGTATATCACTGCTATCCCGTTTAGATTTTATGAAAGACCAGAAATACTTAGTGTTTGAACGGATATTTTCCTCGGTATGACTTATATATTTATCGTAGCACTGAATCATGTATTCTTTAACTTTTCGTCGTGCAATCGAGAATTCGCTATAATCATTTAGCCTACCGTATGTTTTCCATTTTCTATGATATTTGAGTTTCCTATTTATTAATTTTATCAGATGCTTATTATATCAAATTGGGTAATTGTGGTTAGTTTTAATCACTTTATAAGGCACATACTTGTCTATTAGACTATCAACTATTTTATAAAAGGATTCTACTAAATTATCAATGTTATTTGAATCGAAATGAGTTGACCAATCAATATCCGACAGTTCTGAGTTTATATTGTCATAGTCAGCTGCATGAAAACGTCGTATCACTCGAGTCGCTGGACGCAAACTCGACGTATAACTAATATTTAAATCGATACAGAAAGAGGCATGATGACCGTCCTCAGGTAGTGACAATGGGTCAACACGTTGCACCGAACATTCAGAGTCAGGTATAACCAGGTCCAATTATCGATTATTCTTATTGTTAATATAATTATATTGAGACCAGCTATTAAAACATAAAAACTCAAATATCTGAGATGTTAATGTGTTTTCATAGGGATTTTCTAGACATAATTTGATACCTGATGAATTGGGATCTGGGATCCATTTAGCTAGTCTAATTAATAATAATAATAATAGTAATTTAGTTAAAGTCTCCCACTAATAAAAAAATATCATTAGGATATTTAATCTTGAGGTCAGAGATATATTCATAAAAAGTCTGTTCAGCTAGTAGTTGGGTATCATTTTGTGGAAAATAGCAGCAAAATATTCGTAACGTGGTCATAGTAGATACTTTATTTAAGAAAATATTAACAAAGGTCACATCAGCGTCATACACGTACGGTAATGACTGCAAGCCTTGAATACTTACGCTTACCCCACTACGAACTGCAATTAAGGTTCCTCCTCCTCTTTGACCACCTACTCTGATGTAATCACGGTCAGTTCGATACACTGTGTACCGAGAATCAAATAATTCAGCGTCATATATTCCCGGGCACAGCCATGTCTCACTTAAACATATAATGTCATAATTAGAGTTCAGCACATTCTTGTAAAAAACTTTTTCTTTAGTTCGCATTCATCTAACATTTTGATAAAATATACTAAGACCCATTGTAACCATTGGATGTAACTAATAGATTCAATTTTTATAATATTTGAATACAATATCGTAAACATAATGATAAAATAAAATAATATGCAGCAAGAATATTTTGGTAGCTCCAATGGACATCTGCATATTTTTAAAACATAGATGTAAACCAGCACTACTGCTTGCAACAACACACATTGACAAGTATTATTTAAACTAATTTCATTATAATTATTAATTTGTACAGATTTGTAACTTGAAAAAGGAATCCTTAAGTAATAATAATTGAAATAAAATAATAAAAACCAACAAATTAGATCAACACAAGCGTCGGCCATAGTACTTATACGATTTTTTTTAACGTTTTCGTTTAAATCTGAGATCTATGCATTAACTGATGAGATAGTAGAAGCAAAGCTATTCATTTTTGTATCACATGCATTAACAGTAGTCCAGAGTCTCATCAGCTGATCATTAACATCGGTCTTAAGAGAATCGATGGATACTCGCAATTCATTGAACTTTATATCAAAATGTTCCATGATAGCATACGCATCGATATTTATAATAGAACTACAGTCAGAACGTAAATTGCCCGGACTATTTTTCTTACCCGGCTTACACGAGGGACATTTCCATTTAATCTTATTCATGGGTAAAATTTTTTTGAACTCAATTTCACGCATGCATAATGGAATATACCTTGACATGCAGTGCATTTTATTGATATTTCCGGTTTTAACTGCTCGGTGCAAGCTTTGCAATCCATAGTACACTCAATATCTTGAATAATTTTTACTCAATAAGTATGTAATCTATGAACTTGGGGTCGACGGCTGTCTTGCAGAGACTTATATCGGTAGACAAATTTTAAAATAAAAATAAAAACTGAGGTGCGGATGGAATTCGAACTCAGTTCGATGATCAGCGTTAATGCTTAACACACTAGTTACGCATGTTGCCACGAAGCTCGTGACGTTGAAACTGTAAACAGCGTTCCGTAATTGAGCAAAACAACACAATATATGCTAGATCGAATCAACAGCAAAGTTTTTAACTCCTACCCTCAATATGTACTTTAGATTTTTAAATATTACTATTTTATGCACACTTTTTTTTACTTATCTTTATATTTATTAACTTTCACAGGGATAAGTATTTAATTTTCACTATTTTAAATTTATAAGAACACGAAATACGAAATAACTGCTGGATTAAACAAAGGTCAATGTACTGCGAACACACACACTTAGTAATTTGGTTTTCTTAAATATAATGTAAACATTAACTATTTCTTAAAAAACATATTCAGCACATTTAAGTCAGTTGTTATTTTATATATCTATTTCAATTTTAATCTAGATACTTGCGTTTAACTATTTATTAAATTTAAAATCACACAGAGGTATTCTGAACGACTTCACACTTCACACTCAACTCAATATGCTTGGGAGCTCGTACGGAGTTGGTCGTGGTTGATGGGAGGGAGTATGACTGCTTATGGATATTTTCCCGTCTTTGTTGTCAAATTTTCCCTATCTAACGAAGATGGATTTATTCTGATTGCTCGTGCTCTGTTGTTGACTATAAATCCTGTCAGTGTTTTGGGTACTCCTTCACTGTTTAACCATCAAATTAATTAGCTAATCAAAAATCATATTTTATTTTTATTTTTCTGACTACTTTGCGACCAGCTGCTTGCTACCGTTCTTTTTTTAATTATTTATTTCGTATTAACAAATCTACATGAAACATTGAGTGTAATATCACATGACTAATTTTTTTTCAGAGTAACCTTAAAGTTTTAACGTAGAGTAGCTTAATCTAAGAACAGCAAGAAGGCTTCCTTAACTCATAACAGCCATGCCACCAGCAGATTTTTGCAGACTTTTTTGCGAATTCATTAAGACACAGTCTTTCTATTACGTATGGTAACTTCTCCCATTTACAGTTGTATGCAGCCATTTGAAATTGATATGACGTATCTAACAATTTCTGTCCTGTTACACACTTCATAAAAACCAAAGTTAAAGTAAAAGGTATTTGCAAATATGTATTCTTTACACCACCAAGAAGTTTTGATATAATTGCTGCCATCCATATACCAAACGTTATACCTTCATCACTTTAAACATATTCTGAATCAGATCTCGACTTAAAATTTGAAGAAAAACAGTATCTTTCAACCGTTGTTCTATAAATCTTGCCACAAATTCATCGGGTTTTAATTTTTGTAATATGCAAATTCTTCGCGGAAGTGATTTCTGGAATGATTAAGCATTTGACCAAAGGCTTAGTAACTCTTTTCTAAACGCCGTCATCAATGATTCAGAATATCCAAGAACAATTATGTTCAAGGCTGTTTTGTTTGCTAATGTTTATACGCATATATAAATACTAAGCATCGTTGTTACAGTCGCTATTTCAATGTTAGGAGACTCCAACATGGGCTCTAGTCGTTAAACAAGAAAAACCAGTCATACTACAATTACTAAATCGGCTTTGTCTTTATAACTATGAAAATGTTAATAATTT
Organism: Leptidea sinapis; assembly: GCF_905404315.1. Taxonomy (NCBI): domain Eukaryota; kingdom Metazoa; phylum Arthropoda; class Insecta; order Lepidoptera; family Pieridae; genus Leptidea; species Leptidea sinapis. The sequence goes on along the minus strand of NC_066271.1, from coordinate 13,438,697 downwards.
ACCATATAATATCTACTAGTAAGTCCCGACCCGGCATTAACAGTGGTATCAAAACGTACAACAAACCGTTAATATTAAAAGGCATAAAAAAGGCATTTATTTTTTTCAAAATTGATTCCTTTAGAATTCTTTTTGATGTCATTTCTAATAACTACTACCGCTTCGGAAACAAATGGCGCTCTGAGAGAGAAGAAGCGGCGCAAGAAACTCTCCCAGCATTCGTTTTTTGCGCTCTTTTCAATAAAAATATACAATATTATACAATCATTTCTATCGCTATAAAATAATCACAATCTAGTCCCAGGCTGTCCGATCATTTAGATATTCAGCAGTGGAGTAATAGGATTTACGACAGAGCCATTTTTTTATAAAACATTTAAATTCATTTATAGATAATGCCTGAACAGTGGCTGGGACTTTATTATAGAAGTGTATACATTTACCCTTAAAGCTATTATGTATCTTATGAAGCCTACTAGAATAAGTAACAAGCAATCCCTTATTTCTAGTGTTATAATAATGAAAATCACTATTAAGAGCAAAAAGGTTTTTGTGAACGTAAATTAAATTTTTATAAATGTACTGACAATGAACAGTTTTACATATTCATTTCTTTAAATTTTTCCTTGAGAAACTGTCTATAACCAAGCTGATATAGGACGAACAGCTCTCTTTTGCAGAGCAAACACTATATCAATGTCAGCAGCATGACCCCATAGTAAAATACCGTACGTCATGATGCTGTGAAAATAACTGAAGTACACTAATCTAGCGGTCGCAACATTCGTGTACTCTATAATCTTTCTAACTGCATATTTATCACTATCCAAACGACTATTGCCCATTGCTTATTATACTTTAGTTGTTTTCCTAAATTAATTGATAATTCTGTCTCAGGCTTCACAATTGAATAAAATTCTAGATAACTTTCAATTAGATCTTGAACAGATTTGCTGACACATATGCATATGCTGCACTAATATATCATAATAACAGTTAACAAAATTATATTAAAATTATTATGGTTAACTTAAACGTGACAGACAGACAATGAATAAAACTTAAGCATTTTGAAGCGAAGGTGCCACAATCCGTAGGTACAGATGTTCACTTTCATCATAATACCCCTGGTTTTGATCCTCAGTCGCCACGTTAAGGCGTTCATATATGCCAGTGACCTTGCTCATAGGGTGGGTAGTATTTAAAGTTTAAAATAATAATAAATTAATTTTAATTGATAAGTAAAGTTCTTCTCTGCATCCGATTTTTGACTATTAAATATTCCGAGGTCAATTTATGATTTTTTTGTCACAACAATTGACTTGAATAAAAAAGTACAACAGCAGTCCGACGTATTATATAATACACTTTAATATTTATTTTATAACTAGTTAAATTAATTTTGTGAAGAACGATTATAACTAGAGTTACTTAAAAGTCAATCGAGGCCTTGAAATGTGTTCGGTTTTCCAAGATTATCTGTGGGTTTTCCAATTCATATGTAAGTTTATTAAACGCTATAGGGGTGACCCATATGTACGCCTGTTAATTCTCCTCTTCCAGAAAAGAAATATCGTGTAAGGTCAGCAAAAATCTATATTTTCAGAAATTGAAAAAGTTTCAAGTACAATTGACATCAAAGATTTCTCGCAACCTATAGTAAAAGCAAAACTAGGCAGTAGGTTAAAACATAACCATATATGGGAGGTGTGAAATATTTGCGAAATATGAAATATTAATAAAATCAATAATCAAAATATTTTGAGAATGGATCGTTGGAATTGGAGCGACCACACTCAAGCTATTTAATTAATAATTATTTTATTTAATGAAACTCCTTCTCTGACCGTTTTTCTCAGATCTAATAGTTCATTCAGTATAATAGATAATTAGCTCTCTTTAAAGGGAGTTGTAATCGATAAATGATAAGCTGTTTAAGTCTATTTTGAAATTGTTCTGTAATGATTATTGTAAAAATACTACACCTATATAAAACTAAGCAGCAAAAATCGTACCAACTTACTTTTTTTAATCAAAATAAGGGATGAGACTAGCAGAACGTTCAGCTGATGGTATTTGATACGTCCTGGCCATTACAATGCAGTGCTCAGGATTCTTGAAAACCCCAAAAATTCTGAGTGGCACTACAATTGCGCTTGTCACCTAAGATGTCATTTGAGATTTTCTCATAATTTCACTAGCTACGGTGCCCTTCAGACCGATACACAATAATTCTTACACATTACTGCTTAACGGCAGAAAAAGGTTGTCGTACCCAAAATATAGTAGGCACTAATAAGGTTTTCAACTTGAAACTTCACGTTATTCGAAATGACCTACCTATAGAAAAGCATACAGTACATTAAAATTTAAAAATGATGGCTGACTGCAAGTTGCTAGAGAAAAAATTACAGAGGCTGCTACCAGATCACCCGTTTGAGGACATCGCACTGATATGTAATACCAGATTACGGAGAACATATACTGAGTTGTTGCGCCCATTCTTCTCATGCCCGAGGCATTCATTTTGGAATGGGTGGTAGTTTTTTGACGTTCAATAAGTGATGTCACATCCTATTTTGAATAAAAATATTTGAATTTGAATATATAGCCCAGTGGTTAGTGACTACAGACTACTACTGACTACAGGTCCCGGGTACGAATCCCGGTAGGTGCAAACATTTACTTGATGAAAATGGATGTTTGTTTTCGAGTCATGGATGTTTATATGTATTTATGTATGTTTAAGTAAGTATATTGTATTAAATATATCGTTGTCTTGTACCCATAGTACAGGCTATGCCTAGTTGGGGGCAAGATAATTTGTGTTAAAGTGTGTCAATATTATTATATTATATTGAATGCAATGGATTTCGTCTTCGCTAGCGAGGATTTTTGCTGTTACCATTCCGACAATTCCGAGGGAATGGACACGTCTTTTATATGTTTGATACGTATACGCCTACAGGTCTCGCAGTGGTACTGGAACCCGGATAGAAAATTATATATATTGGATCTATAACTGTCGAAGACACATTCCGTGAGTCTTCGTCGAAGCGCCTCACGAGATGTCCGACCAGTGCCGAGACATGAGTGTAAAGCCCATCAATTGCTCTATTTGGCACTACAATGATCCTTATTTTGTGGCAGAGATTGTTTCTATTTACTCGCTTAGGTCAAATAATGACACTCATGAATATTAAAGGTGTTTTCCTATTACGAAAGGAGCCTGGTTATCTCCTAAAAAGAACATTCTTAGAAGTTATATTTATTACATAATACGATGCGCGTTTTTTTTTTTTTTTTTTTGAGAGGAGGAAATACTGTTACGTATTTACGCTCCGGAACGGGGCGTAATATGTCGGACTCGAGTGTCCACGTAAGCGGACACCCCATACCGACTAAAACCTCCTCTGTGCTGTTAGCAGCTCTGGCTTTCACAGCGAAGTAGGACGTGGGCCGTGGAGGCCGCAAAGACTACGCAACAACAGTCGCGGGGCGTCTCCTAAGGAGACTCGAACCTCAGACCGGCTGTGTGCTTGTGGGAAGGAGAGAGAATGAAAATGAAGATGAAATGAAGATGGAAGATGAAAAGGTGATAAGAGCACACTCGCCGGCGAGTGTGGTGATGTTTTGTGTAATGTATGTAAGTGTGTATGTATGTGTTTATGATTGCAAGTATGTGTGTTTGTATGTATGTACGTAGTGTAAATGTTTGTGTGCATGTATGTTTGTGTTTGTGTCTGTTTGTGGAGTGTGTTTGTGATTGTGTAAGTGGTGTATGTCAGTCCGTCAGTCAGTCCGTGTGTGAGTGAGTGTAGTGAAGCGATTACAGGACGAGGACTAACGTCTCGTCGGGTATCAAAACAATGTGTGGTGTATCTAGGGTGCGGGCCGCTGGCCATCGTCCGAGTGACGAGTGCCAGTGGTTTGCGGTGGTTGACCGCGCCTACGCCTGCGAAGGCGGTGTGTGCGTGTCTGTGTCGGTGTTTGTGTGGGTGTCGCGTTCGCGATGGTGATGTCGTCATCCGGGTCTACCGTTACATGTCTGGGACGTCTTATTGGGTTGAGACTATGGTGAAGGGGGGTGTACCCGCATGCCTTCCTAACCAAGATGTTGGGATGGTTAGGCGCCTTGTCAAAGAAGCGTCGCGAGATCTCTTTAAAGTGTTGAGCTATTGTCGGAAGCTCTAGGTCGCGGTGAAGGTCAACGTTTCGGATGAACCACGGGGCTCCGGTTGCCATGCGCGTGAATTTATTTTGAACTACTTGCAAACGACGTAAGTAGCTCGGTCGGGTGTGCGCGAAAACGACGCTTGCGTATGACAGTATGGGCCGTACGATGGTTTTGTACAGCGTCACTTTGTGTTTGAGCGGAAGTTTGCTTCGCCCACACACAAGTGGATAAAGGCGACTGAGGACAAATCGGGCTCTATTGCATACCGTATCAATATGTTTCTTGAAGTTCATATTGCTGTTGAACGTGACTCCTAAGTATTTGTAATCCTTCACCCACGGTATGGGTGTTTCATACAGTTTAATAACGTCGGTCGGTTGTTTTTTAGCGCGGATGCTATTCGCGTTACCGAAGAGTACCGCTGCACTCTTGGTGGGGTTCACTTTAATCCGCCATTTTCTGAACCAGTTGCCTAGTTCATCGACGGCGGCTTGAAGCACTTTAATGTTCTTGCTCAAGGTTGAGCGGTTGGAGCCGAAGTAGAGTGCCGTGTCGTCAGCGTACTGAGCGAGCTGGACACTCGGAAACTTGGGAATGTCGCTCGTGAAGAGCGAGAAAAGAGTGGGAGAGAGGACCGAACCCTGTGGCACGCCAGACCTGATGGGTCTGGGTGAGGATAGGGTGCCCTCTACTCGATATCGGAAGGAGCGATCGGTAAGGTAGGCTCGAATGATGCGCACGAGCCTGTCTGGCACTCCCAGTTGATACAGCTTGAATACTAAGCCGTTGTGCCATACCTTGTCGAAGGCCTTCGCGACATCGAAAAACACGGCTGCCGTGGTAGCGTGAAATTGACGCCGTATGAGAATGTACTCGGTGAGTCGGTGAGCCTGCTGGGGACACGAGTGAGCGGTTCTGAATCCGAACTGTATGTCGGGTATCAGGTTAAGCTCCGCGATGTAATGATTAAGACGCGCGAGAATTAATCTTTCGTAAAGTTTCCCGATCGAGTTAATTAAACTAATAGGCCTATAGCTACTCGGATTAGCTTTAGGTTTATTGGGTTTTGGGATACCGATAACAATGGAATCCTTCCATTGTTCGGGGAACGCGCTATTAGACAATAGAATATTAAAAATGGTAACCAATAAAGTAATAAGGGTCGAGGGTAGGATTTTAAGAACCCTATTGTTTATAGTGTCGGGCCCCGGGGCCTTCTTGGAGTGAAGCTCCTTAATGATTTGCTTCACCTCTTCGTAAGAGGTGGGTTTTATTACCTCGCCTGAAGGGCTCAGAGCGGAGCGACGTTCAACTTCACGATCAACTTCGTCAACGTGTGTCGGGTCGGCTGCTGCATTTGGAGAGCACTGACTCTCGAGACTATCGGCGAGGCATTCAGCCTTCTCATCGTCATCGAGCGCCGGCTGCAGTCCCGGTCTGTCCAAAGGAGGCATGACAGTGGGCGGCTCCTGTTTGAACGCGCGAGGCAGCTTCCAGAAAGCCACATGTGATGGCTTAAGGTTGCCGAGCAAGCGGTCCCAACGTTCGCCGCGGAGTTCCGCGATACGTTCCCGTACCACCCGCTGTAGGTAGCGGAGGTGGCGCCTATTCTCGACCGACGGATACCTGTCGTAAAGTCTAGTGGCTCTGTGCTTCTGTGTGAGTAAGTTCCTGACCTCTGGAGGCAGGTTTAGGCGATGCGGTTGCATCGTCGGAACCTGCCTGGAGCAGGCCTTGATCCTACTCTGTATGTGTGACGTCACATGAGAGATAGCACTGTGAGCCGTGTCGACCGAGTCGATGACGTCCGGTATACGGTCAAGGTCGTCGGACTTGATAGACTCGAGATCCTTTTCCAGCCGTTGCCAGTCGATCACTGTTTTCGTCGGTGGTTGAAAGTTAACCGGTGGGCCTAGATTTAGGACGACGGGCCGGTGGTCTGACTCTAATTCGTGAAGAACCTCGATTGAATTTACATTGAGCGTTACGTTTTTAAGTAACGCAACGTCTAGAATGTCGGGTCGGTGCGCGACGTTATCCGGATAACGTGTTGGTTCGTCGGGTGCTATTACTGAAAAGTTCCGCGTGTCTGTGAGAGAGTCTAATAAAATTCCGTTTCTATTTGTGGCTCTACTGTTCCAGCTAGAGTGTTTGGCGTTAAGATCGCCGCCCACTATGACTGCGGCCCCGTGGCCGAGTAATGCTTCTATATCTGTGTCTAATATTTGTTTGTTCGGCGGAAGATAAGCTGAAATAACAGTGATCGGCTGGTGATTCGCCATACTGACCCGGATGGCAGAGGCCTCGATGTTAGTGAGGACCGGAGGATCTATAGGTATACAGTGTAGAGACCTTTTAAAATAAATGAGGGTGCCGCCCATACGGGTGGTGCGATCATTCCTAACTAAGTTATAATTAGCGATACGCGGATCGCGTATACGTGGTTTTAAAAATGTCTCTTGCACTAAGAATAGGTCTAATTGATGTTCGTGAGCGAACTCCTTCACCAAGTCTAGTTGAGGCTTAAGGCCTTGGGCGTTAAAATACGCTATACGGAGCGTATGTGGTTTGACCCGTCCGCTTACGTAATTAGGCATCGCGAATGTTGTTTTTATACTTTAGCCCTATTTCGGTGAGGGCACGGAATATTTTGCCGTTGTCTGCCATAACTTGCAGGAGCGACGGCGGGTCTTCCCGGACAGCATCGAGCCTGCTGGCCAGGGCTGTTATTTCGTCAATGTCGAACATCTCTGACAGTTCGAACATGAAAGCAAAGGTGCTGCCGCCTTTGCTACCTGTTGCCGCGGACGCGGGCGCCGGTGGCCTCGGTCGCGGGACCGACGCCGCCGGGCGGGACGCTAGCGGAGGCCGGAGGGGCGCGGGGGCCGCGAAAGTGGCCTCTGTGGCAGCGTTGGCAGCCGGAGGAGACCTCGCTCAGGCGTTTACCTTTGGAGGCGGCGCAGGTTTGAAGGTTGGAGTGAACTCCACCTTCTCTGTTCTGCCTTGCGGCTGGCGGCGCCCTGGGTGACGCTTGTGTTTGGGTGCCTTGGAACACCCGCGATAGCTCGCGGGGTGCCCCTTCTCCCCGCACAAGACGCAGGCCGGGGGCTCCGCGCATTGCGCTGGTCGAGGGCACTCTGGCGTGCCGTGTTTCCCGAGGCACTTCACACACCTCGGGGTGTGTTCGCAATTTCGTGCTGAGTGCCCGTATAATTGGCATCTGTGGCACTGACCGGGCCCCCCGCGGTTGCGAGGAGCTTCGGTACGGATGCCCTGAAGGGAACAAACCGATTTTATATTGAAGATTTCCTTTCCCTCTTGCGTGAGGTCGAGGACTACGAGAACCATGTTAAATGGTTGTTTATTGTTGGTTCCGCGCATACGGTGCACCTCGTGTGCAGGGTAGCCCTGCTCTTTGAGGTCCGACAGAATGTCGGCCTCGTCTAACTCTTTGGGGACGTTTCTAATAACGACCCTCAGGCGCTTCTCCTCAGGCAGGGCGTACGTGTGGAAACCCACACTCAGCTCTCTAAGAAGAGATGTCAGGGCGCGGTGGTCCGCTACCTCTCTGGTCTCTAGTTTAATTAGTGATTGGTACGCCCTCGCCTGGAAGGAGAGCGTCTTCGGGATCCTGTTTTTGATGGATAACCATCGGCCTCGGTCCCCTATAAAAATAGGAGGCGGGCGCTTGGTCGGAGGCGGTACGCGGGCTTTAGCGGGCGCGGGCGCGGACGCGGGAGCGGAGCCAGTCGTGGCCGCGGCTTTCTTCGCGGGTGTGCTATCCAGAGAAGGCGATTCACGACCGCGCTTCTTCTTGCGACTGACGGTGATGAAGCCGTCAGCATCCGACGCGACACTCTCCGCTCTCGACGGTAGAGCGGATTCCGGCCGGGCCGGTGAAGCACTGGAAGCCTGAGGGGCTACCGTGCGGTCAGGACTGACCGCGGGGACCTTAGGGGTCGCCTGCGCGTCAAAGTACGCCTGAAGGACAGGCGGACGGGCTGATCGGGTGATCACTTTCCTCGGTTTGACCGAGGCCACGGAACTTGCGTCGGACGCATTGCCTATATCCATTTCGGATTCCCCGTCGGAACTCGAAACGTCGGATGAAGATTTATATTTTTTGGATTTCGCTTTAATAGCGGCATCCACTGACTCATCTATAGACTCCTTGATTAACGGAGCGATCTTCTCCGTAAATAACTCGTCTAGCAGGGCGCGTAGAAGGCCCTTGTCGGCAACCATTGGTGAAGCCATGGTTGTTTTTAATTAGGTTAAGCGGGTGACAACCCCCGCTGCCCGAGTCAGGCAGAGGGGGAATATAATAATAAAGTGGACAACTATAGTTTAGTTGTGCACTTGCACATTAATAAAATACTATTAATATTAATAAAGTATGCAAAATTAAAAGAAATTAATAAAAATAATTAAGCCTAAGACTTAGCTTTGCTGGATGTAGACTGGCTGGGCCGGAACCCCGATGTACGCTGTGCAGGCCCCCACGGAGAAGACACACACGGCACGATCTGCAACACTCACAACACACACGATTAGCGTGCAGAATCGCGAAACACAGCACAGGTGCTAACTAACACGATCGTAAAACCGGGTAATTAACACTTATAATAACTAGGCTACGTTCCGCGAAGGAACGTAACAGGTGCGAGACTCAAAGAGTCCCGAACAATAGCGCGCGATAACAATAGCTAGCCCAGGTGGCCTGAGCAGATAGTGCGATAACGCAGGTAATAGAAATATTCGAAGGAGGACAGAGAACGCGGCACGTGTGCTCGCGTTGCCTGCCTGAATCGAACTGTCTACGATGCGCGACCACAGTGACATGATTTTGCGACGCAACGCCCGTACGCAACGTACGGTGGGTACTTAAAGTTCGTAAAACTTAGCTTAGTGTAGACTTAGCATAATTTTTGACTTCACTTTTATAGTCATTTGACAGCTGAAATTATATTGAGCTTTAGCTAAGACAGCCCAATGCAAAAACGATATCGTCACTTAGCTAAGTTTTCGTTAGTAAAGTCTGAGCAAAGTCTACGTACTTTCGCTTTATAGTCTCTCTCTAGTGTAGTGTGACATATTTCTTAAGGCCGCTATCCTAATAAATCGCCAAAATAGCGCATAATTGAAATAATTTTTTGATGGTTTATATAATGTTTATATTATTATAAAAAATAATTATATATCTACACAACATGAAAGGAAAATTCATTTTTTTATTACATCTCTACATTATATAGATAGTGCGATGCTCTGTATTATATAAAATCAACAAAATACCCATAACTTTTACAGTTGGAGCCATGCTAATCATTCAATCTAGATAAAAATGATTAATTATACACCAGTACTATTAGGCGAAGAGTAAGCAGAAAACACGCAAACATGGTGTTTTTAGACAAGTTTTGTGGTGAATGTATAGCATTTCGAACACTACTTAATCCTGTTACACATATCCTTAAGTCTTATTTGTAGGTTGCTAATGCTTTCTGTTGGTTATAGTTAACACTGCCGAGCCTTTTCGAACTACCACATTTCTTTGAAGTTAAACAAGTTTTGTGGCATGACGTGACGCATTTTTTCGCTTCTCTCAGAAAAGTTATTCTTATAGCTTGTATATTTTTGTGTAGGTTCATTTATTCAGATTAGTAGTGAATAACGAGGATTGTAAGCATATAAACTGTTTCCTAAAAACTGTTTTCTTTTTTGAAAATATTGGCTTTGTTACATAGATGGCGGGCCGGCAGCCGTGAACTCATATCGTTCAAGGTCGCTGGCATTTAGTGTCACCTTTTTGTAAAGAAAATTGTATTATGTTTGTAATAAATTAAAAATGTTTCTAATTCTGAATAGTAACTATGCCAATCTTGTGCGAGAGAGGTAAACCAGCTTCGCACGATTCCTCAATGCCGTTGGCTCGGTCCCTAGCTTTAACATATCAATTTAGAAAGTGACAGTGTCAATTCCAAATAAGACCAATTATCGTGATATAATTTTTTATTTCAAATAGTTTGAAATTCTTATGCTGTGGATTCATTATCATATATTTCTTACATATTAAGGATCAATTTCACCACTGCATTATACCAAAATAACTATTCGAGGTTTAAAATTAATCCCTGCATTTATTCTCAGAATAACTCATAGTACGTTCCACCAAAGAAGACAAAATGTTACTCCTACTATAGTATAATTGTTCTTTGTTAACTGTGAGTGCAGATAAATTAAATAGGCTTCTCACTATCTCAGTACAGTACAGCTTAACAGGGCGTTTTTAAATAAGTCGTCATCTTGAACCTATGTCAATGTGTCAATGTTATTTTTTCAAACAAATTATCTGTAAAGTCGTGCTGCGTTGTGTTTAAATTATATTCAGTTCGCAAACGCTGCATTTTTTTTAATATTTTCTTTGAATTGCAATTTTATGTGCACACTTATGAATCAATGGTTGCTCGGTTATAATGTACTCTGTGCGCTCAGCTGATTTTATCCGAGGAATATAATCATTAATCAACCGCGTCCAACGCAGAGCAGCTCGAATTGTCGCGGACCCAGTGCTCTGTGAACGGCTGGGTCACTTGGCGCTGCGTAGAGACATCGCTTCATTAAGCCGTACCTTACCCTCCATAATCATTTATAGATAAAAGTTTTGTAGTTTATTTTTAGGTCAATGAAAAATAACTGTAGAGTAGAGTGGTCAAACTGCTAACTTACAAGTTACAATGTTAGTATGTATAGAACGTTATTGAGTTAACTACGAATGTCGTATAAATAAAACTGATGTATTAACTAGTAACATACTTATATTAGTAATGTTGCAGATATAAACTTACTTAAATTATTATTTTTATTTATTTTAAAATTAACATCTCTCTCTCATCAGTATGTTCAAGTTTTGCAGCATTGTTTTCAAAGTTATCTATGTGAAACATCCGAATTTCCTCTATTATATTTATTGTATACTTTTGAATCCTCCAGTTATTTTAAAATGTTTTATATTAGTCTCTGTTACCTTTAAAGAAAAAATATCATAATCATCTCCAGGAAAATCGGTCCTGCGCTGCCCTTATCCAACTATCCAATCTTGACCAGACCGTTGGTCCATCTTGTGGGGGGCCTACCAACACTGAGTCTTCCGGTACGCGGTCGCCATTCGAGAACTTTTCTGCTTCACTGGCCATCTCTCCGCCGAAATATGTGCCGGATCAATTTAATCAGCTATCAATTTCAATTCTGAAGTTTCCTATCTTCATAACGAATTACCTATATTGATGCAAACCTAGGACATACTGTTATGTGTTTCATTGCGTATCATCGATGTAACTTCTTGTAAACTACGACAATCTCTAGAAGAGTTGAAGAATGTGCATGTCATATGTGAATGTGAATGTTATATATAAGATATTTGCGATTCGATTCTCACAAGCACATGTTATTCAGCACCCACTCATTGAGATGGCGTTCCATACACAAGTTGAACAACAAGAAAAACCTCGTCATGAATAGTTCTGTCGAAAAGAAGTAAGGGTCTAAAATAATGTATATTCATTACGCCTAACGTGAAGTTTGCCCCAATAAAATTCAATCCTGCGCGAAGTAGCTGAAATTATTATTAGACACAATGTTTTAATAAACGCTGATGATGCTAGAACGCCGAACGTGCAGTGCCGGAAACATTGTGTACATTTGACCCTTTTACAAACTTAGCGGGAGGCAATTTGTTAGATTTTATCGGAACGTAAAATTGAAACAAATATTTGCCAACTTCTAGCATTAAAAGTTTATTCCATGAAAATGGGCTAGTTCGGCGATAAGTAGAAGTTCGCTTATTAAAATTTTCGATAGCACTGGCAAGAGTCGAATGATATTGTTCAAAGCCGGCAATCTTCCTGTGCGATAAATTACCATCAAGCGACCCTTTACGTACGCTCCTATTTCCTCCTATTTTATAAAAAAATAACACGGGCAATTTGCCGCGTAAAGTATCAGGAGGCACGGTTGTATATCCTCACGAAATCTATAGTGCGGATCATTTGTGCCCAGCGCCGCATCCAAGTTCGATACGCCTATTTGTTGCAGTCTAATGCGTCTGATGTGTTAGATAAAGCATTAACTGATGCATGGCACCAGGTTTGTGATCTGCCACTTGGTATGAAAATATAAATCGCCTATAGATACATGGGCCACTACAACAGTACAGGAAGCAAGTCGAGGACCCAAAAAAGAGAAACGCATCACAAACTTGTATAGATGTATACAAAAATATGTATAGATGAATAATTTTGAAGATTAAAGTATATAGTGTGATTATTTTTTATGTTAAAAAAAATTTAAAGTCATCTTTTCTGTAGTTTTTTAAATATATATCCATCATAGTCATCAACAACAATTAACAGAAATAACTACAATAAATCTTATAACTAAAACCAAAATGAAATATTTATCAGACCCCCGGAAAACAACATTTGGCGTGCCCCAAGGCAGTATTCTAGGACCACTGCTTTTTCTTATTTATATAAATGACCTTCCTCAAACTAACTAAAAAAAACATACTAATTAAAAGATTTTCATGACGATAAAATACTAAATAATAAAAATTAACTTCGACTGAACTCAACATCATTGTGTAGCTAATGACATTATATTATAAATTAAAATGAATAAGCCTATGAAATAATAACTATTGTATGATTGATGTTAATCTAAGTTTGCTTGGGATGTATATCTTTTTTAGTATAGTACAGTTTATTATAATTGTTACAGAAATTAAAACGTGAACTGACTATGTATTCCACTATAAGTTTGCATGCCTTATGGGTTAGGATAAGAGCAGCTGTTAATTATAAGCCAACAACATCTTATTATTACCTTATCTCGCAAATAAAGTTGATTTGATTTGATTTGAAATAGTTATTGTTCATAAAGTTTCCACTGTATAGAACGTTTGACGTACTAGTTAGATTTCTCCGTGTTTTTGTTTTTTTTTTTTTCTTCTTTTGGCAATAGCGTTTACTTTTTGCCAATCACGTAAATTAAAAGATTGGGAAACTAAGTTAAAAAAGGATACGGAACACGGGAAAGGATCAGATAAGTAGAAAGAGGATTGAAACGGATATTAAAAATTTCATAAATATACATATATACTTGCTACTTACACAACATTACAAATATTTAAACTTTAATATGATTCTGAAGAATGAAAGATGACAATATTTTATAAAATTTACATGGATACATAATTAGACAGAATATACAGGTAGGAAAAGGAACATTAAGAGATATTAGATCATTCAGGAATGAGGAGCGGTCGTATAGAGAACATGAAAAGAAAATGTGATCTAGACGTATATCACGAAGATCTAGATAAAGTATCAGTAACATTATGATGTTTGTTGCTATAAAATATGTAATATTGCCCAAGAGATAGGTACAATATATTGAACTATTCATATAAATATATATATTTATATATATGTATGTATGTAAATAAAATTTTTTTTTCTTCATTCTAACGAACGTGAACGTTCCCCCCTCCCCTTTGCTCAATTAGTAAACTCGAGAGCGATTGGACGGCGGCCGAACCGGCTCACCGACTTTTAATACCACGTTGAAGTGACATGCACCCGGCGAATATGGGGTCGCTCGTACAGACACTCGTCTAAATCGCATCATGGCACCCAAGACGAGCGGTAAGGCGGCGAAAAAGTCCGGCAAGGCGCAGAAGAATATTTCGAAGACAGACAAAAAAAAGAAGAAGCATAAGAGGAAGGAGAGTTACGCCATCTACATCTACAAAGTGCTCAAGCAGGTGCACCCGGACACCGGTATCTCGTCGAAGGCCATGTCCATCATGAACTCTTTCGTGAACGACATCTTCGAACGTATCGCGGCCGAGGCGTCCCGTCTTGCGCACTACAACAAGCGTTCCACGATCACATCCCGGGAGGTGCAGACGAGCGTGAGGCTCCTGCTGCCCGGTGAGCTGGCCAAGCACGCGGTCAGCGAGGTGACCAAGTACACGAGCTCGAAGTGAAGAAGATATTTAATATTAATTATAAAGGCCCTTTTCAGATCTAGATTGCATTTGGCACGGAAAAACCATGGCTTAAATGAAATAAGTGGCTGAAGGTTAAAATATTTCCTGCCTTTTGATTGACCAGTTTCAGTCCAAAGTCTATTCCAACAATCCTGAAGGTGAACTATAGGAAGAGTACCTAGATCCTGGCAAAAAACTTTATAAGGGAAAATGTCGCCATCGACCACGGCTTCATTAGCTAGTTGGTCTGCTTTTATATTACCAGGAATGTCGCTATGGCTGGGGATCCATACAAACAACACAGAAAGACCAAAGTGATTGCATTTATTTAATAGATTTCTTATTTCTATGACAACAGAAGAAATGTTTTTTGATTTAAATGGGAACCTATTGAGAGACTGTAAGGCACTTTTTGAATCAGAGAAAATTATTGTTTTTGGAAGTTTAAATAGAATAATATATTCAATAGCCTTAAAAATACCATAACATTCCCCAGTAAACACCGATGTTTCCGGAGGAAGTTTAATTTTCTGTGGTATTTTAAATTGAGCGTGATAGACACCTACACCAACGGGATCCGAGGAGGAATGTTTAGACGCGTCTGTGTAAATATGATGGTAATCAACCCAAACAGTATTTTTAAGAAGATTAAACGAAAAATTTGTACTAATATCGTGCTTATTTAAATCTGAGTTAAAATTAATTTCTGGAAGCAACATTAATGCTTCAAAGCTAGTACTGAAAAGAGGATAATTAATGGGTCGATGAATAGGAGCTTTTATGTTGATAAATTTCTTAAAACTATTGATTAGACAAGGCGGTTTTTAATTTGACCAATATGCGGATGAATCTATATAATGAGAAAGTTTCTGAAGTTTGTTATAAAGAGAGTGGTTAAGAAACTGAAAAGATTGGAATATAAATTTGTCTGCTAAATATTGACGACGTAGATGTAGTGGAGGATCACCACATTCTACTTGAAGAGCATTGATAAGACTTGACCGCATAGCACCAGAAACTACTCGTAAAGCTTTGGACTGTATGAGATCTAGTTTTTAAATGCCTTAACACTACCAGGCTCCAGCAAGAATGTACCATAATCTAATATACTTCTTATAAGAGCATTATATAACAATTTCATGCAAAAAGGGTGCGCACCCCACCAAACACCTGACAGACATCTTAAAATATTAAGAGTACGCTCACATTTAGCATTTAGGTAATCACAATGTGGGATACCAGTTAGTTTCGAATCTAAGACAATTCCCAAAAACTTAACATTATCTTTAACTGGAATCTGATAACCCTCATAAAATATAGAAATAGGAGGAGGAGTTCTTGATCTCGTGAATAAAACTATTGTACTTTTTTCAGGTGATAGATCAAGGCCATTTAAGTCCAACCAAGTTTTTAAATTTATCAGCGGTTGTGTTATAGAAGAACTAGCTTTTTCAATAGAAATATCACGACAGTAAATTAATAGATCATCAGCATACTGAAGAACATTTACACAATTAAGTGATGATTTTAAATCGTGTGTATAAATATTATACAATATTGGGCTAAGTACTGATCCCTGGGGGAGGCCCTTTGAAACAAGTCGAGTAATTGACTTCCTGTCATCTAGTTTCAGGATTATGTATCTTTCGGAAAGCATGTTTATGATAAAATTTGTTAATAGCAGAGGTATATTAAGTTGTAAAAGCTTACTCTTTAAAATACTTATTACGACATTATCATAGGCACAATTTATATCTAAGAACGCAGCTATTACAGATTTATTATTTGAAAATGATAATTGAATATCAGAAATGAATATACTTAAGCTATCAATAGTACTTTTCCCACGTCTGAAACCGAATTGGGATTCACATAATAGACCGTTATGCTCAACAAACCATTCTAAACGATTTTTTATAAGATGTTCTGTAATTTTCATCAAAACAGAAGAAAGTGCGATTGGGCGATAGGCAGAATGGTCTGAAGAACACCTATTAGGTTTCAGTACGGGAATTATTTCTTGACGTTTCCACGTGGAGGGGATGTTACCAGATGTCACTATGGAATTTATAAGAGATAAATAATAAAATAAAGCATCATCATCTAAATGAGAGATAAAGGAATACGGAATACCGTCCAGTCCTGGAGCAGAATCCTTAACATGAGACAATACACCTTTTAGTTCAGTGAGAGAAAATATACTGTTTAAACCAAAACAGTTATCATTATTTATATTTATTACAGGGTAACCAATTATTAAGTCTTCAGGAACGAAAGGTGGAGCCAATTTATCTAAAAAGCTATTAACTAAATGAAAAGGGATTGATTTTGGAGATGAATCTTTGTATGCAGATCTAAACCTTCTTATATTTTGCCATATAAGAGATGGTTTGACATCAGGTGATATTGAATAGCAGAAATTTTTCCAGCCATCAAATTTCTTTTTCTTTAGAAATTTTGAAGTTTCTGACATACTCTTTGTAAGAATTTCAAAATTCTCATCAGTGGAACATTGACAGAATGTAATTTCAGCATATTTTCTTCTCTTTACTGCCTCAGTACATTCGTTATCCCACCAAGGAGGAGAAAGAATAAAACCCAAAGAGCTATTTTTACTTGGAAATATCTCATTGGCAACCTCAATAAAGATTCTTGCTAAAGAATCTGCACACTGAGATTCTGTACCTGGATTAATTTTTGGAAGTGTAATAATTTTGTTTTTTATTAGATCTTTATATAAATCCCAATCAACATCATTAAGCTTATATTTTAAACGAGGAGAATAAGTTTTATGTAATTCTTTATTGTTATTATTGCAGGTTGGAAATGATAATAATAGTGGGAAGTGATCACTACCAAAAGTAGATCGTAATGGATCCCAGGACAAAGAAGAAGCAAGATTAGGTGTAGTGACTGTTAAATCTGGAGCACTTGGGCCCTCGTCAGGATGAGAACGTCGTGTAGGACGACCATCATTTAATATACACAAATTCACTGAATCAAATATATCTATTAATGTGTTACCATAACTATTAGAAGATAAGTAACCCAAGGATTCATGGCGACAGTTAAAATCACCAAGGATCATAAAAGGCTTCGGAAGAATGGAAATAATATCTTTAATTTCATTTAAGATTGCAGAAGAAGGATGAGGTATATAAATAGATACATAACAGATATTTTCAACTAAAGCAGCAATAATAGAAAAATCATTACTGTGAGAAGGAATAGAGAAGAGAGAAAAGGAAAGAGGGTGTTTCACAAGCATGGCTACTCCGCCATGCCCATCCACACGATCTTCTCTGAGACATGAATAACCACGAATCTTAAATAAAGATCCTGGTTTCAACCATGTCTCTTGAAGAGCACAGATATAAGGTTAATATTTATTTAATAAATAAATAAGATCACTTTTTTTAGGAGTGATGCTTTGACAATTCCATTGAAGAACTTTGTCCATTATTTGGTTTATAAATTTGAGTAATTGCAGAAACTAATAAGGCAGCGTTGGACGGCGAAAATTCATTCGATTGACTAAGTCTAAAAATCTCTTGATTTTATAAGAAAAATAATTAAATCAATTACTGAGGATTCCAAAGGATTTTCATTTTCTTTGTTAATTAATGCACATCCATTAGAGGGTTGGGGAATATTAAAATCCCTTAAAATTTCTTGGTATGAGTATGAGCAGATTTGTCATATCCTTTGCTAAGTGTAGGTGGAGGCTTTGGTTTAACAAAAACAGTTTTTTTATATGAAGTATTGTTTATAGCTTTAGGTGTTGAATGTTGATGCTGGGTTGGAAAAGTATTAGGAGTGATGTTAGGTGATGAGAGTAATGTATCTGCATATGAAATTCGAGAGACAGATGGATGTATCTTTGAAGCTTCTGAATAGGAAATACAGTTTTTAGCCATTGATTCCTTTATAGCTCTTTGTCTTTCATATTCTAAACATTTTTTATCAGTTGCAATATGGGAACCTTTACATAAACAACAAGATATAAAATCATCTTGAACAGAGCAGTTATCACCACTATGTCCTTGACCACATCTAAAACATCTTGGTTTAGATCTGCATTGAGATTTCACATGGCCAAACCGACAACAATTGTAGCATTGAATAGTAGGATATATATACAAGTCTACAGTAAGAGAAGTGTAGCACATATATACTCGTTTAGGTAAAAACTGTCCATCAAAAGTAAATACCACAGACTCAGTACATTTAAGATGGTTTTGTCCATCAATCATTATCTTTCGTTTTATTCTCCTAATTTTTATGATTGGGCCACAGCCAATAGGAATAGAAACATTATCTTTTATTTCCTCTTCAGACCACTCAGCTGGTACTCCTCTGACTATTCCTATTCTACTCACAGAAAATGATGGAATAAAAGCCTTATATTATTCATTTTCTAAATTTTTGTTTTCAACAAAGTCATTTGCATCTTGGTACTTAGAAAAAGAAATAGATAACCTATTCCGGCCTATCCTTTTTAAACTTCCATTCACAATATTTTTAATAGAATTTCTTTTGAGAAAACGACCAAATGTAACTGGATGTAAAGTAACATTATCATCGGGAGATGAATACTGTTTCTGAATGTGTACAACAAAAGGAGCAGCATCTAATGAGTTATATAACAGCCTTGCAACAGGGGGCTGTGGCTGTTGTGGAGTGTCTGTGTTATTTTTTTGTATGGTCTCTACTACTATAGAAGAATTATTGCAGGAATCGACTTTGGAAAGAATTTGTTTGTCACTAATGTCTACACATTTGCAATCACTTTCCTTAATATCCTTCTTATCACCACGGTGTTTTTGTCGTCTTTTATTACAGTGTCTGCATATTCTGGGTCGAGCTGACACTCTTTTACGGCCACTAGATGTCTGAGACACAGAACCATCTGTATCCATCGTGCTACCTTCGTCATTATTAGAAATTGTCACTACATGACCTATATCAGGGGCTGTCCCCCCAGGATCATCCGGGGGTCCATCATATTATAGAAAAGTGAAGAAAAGAAGACTTACCAATAGGATGAAATTTACACAAATTAACACTTTAATAAAAACTAACTACTAAAATATATACAAACTACAACTTATCTGATCAAAATATCTAAATATTTACATGAAATTTAAAAATAAAATGAAAAATTATCAAAATTACGTGCGACCGATCTTAAGTTTCCCGCCCTTTTTCGATTTCCTACCTACTACTAATCCCGTGTTTTTGTTATTAATAGCAGACGTTCACAAAGGTTCAAAATGTCAATTGTTGCTGAAAAACAGTCGAAGGTCGTGGTTTATTCATCTTCAACATCAATGAAGGTTCCATTGAGTGAACTAACGATCTAAACGTTGGCGCGGTGTAAAAATATTTAAATCTTAGATAATTTATACGTCTAGATAGAGTCTCCTGCTGTAAGATAACCCATAAAAATAGGCCAGGAATATTAGTTTAGTGTGCGTGTCAATCTACGTTAGTGTGCGTGGATTGCTCAAAATAGAGTTTAGTTCACTCAATTTTTTTAGACGTTTTCACAGCTATCATAGTCTATCTAGACGAATAAATGATCTAAGACTTAGTATCTTAGACTTAGGTATTCGTTGCGATTCGTATTTTAAATCACATCTCAAGGTATCCCTCAAAAGTGCCGTTTATTTTTACTCCATACCTCATCATGTGGTCTGCTGACAGTTTTGGCTTTTAGATTTTTGACTATATATTAAGTTGAATTAAGTGAGAGTTGAACAAAGCATACAGGATTTTATGACGATACGTCACTCGAACGATTAGCTCAGTTGGTTAGAGCACCGGCACGGAACGCCAGAGGTCGTGGGTTCGAGTCCCGCATCGTTCATAAAATATTATATTTCAAATTTTATTTGTGTATTAATCCTAGATGTGAGGGTCATCACTTTAAAAATAAAACAAATTGTTTAGATTTACAAGAGCAACATCTCAAGTCAATTTCCTAATTTGCAAATATTGGGGTTGAGCAGGTTACCAACTGTAAAGTAGATGAAGCCACAACCTGAGAGTTAAACAAAGCATACAAGATTTTATGACGATACGTCACTCCAACGGTTAGCTCAGTTGGTTAGAGCACCGGCACGGAATGCCGGAGGTCGTGGGTTCGAGTCCCGCATCGTTCATAAAATTTTATTTGTATATATATTAACTTTCTTATTCATAATGACTTAGCGGAGATTTAAAACATCGCTAATATATGCTTGTTAAAAAATGATATTCTTAATCGCATATTAGAGCTAAAACGCTCATTATTTCTTCGATAAAGCTGACGTGACATATAGTAGCTAAGACCCTTTTATAAACCTATTTTAAGCACTCGAACGCAAAAACATCGATCAGCAGTCTCGTATTTGACGTTAAATAATGTGATATATAGCTTCCCGCTCAAAGTTTTTGGATATCCGTCATATATTGACAACCGACAGACTTCAAAACATTGATTTTTGAAGTTTGAACTTATTTTGGAATAGACTTTCGGTTTTTTTGGCGGGAACGAGTGAACGAAGGAAGGCGCGCTTATACAAAGAAAAATTGTTTAAATTATTGTTCATTGTGCATATATTTTTCATACTTGTAAATTGTTTATCCTGGTTTATAAATATTCGATTTTTGTATATATAAATTGTTAAGTGCGCTTCCCCATCGCCATGGGGAAGCGTACAGGTAAAACGCCGAAGAACGGCCAGAGCGACGCAGAACCAGCAGACGAACTTCCCCTATCCGAATCCTCAGTATCTGACGCGGAGGTGACTGAACGTCTCATTGTAAGAAGAAAGGATAAAGAGAAGTATACCCCTTATAGAGTGACAAATTATTATAGGTTGTACGACGAAAATTCAAATAAGAAGGAATTTATTGTATTTCTCAATCGCAAGCAGGGTGAAGTCAAAATATCAGACAAGGACAGGTTGGGTCTGTCAAATGGAATCAGGAGGCATCGCGTATCGGGTGTGTTGCACCTGAGGTCCGTTAATGCTTTTAAAGTTGGTGTTACCTTTGACCTGCCTAACAATGCGAATGTATTTTTAAAAAATGAAAAGTTACTTAGCGAGTTGGAGATGGTTGCCTCAATTCCGGCTTCTGAAACGGAGGTCACTGGAGTTCTTACTTCTGTTCCCACTGATTACTCCAACAAAAAAAATCATCAATTAATTGCATCGAGTTAAAATGTTATTGCTGTGAGAAGGTTCATGCGGCGAGTAAAGGACCCACAGGGTGTTGTCTCCTTTGTTCCAACGCAAACTGTTGCAGTCACATTTGCATCAACGTTGTTACCTGAGTATGTAACACTTGATCACTGGAGGCATGAGGTTAATGTATATGTACCCCCTATTAAACAGTGTCTACGCTGTATGAAATTTGGCCATATTGCTAAATTTTGTAGAAACAATGAAGTTTGTTCCATATGTTCTGACAATCACAATTTTAAAACATGTCCAAAAACTTTAACAAAATGTGCCAACTGTGGTGGAGATCACATAGCTATCTCAACTACCTGTCCTCTGAAAAAACAAAAAATTGAAGAAAACAAAGTGAAGTCCCGTAGTGTTAGATACTCAGATCTCTTCAATGAATCTGCTTTCTCTCAATTAAACTCAAAGTATATTGACACACACCTGAGCAATCTTATAAAATCTGACAAATTTATGAACCTCTTGGTTGAAGCAGTTTTACAGATTTGTACGAATAAAGATAAGTTAACTATAAATTCAAATAGTATTAAGGAAATTCTGAATAACACTTTTAGAAAAAAGACATCTAGTTAATTGTTATTATGGATACATTGAATATAGTGCAATGGAACGCTCAAAGTATTATTAGTAATAGGCTTATTTTTACAAGGTTTTTATATGAAAATCATATCCATATTGTTTCTCTGGAAGTAGGGGCAAGGCAGCGTTGGACGCGAATAATAAATTTCGGGCAGCAGGTATTAAAGTACCACTTTTTATAACCAATGTGGATAAACAAACTACAAGTAGTGATATCACAGAATACATTATGTCGAAAACTCACACAAAAGTGGTTCTTAAGAAAATAAATATGCAGAAACAGAGGGATTACAATGCATTTAAAGTACTTGTGCCTAAGCAAAACATAGGTATGTTTTTAGATGATAATCTATGGCCTGAAGGGGTTTCCTTCCGTCGGTTTGTTTATATAAACAGGGGGGTAAGAAATGAGAATAAGAATGGAGTCACGACTAAAAACACCTAATGGACTATCAGCTACATCGAAATTCAAAAACTATTTTTATTAGTTTTAACTGCAAGTCAGTTAAAAGATCCCTTGAGTGTGTACGGGGCTTATGTAAGACCGCCGATATTGTAGCACTACAAGAGACATGGCTACTTCCTGAGGATCTCCCACTCCTCGGTACCATCGATAAAGATTTTGCATATACAGGCACTTCGGCTGTGGACACCTCGGTGGGGGTGCTGAGGGGCCGTCCCTACGGCGGAGTGGCTATATTGTGGCGTAAAACGAAATACACAAATGTATGCGTTATTGAATGTAATAATCCGCGAATCTGTGCGATAAAGGTGTTATTACGAGATAGTGAGTTTTTGCTTTTTAGTGTATATATGCCGACGGACTCCACTGACAATTTGCCAGAGTTTACACAGTGCTTTAGCCAGATATGTGCTGTAGTTGAAAGTAGCTATGTTGAAGCTATTTATGTTCTGGGGGATTTTAATGCTCACCCGGGGGAACACTTTGGGAAAGAATTAGAGAATTTGTGCGCGGATCAACAATGGGTGTGTGCGGACATTTATGGATTAGGTACTGACTCGGACACCTACACCTTTGTAAGTGATGCTCACGGATGTACAAGGTGGCTCGATCACTGTGTTGTTAGTCTATCAGCGCTGCAATCGGTGCGTAATATAACTATTCAATACAACACGTTTTGGTCGGATCACCTGCCTCTTGTTATTGAGTGTGAATTAAATGTAATTGTAAGTAAACGTAGAATTAAAAATTCAGATATTATACATAATAAAGTCAATTGGGGAAACAGAACTAAAGAACAGATAAATAAATATACAGAATTATGTAATAGTAAATTTCAGATTCTACATTTTCCAGTAGAATTACATAAATGTAGTTTTGGCTTATGTAATGAAGGGGAACATAAAGATAGACTAGATAAATTTTATAATAGTATTATAAATGTATTATCAGAATCAGCTATTAATAGTTACCATTCCAAAAAATGTAAGTCACACTCAAAACGGTATGTGGTGGGGTGGAATAAACATGTAAGTGAAGCGCACAGGCAGGCCAGGCTTTCTTTTCAAAATTGGGTTTGGCACAATAAACCAAGGTCTGGAAATATTTATAATGATATGTGTAATACACGGAAAGAATTTAAAAAGAGATTGAAATGGTGTCAAGATAACAAAGAACAAATAAAAATGAATTTAATTGCGGAACAACGATCTGCAAAAAATTTTTGTGATTTTTGGAAGTCTACTAATAAGTTAAATGTAAAGCCTGGCCTGCCAGTAAGTGTGGAAGGTTTATGCGAGAGTAGGGATATAGCCCAATTGTTTAAGGAACACTTTAAAGTGTGTTCGCCCTTGGGTTCTTCTAAGGAAGCGCTGAATACTGGGTCCGTCATGTCCGGTGAGCTGTTTAATGTGTCGGCCAAACAAATAGCTAATATAATTGCCAAAATGTCACGTGGCAAATCGCCAGGTGATGATGGGCTCAGTATAGAGCATTTGAAGAACGCAGGAGTCCATTTACCCAATGTACTTGCCACATTCTTTAATCTCTGTCTTAATCATTCGTACCTACCTGCTGCACTCATGAGGACTATTGTTGTACCAATAGTTAAAAACAAAACGGGTGACTTATCAGATAAGCGCAACTATAGGCCCATTTCTCTGGCGACTGTTGTAGAAAAGGTGTTGGATAGTGTGCTTGACTCAGAACTGCAAAAACATGTGCAAATTCATGCGGCGCAATTCAGTTTTGTACCCGGACTTTCTACTGAAACTGCCATTCTGAGTCTCAAGCACACTGTCCAATACTATACTGACAGGCGGACGCCTGTGTATGCCTGCTTCCTTGATTTATCAAAAGCATTTGATCTTGTTTCGTATGATCTCTTATGGAAAAAACTCGATCAGACTGGCGTGCATACACAGGTGCAGCGTCTCTTTCAGTACTGGTACGCTAACCAGACCAATAATGTAAGATGGGCTGGCAGCCTCTCGGATGCGTACAGGCTGGAGTGCGGGGTGAGGCAGGGGGGGTGAGCTCACCCATGCTCTTCAATCTGCATGTCATCGAGCTCATAGTTGGGCTCAGCCGCGAGCGTGTCGGCTGCTCGGTTGATGGTGTTTATATAAACAACATTAGCTACGCGGATGACATGGTGCTGCTGGGTCCAAGTGTAGGCTCTATAAGAAGGCTGTTAGCTATCTGTGAAAGGTATGCGATGCAACATGGGCTCAAATATAATTGCCAAAAAAGCAACTATTTGGTCTTTAGAGTCCCTGGTAAGAATATATGTAATATTCCGCCAATGAAGCTGAATGGTGTTGAGCTTAAGAAAGTTCAACATTTTAAGTACCTTGGACACTACGTCACCGAAGACCTCGAAGACCAAATGGATATCACGCAGGGCACTGGCGGTGAGGAGTAATATGCTGGCTCGCAGGTTTGCTCGATGTAGCAGTGAGGTAAAGATAACGCTTTTCAAAGCATATTGTCAAACCTTCTATACGAGCAGCCTGTGGGTCAGATATACTCAAAGAACGCTTAGTGCCTTGCGCGTTCAGTACAACAATGGTTTCAGGTTGATGTTGCGGCTGCCCCGCTTTTGCAGTGCTTCCGCAATGTTCGCGGATACGAGGGTGGACGGCTTCCATGCCATCCAACGCAAAAGAACCGCGTCATTGCTGAGGAGGTTGCGGGGTAGCCCTAACATCATTCTGCAAACCATTGCTAGTCATTATGATGCGCCAATTATAAAGGCATTTATGCGGCTTCATGTGCCTGTTTAGTTATAATTATACTAATATAATTTAGGACATTTTACTAACAATTATTATGGATATCTTTTTTTTTTCCCGAATTTAAATTAATAATATTATTAAGTATTTTCTTATTAATTGTGATTATGACATATCTTAAATTTTAAATTTTAAACTGTAATTTTATCTGTAATTTAATTAATATCAAATTAAACTCAACAGTATTATGTAATTTAATTTAAGATTGTTTGTATATCTATGGGTAATGCCTGAAAATAAAATGATTTATTATTATTATTATATTGCTATAATTTCGGAAACTTGGTTAAAACCACATCAGTATTTTTTAATAAAAGGCTATAACACAATAAGGAATGATTGTGGTAGTAAACACAATGGTGTAGCAATTTTTATTCATAATAATATCACATTTTCTAACATAAATACATATTTTGATAGTGCTCTACAAAATGTTTGCATTAAAATTAAAATTAATAACAAAGAACTGAGTATTGTGAGTTTTTACAGTCCTTCCAATTCAAATCCTCCATTTAATAAAAACAATTTAAACAGTTTAATTAAGTCCATTCCAGAGCCAATGATTTTTGCAGGTGATTTCAATGCTCATCTCATGTTGTGGGGATGTGTTGATACATTGCCTCGAGGTAAAGATGTTTTAGAGGTTATAGATGAGAATGGTCTTGTTATTCTGAATAATGGTCAAGCTACCACAATAGGATCTCCATCTTGGCGTCCTAATGCTCTTGACTTGACTTTGGTAACTCCATCATTGGCTCTTTTATGTGACTGGTCAGTTATTGACAGTCCTCTGGGCAGTAGTTATCATCTCCCTGTAAAAATAAAAATGGCAGTAAGTAGTGATAGTAGTAGTTTGCAAAACACATTATGTAATAATCTACATTTGCCCACTCACCCAAATTATAAGCAGGTGAATTGGAATATGTATAGTAACTTTGTTGTTTCTTATTTGGATGATGTTGAATTTGACACTTTATCTTCAATAGATGCTTTTAATTCCTTTTGTAATATTTTACTTTCTGCTGCCAAGCAGTCAATCCCTAGCTGTCTGTTTTCCAAAAGTTCTAATAGTAATAATGTTACTAGTTCTTGTTCACAAAAATCTTTTAAATATCCACGGTTGCCTTGGTGGAATCAGAAGTGTACAGAAGCAGTTTTAAATGCTAAAAATGGTAACATTAATTTTAAAAACTACTCCACTGATGAAAATTATGTGGAGTTTAAGAGATTGCGGGCTTTAAAAAAACTTATCTTAAAAATTGAAAGAAGAAATAGCTGGATAGGCTTGTGCAATTCATTTAATCGCTGTACTCCTTTGTCTTCAATTTGGAAATACATGCGCAAATTTAACAAAACTTACATTCCTGACAGTGTGTTGAATGATAGTTGGATTCCAGATTTTCTACAAAAGTATACTTCTGACTTTGTATCAAATTAGTTAACTAACTATGTAAATGTTGTTGATGATAGTAATAAATATTTGATAGACCCTTTTTCTTTACAAGAACTAAAATCCGCTTTATTTACTAGAAGAGATACATCTTTCGGTCTTGATACCATTACATATATTTTACTCAAAAAACTTAATTGTCACAGTCTCAACATCTTTTTAAATATTCTTAATCGCCTATGGAAGGAGAATACTATTCCTGCTGCTAATAGAATGGAAAACAGACAGCTCTCACGTCTTGTGTTGGGAAGATATTTGAGCAGCTTCTAAAACAACGTCTCGATCTCTTTGTAGAACAAAATTGTCTTTTGCCTAATAATCAGTTTAGTTTTCGCAAAGGTCGGTCTTCTAGGGATAGTATAGCGCAGTTACAGCTTGATGCGCATCAATGTTTAGCAAGTAATCAGATATCTTTTGTCTGTATTTACTATTTTTTGACATCTCAGGTGCCTTCAATAGTGTAAATCAGGGGTTCTCAACCTTTTAGTAACCACGTACCACTTGAAATTTTCAGAGATTTGATACCTTACATTTATATATATTTTTATTTATTTATTTATATATAATATATAGTTATATATAATTTAAATTTGGTCAGGTTTAGGAAAATAAAAATGCACTCTACAACTGTATGTATATATTTACAAAATAAAATGTATCATACATTAAAAACAATCTTGAATTAGTTAATTGAACACAGTCATTTAAATATAAACAGATCCTTAGAGCTTGTTGTTGTTGTTTGTTCTTGATCAAATTTTCAATATATGGGTCGATTGAACTTAACTTGATTCTCAAGTCCTCTTCAGCACTAATGCGGTTTCGGTATTTATTTTTGATGAACAGCAGCTCTGAAAGCCCGATTCACATAAGTACGAGGTTACGAATGGAATTAAAAAGATTATCGCTTGTTCGAACATTGATGGATATTCAGTTTTTGTCCCCATCCAAAATTCTATTAAAGATTTTTCTTTAAACGCATCTTTCATAGAGCTGTCACTTATAAGGTCGATGAAACACTTTTGAGTGACTAGGACCACTAGGAAATTTCCCTGAAAATGGATTTCTAATCCACTCATATTTAGAAAAATCTTGATTAAAATATTTATCAAAACTCGTTTGAAGGGCTTCCATATGACTAGTGATATCATCAGTCACTTCTTGCTTCAGAGAAATATCATTTTCTTCCAAAAATGCAGCAAGAGTAGGGAATGCAGAGAAATCCTTGTCCTGTGCTTGAGAGCGAAACAGAACCAACTTTTTCTTGAAGGATGATATTTTATCGTTGGTAGTGAACACTGTTGTACTTGGCCCTTGAAGTCCCATGTTCAAGGTATTAAGCCTATAAAAATTTCAGCCAAATACGCCAATCGTGATAGCCATTCTTCATCATTGAACAAGTGTTTCATGTCATGATTTTGTTCACTTAAAAACCTAAAGACTTCTGACCTCAGTTCAAATAGACGAGTTAGGGTCTTGCCGCGTGACAACCATCTTACCTCGGTATGTAGGAGGAGAGTTTGATATTTTGCACCCATATCTTCACACATTAAAGAGAAAAGCCGTGAATTAAGAGCCCTGGCCTTAATAAAATTAATGACCTTTACGCTATCCATTAAAACAGACTTAAGGTTGGCAGGCATAACCTTAGAAGCCAAAGCTTCTCGGTGAATAACGCAGTGAGTACTTTGGCATTCTGGAGCAACTTTTTTTATTCTTGCTCCTAATCCACTTAAATGACCCGACATAGCTTTTGCTCCGTCCGTGCACAAACCAACACATTTAGACCATGATATTCTCGCTTTTATAATGTACTCATTTATGACATTAAATATGTCCTCAGCTTTAGTGTTTGATTCAAGAGGTTTGCAAAATAAAAATTCTTCCTTTACTTCACTTTGATAATCAAAACGTATAAATACAAGAAGCTGCGCCATATTTGTTATGTCTGTGCTCTCGTCTACTTGCAGTGCAAAATATTTACATTCGCGCAGTTGAAGTAAAAGCTGTTCTTCAATACTCGAGGACATCTCCACAATTCGCCTCTTTACTGTGTCATTCGACAACGGAATTTTCTCGATCTCCTTTGCTGCCTTTTCGCCTAATACTGCCTCGACCATATCCTTAGTGACCGGAAGTAAAAGTGTCTCGCCAATTGTATGAGGCTTCCCTTCTTTAGCTATTCTATAACTGGCAAGGTACGATGCTTTGACTAGTTTTTTGTCTATATTTACAAATTTTGCCATGCACTGATTTTCTCTCTTACACAGTTCAGATTTTCTTTGAAAAAATTCAATAGGTTTGTCAACCAAATCGGGATGCTTAGTAGTCTGGTGCCGCTTTAGTAAGGAAGGCTTCATGCTCTGATTTGAAAGTGTTTCTGAGCATACAACACATTGTGGAATAGGATTATCGTTATTTTCTGTGCCAGGTTTTACTATAAATCCTAACTGTAAATAAGTTGCATCGTACTTACGATTTGGCTGAGGTTTAATCTTCTTTTGACTGTCCTTAGAGGTGGAGGGGTTAGTCAAATATCGCTTCATTATGTCCACTAAAAACTAATGCTTAATCACCCTTATTACGTGTACAAGATGGTTTATTTGCCTACGCAGTTATGAACGAGTGAATTCCCAAACACATTTCGATCCGTTACGATTCAAGGCCACCAATATTCGACGTCATAGCTTTACGGACAAAGCACTTATGTGTCCACTTGTTCCCGGCCGGCGCAGCGAGCGGTCGTTATCAAGACTTTACACGAAGATCGTTCTTTGTGGAGATTTAAGCTTTATTTTATAATGAACATATACTATTCATTACAAAAACATAAAAGGAAATAAATAAAACAAGTAATTAACAATAATAACAATATTTATTTTAAAATATACCTATTTTTACACTTTTTTTCGAATGAAAAGTCTGTGTGAAATAAAAAAGAAAGACAATATGAATAATTTATACATGGTCTTATAGCTTGTTTCAATAGCTTTCAGTGACAGTCACTCAAATCACCCTAGTTATAAGCATTTTATAACTACACGTAAAATAATACACACGGGGAAAATGCCGCGAAATTGCCGGAAGCTTGCCGATCTACAGTGTACAGCGAGATCCGGAGCGCGCCGATCCGGAAAGGTTAACGAGGAAATGTTGCATCGTAACTGTGAATTAATGTTATTCGCATTCAACAGTTTTTATTGTTATTATTAATATATGATTGCGTACCACCTGAAATGTCCCCGCGTACCACCGGTGGTACGCGTACCACCGGTTGAGAAACTATGGTGTAAATATTGCCGTGCTTTGTGACGAGTTATCAATGTTAGGGATACCAGGTAAAATAATAAATTGGATGCAATGCTTTTTGACTGACAGAAAAGTATATGTAAAATTTAATAAACATTTGTATGGACCACGATTTTCTTCTCTAGGTGTTTGTCAGGGGGGAATATTGTCTCCTTTAATTTTTATTATGTACATAAGACGATTGAACCTTATTTTGGGGCCAAATATAGTAAACCTACAGTATGCAGATGACTTAGTCGTCTATGTATCGGGAGTTGATCTGATTAATTTAGCCGCTACTATTAATGAAGCACTTGTAAATTTATATCAATACTTTTCTTATCTTAATTTAAATGTAAATCCAACCAAATCAAAAGTCTTTGTGATTGGTCGTAAACGCATCATATTGCCTCCCATTTTATACAATGGCATTCCACTGCCTATTTCATGTGATATAAAATTTCTAGGTATAACATTCACTCCAAAACTTTCTTGGAAAAAATATACAGATAGTGTTATAAATAAAGCGAATAAAGCTTATAATGTATTAAAATATTTGTGTGCAACGTCGTGGGGAGCGGACCCTAAAATAATGTTAATTTTGTATAAATCGCTTATTCGTAGTCATTTTGAATATGGCTTTCACTGTTTCGCCGCAGACAGCAAAATTGTTAATAGTCTGGATAAAATACAAAATAAATGTATGCGTACAATATTGGGTGCACTTTAAACTAGCCCAATAGCTGCTATGCAAATCGAGGCCAACCATCCTCCTTTGTGTATTAGATTTAGTTATCTTAAAGAAAGATTTATTTTAAAGCTCTATAGCTTGCCGACGTACAATCTTCTTAAGAATCTTATTGCTTATCAATCGTCTTCATTTCAGAGACAGTTGTTTATCTTGCAAGATTTTTCTTCATTTTTTCAATTTCTCCAAGATTTAAATATTCATCGGAATAATGATATACTTCCCTGCCATGCAGGTTCTTTTCGATGTAAATATTCTGCAATTAATGTTGTAATAGATCCAAATTTAACTTCAAAAGAGGAGGTTCATGTATTATTGTTAGAATGGTCTAATTGTAAATTTGTTTATACGGATGGCGCAAAAAACAATAATAGTGTTTCTTTTGCAATCTACCTTCCTGAAATTAGGAAGGGTATTGGCTTTAAGATTAATTGATATGCCAGTATTTTTACTGCTGAAGCCGTCGCTATTCTTTTTGCTTTAAAGCATATTAAGAAACAAAATCAACTTAATAAAAGTGGGTAATAGTTAGTGATAGTATGAGTGTGTTGAAAAGTTTGTCAAATAACAAAATGAGTGCTAACATCAATTACCTCATTTTTGCTATAAAGGAATTGTGGTACGAACTATGTTTAATCGATATTAAAGTGGATTTCGTTTGGGTCCCGTCCCATATAGGAGTAGCAGGAAACGAAAGCGCTGATTTTCTAGCTAGAACTATCATTAATATATCCGATCTATCCCTTTATCCTGATTGCAAAGATCTAGACATTAACATATGGTATGTATACAGATATAATAAGTAATCTAAAACAGCGTATGACTCTTCTTTGGGGAAGATATTGGTATAATTGTACAGAAGTTAAAAATAAGGCTCATTCGTATACTTTGTTAGATAATCCCGTTAATAGCACACCCTGGTTTTGTAAGTTTAAAAATTACGCTCACAGAAAGTTCTATACTACAATAACACGAATGCGTATTGGTCAATATCGATTGAATTTTCATCTTCATCGCAAAAACATTGTCTCCTCTCCTTTTTGTGACCATTGTAATAAGCAACAAGATCAGTCTCTGGATCACATCTTTTTTGATTGTTCGTCCTTTGGCATACAGCGCCTTGTGCTGATGGATGAGCTACTGGAAATATATGGTGCACCCAATATAATCCCGCTCTCAGTAATAGATCTATTAAAGGACACATCAACTTATATGTCCTTGTATAAATTTGTATGTAGTACTGTAAATACATTGTAATTTGTAGATACATACGTTGTAAATTTGTTTATAATTATGTAAATACGTTATAACTTGTACATATACAACTAGTAATAGCATAGCGCAATTCGCGAACTGAACAGATAATGTAAATAGGTAGGTATTATTCTAAAAAGTTATGCAAATTACACTGGATTTGACTTTAAGAAAAGGGGGAAATTATTAGAGACTATATTACTGGATTTGGACTAACTAAAATGAAAATATGGAAAATATTCTTTAGAGAATTATACATTAACGGAAATGGTAAAATAACTGATGACTTTAAGACTGGATTGGATTTGATGAAAGAAACTACTATAAATATTCGCTATCGAATATACATAATTGGAAAAGGAAAATGGAAATGATGTAAGATGAAATGAGAAAACTTGATTGGACTTTTTGTAAAACAAAATAGTGAAAATAATAAATACCAAAGAAATGAAAATACTAACGACAAGGCAGTAAGGCCCCTGGCTATAGCCTGTTCGAAAGAACGAATTAATAAAAAAAAAAATTGAACTTATTTTGACATGGACTTTTGACAACTGACAACCCATTGACATTGAAATATACACTCGTCATTGGCGAAATCTAAAAGGATACGCCATCAAGCCAAACAATAATAATAATAAAATTATGTTTTTTTTGTACGTAATGGCAACATTGCGTACTATAGAGACGTATTAGCTATGGGAGATTTATCTAACGAATATGAATAAGAAATTTTATCAAACGTTCGATAGGCTAAAAACACGATTTAAGTAATATAGCTTTAAACCTTCGAAAAGCGTTTTATTATGAATAAGGCACTAAGTCTATTTATGGTAGAGGAAGGCAAATGAGTACACATTCAGGTCACCAGATGGTATGTGATTACCGCGGCTTATAATTTCTTGAATAACCGAAGGAATCACAAGAGCGTTGCTGACCTTGTGACGCGAAATATCGAATAAACGTTCTATATGAAAAACACATTAGTACGTGGCGGGCGAGGATTTAACCGCACCACCGACGCTTCAGAAATATGTACAATATCAATGTCATTCTACAAGGGTTGCGTTTATAAATCTTGTATATGTTATGTCCAAGCAGGTGACGCATGGACCAGCCATCATTCAAACTCAAAAATTATGAGCGGCACTAAAATTGCGCTCGTCACCTTGAGACATTAGATGTTAGGTCTCATTTGCCCAGTAATTTCACTAGCAACGCCGCCCTTCAGACCGAAACACTGTATTGTTTACACATTATTGCTTCACGGCAGAAATAGGCGCCGTTGTGGTACCCATAAAAAAGCCGGCATCCTATGCTAAGGAGCCTTCCACTATACCGTGATAAATAATAAAAGTGTCAAGTTTTGACTTCTGCCGGAAATAATTCCCGAATTTCTGACCATTTAAAGTAATTTGCCACACAACAAGACATAAGAATGTCTAAAGATAGCGAGCGCAATTCTTGTGCTGCTCAGAATTTTTGGGTTTTTCAAGAATCCTGAGCATCCACTGCATTGTAATGGGCAGGGCGTATCAATTACCATCAACTAAACGTACTGCTCGTCTCATCCCTTATTGTCATAAAAAAATCTGAATTACTAACAATCAGCTCATTCATGATAATATTTTTTTATGGAAGAGAAGCCGCCCACATTCTCCGGTAACACCAGGGATATCTAAAGAGCTCTAAAACTTCAAGCTTCAAATATATTTTCGGACAGCCTTTACCGCTTTGCATGTACATAAATAAAAAAAAAATTATGGTGCCCTTCGAGACGTGATGTTTTAAGCAATTACTTTATTTGCTTAAGGACGCGTTTTCGAATCCGACAAAAATAAGATATTTTTCGGTAGAGTTAGTGATGAAATTAAACTAAGTCTAACAAAACTAAAAATTGCCATAAATAGATTACTTCTTTATCTCCAATTAGCGGGAAATGTTTGCTTTGAAAATTTGATATTTTATGTCGTAAAAACGATTATCCGTTACCTCTTCACACAAAATTGACGAAATGGGGCTTCATTCAGGATCAGTTTTCTGCTACCACTTACACAATTTTGGCTCTTAAAAATTATGTTAGGAAAGCAGATATAATATTTTCAAAAACAGGGGAAATGAATTAATGAATATCTAATAAATAATCTCAGAAAAAAATATAAATGAATCGTCTAAAATTCATATATATTTCTGATAAGCATGAGCTTTAAAGTGTGGTATTAAGGGTTATTTTATTTTGTCGCTCCGTACGCATTGCACAGAAAGATCTATCGAAATAACCTCAGTCCGCGCTCGGCCGCCGTCGTAGGTAGACCCTGTGTCGGTTGTAAGCAGCAGCTCGTACTCGGAAAGATCGCTGTACGAACATGAATATTTTTTATAAGCTATACAATACTGCCTTTGATACTTTACATATTTTGTACGCAGTCAGATTTTCAATAAATTATGTTTCTGTATTTTTTTGAAGAATTAGTGATTTATAAGTTCATCTCTAATAATGGTCTATATTAAATCGAAATCCAAGATGGCGCCGATGAAATTTACCAACTTCTCTTCATGGGTGTCATTTTCATGGTTTTCGGGGTCAACAATAACGAATATCGGGTCAAAATCGAAATCCAAGATGGCGCCTGTGAAATTTACCAACATCTCTTCATGGGTGTCATTTTCATGTTTTTTTAATAATATTAATAAATAATCCGAGAAATCTTATTACTAATAACAATATTATGGACATTACAGAACCAAAATGGTGTCTAGTCACCATTATGTTGGGAATTTTACTTCTCAACGCTGGTATTCTCTAGACACCGAGACACAGACTTTGAGAATTAAATATTTATATATTTATAATCCCCCAAGTCTACTGCTGCCATAAACATTGGCAATAAATTTATATAAGTATATATATATATATATATATATATATATATATATATATATATATATATATATACAAAAAATAAAATTAAATCTGTTAGTAACTATTTTATTTATTTATTTATTTATTTATTTATTTATTTACAAGTAGGTACAATAACAGATAACAAGATAAAACTATCATCTAATAACAAGTACAGCATATTTTTATGATCCTGAGATCCAATTAAAATTGTACACATCATTCACCAAATACAGTAAAAAAAAAAAAAAATTAATAAGTGGACACAATAGTAATTACAGTATAACGAAATTTAGTTAAACATTAAATTATTTTAGATAAACTAGAAAGTTTTATAAAGAGTATTTTTAAAAATGTCTACATTTGTAAAGAATATAATAAAATCAGCACACACTTCGTTAAATTCTCTACAAATTCTCATAATCGGGTTGTTATGCGATACATTATTATTTGAGGAATTGATCGAAAATAAACATGGAATACGCACAGATCGTGTTGGAACTTTAAAGTTTATCAAACTTAATAGATGACTATCCATAAAACCATTCGCAATGTTATGTAAGACGCACATATCAGATACCCATCTCCGTTTATCAAGACTATGCAAGTTAAATTTACGTAAGCGTTCAGAGTATTCGGGAATTTTACGTCTAACACCCAACCTGCTACAAAGAACTCTTACAAACCGCCGCTGAATTGACTCTATTCTATCACGG
Source organism: Leptidea sinapis (assembly GCF_905404315.1). NCBI lineage: Eukaryota > Metazoa > Arthropoda > Insecta > Lepidoptera > Pieridae > Leptidea > Leptidea sinapis. The sequence goes on along the minus strand of NC_066271.1, from coordinate 13,403,042 downwards.
TGAACATTATAAATTGGAGACCAAATCACTGAGCAATACTCCAGGATACTTCTCACTAAACCTTTGTATAATAATATCCAGGAGATTTCCTGTTTAAATGGTCTGGCGATTCTAATAACAAAGCTTATCATCCTATTTGCCTTTGAACAAATATCATCGTAATGGCTTTTGAAGGATAAATCCGAGTCAAAGATGACGCCCAAGTCCCTTATCACATTCACACGATCTAGATCATTACCATCGATAAAATAATCATGAACAAATGCATTTTTCTTGCGAGTAAATGTAATGAGTTGACACTTTTTTATATTCAGCATCATGCGGTTACTTTTACACCACTGCCAAATAGTCTCGATGTCCCTTTGCAGCAATGAGCAGTCTTCTGGACCGTTTATTTTACGAAAAATTTTTATATCATCGGCGTACGCCAGACACTCACATCGAATTTTGGATAATAAGTCATTTATAAATGCCAAAAAAAGCAAAGGACCTAGATTTGAGCCTTGAGGCACACCAGAGCTAGCAAGAAATGGGACTGACTCGAAGCCACTCAACGCAACTTGTTGCGTACGATTTGATAAATAAGATGTGAGCCATCTGTGAAGATTACCATGAATTCCCAGGTGATGTAGCTTACATAAAAGCACTGAATGGTGAACGTAGTCAAAAGCTTTCGCAAAATCTGTATATATCGAATCAACCTGACTCTTATCGTTAATTGTGTCACATAAGAATGAAGTATATACCAGTAAGTTAGAAACAGTTGAACGACCCGCAAAGAAACCGTGCTGACGTGAGCTTAAGATGGGCTTCAGATGGTTAAAGACATGTGCATACACAAGCCTTTCAAAGATTTTGGCGAACCAACTTAGAATGGTTATCGGGCGGTAGTTTGTGACATCTGTTTTGTCCCCAGTCTTATATATTGGTGTTACTTTAGCAATCTTCCATAAAGCAGGAAAGATTCCATTTTGTAGTGATTTGTTGTAAATAAGAACGAGGGGTTTGGCGAGACTCACAGCGCACATACGAATTAAAATGGGTGGTATACCATCTGGTCCAGAATTTTTGGATAAATCAATGGATTTAAGCTGTTGAATAACATTTTCTAGAGACACTGAAAATTGGCAGATTGAAAAAGCCGAAGGAGGAAAGTCAGGAATATAGTTCACATTACTATTAGCGTTCATAGAGTAAACCGACGAGAAATGATCAGCAAACAAGTTCACAATGTCAGGACCATCATTAGCGTATCGGTTATTGTAACTCATCTGTCTTGGGTAGGCATTAGTGACTTTCTTATTTTTAGTGTAACGCCAAAACGCTTTTAAGTTTATAGCCAGATCAGACTCTATGCGATTTATATATGTGCGAAAACATTGATCAAAAACTACCTTAGCTCTACATCTTAACATTGCAAAAGTATCATAATCTCTTGGATTACCGTAAGTTTTAAATTTGACATGAAATTTAAATTTAGATTTTAGCAACTTTATTAGCCCAGTAGAAAACCAAACGGGATAAGATTTTTTGCGTACTTTGGTTTTGGGTGTGTACTTTTCAATTATTTCATACAAAGTGTTATAAAAACAATGAACGAACTCATCACAATCAAGTTGCAAAGCCGACTGCTCCCAATCAAAGTCTTGAATTTCCCTATTACAGCTCTCGTAATTGGTCTTAAGAAAACAGAGTTTCTCAGTTATAGAGTTGTTGAGTTCAAGCAACGGGGCTCGACCACTAAGTAGGGTAAGCTCAAAGGGAGGGTGGTGTGAGTCTAAGCGGCAAACAGCAATGGTATGACTTAGAGAGATAGTATCAGGGGAATCCGTTATCGCCAAGTCCAAGATTCTATTTAAGTGGTTAGGAATGTAGTTAAGTTGTTTTGATAAAGTCAGCTGGAAAAACTCAAACAATGCTCTAGATTTTTCGCACACGTGGCTTAGAGGAAGTCCTGTTTGGTTCGACCACATCATACTACCCAAGTTAAAGTCACCAATAATGCAGATTTTATGGTTTGGATGGCTGCTCATAATATTTTGACATTTATTAAGAAATTCTACATATAGGCTGGTGGGTAGGTAATCCGGTAAATATACTGTACATAAATTGATAGTAGTAACAGGATCTACTTTTATTTGAATCCATAAATCCTCCACCAAATCGGATTGCCAATCGCATCTCAGGACATATTCAACCTTTTTAGATATTGCCATAAGTACACCTCCACCATGGTTTTTTTTTAAATGTTTAAGGAAATTTTCACATCGATCTCTGCGCATTACAAAATACCGATCATCGAACAATTCAGAAGAGTTGATATTTACATTTAACCACGTTTCACTTAAGCATACAATCTCAAAATTATTACACAAAAAAGCATTATACACATCAATCGTTTTAGACTTTAAACCTCTTACATTCTGGTAATATAGAGAGATAGCCATTTGTACAAAAAGAAAAGTCAAATAAGTATCGTTTGCAAAAAGTGTACTGTTAGGAATAAGATGTTTTAACTCATTAATTCAAGACTTTTTTCATTTCTGATCAAAATGTATTTTGAGTCAGAAGATTTCCTAACATAAATTTTTCCATTCCGAATCCAAACAAACGAGTACTTTAACTCCTTGGCTTTTTTCCTGGCTGCAGCGTGTAAAAATTTGTTTTGAGGGGACAAGTGTTCCGAGACATATACAGGTTTTTTATGTCCAGTTATGCCGAGTAATGCGGTGTTTAGTTTTTCATTGGGATTCGCTTTGTTATACCGAAATACAGCGGAATAGAATTCATCTCTGCATCTTAGGCTTTTGAATTTTACAACAATTGCACGAGGTAACTTGCTATCTTTATCCCGTTTAGCGACTCTCGTACAGTGAACGATATCAGCATCGTTAAATTTATGGCCAATAACATTTGCACATTGTTGTACTAAATTAGGCAAGCTCTCAGAACGATTCTCAGGTACACCGTTTAATTCTAAATTATTTTCTCGCAGGTGTTGTTCCAGATTGTTCAATCTTTCGGATAAATTAAGTACGGTAGAGCTCAGAGATCCGTTTTCTTTTTTCAGCTGCATATTTTCGGAACTTAGACGCTCCACGGCTTTTATTAAATCATCGTGAGAGCTGCTCAAAAAGTCAATTGACTTCCGATATTCAAGCAGTTCTTGCTTTATTTCAGATAACTCTTTGTGGAGAGCGCTAGATAACATACGCGGAATCTCAGACCGAAATGAAGTGAGAACTCGATCACTGATCGCTGATATTAAATTTTCATTGTCCACTTTAGGATCAGGTGCTGAAGAAGGAGGTGTGGTCTTCTTACGAACAGTAATGTTCATTGTTTCTTTGTTCATAGATTAATTTATCTTTCTTATTTAAAAAAAAAAAATGAATAGAGCAAAAACAAAAATAATAATATTACACCTGAATTTAGAAAATAATAAAATAAAATTAAAATAGTTCACTTATATAATATCTGTTTGTTTGTCTGATGTTTAGACGTCCTTTTACCGCACAGCTACACACTACACACTTGGTTGAATGAAATTTGTAAACGTGTGTTTTAATACGTGAGCTTAACGACGTTACGAGATTAGTTGTTTATATTTTGTGCAATTTAAAATTTAAAACTACCCTCACGTTATAACTTTTATTTATTATCACAAAACTATGACTCGAATTAGTTTAATTTCGAACCTCAAGTGATGGTTATGCACTGTGGTTATTAGTTCTTGGTGAATGATGATTCTTCTAGTATATTCACACAATGATTTCACTCGGTTGCCTTAACCAATGTACACAAACACACGAACCTCGAGAAATGTGTTCAGACTTAGGTAGTGTTCAGTGTAATGTCTGCTTCAAGTTTGTGTGTGATAACACTTATTATTGAAACACGGGCACCAATCTACTCTCTGGAATCAAGGTAACTCAGATTTAGAAACACTAATTATTTATCACGTAAACTTTTTCGGAGGCCCATGTACACGTTGCAGTACCACTATCTGTCCAACATATTTATACACTTCTCAATTTAAGAAAAATATTAATAACATAACATTAAATCATAATATCATAACATTCAATTCAATCGGAAAAAAATTTCTTATAAGTAAAATAACAATAGGTTTGAATAAATACTAGATAAGTCATAACTTTGACCTTTTAAACAAAATAAAATATACCCATAAGACATCAATAAATCAGCTATAAAACCCAATGATGTTCTATACACATATAAATAAATAAATTTAAATGTTTTATAAAAAAATGGCTGTGTCGTAAATCCTATTACTCCACTGATGAATATCTAAATGATCGGACAGCCTGAGACTAGATTGTGATTATTTTATAGCGATAGAAATGACTGTACAATATTCTATATTTTTATTGAAAAGAGGCAAAAAAAGAATGCTGGGAGAGTTTCTTGCGCCGCTTCTTCTCTCTCAGAGCGCCATTTGTTTCGGAAGCGGTAGTAGTATCTAGTAGTTATTAGAAATGACACCAAAAAGAATTCTAAAGGAATCAATTTTGAGAAAATAATTAATGCCTTTTACATAAAAGCCTATGAAACTTACCCACTCCTTTACATGGGTGTCATTTTCATGGATTTTGGGGTCAACAATAACGAATAGCGGGCCTAAATCGAAATCCATGATGGCGCCTATGAAATCTACAAAATTTTCTTCATGGGTGTCATTTACATCGTCAAAATTAGAATTCATTCATAAACTTAAATAAAATATCTTATAAAAGGCCTGTCTAACAATATCCCACATGCTAAATTAATTCTTCATTCCCTAAATATAGAAATATTTACGTTTCGACTTTTCACTCACAATATGTACAAAGACATTCCGTTACCAATCTAATTAAAAAATCTCAAAATTTGATTTTGAAAGACCTATCTAATTGTTCTCTGCACCCTCGATAACTTCGGATACGATACCCATATTGTTGAAATCATAATTTTTCGCGGCGGCCATCTTGGATTTAAAAAAACTGCGTTTACTGCACACGACGTTATGCGACAGAATTGCCATCTAAAGTTCTAATATTTAACTACTAAACGAATACATCAACCAATTATCAAAAATACATAGGTATTAAAAAAATAAAATTCAAACTTGCAAAAGTATCAAATTCGTTTGATTCCCGCAATTAACTTTAAGTACGTGTATGTGTTTGAGCAGTGTCAGTGTAGTAGTGCGATTCGATACCTCTCTGTTTTGAGAACGCGTCCTTAAAGGATTATCTTGCACTGAATCGGCTAAAAAATCGGTTGCTTAAGCAATTTTTGTTTTTTTCTTTATGTATTTAAATAAAATGATAACGGTTTTTATTTGTTCACGGTTTTCACGGAAAGTCTACTGGATAGATTTAAATTAAGTCTTCTGAGTTTTATTTCTATGTTAAAACACTTGGCTCTTGTCTAAAAGTTATTGTGATATCTTCAATAAAAATAGTTATATTATAAGCTATTAATGTTTTAAGAAACAAAGATTTCATGTCATGTGTGTACGCAGACGAAGTCGCGGTAATCTGCTAGAGCAAAATAAAGTTTTCCACTAGGCTTCAATATTACTTGACCTTAGTAATATGAATATCAATAAGTTATTGACGCACATTACGTCTATGATAGTTCCGAGTTCTATGCAGAGTTAATTACGGTATAGAGCGCGCCTAAAATAAATATCCATATATTCTGTGTGAAGTGAAGCTTATCTGTTTGTGTGACTGTTCAGGCAGGGAACTACCTTTTAAACCCCAATAATCTAATGAATTTAAATAAAATTTGTATGGATAAAGAGGTATAAGCCGTCGTTTTTTGTCGTATTTAAAGTACCTACCTGCCTATGTATAGAAATATGTTCTTACGAACATTTTTGTACTACCACCTATACGTGTAGCTACTTTTTTGCTCAAAATAGGCGCTAACATCGGTTAAGAGCGCTGGAGGCGTTACTTTCAAAGGTTCAGAAAAAATGACAGTAGGAAACATTTTATCCCAAAAAAGTAGAACAATGCACAATTTAAAATGAACTGAAAATTTAGTGCTTATTTCAGAAACCTGTAAGCCGTTTTGAGTGGGATTTTAATATATTCATATTTTCTGGTAAGTTTACCCTGCAACATTTAGTATTTGTTTCTTTTGAATCGGCGTACAATAAAAGGGTATATTAAAGAAGTTATACGCCGAAAGCTAGGTACGCGGTAAAGTCACAAACCCCCGCAAGTCTTTAATTAATTTAAACCTATGGATGGAGTAAGGATTTTATGACATGACTATGAGAGATACTTTTCATAACTGTTTTCGTGAGAGTTATAGTTTTTTTTATTTTAATATTGTCTATTTTCAGATGTACCAGAGAAGTTAAGAGTACGATGGTGAAAAATATGAGGTTAAGATAATACTGAATATAGATGATAAAAGTCACGGCGCGCTCTAGACTTTACTTTGATCAGCTCTGTAGGTACATGCATGTGTAACTATATAAAGTCGTACATTGTCTCAAAGTGAAATAATATTTATTTGTAAGTTTCGTGTGTTAGTTGCAGAAATATTTCGTTGGAGTCCTTGGATTTAACATTAAATTATTGTAAGTTGTTTTTAAAGTATAGCTAATCTTCCAAAAACAGAAAACGCATCGGCACTGTTGTCGTGCATTTAAATTTAATGTTACTTTATTAATAAATGTTTTTAAATATTTTTGAAGTGAATAAATAAAAGTTACCCAAAAGTGGGTAACTCATTGAAATACAAATATGAGGACAAAAGAAATAAAATAAAAAGCTCCTTTTAAAACATCGTATGTGTGTGTAACCCTTACGCGCGATTGAAGTAAAACTTGATAATAATTAACTTTAGGATTATTAACAGATGCATAAATATATTAAACTAGCTGACCCGACAGACGTTGTTCTGTAGGTGATAGAAAATATAACTACTGTTTTATAGGAATTTGTCAAAAATATCAAGATTAATTTCGTAAAAAATGCTCCCTGTTGTTGAAATTGTTTCACAGTGGTACTGTCAAACCATGCGTCACTAAATTCTCTCATAGAAAATATGTCCATACAAAACAAATATTGAAAATAAAAATAACTATGGTCCCAGATCGAAATAAAAACTATCCTATTTCTCAAGTTGGACTAAACTGCACTCCATGAAGTAATCCCCATTTAAATCCGTTCATTAGTTTAGGAATCCATCGCGGACAAACAACGTGTCACGTAATTTATATATATTAAGATTATATATACATTAAATGAAGCCGTGTTAGCAACTTAGCACTCACGTATTACTGAAGAGCTAGGAGCATTGTTAGATTTTTTTCTCGGAAACGCTTAGGATATAACTAGATCTTTGGAGCAAAGTTGGCATTTTCTCTACCTAAAATAAAATAAATGCCTTTATTAATATTATTTTATCAAGTGAGATTTTATATATTTTACAAAGAATGCTATATTTTTTTTTGATATTATTACTCATCAGAAAATAAATACTTACTTTACAGGTCAAGTCATTATGAGGTTCTTGATTTTCTCTTTTATTCTTATTGATGAAAAGGTAAAATGTTCGCAGGATTCCGCCATTTATTTGACAGATTATTATTTTCATTTTATACTCTATTTATAATGTAATACTACTATAATATTAGCACAGTTTATAATTTTCACTCATTAAATAAAATAATTGATAGTAAGATCTTGAAGGTTAAATTATTATTAGTATTGTTATTGAACATTAACAAATATGGCTGTATGGGCTCGAACGCTTTGCCTGTCCTAATAATAGGCGAAGAAACCAAAAACAAATAAGCGAACGTCGCAAATGTCAGAAAATTTCTTAAAACTTATATATTATTTATTGCAATGGTAGTAATAATAAATAAAGAAATTATACACCAGGAGATTTTTATAAAATATTACTGAACAATTTGAAATATTTTTTAAAACCATTAAATTATAATGACTTAAAAAGTTATTTCAATTGAGTTTTGTACTGAGCGTTACTTCCGTCAAAGAGAAATTCTGAGTTACCCCCAAGTCGCGCCTAAAGAAGTTTTATTTCAAAAAACTGACACTTTTGATTTAGTATTTTTAGTACTAACAGTTTTCAAAGGGATTTGTTGCAACAAAATTAAATAAATATTATATACTGATGTGAAAAACTTTTGTTTAGAAATTAAGTCAATCTTAATTTGTTTTATTTTGATTTTTTAGAAAATTACTTATTTTGACAATAAAGTAAGGTAACATAAATTGACTTTTACGTGGCCTCAGCTGGCTGAAATAACTGCTGGCAGTGGCATTCTTCGTGGCATGCTTTGGTTCGGATTTTTATGAGTTCTTGGGGAATACGCTCCCATTCGGCCGTAATAGCAAAAGTATTTTTTTAGCTCCTGGATGATCCAACACGTTGTTTTAAAAAGTCCCATAGATGCTCAATGGGATTGAGGTCGGTACTTCATGCTCGCCAATCTAAACGGCGGATCCTGAATTCACTTAAGTACGCGTCTACGTCGCCCGCTCGGTATGCTTTAGTATTGTCGTCGGTAACACAGCAGCACTTTTTAGAGAGTCATTTTCTACGAAAACTTACTCAGTACAATTTTTTGCCAGCTCAAAACATGACAGAGTACCGTACGGCGTAACTTCTTCAAAACATATCTCTGCATTACGCTCTCCTGGTCTTCTTAGCACGTACTTAGTTTACGACGTTGATCCGCACCAAATTAAGATATTTTGCCTTCATCATAAAATAAAACCTTGCTCCATTCTACATCTGTCCACGTCACACAATTTTGGGAAAATATTTACTTTGCAATATGGTGCCCACGGAGTAATTTAGGACCCGTAGCTGGTCTACGAGTGTGTTTATCACTCACACTCACATTTCTAATATCCTTAAGATTATTTTTGATTACAGACAGAAATTCTGCCACAGATCGGACCCTTCCTGTAACTCGTTAATGAGTTCCATTGATATTGTAGGTAGGTCGTCTTTTTTTCCATTGTTATTGTAGGTAGGTCGTATCTCGGTCTTTTTTTCCAAAGAACCGGTTTCTTGAAATCTAGTCCATGTCCAGTGTGACTGACACCAAACTAAGTACAGCAAAAATAAAATTAAGTACAGCCTTATTGAAGAAGAGTCACTATATCACCAGCGAAAATTATCCTGCGTTATTACGGTATAAAATTTGTCACGAATAACCAATTTAAACAATTTTTAACCGACTTCAAAAAGAGAGGAGGTTCTCAATTCATCGGTATTTTTTTTATGTTTGTTACCTCAAAACTTTCTACTGGGTGAACCGGTATCCATGAGAAAACCATAAAAGTCTTAAATTTGCTATAAGTATGTAAGACGACAAATGCTATTAGGATATTTAAATCACCTACCGTAACGTAGGTATGATCAAGTAATTGTCGCAGTCGAATATGATGATCAATGGAACTCCTTAACGAGTTACAGTAAGGGTTCGATCTGTGAGAGAATTACTGTCTGTAATCAAATTGCAAAGTGCTTACGTTCATTGCTACATTGAAAAATTTTGTATATAATTTAAACATATTTAGACAAATTGTTAGTTAGTGTACTTCAGATTCACTAAAAATCAAAAAATAACAAAAATAACAAAAAAACAACCGACTTCAAAAACACTATTCCAAAACAAAAGATATCATATGCACGAAAAAGTACGAGTATAAAAATAATTGCGTATTTTATACAATCTAATTCTAGTTAGGATTATTGTAATTTTTGGAGTCGGTGTCAGCCAAGGTATGTTTGTAACTACATACATAATTATAAGTGAGATGTGCTTGAGTCGCGAGGAGGCGAGAGGCGATGACGATATTCTTAGCACTTCGAAATTAGCAATCACAAAACAATGCACGTACGTACCTTGAACTGCTACTGACACTCGATGATTCTTCACCAGCTACAGGGATTCTCGCGTGGTTGATAGAATCTTGGAGATGTGGCGTGCGCGCGACTGTTACGTTATAACCGTTGATTTTTAAGTCACGTTGACAGCCGTTTGTCGGTGCCACGACGGAGTGCGTTCGCTCTGACTTCCTTTAAGAGCATCGTGAATAGCAGCTAGTGTTGCCATTGCACTAAATTCTAGTGCCAACCATCGTTCATCGGAGGCGCGAAATATAAAAGTGTTACTGTAACGGTACAGTTGTGACATAACGAATGAAGTATATTAATGGGGATGAATATAAAAAAAAACATGTGTGCAATTCACACGTAGTAGAAGTGAAACCATCAAAAATGATGAAGAATTTTATAATAGAAATGATGAAAAAACTCTACGAACGTATAATATGCACACGTATACAAAACACCACGGTTGATGTGATGCCTTTTTAAGCTTTGTACTACGCATGCGCGCACAAACATGTATTAACACATCAACAACTCAGGCCTAAGCGAACACCAATGAACAACAACAATGGGTCAGTACTTATATAATAATTTTAAGATGAGCATTGTGCATGTACCTCTATGCTGCATATGAGGTCCTGGTACATGTTGCTAGGATGACACATGATTTCAACCGCTATGAAAGACATTAATATCACCATATACCTAGTCTTGCCATATATACTATTGCAAATAACATTATTTATTACTTTTACAGTGTGTTACTTTAATGCATAAATATAACACAATTTAAAATATAAAAATTGGCTTCTTAAACATTGACGCCAGTTATCAATACAAGCACGCACTTTTTCCATGGGAAAATTCTTCACTGCCAATCGTACGGATACTTTTAGGGACTCCAAATTATCGTGGCACTTAGAGCAAGCCATACTATCTAAAACTGACTGATAAATCATAATCCAGCGGATTAAAATCGGGACTAGTCGACCAGCCTTCCGCTCTGATGAAGTCCGAAACGTACACTTCCAACCAAGGCTGCGTAGACCGAGTTTTGTGACCCGGCGCCGAGTCTTGCTGGAAAGACCGAGCTTGGTTATTGAATATGGTGTTGTTTAGGGTAGGGCTTCCAATTCCGCACCGTTTTCCAATCCCGCGAGATGCGGGATTAAGGGCGCGGGATCCGCGGGATTTGCGGGACTGAAAATAAGCGTGCATGCGATGCAAAATAGGATAATCTGCGTGAATTATTATTCTTAATAACTCAAGTTATTAACTGTTTCGTATTTTCGTGATGTTTATTGATACATCCTTTTAGAATAGAATAAAAATTTAAGGGTGTGTACGTAAATGAAAAATTCATTCACGTACAAGCCCTTAAAAGGAATACCGCCCACAAGTGTGGAAGCAGAAAGGGCATTTTCTGGTCAGGCAATAGAGTAAAGTAGTTTGGCAGACGACGATTTGGAAATGTTGTATTTCCTTTGCAAATATTTTCAGTTAATATTAAAAGCTGAAAAACTTAATAATTAAGTAATAATTTATCAGTTTAAAATGTGTTTTCGTTTTTGGTTGATTTTGTAATTTTATGTTGTGTATTTTTTGAAAAAGATTTGTTTTGTTTTGCTTTTTATTAAGAATTGTTTTTTTTCTGTGAAAAAAAAAACAGTATAATTTGATTGATCTCATTTTAATAGTAATATGTACGTAAATAACTGTGGAGTTGATAAATTCATTGTTTTAAAAAGTGCATATTTTCAATATGCAGGATCCCGCAAATACCGAGATCCCGCGGGATCGAAAATTCGTAGTCCCGCAAATGCCGAGATTGAATACAGGCCGCGGGATTGGAAGCCCTAATTCAGGGGCTTCACTACCTTCTCAAGAATCTTGATACAGTTGTGCCGATGTTTTGATAACTTTTTCACAAAAGTATGGCTCAGTCACTCCTTCATATCTAATACTCTGTCGACTAATTGGGAAGCTTCCTTAGAGCTTTGAGCATGAATACGGTCATTTTGTTTGTTAAAGTGGTCTTCAATTGAAAAAAAAATCTCATTTGTAACAAAATTTTTCTGTGACATCCCTATGCGTGCCGCTTAAGTAGTTGTTTTGATTTTATCACCCTATTCTTTTTGAAATTATCAGTTAAGAAATGACCAGTACGTCTCTTATATGCAGCAAGTCCTAAGTCATCTTTTAAAATGCGCGAATTGGCTCTAGTAGTTGTGCCCGGTAAACAAACATTTTACTAATACCAAGCGTATGGAGAGTTTGTAAAATTGCATTTGGCTGTATACCTACGTTATGTAATGCAATCACAGCGACTCGGTTCTCAGTATCACCCTACGCCATTTTAATATACTGTAAAATGTATTGGCGCCAAAATGAGAAAACTTAACGAACAATCATAATATAAAAATGACAGATTCCAAACTCAAATGTAATATTTTGTTTATTTTTAATTGCAACAGTGTAACATTGTATTTATGGCTAGACAAAGTATTGTGTTTTCCTGGTGTCTATGTAGTAATACGTCATACGCATGACGTCAGAATATATTGAGGTATACGTCTAGGTCGCGTCATACATAAGACCATCTCTTTTTCAACTATGATCGCCTGGTACTAATACACTGTATAATGCTTCCAATGTCAATTTCTCCCTCGTTAATTAAATCTTATGAATTTATTATGTGTCTGTCGCTTTTTCATTTCATCGACTTGAAAATCACAAAGATACTAAAGAAGTTGCCACTTCAAATATGTCTGAATCACTTGAAAATAAATACGTCATCAGTACCGCTAGTTTTCCGTTTTAAAAATTTAATAAAACTTAAAAAAATCTTAATATTTACTACCCATAGAGCCCAGTTGTTAGTGATACTGCATACTGAGCTAGAGCTCTTGGGTTCGAATCCCGAAAGGTGCTAACATTTACATGTTGAATATTGATTTATTTTCCGAGTCATGGATATTTATATGTATTTATGTATGTTTAAGTAAGTATACTGTATTAAATTTATCGTTGTCTTGCACCGATACTGCAGGCTGTGCCTCGTTCGGGACAACATAATTTGCGTAAAAATGTTTCAATATTATCATAAACATAATATCTGTCATGTATATATAAATTCTTATTTATATAGGTACAGATTAGTTAGATTTTTAAAAAATTAATATGAATAAAAAACCTTTTTTCAGATGTACCTATTGTGTGCTGCCGTTTTCCTTACCTGCTTATATGTATGTACGGAGATCTACGCATGGCGAGCTAGAAAAAACTACGGACATCTAACAAGCTTCAGCAGCTTACCAATTATTGGACACGTACATAAAATTTACGGAGGAGATGGCAAAGGTTTGTGTTAGCAGTTACATATTGGTTGGAGTAACGGAAACATTCAGAGAATGTGCTATCCAAAATCTACAAATGTGGCTGACAAAATTTAGTTCAGTTTGAAACAAAGAAACAAACCCAAAAAAAAATATCTACTCAATTCACATAAATCTTTGAATAAACCTTATTCAATGACTCGAGAGAAAAAGGGGACAATCTCCTATTACTTTAAAGTTTAAATTAAAGCCATCAAAGTCTAATTTTCAATCTTCCTAAAGATGACCAACAGCTGAATAAAAAGTTTTCCAATTCTAACGTGCAAACTAATATTAATAATCTAAAAAATGACACTTATAATAAATGTAATATATCCACGCCACCATTTAAATCTTTTTCGTGTATGATAAAATAAATATATTGCATCAGAATATTAATGGACTCATCAATAAATCAGATCTTCTTCTTTTAACATTCCCGTGTTTTTTTTATTACTTTATATGGCAATACAACGTTTGTTGGGTCAGCTAGTATATTGATAAATAAAAATCAGTTGACGTTTTATGTATCAATGAGCACAACATGACAATGCCATGATATCAGCTCACTTGATATCACTAATAATATAAAAATTCCCTAAGAGCTCATGTTACAAGAAATAATAGATAATAAGTAGGTTCCATTATTAGTTCACAAGCAACATAAATTTAAAGCTCTACTCGTTACAAATTTTTTTTTAGCAAGAATGCTGTGCATTGGAATTTTTGCAACATAAAATTATAATATTATGTATTTATAGACCGACAAAAACTTTATAAAGTGATTGCAATACCTTTTTTCTCAATCTTGATTGTCTCATACAAGAGTTCTGCTATAGTAAAAAGAAAATGATGACATCAAAGAAGCTAGGACTTTTTTTCAGCTTTTAGCAAGACTAATCAGTTCATCTTGCATTGATAATTTTTTCCACAACATTAAAGGTTGCAAAGGAAATATTTTTGACTGTACTTAATCTGATCATACGGCGCAATTATTTAAAGTTAGTTATTGTTTGAAATATTGGTTTTCAGAAGCACGTCAGTATAGTAAAGAAAGTCTAAAAAAAACCTAAAGAATATCTAGGTTCTCTTGGCTTCAATGAGGTTTACGATACTAACAATTCTGAGTCTGCTTTTAATAATTTTTACGCTCTATTTATGCTTTTTTATTCACTATACTTTCCAGTAATAAAAATAAAAAAATATATGCAAAAACGAACAAGGTGGTTTTCTAAGGGCATTAAAAATTGTTCTAAGAAAAATCATGCATTACTATGGCAATACAGAATGATGCTAATGAAAATAATAAAAAACTTAACTGAAAGAATTATCTAAACGGTTGAACAAAATCATGAAATTAACGCAAAAATCGCAGAACTTTTATCAAATCAACTGTGCTACTTATAAATCCAAGGCAAAACGGAACATTGTCAAATCTGTTGTAATGATAGAGTAAAGGCACCCAAAGAAGAGATAAATCGATTTATTATTGGTAATAATATGATTGGCGATCCGTTAGAAATATCAAAATCTTTTAATAATTTCTTTATCAACAGTTGCATACAAGACTTTATCTACACCCAAAATATGAATCCTCTAAAAGATTCTGAAGCAGTTAGCTTACTGCTAACATTAAAACAGCCAGTCCTAGTAGTAACCTTATATCATCCATTACTGATTATACACAAATAAACTAAGTATTAATGAGGGAATTATTTATTTTAGTAGTAATTTACATTTTGTATAGTGCAATAAGTAATTAAAATTCACTTGAATATTATGTTCTTTTGGAAATTAATCGCTCATTTTTTGTAAACAAAACAATAAAAATATCGAAGAAAAATGGCGGGGATTCGAATAACCTACTTTTTTTTACGGCGAGTGACGTTCTGGTGGTGTGGAACGCGCGTAAACCAAAATGTTCTTTTTTTGAATTTCATACAGATGCCACGCATCGAGCAATAAGAATGTAACTGTCTGTTAAAACTCTTTGAGCATGAAGGGAATGAAAAAAAAATAGGAGTGTTGTTATGAAATTCAGCACAACATTACAACACTCTTTTGGATGATGTAATGGTTATTAGAACATTGGGTGTTTTAATGTTGGCAATAAGCTTACTGTTTCAGAATCTTTAATAGAGGATTTAAAGCATGGGCGTAGATAAAGGTAATAATCACTCCCACCGGGTGACTTCAATTGATTTCTGTGTTAAATTGTTTATCGGCCATTACTGGACCGATTTTAAAAAAATTTGAGTAGATAGCTTTCGAAATTTTCTAGGTTATTGTCGAGGCAGAATTTTGAATTTAGACTTGATTCAATTATTATAATTAAAAACAAACATGATTTACAAATTATTCTAAATTAGCACGCGCTATTTATATTTATTTAAAAATTGAGCCGATTGATCAAATCATAATAAGTAACAATGCTGTCAATGGAGAGGGATTCGACTGCCAGGTTCTTAGTTATTGAATATTGAAATCAGCACAAGTCTCTCATGTGACCAAATAATGCGCTAATTCCTTATGTTTAAATATGGCGCCAAATTCCAAAAGATTCTTTATATTGTTTTTGTTTTTATGTACACAGACTTAGTATTCCTCGCTTCGCTCAAATATACGCCGCAGCGAAGCGGTACGACGAGCGATTGCGGCATCCTAGTTACAACTTACAATCCTATATTTATAAAACCTACAACCCCAATTGATGTTAATACAACTATTTAATCGCTCAATAATACAAATAGTACATATTAAGGATATGATCAAATAACTCATTAGGTTTTAAAATTTGTATCACTTACAATCTCACCGGTAGGTACTGAGTGTTTTCATTAATCTTTGTATTGCTGAAGATGTGTTTCCCGATAAACTGAAGACTGTTATATTAAAACCACTCTTCAAGGAACTTAACAAGGAATCGATGAAAAACTATAGCACTTGTCCCCATTCTTTTTAAAGTTTTTTAAAAGATTAGCTATGAGTCCTTGAAAAAAATAAATTGTTTGCAGAGGAACAATTTGATTTTCGTAAAAACAAAAATATAAATATGGCAATCTATAAATATCTTAAGTCTGACTTGAGTAATTTTAATAATAGGGTTCCAGTTTGTGGTTTACTTATGGATTTAACCA
Source organism: Leptidea sinapis (assembly GCF_905404315.1). Lineage (NCBI taxonomy): Eukaryota > Metazoa > Arthropoda > Insecta > Lepidoptera > Pieridae > Leptidea > Leptidea sinapis. Next base: position 13,386,631 of record NC_066271.1, on the reverse strand, counting down.
AGTCTTGGTCTTCTTTACTGATGATAGTAATATTATTAATGTTAGGAATACCCTAGATATAACAATAAACTGGCTTAATCATAATAAATTCATAATCAACTTAGATAAAACGAACTTAATGATTTTTAGGCTCAGAGAAAAAACATCGCACGTTCTGAATGTAAATTATGAAGGTAAAAGTATCAACGAAGTAAATTTAACAAAATTCTTACGTCTGAATATAAATTCTTTATTAAATTGGAAGGAAAATTTAAATCATAATTATATAAATAATCATATTAGTAAAATATAAAGGCAATTCTCCGTTGCACTTAATATGTTGGGGAAACGAGGAAAAGTGTCGGCGCTACTGATGGTTTACCATGGCTATAGATAGTTGCAAGCCCTAATTTAAAGAATTTAAAAATTCTTACAATACCATGTCTGTATATTTATGAAACTATTAATATATTTGTTAAAATTAATTTAAATATATTTCAAAATCGTAACAGCAAAAGACATGCCATTGAGCTCTGACAGCCACCCAGTAGTTGTGCCCATTTCACAAAAAGCTTCTTCTGCGCTGGGCCACTTAACTAGAGATATTATAGAAACACAAGGAGATCTCGGTGTTTAAAAATGTTTTGATATATAAGACTAATATAGTTACCTTACGGAATATTTTTAACTGTGGTATATATTATTTAGATTTTTGACATTTAAATATAATCTTTAGAAAATTCGACATTTTAGCTGATAGGAATATGAACATTTTGTAACAGCATTTGTATGCATGCTGTAATCGGGCAGATTTTGGTTGCTTGTTGTTATTTTTGTATTTGTTCAATATATTCAACATACACATTACCCAAATTCACAATAAGAAATTGAATTGAATTGAATGTATTAAAAAAGTTACTTATATGTGTATTTTAATTCAAATTCAAATTCAAATATTTTTATTCAACATAGGATTTAAAATCACTTATTGAACGTCAAAATCTACCACCCATTCAAATGAGACTGCCTCAGACCTGAGAAGAATGGGCGCAAGAAACTCAGCGGGCTTTTTTTTTTTTAATATAAAATATGGATTACAATGTAATATCGTACAATAAACATTTATAATTAAAGAGCCTGAGGGTGTTCGCTTTATTCCCAGTCCGTGGTGTCATTAAGAAAATCGTTTATGCTATAATAACCTTTCCCACACAAACGTTTTTTAACAATTCTTTTAAATTTCGTAACACATTTGTTTTGCACATTTTCTGGGATCATATTGTAGAAGCATATACATCGCCCAACAAAAGACTTACTAACTCGACCCAACCGAGTAGTAGGCATAACAAGTTTATGTTTGTTCCTCGTGTTAACATTATGAATGTCACAGTTTCTAGAAAATTCCTCAATGTGCTTATGAACATACAAAACATCGAAAATGTATTGAGAAGCAACAGTCAAAATGTTTATTTCTTTAAATTTTTCTCTTAATGATTCTTTAGGACCTAGGTTATAAATCGCGCGAATAGCCCTCTTCTGCAGCACAAAGATAGTATTAATATCGGCCGCACTGCCCCATAACAATATACTCTTAATCATCCTCTTAATCTAGAATTACATCATCAATATCATCATGGACGGTGTTTCCGATGGGGGCATCGTTAGTGCATGAGACGGAGCATACACCGCAGTCACTGGAACAGCCAATTCCTGTTGTCCGGCAGCCACATCGCACCCCACACCCAGTCGTGCAGCGACTAAATATGGTGTTGAGAATGAAGTCAGGTGCCACTGGATCGTTGGTTGTCTGCGGCTTTAGGATACCATCATCTCCTCTTTCCCAGCCCCAATGAGTTGGTGGTAGGGGGTTGGCGAGCCATTGCTTTATCTTTATATACCCCAAACCCATTAGTTTCACTCCCATCCATCAGTACTTTGGGTATGTTGTATTAGGCACCAATTTCTTCAAATATGCCAATAATCTCTGATTTTTTCATCGTTGAGTGGGCTACTATATAGATTAAAATGACTTTGAACTCATGATTTAATGTTACTTTTTTATTTCAGTTCTATTTAAGATGTTAAAGGAAACGTCACAGCTGAGAAAAGCAAACAATACTACAACGGCTGTTTTCTGGCTGGGACCTGTTGCTATTGTCGGTAAGTATAAGATTACTACAAATTTATTTGGCAGTAAACCTTCCATACTTCACCGCGGGAATAAGGAGAATGTAGATTAGTTTGACAGTTGTTCACAAACTGAACATCAAGCTGTTGATATATCACAGCTATGGAAGCTCGCTTTCTCAAAACTTCAATTAAATCGTCTTCCTATATAGATAAGTATGTCAGTTGCTCGATTGGTTAACAATTTAACATGACGTCAAGTGGCATAATGATGTAAATATTGTTGTCATATTTTATGATAAATATTATGAAATGTGCACCCTCCTTTTGATTGGATTTGTCTATTCCTACTGACATATCTGAACAACCTGATTTTCTTGAGATCAACCTTTGTGAGAGCGTTACAATGGTTTTTTTTAATGATATTTTCACGATTAAGCAGATAATCATCCAAACATACTGCGACTCCTGGATGGATTTATTCTTTGCCCGTCCATGCCACTGGATCTCTCCCATTTCGATCTTTTTTGCAGTCTTCTTCTTGTGCAAAGAGCACTGCATTATCCCAGAATGAATTTTATCCTTTATGCAACAGAATATTTTGGTCTCTCAATGATTCCGTTATAATTTTATAACATGATAATTATTCGTGCCTAAATTTGTGGACAGTGAGGGTTTGAAATCGGGCCGCTAGAGTATTCTCCTTCCAATGCTTTTGGTATGGTAGTTTTATTTATGACAATACGAGTAGACAATACGAGAAGGACGTTCAGCTAATGGCAATTGATACGTGCTCCCCATTACAATGCAGTGCCGTTCAGGTTTCTTAAAAACTCAAAAATTTTTAGTGGCACTGCACTTGCGCCTGTCACCTTGAGACATAAGATTTTAAGTCTCATTTGCTCAGTGATTTCACTAGCTACGGCGCCCTCCAGAGTGAAACACAATAATGCTTACACATTACAACTTTATGGTAGAGGGTGTCGCTGTAGTATTTAACCTGCATCATGTGTAAAGCAGCCACTGGCAAAACAAGGCAATTATTAACTATGCCAAACTAACTTTAATATTATCGTGCAGTTTATTTGAAAACAATCTTAAATATTTTGTCTTTCAACTCGAACTTTTTATTCTCTGATAGTAAGTAGTTAATTTAAAGAAATAGTATTACATAAAGATGTATTTTTACAGTGCTAAGCAGTCCCGAAGAAGCAAAAGTGTTCGCAAATACATGTGTTGAAAAGGCGTATTTTTATGATTTTAGCAAAAAGTGGCTTGGACAGGGCATACTCACTGTTCCAGGTAAATATTTAATTTTGGATAATCCTACTAATATTATAAATGTGAAAGTTTGTATGTCTGGATGTATGTTTGAACTTATTTAACGCAATCACTACTGAATTGATTTTGATGAAACTTTGCAATAATATAGCTTACACACCAAAATAACATATAGGCTATAATTTATAAAAATATTGTGTGAATTATCTATACATTTAAATAAAATTGGAGTGTCTGTTTGTAATATTGAAATAACCGTTTTTTACTAAATGTATATTATGAATACATATACACCAAAATATTTTTTTTTACAATTTTTGTCTGTCGGTCTGTCTGTCTGTTTGTTCCGGTTAATCCGGCGACTTTTATTGGCAGGTAGCTGATGTAATAAGGAGCAACTTAGACTACGTTTATTTTATAAAAATAAAGCAATATCCAAGAAACGGTCTAACTCTAAAAAAAAAAAATATGGCAAAACAACGTTTGCCGGGTCAGCTAGTATGATATTATGTGCGATTAAATTGAAATGCCATCCGTCACAGCAAGTTTACTACAACCCACTTTCTGCATTGTCATAGTTATATATATTTATCTTGACATGACCCTATTGCTCTAGAAAATTTGGGGATACTGATCGAAAACACGCGAAAAGATGTTTTGGAAGTTCTCTCTCGATGTTAAACTGACACTGCCTAAGTTATTCTAGAGAGACCGATACAGTTGGAAATTTAAAGGTGCAAGGTCATAGCTATATTGCGGATGTATTAGCACCTCCCTGCCAAGCTCTTAATTTTTGTTGAGTGGCTAAAGATGTGTGTGGTCTAGCATTGTCGTGATGAAAGATCTCTTCCGTCTCTCAACTTTTTGCCTTAATCTTATAATTGGTTGGATGTAGTGATCCAAACCGATTGTTCTGCCCGGCGGTAAATACTCATAATGAACAATGTCCTTCCAATCACCTTATTGCGAGTAAGCCCGAGTTTTGCCACAGTCTGTCTGTGAAGCCTGTTCGATCTTTAACTACCTCCCTTTTCAGACGTTGTTATCATATGAGACGTGGGGATTCTTTCAGTGAGCTCGTCTCGCACCCCAGTACCTATAGACCATATGCCACTCTCTCAAAAATAACGTCCTTTTTATCCGTAACAGAGCGAGGTGCAAGATACATTTGACATCAAAATTAGCTGATTGAAAATGCCATAGACAAATTTGTGCTACTCTTTCTGACACTGGCATTAGGTCCGAAAGCATCATAAATTGTTTTCGCAGTGTGCCTCGATTGTTTTCGTTTTTTAATTATAATAAAATATGATTCACTCATTTTGTCAGAATGAAAAGTAGGTGGACAGAAAATTTTACTGGTTTGTTTCTTTTTATGAAATGTTGCCTTTTTTATGTCATCGAAACCAGCCAAAATAGTACAGCAGTATTTATTCAATTAATAAAGTTCAATCAATTAAAATTCAAGGGCCAACATGGAAGAAAAATATAAAAAAGATTGGCAACACATTCACTGCACCTGTAGTTGCCGAGTTCCAGGGAATTTTCAACGAAACATCCAGATCCATGGTGAAGGAATTAAACGATTTGGTGGGTAAACCACCATCCGACATCATGACACTTTGTGCGCTGACAACGATTAAAGCTATTTGTCGTAAGTTATCTTTATTCAATACAAGAATAACAAAGTGAAATGATCATCATGATCAGATGCTGAGCAGAGCGACAGCTTCGGAGTAGAAAATATAATCGGAAGTAGCCTAAAAATTTGATTTTATAACGCTGGAGGGTGCGGTAACTCTATCACTCCAGTCTAATGAACTAGAAACTCACACTTAACTTCGTTGAAATAGATATCATATTAGCATGCAACTAAAAGGCAGAAATTTCTATCGCGGTTCGCGCCTGAGGACGCTACAGCTGTTCACAAATTACACAAATTTATACAATAAAATATCTTTAAAATAGTTGTTATATTTATATGCAAATATTATATATATTTATAATTAATGTCAATTATAGTTGTAATATTTTTCGTTACGATCGACACGTTGCGAATATTGTTCCGGACTTCAGCATACTTGTGCCACACGAGCAATAGCTGCGTATCACTTCCGCTTTTATATTCTATTCCATCGTTGAGATGCTGTTATGCTCGGGCTCCACACTCTCCTAACCAAAACTCAACAGTACAAGTGCATTAGTATTTTATAAGTTTTCACCACAATGTATTTATTACCTACTTGTGATCGCATAGTTAATTTCTATTAAATTTGTATTCATCGAATTCATTGGTCATATGGGGCAACTCGGTGAGCATAGGGCATTTATTTATTGGACAGAAGAAGATTCTTGTCGACCGCTATTTAAAAAATTGAAAATTCTATCGCTGCCATGCCTATACATTTATGAAATAAGCCTATTTGTTCAAAAACATATGTGTGATTTCTATACAAAAAAAAGCCAGAAGGTTTTAAACACAAGGTATCCAAATAAACTCATAATGCCCTTCTGTAGAACTGCATCTTTTAGTAGAAATTGTTTCAGCATGTCTGTGAAAATATATAATAAATTGCCCAATGAATTGAAAGATTTACCGTTCAAAGTTTTTAAAAGAAGACTGCATCAGTGGTTAACAAATAAGTGCTTCTATAGCTTAAATGATTTTTTCAATACAAAATGAATTAGTCTATTTGATAATAATATATGTAAATTAATATACTTTTATGACATTGAATTTGTTAATATTATACATAGGTACTAAATGAATTATTAAGTTATTTACGTCTCATATTATAATATCTTAAAATTTCATTTTATAAATATTATTGATATCATTGTGAAATCCGACATGTTTCAATATAACAGTACGATTAGTGTTTAGACAATTTTGTAACATATTTTGCATGTCAATTGACGAAACATATTGGATTATCCATTATATTGTTAACACCTTAAGTACAATGTTTCCTGCAAATAAAATTTCATTTCATTTCAATAAAATCCTTGATGGTCCATCAAGGGTTTTTTTCTGCGCTTATGCTTAACTTGCTCTCGCGGTTCTTAAGACAGTTTCTGATTAGTGCTATCCAACGGATTCTTCTTTCTTAAACTTTCTACAGATGTCTCCGTAGTGCTCTGTTATCACCCATTGAGGCAACATGTTCAGGCCAATGCCAACTCTCAAATCGTATGGTCTTGACAACATTTTTATCCCCATACAATATCATTCGTGGCATACCCAGCTTAGAATGTATATATACAGAATCTTTGAAAGTATCAAAGTAGGCCTAATAATTCCTTTTAGCCGCTATAATCTTCCGGTAAAGTATAGTTTCTATATCTGATGCCAGAGTACCAAGATATACAAAGTCCCTTATGGCATCTAAGCTATTCAAAAGTCACTCTGGCCTGATGCGGATGTGGTAAATTATTCTGTTTTTTTCAGATTAATCTCTAGGTGTAATCTTAATAGTGACTGCGTGTAAATATTTATTGCCTGAGTGTAAATTATTCTAAGGTTATCTCAGAAAAACATTGGTGAACAATCATCTGATCAGTATTATTTTTTTTACTCTACAGAAGCCGCGCTTGGTGTATCCATTACGACAGATACTGAGGGTGGACGTGAATATTATCACGCCTTCGAGCGAACTTTACAAATATTCATTGAAAGGGGATTCAATGTGTTCCTTTATCTTGACTTTATATTTCGTATTACACCAAGGTATAAAGAATTAGAGAAGCATATAGGAGTATTGAACAATTTTTGCGATTATGTAAGTTGTATTTTTTTTAAATATTATTAATGTTTTATTTTGTACCTTAAAAATAAGACTACAAAATAGAATTTTAAAAAAGAAAAATTGAAAAATGGGTGTGTGCTTAAGAGGTATCATTAGCTGAGGTTTTTCCCAGATTTAAAAATTCTAGAACAATAAACCGTCGCGCTGACGCCAGTCAATCAAATGTGTTATAATGACCACTGTAGCAAAATTATGAGTAAAAACTTAAAAATCAGGGTTACGTTCACTGCAAAAATTCCTCCTCCAAAAATTAAACGATTGTATTAAAATTTTGGAACGAAGTTCTTAATGGGACGATGCTGAGGGGTACCCTAACCGGGAAAAAACGTCCGGAACGTAAGACATGAAACATGTACGTCGAAGCGTTGCTACGCGACATTATCTCGCTGATTATTTAATGCAACATGAATAACAACAAATAAAATAATACATTTTATACTAATAAAAAAAAATCGTAAATGAATTATACACATACAACCCCAAAAATAAAACACGTGTTAATCATACATATAACCAAACATAAAACACATGTTGCTTGTATGTGAAATGTTTTAAATAAATTTTTATTTTTTTTAACGAAGTTCCTTATGATCCTTAACGATGCGGAGGGGTACCGTAACCGGGAAAAAACGTCCGGAACGTAAGATTATTATTGTTTATGTATAGTTTTTGTATGATGGCTATACAATGTCTACTGAATAGTCTACGTAATGACTGTTATTGTTATTATATTATATTAATAATTATGATATTGACTTTATTTTAAACTAAATTTCGTCTAGGGTTAAAAACCAAGAGGAAAGAACTCGGGAACGCTTATATGGAAAAAAGGCCAATAAAATTTCCTCTTTTACAAAACGATACAGAAGTGAAAACATCATCAAAGAGTGCTTAATAATATGAAACACAACTATTATTTTTGTACTATATTCATAAAGAAGTAATCTTACTCTGACTTATTCCGCTATTAACGACTGACTCGGCAATAACAGCCGTTTATTCAATCCGTTTATGGGATGATGAATTGGTATTTGGATCACAGTTAAGCTTTCCCTATTCTATTCTATTCTTCCTACTGTGGCTTCTGTGGAAGGTATACCACAGATTTGCCAGAATCACGTTAGATTAGACTACCAAGCTTTGAGTATGTGTCTTCTAAGTTTAACGGTAATAATCGGTGTTCAGATTACATAAAGTTTAATTTTCTAATAATATCTGAAACAAATAATATACATGCTTGTAAGACTATAAACGACATACACAAATAGAAATACTTAAATAATTAATTAATATAAGTACTAAATAATATTTACAACTTAATCTTATTTATTTTAATATATTTACACAAAATATTTACAAAAGGAGTGTAAACTAGGGAGAGGAGACATTTAACGGAGGTTGGACGGGGGACTTCAGCGGGTATATAATTGTGCAGAGAAGATTGCATTAAGGGACAACTAAAGAATAAATGATCCATGTTTCCCTCATCAAGGCCACAATCACATAGAGAATGATCCCTAATTCTAAGTTTTGCTAGAAAGACTGGAGTGCAGGCATGGTTTAAACGTAAGCGGCATATAGTTGAGATTATTGTTTTATTATGAATCCTACATTTTGAGAACCAAGGTTTTTGAGGAATTTCTGGTTGGACTTCTCCATAAAATTTGCCTTTTAAAGTTTTGGAAACTTGCCAAATGTTTGACCAACTCTCATACATCTTGGGTTTCAGGATAGAGCACAAGTCATGAGTGAATATTTCTGAATACTGAAAGGAACCTGAATGAGCAGCTGATCTAGCACAGGCATCTGCAGTTTCATTACCAGAGATGCCCATGTGACCTGGAATCCAAGCTAAAACTATGTTAATTTTGAGTTCATAGCACTCTTTCAAAGTTTCTCTTATTTTGAGAATGATGGGAAACTGACTTTTTGTCTTAAACGGATTTGAGAGAATTGATTGGAGGCAACTTTTAGAGTCTGAAAGGATAATAGAATTGTTCATGTTGTGAGACTTAACAAATAGAATAGCTTCAAGAATGGCGATTGATTCCCCTGTAAACACAGAAGTGGTAGGTGGGCAGCTATAACTCAGTATAATTCTTGTTGAGGGAATCCATACTGCAGCCCCAACCGGACTCATGTCTGTTTTTGAAGCATCCGTGTAGATTTTATACCAATGTCGAAAATCTGAGTCCATTATATGAGAAAAAGTTTTATTTGCTTCTATAGAAAAGTTATCAACACCTAAGTCTAAAATTACTGAGGGTTGGAAAGTAAGAGCATTGAAAGGCATAGAAAATAAAGGCAATTTAGAATATTGAAAGAGAGGGTTAGAGAGCTGAGAAAATAAAAGGTAACTATTTATAACGCAAGGTCTTTTGTCTTCAGGTACAATATTATTATCATTGTATAAAACAGCTAATTGTTCTGATTATTGGAGTAAGGGATGAGCTCGGCAGCCAGCTAGTTTAAAGAAAAATTTATTGGCAAGGAATTGTCTACGTAGTGAGAGGGGAGGATCCACACATTCTACTTGCATTGCATTAATATGGCTGGATTTCATAGCTCCCAATACTATACGTAAACATTTAGCCTGAATTCTGTCCAATTTATTTAGACCTGCTTTGTTTGCTGGGATTAAAAAAATAGTGCCATAATCTAAATGAGTGCGAATTATGGCATTGTATAGTAATTTTTGAGTGACGGGGTGAGCTCCCCACCAGACACCAGACAATAAGCGAAGAATATTAATATTTTTCTCACATTTCTGTGAGACATAATCAAAATGCTTGACGCCAGATAATTTGTGATCCAACCAAATACCCAAAAACTTAACATTATTAACAATTGGTAGATCAACATCATAAATTTTAATTTTAATAGGTGGAAGAATTCTTTTATTTGTAAATAAAACTACCTTACTTTTAGATGTTGATAGAGACAGTCCATGTTGTGTTAAATATTCAGAAAGATAATCAAGAGCATTATTTAAATGATTAGATGAATCTTGTATAGACTTGTCAGAAGAATACAGGACAATGTCATCTGCATATTGCAGTATCTGACAGAAAGGTGTAACGGTACTGTTGAGGTCATGGGTATACAGATTATAAAGAAGGGGACTAACGACTGGGCCTTGAGGTAAACCTTTCCAAACTGACTTAGGAGGGAGGTAAGAGGATGGACCTTTAATAGTGATGGATCTCTCCATTAACATGTTACATATGAAACGGGATAACTTCACGGGGATACTCAGCTGGTTGAGTTTACTCCTGAGTAGAGGAAGTGAAATGTTATCATATGCAGATTCTATATCAAGAAAAACTCCCACAAGGTGTTCTTTTCTGAGGAGTGCTATTCTAATGTCAGTTGTAAGGATACCTAAGCTATCTAAGGAGATCTTGCCCTTTCTGAAACCGTACTGGGAGTTGGAAAGGAGATTATTGGTTTCAACAAACCACTCAAGTCTTTGTTTAATCATGATTTCAGAAACTTTTGCAAGAGCAGAAGAGAGGGCAATTGGCCTATAGCTGGTAGCTTCAGATGGATTCTGACCAGGTTTAAGTAATGGAATAATTACCTGATTTTTCCAAGGTGGAGGGATGGAACCAAGATCAAAAAGGTTATTGATTATGCTAAGATATATTATTCCTTGGATGTAGATGATGAATTTTTAATGAAAGAGTATGGGATTCCATCTACCCCAGGAGCAGAGTCAACTAGGCCATCCAGAGCAAGAAGAAGTTCAGAGAATGAGAAGGGGGACTCTAAACTGTGAGTTGAGGCAAGAGGGATTGGGGGGGATGGAAAATAGTCCATATTTGGAACTGAAGGGGGGGACATCCTATCTGAAAAGGAATCAAGCCATACAGAAGGATCCACATTAAAATCACACACTTGATCACAAAATGAACCTCTAAATTTTTTAATTTGTTTCCAGACAGTTGAGGATGGAGTGCTTGGTTTTAAATTCTGGCAAAAATTAATCCAACCTTGTTTTTTCTTTTTTCTGAATAAATGGGTAGCCTTCGCCGCCACTTTTTTATAATAAATAAAGTTTGACATGGACATGTTTCTATTGTAATTTAATTCAGCTAATTTCCTTTCTTTAGCAGCAGCAGTGCACTCAGAGTCCCACCAAGGAGTTGAAATCTTATTTGAAACAGGTTTTTTTAAAGGGAAGTTGTTGTCAGCACATGTAATCATGGCATTAGCTAATTTATTATAATTATCTACTGCATTACATATCTACACAGACAAGAAGAATATTTAGGCCAATTTGCTTCTATTAATCTATATTTAAGAGATGGGGAAAAATTTTGGGGTGGAATTACTTTGTCAGGGATAGAAATGATTATAGGAAAATGGTCACTACCATGGGAATTATGTAAGATGTTCCAAGAAAGGAGAGGAGCCAGACACGGAGAACATAAGGTGAGATCAACTGCACTTTTGGGATTTTGAGAAGGAGAAACCCTTCGGGTTGGAGAGCCATCATTGATAATGCAGAGATTGATTTCATCAAATACATCCAACAGGGAAAGGGCAAAATAGTCAGTGTGACTTGAACCCCATGAGGGATGATGAGCATTAAAGTCTCCCATAATAATAATAGGAGGGGGAATAGACGATAACAAAAGGAGAATATCTGCAATCATAGTTGATTGCGGATGGGGCACATAGATTGATACTAAGGAGAAGTTCATTACCTTTGCTGCAACAATGTTTATACCAGGATGGGGATTAGGAAGGATAATTGGGGAAAAGGGAAGGGTGCGTCTTATAAATAAGGTGCAACCCGCACCAACACTTTCTGCTCTATCATCCCTAAGGCACATATAGCCGGGGACCCTGAAGTGAGTTCCAGGGACCAGCCATGTCTCAGAGATGGCGATGGCAGAAGGAAGATATTTATTAATTAGGTGTATAAGGCTGGGTTTTTTAGGACGTAGGCTTCTGGTGTTCCATTGAAGAATATATTTATCCCTATATTTACTATATGGATTTGTCAATTAAGATTGCCATATTGAAATGCAGATCAACATCAATTCAAGATCAGTGGACGGATTTTATATAATCTGCATCCAAAATGAACATAAATTAACGTTCCAAATTAGTAAGCGGCCTTAAGACAACTTGCGTTTCTTACAAAATATATTTGATACCTTTCCCGTTCTAGAAGAGACTATATTTAAGTTATTTTTTTCTTAATCTTTTGATAGTGAATACTAACTGATACGTCTTATACAAATTAACAGGTGATAAAGACAACTAAGGAGAATAGAGAGAACATGAAAAAGTCAAATGGCGGTACCACTAACAATGTAGCAGGTAATATTGTTCAAACAATAATATGCACAATACAATCTGCACTGACCTGTATAAATACCACTGGACGGGCTATTCAATATGTTTTACAGCAAATTTTTTGTGCCTATTTGAAGCGCCACTCGCGAGCGTCCAGAGTACTAATTTTGACGTATAATACAAATGCCTGCGAAGGAACTCTGAAGTATTTTTGCATTTTGAATTCATTTCGTTCGTTTTCCATGATATTTACACTTCAAGAATCAATGTAATAAAGTACACATTTATTTTTTTGTAAATAGTTTCCAACCATCTATCGATGTTTGCTGAGGTTGTCATCACTAGTTTTAGTACCGCAGACTCTCACTACATGGCCAACAGCGTCAAAATGGCGAATATCAAACAGGCACAATCGAATTTTGACAGCCGCCAGTCTAGTGGTACAGTAGAGTTCAGTGACAATCAGAGATGTTAATACAATTGAATACATAGTTGTATAATATATTTTAAGGTAGGATAGAGCGTGTAATAGATTTGTCATTCGCGTACACCCGAAAGCATGAAACAGTCGTATATCCCGGTCAAATTAAAAAGCAGTAGAATATGGAAAAGCTTGGTTTTTATTCTGAGACTGATAATTTGAAGTAACTAATGATTTAGTTTAATAATTTACTAATTATTCTGTTTTAATAATAAAGATTTTTCCCACATTATACTTAAATTGTGTTTTTCATTATCATGTATTTAAATGCTTATTCTATCAATTTTTAAACGAACCAAGAAATATTCTAGATAAAGCAATATCTTCTAATTTCCGTTCAGTACAGTTTTTGCAGCCTTAAATAGGTATAACATATTACTTTGCTGCTATGGGTGAGTTATATGCAACACTAAATTACCAATTAACTTCACCAATTAAAATATTAATTTATTTATTCCGAAATTGTGCTGCATGTGATTTAGTGATTAAACAAAACGTGCAAGTACTAATTTGACATGTATTCGAGAGACATACCAATGATTGTCAGAGAGACAAACTTATAATTAGAGTTGATGAAAATGTTCATGAATGGAATAGTTACTTTATAATTACATATTTCTAGTATAAATATTCACAGTAATGTTATAAAATTGAGGTTTGCAGCTTTCCATTTGTTTAATATTTGCTAGTAAACTAAAACATTTTTTATGTGAAATATAAAGTTCGTGTGTATCTACACAATCAGCACCATAGAACAGCTAAAGAGATAACTCACAGTATGACAGTATATTAGCCACGCTTGCACGTTTCACTGCCGTTTTTAAATTCAAAGATGTTTTTAGTTTATGAAATGCGTCATAAATTGTGATAACATGCACACATGTCACATCCGATTGCGTATGCCTGACGAACTTTATTACTATTAATCATTCAGAATTTTTCACCAAAAATTTAATACAATTAAATTACAAACACCCGACGTGTTGGTTTTAGCCTTAACTTGCAGATGAAATCAAAGTACACTCTAATAAAATCACAGTATTTTTCGTACATTTTATTCCTAAGAGTTTTTCAATATTGTGATACGCGAGTGTTTATTATTTGCATATCATATCTAGCCTTATACTTTATCCAAAATTTGCCAAATATGACGCACCAATAGGTATAGATAGGTAGGTAGGTAGGTGTATATATATATGTTATTATTTTCATTATTCCTGAGCTGTGACATCATAATCGGCCACTATAACACGAGCCTTTTGCGCCTTACAGTAATTTTACCTACATATTATTTCTCTTTCGTTCCATTACTTACATTCACCTCAGGAGTATGCTTGAAATTACCATGGGATGATTAAGAAACATATTTTGTACATTTCCAAGGGATCACAGATGCATTTGATGTTATTGTCAACTTGATACCTCCACGCGTTCCAGAGAAAAAGGGCCCTGAAGAATAGCTGGACATCGATATTATCTAGTAAGGGTTACGTGTGTATTGAATAGGAACATAAAACTCATCAGCATCACTTGTTTTATACCATATGAATTTACAACTTTTAGTTGTTACGGACAATACTGCACCACTTTGCACCACGTGCATTGTTCTATTCAAAATTAAGTTGTTACTAACTCTGTAAAATTTCAACTTATTTTCTAGATAAACCGGGCTTCAAGTCATATATTGACATTCTGCTTGATCTAGAAGAAACAGATGCAAGCTTTACAGAGGAACGGATGCGTGGAGAAGTAAATACAATTATAGTTGCCGGCCAAGAGACAGTAGCCACCACGTTGTTCTTTTGTTTCCTAACGTTAGGAGATCATAAAGACGTGCAAGAAAAAATGGTAAAAGAGTAAGTAATCTACTAATGTCATTTGTCTTTTAGGGGGTTTTGGCAGAATCGCCACGTTTAGTAGACGGCTTGACTATGGCAGTAGATTGTGATGCTCTCTTGGAAGGATGTTGCCCATCCTCTGGTTTTTGTATCTCTGAGTCCCCTTTTACGACACCTACGAGTGGAGACGGTATTATCGTATAATAGCACACGCAATAGTTTGGGCGAGGGCAGCGCTGGGCCAATCGTCGTGGAGACCTTTGGGGGAGGCCTTTGTCCAACACTAGACATCCTCGTCATGATGATGAATCTATAATTCGTTTTTATTGCAATTTCCAAACTAGCCTTTGGGTCACCTGCTTGCAAGTAATCAGCATCCCGTACGCTCTCTTACTTAATGTTTAGGTAACTATTTTAAGCTAACAACAGTGACCGTTAAATAGTTACCATTGGGAGATTTTTATGTACAGTACACTATGGACTAGTGAAGTTATCTGGTTAATGTCACTTAACATCATATTATGTCTCAAAGAGTTTTTTTCTCTACTTCATTCTTTGTCCAGACCTTTTTCACAGTCACTGTTAAGTCAGAACGTCTTTTGACGACGATCTTTTTCGAAGGTTCTTGTCGTACGTGATTAATTTTTCATCACCAGTTATCAAAAACGGTTCGGTTTCATTACTTCTCAATAAAAATCTCTAATGTGTACAAGGTTCATTAGGTTTCTTACAGTGAGCTCGTGTAGCACCCAATTATCGATCTTTTTTGTTTACCTAGCTTTCTGGAAATGCGTCAAAACTGATTTGTGCTCAATTCCCAGTATTATATATATGTCGTAACGATTGATTTTTGCTCCACTTTTTCATAAATTGATGCTTACAGACACTGGATTAACATATGTGTCAAAATGTTTTTCGAAAGCTGCCCTGAATATTTTCTTTTTTGTAATAAAACTATTAAATGTCAGATCCACCCCTTTTAACAAAAAAATAAATGCTGGAAGAACATCTTACTAATTTGAAAACATTTTTTAATAAGATCTGGAGAAAATAAGAACATACTCATACCTCAGTTTTATTTTAACTATACCTTTTGTATTTATGTTTTAATCAATATTTTAAATATGCACGTTCTATTGCGCCACCCTGTATTTGATTCAAAGATATTCTTTTACATTTATTTGTAGTCTTTATTTAGCTTCTCTGAAATTAGAAATACCTACTAGACTTCAACCCATCAAAAAATAAATTTAATCCCAGAAGTGAGGGTTATCACTTTGAGACATAAACAATTGTTTAAATTTAAAAGATATTATTTATTCTGCAGAATAAAACAAGTAATGGGTGAAGAGAAGTGCGATGTCACAAAAGAACACTTGTCAATGATGCCGTATTGTGAGGCTGTAATAAATGAAACCATGCGGCTATATCCTGCAGCTCCTGGCGTTATGCGATACGCAGACCGTGACGTTAAACTTGGTGAGTACTTTTCCACTGTCTATAATGTTCTCTCTTTTTACTTCTATTTGTTTAACTAAATTTCTTCTATCGCCAAACTCTGAGTTTCGTGCCAGAGTTTGGCGATCTTCTGTCGATGGCTCGTGTAGAGACGAAACACGTGTGTTCGTCTTCCAGCAGTAAGCTAACTAATTCAGAACTTTTTATAGAGGATTCATACTATGGGTGAATATAAAGTCTTGTATGCAACTGTTGATAATTAGGTATTAAAACATAGGTGTTACTATTATCAAGCCCACCATGATCATGATAAACCCACATTCGGCTTCGCCTTGTGTGATAAGCCCACTTTAATGTTTTAACCCCTTATTACATAACAGTTGCATAAATAACTATTACGTTTATGTCAAATGACTGCACGTTTCATACTAAACTAAATTTGAATTTTTACGTAGGCAGTCCCACCTCTTATTACGTAGAATTTACATCCTCTTTGATTTCGAGACTGCTAATTTTTATATATTTGTAATTCCGACCAGATTTGTTTTGTTAATTTTACAATAAAATATTCTTGATAAGTGAATTCACAATCATGAAAAACTGCTGTATGTTACATGTGCTGACAAGTCGCTCCTGTACTAAGGTTAGGACGGCTTAGATTTTAAGATGTCTCGTACTTGCACTAGGTTTTAAGATGTTTGTTTCTGACATATTACATCCTTTGTTGGTTGAGATAAAGAATTCTTATTTTTATTTATTTATTAATTGTCTTTCAGACTCGTGTACCATCATAAAAGGGACAAATGTGGCCTTAGATTTCTGGAGTATGGGTAGAAGTGAGAAAGAGTGGGGTCAAGATGCGCTAGAGTTTAAGCCGGAGCGGTGGTTACCACCAAATCCACCCAGGTCTACGCCAGTAGCTTTCAGCTTGGGGAAAAGAGCTTGCATAGGTCAGTATACACTTCTATTAAAAAATGCAAACTATTAATGCATTATATATTAACTGCCTTATTCATAATAAAATGCTTTTTGAAGGTATAAAGCTATATTAGTTAAAACGTGTTTTAAGCCTTTCGAACGTTCGATAAAATTCCTTATTCATATTCGTTAGATAAATCTCCCATAACTAATACGTCTCTATATTACGCAATGTTGCCATTTCGTACAAAAAAACATGATTTTAACTAATTTAATGAGGAACTGTCAATGGAAAGACATATTATCAATGTCAAGTTGTCAAAAGTCGATGTCAAAATAATTTCAAACTTCAAAAATCAAAGTTTTGAAGTCTCTCGGTTGTCAATCTATGACGGATATCCAACAACTTTGAGCGGGAAGCTATTTATCACATTATTTAACGAACAGCTGATCGATGTCGGCCATGTTTTTTTGCGTTCGAGTGCAATAGGTCCTAGCTTCTATAAGTCACGTCAATAAACAATAAACGTAATACTTTACCCATGATTTATCGATGTTGGTACCCACTAGTTTCAGACCATTCGGGTGAGTAGTGGGTTCGCGATAAGGTACCGCCTCTTACTGTGGACATGTGCTCGAAGTGCGCGGTGGACTGGGCGGGGGGCTCGGGGTGTAGACGAGCACGGTATCATTGACACTATGTCACTATTGGTGTCCACGGGTGCACAAAATGTACTTACAATGTCCACTACGTGATCATCACCACTATGGGTCATATTGCGAGATACATTTAACAACATGGGTTTCCATGTAGTAGGCAGCTTTACACACTCTGATGAAGGACCTTCGAATGGTCCGAAACCAGTCGGTACCCACACCGATAAATCGTGAGTAAAGCCGTATTAATAAATAACTATTTATGCGTTGTCTCTCGATAACATGCTAAACTCAAATTTTTCAGTTAAGATACATTTATGATGAAATTAAATGAAATTATTTAATTTGCTTTGGAATAGGGTATGTAAATATCTTAAATATTACAATGCGTCCTCTATCCAGTTTAAATTAAAAGCATGCAAAAACTAAACACTTATTTAAGTATTCATTAATACTATACAAATTATTTTCAAGCAGCCATTTAAAGATAAACAGATCAAAATAAGTCATAGATTGTTTTCATGCTATGTTGCTCTTATTATTTTGCAGGAAAAAAATATGCGATTCCAGTGTTAAAGACGATCCTGATTCACTGCATTCGTGATTATGAGATCATAGCTGAACCAAATGAGAATTTAGAGTTCAAAGTGGATATTGCCTTAAGAACAATAAGTGGTCATTTGATACAAGTGAAGCGACGACAATAATATTAAAATTAATATAGTAAGAGTTGATTTGATTAAAAAATATCACGTATAATGTGTTTCATTACCTTACCTAGGTTTATTATTTTCCTCTTAATATATTTACTTTCTTTTTTTAATGACAACGTATTCAAGTACAATAAACCACTAGACTCACAATAACGCTCTAAAGTTTTAGGCAAAGTTTTCGGTCATTTGTGTTTCGACCGCGCTTTGAATACAACACCACGCAAAAAAATAATAACAATACTACTGCTAAATAAGGTGTTATTTTGATGTTTTAATTTTATCTACCTGTATAAAATGTTAACGTATATAATATATACAAATAATATATATAATGAAAGGAATTTTTATATTCTCGAAATTGATTCTTTTGGAATTGGTTTTGATACATACCTAGGTAAGACTGAAAATATTTAGAAAATTAAAAACGGCTTAATGTAGAAAGTTGCCAATACTTTTATTGTTTTTCGAAGTAATCTCCGTTCCTCTATACACATCGTTGCATTCGATGGAACCACTGAGAAAAAGAGGCGAGCCCATTCTTCCTTAGGGGTCTCTTCTATGGCGTTTTCGTACGCTTTTACTGCATCTTCAGGGCTCTTAAAGTGAATACCTCGAATTTTATCTTTAGTTCTTCGGAATAAATAAAAGTCGCAAGGCGCCAGGTCAGGACTGTATGGCGGATGACGGAGTGCGCTGAAGCATTGTCGTCGTGAAGGGGGATCCTGCATCGAGGGCGCTGCTGTCGAATTTTTTCCAAGACAATAGGCGAACAGCGAGTGACATACCAATCTACAGTAACTGTCCTTCCACCTTCTAGCACAACTGTCGCGAAATGACTTTTCCGACCAAAGAATGAGGCAATCATCTCTTTTCCTTGACTTCTTCCTTTCTTTACCTTAGTTGGCCGATCCTCGAATGGAAAAACACCCACTGAGCTTATTCTCTTTTGGTTTCATGTTCGGAGCAATATATCCGGCTTTTATCACCTATGACGATGTCAAATACAGCATTTGAGTCACCGCCATTGAATTTATCTAACATTTAGCCACACCAGTCCATGGGAAGGTGTTTCTGGTCGTCGGTTAAAGTATGGGGAATCCATCTGGTACAAAGCTTCATAACGCCTAAATGTTCGTGTAATATTTTTTGACCTTGACTTAAACCAATGCCTAGGCTTGCCCGTATCTGCTGATAGGTCACAGATCTTCCTCTATCATGCGTCGCACAGCACTGATGTTATCTTCAGTAGTCGCTGTTAAAGGAAGTCCCTCATGCGGATCATCATTGAGATTGCTACGTCCACGCTTAAACTCATTAAACCAATTGTAAATAGTGGCACGAGATGGCCATATCATAGCCTTGTTGTTGAGTAAGCCCACAACGAAAGTCATAATAAATAATTGACGGAAAATTATCTCGCGTTAGGTTTATTTTCACGTGTAACAAGAGTTTTAGATTTGCCAGCAATTCACAAAAACAAATGACAAATGAATGCAATGTACTACATTAGGTAACCAAAGAGTTCTTAAAAAAAAGTTCTCATTAGCAATGTTTCTTACATTTTCTAAACATTTTCAGTGTGACCCACGTACATTTATGTTTTTGGTACGCATATACTACACAACTCGGCCTATTTTGAAGCGACTGAGAGTCTTTATGTGTATAGTAGATACGTGCAATGCGACTATATAATTGTATGTGTAAGTCCGATTTTCCTACTCAGGTGTACTGTGAATACAAAGTACACCCTCGTAATATTCAACATATCGGAATCGTCTCCAAACCACTTTGCGGACAACGGTCCATCAATTATAAGATTCTCTATCACAGTATCGGATACGATGCGACATTTTGCGTAAATCGAAGTTCCAGCGAGTTAGGGTTGTCCTAAACACAATAGCCCAAAGTTTTATCTTGTCTGTCCGCTTTGTAATTGAACAAGTTTAATCTTATTCTGGCAATTTATTGTTTGAATATTGACATCTACAACGAAATAATGTTCGTTTTCAAGAATGAAAAGCCACACAAGTTTGTCTAGACGTGTTTAGTTAATATATATAATAAAAGGAAATGTATTCATCAGGCGAAAATGGCGCGTGTTCAACCATAGGCCTGATGTCATTGGTAGTGTCATTGTGCTCTTCAGGTAGATATAACTCTGTAACATTCAAGAACTCCACATTTTTGTTAAAAATAATGCAGGCTCGAGGCTGCACGATACCGGCGTAACGTTATACCAGCAGAATTTAGTCCTAAGATAGAGGTCAGACAGCGATCCATTAGAGCACTGGCTGCTGTGGCCATATAATAATAAACACTCAGAACGATAGTTTCATTCATAGTTCCTGTCCATATAGAAGTAACATTATAATTAATGTGTGCGTGAGCATCACGTACTTACATTCGCCAATACGCACACAGACAACCAAATAATGTTGCAAGTGAATAGACATTTCCCAAAATCAGTAAATTATAAATAAAAATAAAATATAAATTTAGAATTCAATAAAAACAACTCTTATTTATTATAATACACTCTCTCTCTGGAGTATAATTATTGTTGCAAGAATTTCTGATGCGTAAATTCTTTAGAATTGTTGTTTTTTGAAACTCAATGAAACGAAAAAGCGTGATGATAGAGGTGCCGTACCCAGCTATATCCGAGGTTTACGAGGGTGCAGAGAACGAATTTGGGATCATTTTTGAAATCCAAGATGGCGGTCGTACAAAAGTATGATTTCAACAATACGGATATCCTATCCGAGGTTTTCGAGGGTAAACAGATCGAATTTGGGATCATTTTTGAAATCCAAGATGGCCGCCATTCAAAATTATGATTTCAGCAATATGGATATCGTATCCGAGATTCTCGAGGGTGCAGAGAACGAATTTGGGATCATTTTTGAAATCTAAGATGGCCGCCATTCAAAATTATGATTTCAGCAATATGGATATCGTATCCGAGATTCTCGAGGGCGCAGAGAAGGAATTTGGGATCATTTGAGGACTCCGTGACACCTTACATAACAGTGTAGCACCAAAACAAGCCGATTAAAGTGTAAATACATAGCCCCACGCACACACACTACTACAGGCCGATAGGCGGCCATTATGAGAATTGTCATCGTCTGAGACAGATCAGTTTGCGTCTCAAATATTTTAAAAAATGCCGTCGTGCGTTGTGAATAAGTGTAAAAACAATACTTTATAAGTATTTGTGGCTATATATGATTATTTAAGGGAGAAAAAATTGTGTAACTAGTATCCCCCGTAACCCTGTACTTTTCCCGGGGCGTAAAAAGAATAGGGGAGTCCCAGGCCCATGGGTGTCGTAAGAGGCAACTAAGGGCTTTTTAGAAGTGGGAGAGTCACGCTGCCGTCTTTTGACGTCAGCACAATCGGGCCAGACTCGTCCGGGTTAATTACCACACTCGCACAGAATAGCGGCGTGAAGTAGCGGCCTAGTGCCGCTATGTTTCGCATAGGTTAGTGTCGAGGACCGGTGGCCATTCCCCCCCCTCCACCCGAATATGACAGCGGAACTTAAAAAGATTTTACCCCAGGAGGGTACTGGCTCTATTCTCGCTCGCAAGCACTCTAGCGCGGGCTGCCCTTCGTATTCTAGGGAGGGCACAGAACCGCGCATGACCAAGAACAAACGAGGCAGTAACACCACGGCAACCCGCTCCACACTCAACGTGGACTTTTGCAATATCAGGGGAATTCATTCCAATTCAAACCCCGTCCACCACTACCTTGAGACGGCGCAGCCGGCCTTGTGTTTCCTTACGGAGACGCAGATATCTCGACCTAGCGATACGTCATATTTAACGTACCCCGGGTACAAAATTGAGCACAATTTTTCCCTCATGCCGGGGTATGTGTGTACGTTAGGGAGAATATCTGCTGTCGCCGTCTCGTCAATTTTGAGGGTAGGGACCTGTCCACTCTCTGGCTCCGCGTAGATTTAGAGGACCGCGTCCGCATCTATGCGTGTGTCTGCAGGTCCCATAGTGGTAACGCAGAAACCGATCATCTCATGGGCTGCGTTCAAGCGGCAATTGACGACGTGCTTGCACAGATCCCCTCCGCTGAAATCGTAGTCTTGTGTGATTTCAACGGGCACAATGCCGAATGGCTTGGATCACGTACCACAGACTACGCAGGGCGATCTGTGCATAATTTTGCATTGGCGTATGGTCTGTCCCAATTGGTTGAGTCACCAACGCGGTTCCCGGATGAGGATAGCCGTGCCATGCCGTCCTTATTGGATCTTCTGCTAACTACACATTCCAATGGTTAACAGATCTTTGTCGACGCCCCTCTCGGAACGTCCAACCATTGCCTGGTCAGGAGTGTAGTGCCTATCCGACGCCAACGTCGCAGACCACCAGCGGCACTACAAGTCAGCAGATTGGGATAGGATGCGTTCCTTTTTTGCATCCTACCCTTGGGGCAGGGTATGTTTCCCTTCGGATGATCCTAGTGCCTGCGCCGTTGAATTAGCCGATGTGATACTACAGGGTATGGATATTTTTATACCAAACTCTGTAGTACCCATCGGTGGCAGATCACAGCCCTGGTTCCATGCGTCAGTTAAAGCAGCATCTGACTGCAAAAAACAGGCGTATTGAACTTGGGTTGCGGCGCTGGGCACAAAGGATCCGAACTGCAAAGTTCTTAAGAGGAAATATAACTGTGCCTCCAGATTTTTTAAGCGGCAAATCGCCCGTGCAAAGTCAAAACACTTCGTCAAAATCGGCGAGCAGCTTTCCAGTTACCCGACCGGAACACGCAAGTTCTGGTCGTTGTCAAAAGCTGCTCTTGGTAACTTCAGCCAGCCGTCCATGCCGCCGTTGCACATGAGGAATGACACCCTGGCCCATACGGCAAAAGAGAAAGTCGATCTCTTGTGTACTCTTTTTGCCTCCAATTCGACTCTTGACGACAACGGAAAAACACCGCCGACCATCCCGCGGTGTCAGAGCTCTATGCCTGAAGTACAGTTCAGACAGACAACTGTTAGGCGAGCTCTGTTTTCGTTGGACGTCAGGAAGTCGAGCGGGCTGGATGGCATTTCTCCAATCGTGCTTAGAACGTGTGCCCCTGAGTTGACGCCGGTGCTAACGCGTTTATTCCGGCACTCTTATTCTAAAGGCGTAGTCCCTGACTCATGGAAGTCAGCCCTTGTCCATCCGATCCAAAAAAAAGGAGACAGTTTGGATCCGGCAAACTACAGGCCTATTGCTATTACCTCCCTGCTCTCCAAAATCATGGAGAGCATAATTAGCCGTCAGCTCTTGGTATACCTAGAGGGTCACCAGTTGATCAACGACCGACAATACGGGTTTATGCCATGGTCGGTCGGCAGGTGATCTTCTGGTATACCTAACACATAGATGGGCTGCGGCTATTGAAAGCAAGGGGAAGGCCTGGCAGTTCGCCTGGATATAGCGAAGGCCTTTGATCGTGTTGGCACAAGGCGCTCCTCTCCAAACTTCCATCATTTGGGCTTCCCGAGAGCTTGTGCAAGTAGACCTCCAGCTTCCTCATTGGGCGCAGCATACAAGTCGTTGTCGACGAATATTCCTCGAACCCGAAGCCCGTGAATGCTGGAGTGCCCCAAGGCTGTGTGCTGTCTCCCACGCTGTTTCTTCTGCATATCAATGATATGTTATATATGATATGATGTGGTATGAATGTTGGAGGTGTCCCTCCAACATTCATTGCTATGCAGACGACAGCACTGGTGATGCCGTATATACGGGCCATGCAGGTCTCTCTCGGGAAATCGTCGACCAATGCCGGGAGAAACTTGTGTCTTCTATCAAGTCCTCTCTTGAGAAGGTCGCAGAATGGGGAAAATTGAACCTTGTCCAATTTAACCCCCAAGTTTGCGCGTTTACCACTAAAAAAACCCTATTTGTCGTATCACCGCTCTTCGACAACACTTCCCTCAAAGCCTCGCCTAGTATCGGAATACTGGGTCTCGAAATCTCGAGTGATTGCCTATTTCGTGGTCATCTGGAAGGCAAAGTCAAATTGGCTTCAAAGAAACTGAAGAAGAGCTGTTTAACCTGATTCCTGCCGCGGAATTCCACCTTCGCACGACACGCCACAAGTTAGGATATCATCCTCATCATCTGGATGAAGACTTAATGTGACACTGCTCAGCCATCCGTCA
This sequence comes from Leptidea sinapis, assembly GCF_905404315.1. Lineage (NCBI taxonomy): Eukaryota > Metazoa > Arthropoda > Insecta > Lepidoptera > Pieridae > Leptidea > Leptidea sinapis. The sequence goes on along the minus strand of NC_066271.1, from coordinate 13,361,882 downwards.
CTGAAAAATGAAAATTAAATTAAATAATCGAATAATATGTCAAATCACAAACATTACATGATCATTGAGGTCATCATTACTATTCTGACTGATTCTGAAGTCCTTAAACAAAGTGAAAGTAATCTGATTATTTTCCTTAAATAAAGTAAGAATTAAATAAAAGGTAAAATTGTGGCAAAGATTTTTTACCTTTACGTTGGTAGAGCATTCGGACATATTTTCTTTTTATGGAATAGGAGGGCAAACGAGCGTTTTTGAGCGCTTTGAAGTACGTGGAAGAAAGCTCCTTGAAAACCGCATTGTGGAGGACCGCCACACCTCCAGATGATATCCTAACTTGTGGCGTGTCGTGCGAAGGTGGAGTCCGGCGGCAGGAATCAGGTTAAACAGCTCTTCGGAACACTCCTCGTGATAAATGTGGTAGAAGACACACAATGAAGTGACATCTCTACGCAACGACAAGTGATCCAGCCGTTCACAGAGCACTGGGTCCCCGACAATTCGAGCTGCTTTACGTTGCACGCGGTCAAACGGATCGAGCTGATACTGGGGTGCGCCAGACCAAAGATGACAGCAATATTCCATGTGTGGCTGGACCTGCGCTTTGTAGAGCGCTAGTATGTGGGCCGGCTTGAAGTATTGCCGTGCTCTATTAATAACGCCCAGTTTCACTTAACACCGATCGTCATGTTCACTCATTTGTTTAGTTTTTGTATATATTTTGTATACAGTAACGATATTTGTTGGAGGTGCCGGAAAAAAAAACAATAACCTACCTATATATATATATATATATATATATATATATATATGAACCCCTATTTCCCTTGGTCACGGCATCACTCGTGAACGGTTGGACCGATTCGCTAATTCTTTTTTTGTTGTGTTTCATGTTTTAAGTTGTTCGCGACAAACTTATCTAGACTTATCTAGACGCGGCGGAGGACTTTGATAATAATTTGTAGTAATTAAATGTGATATAAGGGATCCGTACGCCAACATAGAAACGTCATCAAAAGCGGGTACACCAAGCGTCGTTATTTTCTTATTTGCTCTGAATATTGACGGTGTAATAAAGCTTTATGGCTGAAATTGCTATACGATTTTTATGGCAAAATAATCTGATGTTGCTGCAAATTTGCTGAAGATTATATCTCTGTTTGATGGCAAGGTAGTATTTAAACTCGATCTATTATTCTTATATTTATACGCGATAATAACTCTCGGAATAATTAAAGAATATAATATACCTGTACCTGTAATATACCTGTTTGTTACTGTACTAAATCGTTGCAGGCGAAAGATGACCAAATTCCTACAATAATACGTACAAAAATACTCTGCTTGTATATCTATTAGATTAGTAGGAGAGCTGGCACCAATTTTAAGGTAGGTAGGTATTTGTGGAAAGCTGAAAACTTGGTCTATACTTCTCCTGATACATCCCAACTCGGAACTGCAGACCTGGCTGAAATTTAGGGGTTTTAAATTAGGGGGACCCCTCTAAATTTCTAAAAATATATTTTTTTTTCAAAAAATATGTTGGAGGCATCATGCAATTTTACATGAGCATATTTTACGAAATGATTCTTGATGTTATAAAATATTATTGACAAATTCATAAAAAAACAGTATATTATTTCTTATGTACAGAACAACGTCTGTCGGGTCAGCGAGTATATTTATATATACATACATCGTGTAACAGTGCAAAATCTAACGCATATTTACATAATAATGTTCTCGGTCAACGGAAAACCACAACCACACCAAAAACACAAAACACAACCAACACACACCAACTAAATCTTAGCAAATTAACTTAAACCCAGTCTACTACAGTTCGCTCAGAACATAAAAGCCACATCATTGAAATACAAAGGCGCTTCGCATACGAGATTCTTTGCTTGCTTGAGGTTGACCTATTTGAATACACAAACGATTTGAAGTACTCCAAGACAATTCACGGAACGAAATATAAATAAAACAGTAAAATAGTTGAAGTGTAAAACATAGTATAGCATAGACTTATATATACTAGCATATAGACAACCTCACAAGCCGATAGTGATGATCAATTTTTATTTGCCAATGTTGGGAAATAAAAATTGATAGCATATACAACTTGTTGCAGACACCTCCATCTTAAGACTAAATTCTGGTGGTATAACGTAACGCCGATGGCGTTTGGCCTCGAGCCTGCATTATTTATAACAAAAATGTGGAGTTCTTGTCTGTTACAGAATTATGTATCTACCTGGAGAGCACAGTGACACTACCAATGTAGGCCTATGGTAAAACACACGCCGAATTCGCCTGATCTCTCATTTTCTATAATTATATTAATCAAACACGACTAGACAAACTTGAATGGCTTTTCATTCTTGAAAACAACTATTATATCGTTGTAGATGTCAATAAATTACCAGAATAAGATTAAACTTGTTCAATTACAAAGTGGACAGACAAAACTTTGGGCTATTGTGTTTAGGAGAACCCTAACTCGCTGGAACTTCGATTAACGCAAAATATCGCATCATATCCGATACTGTGATAGAGAATCTGACAATTGATAGCTGTTGTCCGCAAAGTGGTTTGGAGACGATTCCGATATGTTGAATATTACGAGGGTGTACTTTGTATTCACAGTACACCTGAGTAGGAAAAACGGACTTACACATACAATGAAATTGTAGCATTGACGTACTATGAACAAATAGACTCCCAATCGCCTATTAAAAGGATGTCATAAGGGGCCGAGTGGCGTTGTATATACGTACCAAAAACATAAATGTATGTAACAATTTTTTTTTTTCAAATTCAAATATTTTTATTCAAAATAGGATGTGAAATCACTTATTGAAAGTCAAAAAAACTACCACCCATTCCAAAGTGAATGCCTCAGGCCTGAGAAGAATGGGCGCAACAAACTCAGCGGGCTTTTTTTTTCATCAAAAATATATTTTACAATTAAAGTAACATTTACAAAGTAACATTGTACAATTAAACTTATTATTTAATAGCCTGAGGGCGGTCGCTCCATTCCCAATCTGTGGTATCATTAAGAAAGTCATTTATGTTATAGTAACCTTTACCACACAAACGTTTTTTAACAATTCTTTTGAATAACGTAACACCTTTGTTTTGAACATTTTCTGGGATCTTGTTGTAAAATCATATACATCGCCCCACAAAAGACTTACTAACTCGACTTAGCCGAGTAGTAGGCATCATCAGTTTATGTCTGTTCCTGGTGTTAACATTATGGTTATGACAGTTTCTGGCAAATTCACTTATGTGCCTATGAACATACATTACATTATCAAGAATATATTGAGAAGCAACAGTCAAGATGTTCATTTCTTTGAATTTTGCTCTCAATGATTCCCTAGGACCTAGGTTATAAATAGCGCGAATAGCCCTCTTCTGCAGCACAAATATTGTATTAATATCGGCAGCGTTGCCCCATAGCAATATACCATAGGACATAATACTATGGAAATAACTAAAGTATACTAGTCGCGCCGTGACATGTCAGTTAATTGTCTAATTTTTTTAACCGCGTATGCTGCAGAACTCAGACTGTTCGCCAATCCTTCAATATGGGGGCCCCATTGTAATTTGGAATCTAGAGTTATGCCAAGAAATATAGCAGATTCCACCGGTTCTATCACCTCTCCATTTAACAAAACATTTGCATTTACATTTTTGACTTTTGCTACGGTAAATTTAATGAATTTAATTTTCTTTCTATTTAACAATAGGTTATTAGCGCTAAACCAATACACGATGTCAGATAAAATATCGTTCACTTCGTCATACATAGCTTGGTTTCTTTTCACTTTGAAAATCAGTGAAGTGTCGTCCGCAAACAATACTACCTTATGTTTTTTCTCTATAAGATTAGGAAGATCATTTATATAGATAAGGAAGAGGAACGGTCCAAGAATAGACCCTTGTGGTACCCCCATACTGAGAGGAGTCCCAGGAGATCTCCTGCCATTCACGTCGACCCTCTGAATTCTATTGTTTAGATATGAAGTCAGAAGATCGAGCGCAGTTCCTTTTATGCCATAGTGGTATAGCTTCCTGACCAGCGTTGAATGTTGAACACAATCAAAAGCCTTAGATAAATCACAGAAGATGCCAAGTGCATTCTGCGATTCCTCCCAGGCATCAAAAATATTCTTGATCAGCTCAACACCTGCATCCGTTGTTGAACGTCCCCTAGTAAAGCCAAATTGTTTCAAATGAAGTAACTTATGAGAGTTAAAGTAAGTAAGCATTTGGCTTAAAATTATTTTTTCAAAAATTTTACTAAGGGTCGGCAAAACCGACACAGGACGATAGTTGTTCGGGTCAGAAGAGCATCCCGACTTAAATATTGGTGTAATTTTACTATGTTTCAGAAGGTCAGGAAACACGCCACGATTAATACAATTATTAAATACTATTGCAAGATATGGTGCTATGACATCAATTATTGAACTTATTATTTTAACAGAAATGCCCCATATATCAGCAGTTTTTTTCATGTCTAGAGATTTAAAAGTTTTAATTATTTCTCCAGGGCTAACAAAATTAAAATTGAAACTTTGTTGACATCCTATAACATTTTCCAGAAGAAGTGACTTAGCAACACTGGTGGAGGAGACAAGAGTGTTTGTGATAGAAATTGGAATCTCAGAAAAAAAAATCTCAAAAGCAGTAGCAACTTCCTGCTGAGATTGAATTATTGTATTGTTTATTGATAGATTATATTCAATGTTGCGGTCTTTCAATCTTCCAGATTCCCAGTTACTAACATTCCAAGTCATCTTTATTTTATTTGGTGCATTTTTAATTATTTGTCTGATATGCATAGACTTTGCAATAGAACAAACACTTTTAAATAATTTAGAGTATTTTATAACATACTCGAGAACAGATGCATCATGATTATACAATGATCTCTCACTATACAGTTCATATAGCCTTTGTCTGCTCCTATGAATGCCAACTGTTGCCCAATCATTAAATGACAGGAGACCACCTGATTTGACTGTCTTAGCAGTAAATATAGAAGCAAACTCTGTTTTAATTATTTTAAATAACATATCATACATTTCATTTGGATTAATATTATATTTGAATAAATCCAAATTTGAGAGTTTAACTGACACATTGTCTCTATATTTCTCCATTCGCCTATTATTCACAGGAACAAACGTAAACTTTTTAATTTTAGTACATTTATTGACCTCAATATTAAAAGAGGCTAACTGACCAAAGTGGTCTGAACTCAGTTTGTTAATTATTGCCTGAGAAATGGGTTTATAATTGGTAAATATGTTATCAATACAGCTTTTGGAGGTGCCAGTTACTCTAGTAGGCTCTAAGAAAATATTGGTTAAATCATATGATTTGAATAAAGATCTGAATCTAATACTGGTTGAGGATTTTTCTAATAAATTAATATTAAAATCACGACATATCATGATATACTTCTTAGACTCAGATAATTTTAATAAAACCTCCTCCAATACACTTTCAAATAATTCATATACTGCATCTGGGGGTTTGTATATACTAACAACAATTGCGCGCTCGAGCTCTGCACAGGCTATTTCAATTGTACGTTCAACAGAAAGGCCCACAATATCTTCTCGTTCTTTGAATTTAAATAATTTACTTACAAGAATAAGAGAGCCGCCACGTGAAGCTTTTTCTCTGCTAAGCGCACTTGCCACCTGATGACCACTGAAGTTAAAGATGAGCTCATATTTTCTGAGCCAGTGCTCTGTTAAACATAAAATATGTATATCTTTATGATTTATAAATAACTCCAGTTCAAGTTCTTAACCTAATAATCCTTGCATGTTTTGGTGCATCAGGTTTGCAATTTTACAATTATTACTTATTCTAGTACTTGTTATATTACATTGCTAGAGGAGTCCCCTATTGTCTTATTGTTTAATTTTTTGGAAAATATTCCAAATCTTTGCTTAAATTAACACAAAAACAATTCTAAAGGAATTAATTTTAAGAAAATAAAAATGCCTTTTATAATATATATTATATTCATTATCTTAATATACAGGTAACATTAAAACATTCATTCATATTAACTCCTTATTTCGTGGCAGTAATGTTCAATTTATTTTATTTTATCAATTGAAATGTATTTAGAAAAATGATTAAAAACGTCAAGCTAGTTACATAATTTTGTTAATTTAAAATGGGAACCTACTTGATCCACTTCATCCTTTTTAAGATTGGATATACTGTTATTTGGACATTTTTCCACTGAACACTTTCTCATGGCGTGGCGTTGTATTCAAAGCGCGGTCGAAACATAACTGAACAAAAACTCTGCCTAAAACTTTTGAGCGTGATTGTGAGTCTAAAAAATATATTTAAAAACAAAATAATAAACCTAGGTAAGGTAATGAAACACATTGTACGTGATATTTTTTAATCAATTCAACTTTTACTGTATTAATTTCAATTTTACTGTCGTCGCTTCACTTGTATCAAATGACCATTTATTGTTTTTAAGGCAACATCCACTTTGAACTCTAAATTCTCATTTCGTTCAGCTATGATCTCATAATCACGAATGCAGTGAATCAAGATCGTCTTTAACACTGGAATCGCATATCTTTTTCCTGCAAAATAATTAGAGAAACTTAGCATGAAAACGATATATGACTTATTTCTTCAATAACCATCATCTCTATAAAAACTTGAAACCAGACGTCTGCCTATTCTAGGTGTGTGAAGCCTTAGCATGTTTTTTTTATTGAAATGTAGCTTAAATGAAAAACGTTCCGCAATTTGAGTTTAGCATGCTATCGGGAGACAACGCATAAATAGTTATTTATTAATACGGTTTTAACGGTTTTACTCACTATTCATCGGTGTGGGTACCGTCTAGTTTCGGACCATTCGGAGGTCCTTCATCTGGGTGAGTAAAACTACATACTACTGTTGAAACTGGAAACCGAGTTGTTAAATAAGCAATATAACCCATAGTGCACTGAAGTAGTGTATACTGACCTATGCAAGCTCTTTTCCCCAAGCTGAAATCTACTTGCTTAGACCTGGGTGGATTAGGTGGTAACCACCAACTTTAGTAAGCAACATTTATTGAATATGTGAAACAAGATTACAGGACATAAACAATAAACATTGTAGGTATTACTAAAGCATGGCTTAATATTTAACGGCTATTCACTAAAAGCAGAAACATATTAACGTGGCGTGGCATGTCGAAACGGGCCAGGCAAATGTGATTCTATAGCGCGTTGCGCCTTGTGCATCAATAAGGCAACTCTTCAAGAAAAGAGCGACAGTAATAGAGTATATTATATAATTCATTATTACTTTATAGCCGACAAAAAACGTCATAAAATAAAACTTATTGAAGTAGGCGTTATTTTGCAGAAATCAATAACTATCCAAATGCTTTGAGTTGTCTTGAGTGTTAATTCCGCCAATATTTGTCTTCAAACAATTCGACACGTGTTTTTCCTACACGATGCATCCTCGGGAGATGTTGACTCGCCAAACTCTGAGTTTCATAGATAATAGAATAGAAAAAAATTAGGTAAACAAATTGAGATAAAAAGAGTGATATAGACGGTGGAAAAGTACTCACCAAGTTTAACGTCACGGTCTGCGTATCGCATAACGCCAGGAGCTGCAGGATATAGCCGCATGGTTTCATTTATTACAGCCTCACAATACGGCATCATTGACAAGTGTTCTTTTGTGACATCGCACTTCTCTTCACCCATTACTTGTTTTATTCTACAGAATAAATAATATCTTTAAAATTTAAACAATTGTTTATGTTTCAAACTGATAACCCTCACTTAAGGGATTAAATTTATTACACAAATAATATTTACAGCATGATTCACGAAAAACTTTTTCATGGGTTGAAATCTAGTAGGTATTTATAATTCTAGAGGCTAAATAAAGACTACAAATAAATGTAAAAGAGTCCCTTTGAATCAAACTGAAAATGTTCTGACTTTTAACCGACTTCAAAAAGGGAGGTTCTCAATTCGTCGGTATGTTTTTTTTTATTGTTTGTTGCCTCAAAACTTTCGACTGGGCGAACTGATTTTGAAAGCTGGTGCTTCTCGTGTGGTCCCATTGCAATTTGGTCCAGATCTGATAATGGCATCCATGGGAAAACCATAAAAGTCTTAAATTTGCTATACGTATGTCGACGATAAATTTACGAATAACTCAATATCGCGCCAACCGATTCCTATGATTCTTTTTTTATTGGAAAGAACATACTTCAAAGGTAGTTTAGTGAGAGTTTGGTTGGGTTCTGATTATGGAATCCATGACAAAGTAACGGAACTCTTCAACTCTTAGGAGCAAATTAACGATACTCGGCCGAATCTTTTTTATGCTATTAGGATATTTAAGTCATCTACGAAGCTGTTATAGTCAAGTAATTGTCGTAGTCGAATATGATGATCGATGATATCAATGGAACTCCTTAATGACTTACAGTAAGGGTGCGATCTGTGGCAGAATTTCTGTCTGTAATCAAATTGCAAAGCGCTTACGTTTATTGCTGCATTGAAAAATTTAGAATATCTACACATATTTAGACAAATTGTTAGTTAGTGTACTTCAAATTCACTAAAAATCGGTCTCAGACAAGATAGGTTTGTACCACAGAATAGGTAAAAGACATGTTTGTACCTACATACATAGTTATAGGTGAGATGTGCTGAGTCGTGAGCAGGCGAGAGCGGGTCAAGGCGGAAGGACACCGATTTCAAAAATAACAATAATCGTAACTAAAATAAGATTAATTAATTAGATTGTATAAAAATACGCAATTATTTTTATACTTTTAGTGCACATTATATCTATTGTTTTGGAATAGTGTTTTTGAAGTCGGTTGTTTATTTTGTTTTTTTTTTCTCCAAATCTTATTTAAAAAAAGGTTAAAAATTAAAATATAATATAATTAAAATATAATAAAAAATGTTGTTTCCAGATTTTTTTAGTTGCAATTTTTTTCTGTCAAAATGAGTGGATCTAACATTTTAAAGTTTTATAACAAAAAAGAAAAAAATTCACGCAAGTCGCGAAAAAAATTGCGACGTTTATGTGGGTACCTAATCCAGTGTCTGTAATCATAATCGCTATTTATAAAAAGTGGAGCAAAGATCAATCGTTTCGACATATATGAAATACTGGGAATTGAGCACAAATAAATTTTGACGCATTTCCAGAAAGCTAGGCAAACAAAAAAGCTCGATATTTGGGTGCTACACGAGCTCACTGTAAGAAACCTAATGAACCTTGTACACATTAGAGATTCATTATTGAGACGTAATGAAACCGCACCGTTTTTGATAACTGGTGATGAAAAATAGATTACGTACGACAAGAACGTCCGAAAAAGGTCGTCGTCAAAACACGTTCTGACTTCACAGTCTATGACAAAGCCCTGGACAAAGAATGAAGTAGAGAGAAAGTCTCTTTGAGACATATGATGTTAAGTCACATTAGCCAGATAATTTCACTAGTATAGTGTCCTGTGCATAAAAACCTCCCAACTGTAAATATTTAACGGTAACTGTTGTTAGTTTAAAATAGTTACCTAAACATTAAGTAAAAAAAGCGTACGGGATGCTGATTACTTGCAAGCAGGTGAGCCGAAGGCTAGTTCGCAAATTGCAATAAAAAAGAATGATAGATTCATCATGTTCATCATCATATCAGCCGGAGGACGTCCACTGTTGGACAAAGGCCTCCTGCGCTGCCCTCACCCAACCCATGGGTGTGGTGTTATACCAGAATAGCACCACGCCGTCTCCTCCCGTGTGTGTCGTAAGAGGCGTCTCAGAGATACAAAGAACAGAGGATGGGCTGCAGCATTCTTCCAAGAGAACATCACCGTTTACTGCGCTTGCCAAACCCTCTGCTAAGTGTGGCGATTCTGCCAAAACCCCAAAAGACAAATGACAATAGTAGATTACTAACTCTTTTACCATTTTTTCTTGCACGTCTTTATGGTCTCCTATCGTTAAGAAACAAAAGAACAACGTGGTGGCTATTGTTTCTTGGCCTGCAAGTATAATTGTATTTACTTCTCCACGCATCCGTTCCTCTGTAAAGCTGGCATCTGTTTCTTCTAGATCAAGCAGAATGTCAATATATGACTTGAAGCCTGGTTTATCTAGAAAATAAGCCACAGGGAATATAAAAAATAGGATTGTGTGGTTTTATGAAATCACGGTAGAAGTGAAACATTTTTTCACATTATAGACATTTAACTAAAAATTTTTGGAATAATATTCCATTAAGGGTATAATGGGAAACAATAAAAGTAGACTAAGTCTCCAACTAATATTTTTATTGAACCCTGGTTATAAATATTGATTGAAAAGGATTAAAAATTATGAAATTTGAATACTTTCAAATCTTTTTCATGTATATATAGATATACAGTTTACATGGGGTGACTGATTCCCAATACTTAGATTTAGATTATATTCACATATTAAAAAACTGAAAACAATATTTTGTTATCGTTGAGTCATTTCGATCCGTTTTTCAATTATTTTCAATCATTCTATTATCAATTCCATCTTCATTACGAGTTTTCAGTTTTTTTCGTTAAATAAAATTTAATACATTGAATGGACCGAATATATATAAAAAATACTTAATTTAATATCCATACGAAATAAGTTAAATAATAAACTAACTAATAAGTTAAATAATTAACTAAATAATAAACTCAAGCACAACATGCACCAGCAAAAAGTTATAACAATTCTAACAAATTCAATACAAAAACTACGTTCACCAAGATCTTTTTTCCCTTTTTTATAAGCACGTGCTCTGTCGGCGTTCTGTTTTTTACGGCCTAAAATTAATTCATCGTCATTCATTTTTGCATCGTCATTATTCTGTTAATATTTTGGTCATCTCTAATTATGTCTACTATTTTGTCGATTATTAAGCACGCTTTGATGATGTTTACACGTCTGTCTCGTTGTATAAAGAGGAAATATTATTGGCCTTTTTTCCATACAAGCGTTCCCGAGTTCCTTCTCCTTGGTTTTTAACCCTAGATCAAATTTATTTTACAACAAAATCAATATCATCATTATTTATTATGTGTCTCTCCGTTTTGCTTTTTTGATATTTTCGTATTTGTAAATCTAGCACTCCAAAACGTTCTTAAAATGGCTTAATCAAATAGGCCACAAACAGTAGCAATATACATATCCGACAACAATAATCGGCGAAATCAAAACAATCCGACACAGAATATTTCCTTTCTATTCAGTTCCAAAAATTTCGTTACAATTCGGTAAATTTTTGTACGAGGAAATTGCCGAGAACGATATTCTGTTTTTTGAATTTTTAATCACGATTTTGCTGCAGTTGTACTTATTACACTTTTTTTCTATTGAAAAATAGGACAATCAAGCGTACGGGTCATCTGGTGTTAAGTGATCACCGCCGCCCACATTCTCTTGCAACACCAGAGGAATCACAGGAGCGTTGCCGGCCTTTAAGGAAGGTGAACGTGCTTTTTTTGAAGTTACACATGTCGTATCGTCCCGGAAACACCACACAAGGAAGTTCATTCCATAGCTTTGTAGTACATGGAAGAAAGCTCCTTGAATACCGTACTGTGGAGGACCGCCACACATCCAGATGGTGGGGATGATATCCTAACTTGTGGCGTGTCGTGCGAAAGTGAAATAAGCGGCAGGAATCAAGTGAAACAGCTCTTCGGAACACTCCCCATGGTAAATGCGGTAGAGGACACACATATGATTGTCTCATCAGCGTGAGCGAGACGGTTTATTGTTCTAGAATTATTAAATCTGAGAAAAGCCTCAGCTAATGATACCTCTTAAGCACACACTTTTTTTAATTCTTCTTTTTTTTAGTTCTATTTAGTAGTATTTTTATTATGGTACGAAATAAAACAAAAGCAATTATTAAAAAAACGCAACTTACATAATCACAAAAATTATTCAAAACTCCTATATGCTTCTCTAATTCTTTATACCTTGGTGTAAGACGAAATATAAAGTCAGGATGAAGGAACACATTGACTCCTCTTTCAACGAATATTTCTAAAGTTCGCTCGAAGGCGTGATAATATTCACGTCCAACCTTAGTATCTGTCGTGATGGATACACCAAGCGCGGCTTCTGTACAGAAAAAAAAATACTGATCAGATGATTAATCACCAATGTTTTTCTGAGATAAACTTAGAATAATATACACTTAGGCAATAAATATTTGCTCGCAATCACTATTAAGATTACATCTAGAGATTAATCTGAAAAAGACAATAGTACATTACGATACAAGTGCGCAAAGTAAGTCGTCGTGTGGAATGACCTGCGTGCGCACGAGTATCGTATACTATTTTACAAAACAAAACTTAGAATACAAAACACAGAACGCACGTTTAGACAGGTCCATTCCAGACGACAGATGTAAACAAACCGGCACGAGCGCTCGGGCTCGGGGAGACAGTGTCGCTCGCACGTGTTGATGCGAAGAGAGTGCCAGAGATGGCGCACGCGTATAGACCTTGTAATCGCTCGTATAATTTTATGGCGCACGCTCTTGTCAACGTGTGGGAAAGTGGTACTTTGCGAACGCAAATACATGCGCAAAATAGAACTTTGCGCACGATAATAGGAAAAATAATTTACCACATCCGCATCAGGCCGTTGAGTTTTGAATAGCTTAGATGCCATAAGGGACTTTGTGTATCATGGTACTCTGGTAACAGATATAAAAACAATATTTTACCAGAAGATTATAGCGGCTAAAAGGAATTCGTATAGCAAAGTGGATGATAAATTTACGAATTACTCAATATCGCGCTAACCGATTTCGATGATTTTTTTTTTATTGGAAAGGATATACTTCAAAAATAGTTTGGTGAGAGTTTGGTTAGGTTCTGATTACGGAATCCATGATAAAGTAACGGAACTCTTCAATTCTTAGGAGCAAATTAACTATACTCGGCCGAATCTTTTTTATGCTATCCGGATATTTAAGTCTACCAAAACATAGTTATGGTCAAGTAACTGTGGTAGTCGAATATAATGATCAATTGTAATTTTTGGAGTCGGTGTTATCAAGATAGGTTTGTAACTACGTACATAATCAAAGTTATAGGCTATTTCCGCTTATATTTTCTATTCTGAAACTTACCCTCTGCTCAACATCTGATCATAATGACCATTTCACCATGTTATTCTTGTATTGAATAAAGATAACTTACGGCAAATAGCTTTAATCGTTGCCAGCGCACAAAGTGTCAAGATGTCGGATGGTGGTTTATCAACCAAATCATTTAATTCCTTCACCAACGTTCTGGATGTTTCGTTGAAAATTCCTTGGAACTCGGCAACTACAGGTGCATAGAATGTGTTGCCAATCTTTTTTATATTTTTCTTCCATGTTGGCCCTTGAATTTTGTTGATAGAATTTTAATGGATTGAACTTTGTTAATTGAACAAATACTTGTGAAAAAATCTCTTTAGCTGTACTACTTTGGCTGGTTTTGGTTACATTAAAAAGGTAACATTTTATAAAAAGACACAAATTAGTAAAATTTTCTGTCCAGCTCCTTTTCATTCTGTCAAACTTAGTGAATCTAATAAAAAAGTTTTATAATAATTAAAAAACGAAAACAAATGAGGCAAACTGCGTAAAAAATTAATGATGCTTTCGGACCTCATTCTAGCGTCAGAAAGAGTAGCACAAATTTGTCTATGGCTTTTTCAATCAGCAAATTTTAATGTAAAGATATTGTGTATGTGTATGTACGCTCTGTTACGGATAAAATGGACGTTATTTTTGAAAAAGTGAAGTAATATTGGCATATATATAGTTACAATATAGCTGGAAATTGACCACAAAACATGTTTGACCCATTTGAGAAAATTTAAATTGGGGTGCGACACGAGCTCACTGAAAGAAATCTAATGAATCGTGTACGCATTTGCGATTTTTTATTAAGACTTTATGAAACCGAACCTCGTGTATGATAAGAACGTCCGAAAAGGGAGGTAGTCAAAGACAGAATGTGGCAAAACTCGGGCTTACTCGCAATAAGGTGACTGGAAGGACATTGTTCGCATTTACCGCCGGGCAGAACAATCGATTTGGATCTCTACATCCCACACCTGATAAGATTAAAGCAAAAAGTTGAGAGAAAGCGGCTAGAATTGATAGAAACAGATCAGAAAGTGGGTTGTAGTAAACTTGTTGTGGCGGATGGGATTTTAATTTAATCGCGCATATATCATATTATCCAAAATTAAATATTTACCTGGCACAGTGAGTATACCCTGTCCAAGCCACTTTTTGCTAAAATCATAAAAAAACGCCTTGTCAACACATACATTTGCAAACACTTTTGCTTCTTCTTGACCGTTTAGCACTGTAAAAATACATCTGTATGTTAGTTCAAGTTGAAGAATAAAATAGTTAAGTTTGTTTCCAAATAAATTGTACGAAAATCTGATAGTTAATTTGGCAAAGTTCATAATTGCCTTGTTTTGTCTGTGGCTGCATTGCACAGGATGCAGGATAGATAAGTACCACAGCGAAACCTATCGTGAAGTAGTAATGTGTAAACATTATTGTGTTTCTCTTTAAATGGGCGCCGTACCTACTGAAATTAATGGGCAAATGAGATTTAATATCTTATGTTTCTAGAAACATTAGAGAATACTCTAGCGGCAAGGTTTCGAATTAAATTTTAAATTCTAATTTAAATAAAATTATTTATAATAAATTATAATTTATAAAAAATGTAAATTTAAAAAAAAAAAAAAAGTTAAAACAAATATAAATATATTTAATCTTTTATCTTTTAAATATTATTAAATTAAATTTTTATTACTAAAAATTAGAATTAATAATTAATAATTAATATATAATAATTAATTTATATTTTATTTCTTCTTCCTAATTACAAACAATCTAGTATTTCTTACAATTTAGTGATTTAGGGAAATGTCTATTCACTTGCAACATTATTTTGCTGTCTGTGTGCGTGTTGCGTTTTTATTCTATGGTGGCTATGATTTCTACAGTCAAAAGTGGCACAATAAGGCATATTTGTATTTTATATATATATATTAATCCTTTAAATATATATATATACATACAGGATTCATATATATATTTATTTTATTTATTATAAATTATAATTAAATACATTGTTATTCATGCCTAATATAAATTTACAGTCTCAGTCTCAAAAACAGAAACAATGAGGCACCTTTAAATTAAATCCCTCTGGATGGCTCCCTAGGAAATCCTGTGCAGAGCCAACTAGTGATTACCGCTTGCTATGTAATTTTATTTAATGCTAATAATTAATGAAATTGAACTAAGACTGACACTTAAACAATATTTATCTAACTATATATTATATTTATCTAACTATAAAACTATAACGTTAGGAGTGTTTTGTGATTTATCCAAGGCATTCGACTGCGTTCATCATGAAACCTTACTTCAAAAATTTCACCACTATGGTGTTAGGGATGTTTCACTAGATTTAATAAAATCATACTTGTGTAATAGGATTCAAAGAGTAGACGTTAATGGAAAAAGATCAACTGGCTCTATCATATCGATGGGTGTACCGCAGGGCTCAATCTTGGGTCCTTTTTTGTTCCTGGTTTACGTCAATGATTTACCATACGTTATTCAAAATAAACATGATATTATACTATTTGCTGACGATACATCTTTGTTATGTAAAATAAAACGCCAGCAAAAAACTTTCTGTCAGGTTGACGACGACATTGCTGAATTAGTAAATTGGTTTAATGTTAATAACTTACTTTTAAACGAAAGGAAAACAAAACCTATAAAAATTAATAATGCAAAACTTGATGTAGTAGAAACGACAACATTCCTAGGCATTACATTTGACTTTAAGCTACAATGGGGTGCTCACAAAAAGTTAAAACTTATGTAATCGACTTAGCTCTGCAGTATTTGCGATAAAAAAATAGGCAGCTGACAGATGTTGAAACGGCTAGACTTGTATATTTCAGCTACTTTCATAGTGTCATGTCTTACGGAATTATATTAGGTAGTAGGGCTGCAGATATTGAAAACATATTTGTGCTGCAGAAAAGAGCAATTCAAGCAGTCTATAAAATGCGTTCAAGGGATTCATTGAGAGAAAAGTTTAGTGAAATAAATATTATGACAGTACACTGCCAGTACATATAATAGAACCTCCTATACGCCCATAAAAATATTAGCCAATTTAAAAAGAATAGTGTCAATACTCGAAAAAAACATAAACTCGCAATTCCATCTACTAGGCTCCGTAAAATTGCTAAATCTTTTAAAGTGGATTGTGTTGTATTTTATAATAAACTCCCAAATGAAATTAAAATGTTACCTATTAAAAAATTTAAATGTATCTTAAAAAATAAATTAACATCTAAGGCCTATTATAGCGTGAATAAAAAAATAAAATATTTTGCTTGTTTAATTTACCTACTTCTACAAAATAAGATCTTGGATCGAGAAAAAGACATTAGAAAACTAGATACTTATTTTACCAGTTTTTTAAGATTATAAAAATGGAAGTACATAGTTTAAAAGTCGACCCGAGCCTTAAATTCGGGCGTAGGTTAGGCACACTAGAAGTACCTACGACTATGTATTGCGCATTTGACAACCAACTCTGGTTTGTTGCAAATAAACTGTTATTATCATTGCATCAAGTAACAAGTTTCTATTTTATCATAATATAATACTCAGAGTTGTTGACCGTAGACGTTAGTAATTAGGTATTTATTAACTATTTGCCTATGGTTACTAGTTCATAGGATAGCCTTAAAGATTTTTGGAATTGGTGTTATTCAGTGTTATTGTTGTTGGAACATGTTAGTTGGAATATAATAGATAAGTATAATATAGTTAGAACGGTAAAGTAATAAAAATAAAAACCTGACCTAAAAACTCAAACAAATAATCATTTATTTCTCCATTATCTCGGTTCCAAATTAAAAATGAATAATGTCAGTAGATGCAGAAAATTATAGACAATTAATAAGTACACGTCAGTTCTTGAGACGCTTCCATTCAATTTCAAATATTTTGTAGTATGAAACTTCGCCATTGTTCTTTTTCAGTTAAGATACATTTATGATGAAATGAAATGAAATTATTTAATTTGCTTTGGAATAGGGTATGTAAATATCTTAAATATAACAATGCGTCCTCTATCCAGTTTAAATTAAAAGTATGCAAAAACTAAACACTTATTTAAGTATTCATTAATACTATACAAATTATTTTCAAGCAGCCATTTAAAGAGTCGTGGTATAAACATTTTATTTGACAGTATTTTCAAGTCCTCCTGCAATTTGTTCTATAATTATATACACATATTACGATTATTTTTAAGAAAAAGTGATGTTTTAGGACAATGTTTCAAAACCAGTCTATGCGGCTGTCAGTTCTTAAGACGCTTCCATTCAATTTCAAATATTTTGTAGTATGAAACTTCGCCATTGTTCTTTGAATTTCATCTTGAATTTGTATAATAGAATATCATTCAAAATATAACAATAATATCATATGGATACTACATTAGGTAATACAAGGGTTGATATTGAGTGACAACTTAATAAAATTTTCTTGATAGAAATTTAATTTAAAATTTAAATAATTCAAAAAGTTATAACAAAATCGAAACTTAAAAAGCTAAAACCCGACTGCTCCTTAACAAATTGTAAAGTAGACAAACAAGAAAACACTATTCAAATATACGGTGCTATAATAACGTGTGCAAATAAATGAAGTATTATTCATCAGTAACGATTAGGTAAATTTCAGTGCTGTTATTACTTACAACTATTTTTCAGTTTGCTATTTATTACCTTAAAGGTCAGTTTAAACTCTTCTGTTTTGATGTTTTTTCTTAATTTATTAACCGACTTCAAAAAAGAGGAGGTTCTCAATTCTATCGGTAATTTTTTTTATGCATGTACACTGATTACTCTGAGATTTATGATCCGATTTACGCAATTTTTCTTCGATGCAGAATAGATGCCATTTGGTCCCATAAAAATTTTACATAGTTTGGCCCAGTAGTTTTTTTTTATGTACGGCTTGTATTTTTGTGTACAGCTTTTTTAGGAGGTTGATTATGTATTATTATTATTAACTGACACTAAAAATAAAAAACTAAGTTTAAAAAACCGACTTCAAAAACTGAAAATTATTAAAGAACTAAAAATTAAATTTAATACACCTCTTATGCAAACCTTTACCTTTAATATCAATAAAATACTATTATTTGTATGTGCTACATATTGATAGCTTTGAAGTCGGTGCCAAGCCAAATGTAATAGTAGTACCTACACTCGCCACGAGTGACTTTGAGCGTGATAGCTTCGTCTAGAACAAAACAACCCAAGCGGACAGACACGCGTGGCCAGACAACCTTAATAATAACAGTAAGTAAGCAGTTTATAATATTAAGTTTTATTTTGTTTAAGGCTTAGCAGAGCTTTTCAGTTTTTGAAGTCGGTTGTTTTAAACGTAGTTTTTTTTATCTTATTACTAGCTATGAATACCCGCTTCGCTGGGTCATTTTTAATTGTATACATATTTGTTAATGTTAATAATCTATCACTACTTACTTCACAATTTTTTCACATAAAAGACACATTTTCTTTTTTCTTATTAATTTATTGATCTTACTTATTTTTACATTAAAATCTTACGACTAAGTAGACATTAATATCTTTTATCATCTAACATTAACTGATATCCTAAACATTTTTATTGAAATACATTCTTATATACTACATTTACAGTTTAGCATTCTGGTGCATAAACAAATAAATTTTCTTTCTGTCCTACGCGTGAAAAAGCTACATAGAGTTGACCATGTGAAAAACAGGATTCTTTTATATTAACTCCACAAAATCGGAACGTCTGACCTTGCGCCTTATTGATAGTCATACTATAAGCTAATCGTACAGGAAATTGTAACCGTTTAAAATAGAATGGTAAATCATTCGAAATTTTTGGAATTCTTGGTATAAAAACCAAGTTTCCTTTTTCTTTGCCAGTGAGAACTTCTGCCTCAATGATGTTGTTCAAAATTTGTTTTACGCATAATCTTGTACCATTGCACAATTTTGGCGTATTAAAATTTCGCATTAATATGACTGGTGATCCAATTTTTAGCTTTAATTCATGAGAAGGCATACCAGGTGGGTTTAATGAATTTAAAAATTCCGTTGGAAAGTTTAAACTTTCATCTTGATTAATCATTGTATCTATTGATTTATAGATTTTTTCCTCTCCCGGTATCATTTCCTGTATTTTTTCATTTATTCGTTTTACTGCATCATTTTTTGTAACCAAAATTGTTCGCTCAGACAACCATGTTTTATTTCAATAATTTTGTTGTATGGATGGATAAATTTTGTCTATAAGGTGTTCTTCGGTGTCTACCACATGACATATCTCTTCAGTTAAAATTATTTTACCAGACTGTGGATCTAGTGGGTAGGTGCCATTCCCAATTTTCAAAAGATTGTCGGCAAACTCTTGTGCTTTTGGATCTCCAGTAATTAACGCTCGCATATTTTCTGTCAGTGATAACTTTTCAACATTGTTCCAAAAAATTGATCGCTTTAAACATGCATTTATTTCGTCAGCTGGTGTTGATTTTGGAATAACTGGTAACGTTTGTCTAAAATCCCCTGATAGTAGCAATAAAGCATCTCCCATTAGTTTTGTATTTTTCCGAAGATCCTGTAATGTTCTATCCAGCGCTTCCAGTGATTTTCGATGAGCCATCGTGCACTCATCCCATATTATAAGTTTGCATCTTATTAAAATTTGGCCACGTACAGAAAATTTTGTGATATTACAGACTGGGAATTCTTGTTCAGCTACATTTAATGGCAAATTTAGTGCAGAATGTGCCGTTTTTCCACCTTCCATTAATGTCGCGGCAATTCCAGAGGATGCCAATGCTAATGCTATTTCATTTTTCACCCGAATTGTAGCTAGGACCAAATTAATGAGGAAAGTTTTTCCAGTACCTCCGGGTGCATCTAAAAAGATTATTCCTCCTGCATTCGTCTCAATACGATTTATTATTGTGTTATATACGATTCGTTGTGTTCGTGTTAATTTTGGTTCATTTTCTTCAATGTAACGTTGCAATTCATCTTTGTTATAATTAAGTTCCTTTGATAATTCAGAATTAGTCACGCTTAATTCGTTTCTTTTAGGAGATTGCACTCCGAGAGTAACTAAAGTTTGATTACATATTGCGAAACATCGATCTTCTAAAATTATCAAAGCTTCATTAGAAATATTATCGTTGAATGTAATATTCATATCTTGATTTTCTCTACGTAGTCTTGCTAGAATATCATCACTCATACTATCACGATATTTCAGCCATAGTCTATTCGGATTTGAAGGATTACACGATGTTAGAATTATAGCAAAGAGTTCTCGCAGTTGATTCGCTGTTGCTGTTTCTGCTGCCTCTTTCATTGCCTGCTCCCATTGATTATCATTTTCTAATAAACCACGACGCTGGCATGCTTCACGATACGTTTCGCAAATGTAACCATCTACTGTTCGAAGATCTTCAAAAGAAGTTGGTCCACGTACTTCATGAAGTAGTAGACGTAAATAGAAACATTCAGCATTCTTTGGATGTACCGTATATACTCGACCAATAGCTTTATCTTTAAAGACACCTTTAAATCCTTCAACCGAAACTCCTTTCTTTCGTCGATTAAATACTTTTCGCGATTAGTCCCATGTGTAATAACTGGGAACATCTCCATAAAGAAGAGTTCTAGCAAACAGATCACTTCGACACAATTCGAAAAAATGCAGTTAACGTAGTATTAACAGGTTGGTTTGCAACTTTTTGTGCTGTTTGATTAGTAAAATATACCCGTTGCCCATTCTCAAGGTGAACTGCTAAGTGAAAAACAGCTGGATCCCTGCCATGAATCGGAAACCCCAATATACGCCAAGCTGCCTCATTACTATTTAAATATCGTCCCATTTGATAACTTAAAATTTCATCATATTTGTAATTTCAAAGACAGCCATATCACTTCCTTTGTTAATATAGTTACACAAATATTTAATTGACTGAACTGAACTGCAATATTCTACATTTATATGTGCATTAAACATTTTCGATAATAACGGATTATAAGGGACAACCCATCGATTATCAATTTCGATTTCTTCACCCCGTACTCTAATTTTTGCTGTAAATCCTCCTTCACTCGGTGGTCGACGTCGGTATTGCGGATATCCATCATCTCCCGTTTGCGTCTTACTCAAAAATGATCTTGGATATCGTTTTGAGCATTTATTATCTTTTATACAGGGTGATTGCATATTAAGTGCCCCGCAACGTCCATGTATCATTTATTTCACGATTATTTCATATAGAACAGGATCTTCAACCGGATTTGGGAATTCTGCTTTAATAACGTCATCGATTTGATTTGAGTGAATTTTTTCTTTCATGCAAATTAAATTGTGTGAGTGTGGCAACCCTCTCTTTTGCCACTCAATGGAGAACATCCAGCTATTAACATTTCCGAAAATACAACTCTTCACAATTGCATTAATGAATTTTACTTGTTTCTGTTTAAACACGCGCGCAATTAAATCATGTCTGTCATGTGACTTTTGTCCAAATTGTAACTCATCTTTAATTTCCTTCCATGACGAATTGCACGTAAACGTTATGAATAAGTCAGGACGACCATATTTTCTCACATACACCATTGCGTCTTGTGCATATTGAAGCATATGCCTAGGGCTACCAATGAATGTAGAAGGCAAAATTACTAATCGTCCCAAATTTTCAACATCCCCATCATTGGCTACCGCATCTCGTAAGTGAATATATTCATCCGTTCGTAATTTATTTTGATTTAGACGAATAAATAACAATCTTTCTGCTTCTATTTTTGCTTGCATATCAACAATAAACTGTAAAAACAATTTCCGACAATTGAGTATATGATTGTATTTATTCACTCTCTCCATTATCCGATATGCGTAAAATTCCTTTGAAGAAACTTTTTTGTTTGTAGGGCTATTTGTTTGTGGATCAACATGCTGAATATTAAAATGGTAACCGTCTTCACCATGACAAAATATTAGTGGATACTGTAAGGCGTCATACATGTGATGAGTTTCAGCGATGCGTTCCAACTTATTACTTCTTCGTTGTACCACAATATCCCTATAACTACTTTCATTGTCCACCATAACTACGGCTATTTCATTTACTTGAGGTGCATCGTCTTTCGTGTTCGCCAATTGGCTTTTTATCTGCCCGAATTATTATTTTATAATAATCCGAAACCATTTTTTCCATCGCAGTCTTAAATATCTTTATCAACTCATTATTTTCATGTAGAAAGCGCTGTAAATGAAGAATTATATCTCGACGCAATTCTGTAAAATTTGAAAGCCTTTGATCCAGTTCGTCTTCTTCATTTCCTACAAAGTAAATTTGTAAAAACTTCGGAGTATTATTTGGGAGTGACAATAATGATCCAATTTTATGATATACTTGTCCCTGTATTTTAAATACTGGATTAAATCCTTTTTCTTCAATTACTGCAGTTGCTCCAAATGAAGTCATTTGAAAGCATGCATTGTAATTTCTAATTTGTTGTAAGAATTCTTTAGAATTTTGTGTTTCTCCTTTCATATATTCTAGAAATTCCGGTGGCAGTGATTTTAACTCTGGTAATTTAATTTTGCCACTTGAACAGCATATACTTTGCGTTTCTCCTTTGAATTTTTTAGCTTCACAAAATTTGCATACTTCATTCATTCTTCCGATCACTATACTTGAATGTTCAAAATAATTTCTAGTAGGATTATAATGAAACGCCTCTTGTTCAAGACTGTATTTTTCCCGACGTTTTTGACGAACAGAATATACAGTTGTTTTAGAAACTTGAGCCTCCATTTGTTCATTTAGTCGAAGATCACGCATTCTTATTGCATTTTGTATTCTTCTATCATCTGCCTGTTCATTTGTCTTTCTTTTTCTTTGCAATCTTTTTCTGATTCGGTCCGTTTCTTTAGAATCATTAAGCTGCTCTTCAGCCTGATTATTTCGACTTTGATGATAATTTTCTCGAAGTAATGTGAGACGTTGTTCTCTTTCGTCTGTAGTTTCATTTCTCCGTGACATTTTTTGCCTTTTCGATACAATTCGAGAACGTGAGAATACGCATTTACGTTTCGGCATCGTTAGTAATATTTTAATTTTTTTTTCACCTTTTTCACACTGCACTAAAAAAAAAAACTAAAAAAAAAAGAAACAATATTGTGTATTACACTGCACGTTAAAACTTTTGATTCTTCACTTTAAAAAGCACTATACGCTGTTATTTATGATTATTTCATTTTTAATATTTATTTTTTCGTTATACAATTCTTATAAAAAATCGACTGAAGCACGGGTTCGACATTTCGGCTTATATAGTCGCAAAAATTATCCCCACTACCGACCAAATTTTCCGGATTGTTCTAATAATTTCGACTTTTAAGTATCTCAAGAAATTTTAAAAGTTTCTAGAACGATCCAGCATATTTCTAATCTATCAAAAAGTTGAGATACATTTTGGAGCTTTCTAGATCATTGGAGGAATTTCCAGAACATTCTATATTGATCAGAAAATTAGCATACAATCTAGATCAATCTAGTAATATATAGAATATTCTTAATCGTTCCAAAACCGTGGCATATAAATCATTTCTAAAACATTCTGGAATATTCTAGATCATTCTAGAAATTTCTAGGTGATTCTAGAATTTTTTCGAACATTTCAAATATATTTGATCAATCAGAGCCTTGGAATACATTCCAAAGACATCCATATTATTCTTGGATGTTCTAGATTATTCGATAAATTTCTAGATCATTCTAGAATTTTCTAAATCATTTTTATTCAATCAGAATCTAAACGTAGATTTTAGAACTCTTTATATAATTCTAGAATTTTCCAGATCATTCTAGACATTTCTGGATCATTCTAGAATTTTCTAGAACATTCTCATTCGATTAGAATCTAAATGTAGATTTTAGAACTTCCCAGATCATTTTAGAATTTTCTAGAACATTCTTATTTAATCAGAATCTAAACGTAGATTTTAGAACTCCCTACATCATTCCAGAATTTCCCAGATCATTCTAAACATTTCTGGATTATTCTAGAATTGTCTAGAACATTCTCATTCGATCAGAATCTAAACGTCGATTTTAGAACTTCCCATATCATTTTAGAACTTCCCAGATCATTTTGGAATTTTCTAGATCATTCTAGAATTTTCTAGATCATTCTAGAATTTTCTAGATCATTCTAGAATTTTCTAGAACATTTTCGATCGATCAGAACATTGGTATACATATTAAAGCTTTCTAGAACATTCCAGAAATTTCTTGAACAATCCAGACCATTTTAGATCAATAATAGTCACATTTTCAAAGTTAACATCTTTCAACCCCCGTATCTTTTACACTCTTATAATTATCGACTTGCAACCACCATAGTGCACAATGGGACCTTGCACCTATTGCCACATACAAACACTTTTGGTCTGCGATGCGTAGTTTTGGCTGCATGGTGAAATATAGGGACACACACCTCCAATTTTATATATATAAATAAAATAAATAAAAAAAAATTATATGTATAAATAATAGATAGATAAATAGCTGTAAGTTTCTTTATACAAATAAATAAATAAATATCCTTCTCCACACCATAATTAAACCGCAGTCATATGACTGGGGTTCAATTATGGTAGCATATGCTACCATATTTCCAAAATTAGACTGAATGTCTCCTTTATGTTACCATATTAGCTGTCATCTATTAATCAGGTTTAAAAGCACCTTGCACTAATTAGTGAAAAATGCCCGTTGGTTAAAGTCTAAAATGTGATATTCTCGTGTACAGTTTGACCGATGTACACGACGGTGCCTTTCAAATTTTTCGGCTTTGGCAGGTACATACAATCCTATGGCCTCTTTTTTAAACTTCTGCGAACTATAGGCTCGCTTACTCGCACTCCTCGCAAAACTTGTTCGCGTTCGTCCCGGGCTTGCACAAAGTGACCCCCCTGTTTCTACGAGCTTGAAGGTACAGTAAACGGTTATCCCACCTAGTCACCACTACCCACAATTTCTACTGATTAGGACTCTTCTTCTTACAGAATCAGTCATCCTGTACCGATCGCTTAAGTCTAGCGGCAATTTCGTGAGGAGTATTTCAATTCGATTGTCAAGAAGAAAACTTTCTCTGAAAAGAATCACTATTTACAAAATACGCCTCATACTGACTTTAAACTTATAGTTAGAAGAAATCCCTTATTTTTGTGTTATAATACGACACTTACGACTAACAAATCAGTGTTAGCGGGTAGCAGAATTAAATGTCCATCGCGAACAAACAACGTGACACGTAATTTACACGTAATATTAAGTAGTTTCTTAAACAAATAATGCCTAACAAGTGTCCTGATTGTGGGAAATTCTTCGCAGTGGCTGACAGTTCTAAGTGCAGTAAGTGTTTTATTCTGTATCACCGACAGTGCAACAATATCAGTCCTGATTCGAGAATCAGTAATAAATGGGTATGTAAGTCATGTAAAGGAAGATCAAACAATAAAAGGGTAGACTGTAACCGGTCTCAGGATGGCGAAGATGTCACCATCGAATCTGAACCAAGCGAGACCCCGTCTCTAATTCGAGAAATTCAACTGTTGCGCTCAGAGTTGTCGGGCTTTAGAGTTGAGATGACAAAACTGTCATCATTGGTATCTGAATTTAATACAAGGCTCGATACAATAGAACAACGGGTGTCAAATCTTGAGGACGCCTCAAATTTAATTAAATTCGAAGACGTCCAACAACAAAATGCTCAGCTGAACAGTTCACTTGATGCGTTACGGAAGCGACTCAATAATAGCGAACAAGAGCGACTACTGAACGACGTAGAAATTACCGGAGTAGAGGAAAGTGGAGGCGAGAATCTCCTCCATGTCGTCATCACCGTAGCGCAGAAGATAGGTCTAGCCATCGACGAGCGTGACATCGTCAACGTGCACCGGCGCGGGGCCCTGCGGGCCGCGCGGGGTGAGGCGACGTCGAGCGGGCCGGCGGGAGGTGAGGGCACGCGCCCGCGAGCCATAGTGTGTAGGCTCGCTCGCCGACACCTGCGTGACGAGCTGCTGCACGCGGCCCGGGTACGGCGCCACGCTGATACGTCGGGGACCGGCATAGGTCACAAACCGCAAAGGTTCTACGTTAACGAACATTTAACATTCGATAATCGTAACCTGTTCTATAAGTCGCGTGAACTAGGCCGTAAACTAAATTGGCGTTTTATCTGGACTCGTGATGGTCAGATATATGCTAGACGAGACAGTTCGTCTAAAAATTTTGTAATTCGATCAGAGTCTGATTTAAAAAAGGTTTTTTGTGTTTAATATTTATTTGTTATTGTCAGTTAAATTTCAGATTTGTTAGTTTTTTTAATATTTATTTTAATCTCTATATGTTTCATTTTAATTTTATATTATATATTTTTTCCATAGGTTTCTTAGGAGTGTTTAATTTTATGAATGATATAGTAGTATCGAATTTATACAAAAGAGTACTGTGCGGCAAATCTAAATATTATTTAAATTTTAAATTTTCAAATGGGGTGATAAGTCACGTTTTGCGTATAAGAAATGTATTATATTATGTTCTCAATTTTATTAAGATAAATTACATCAAAAATAAAATGCATTCTAAAATCAGCTATATTATGCAGTTTAAAAGTTATATATAAAACGAGCTTTATTCTTTTATAATATTATATAATTATCTTATAAATTTAAAAGTTTCGTTATTGTATGGTTGCTTTAATGCTATAGTTTTTGATCGTTATTTATTAGTATTTTAACACTTTATTACACATATTAAATATACTACTTTAAATATATTTAATTATTATATATAATATTATATTTAAAAATTATGCCAAATAGGAAGGACAAATTAAAAATTGGGCTACTTAATCCGGGATCCCTTGGCACAAATCATGACGAGTTTCTCGTAGTAATGGATCGACAAAACGTGGATCTGATGTGTATCAATGAGACGTGGCTGCGCGCTGGGCATGAGGGCCTCGCTCCAGCCCCGGCTGGCTACAGACTGCACCACGTGCCGCGCCCTCCCAGCGTGCGCTCGCGCGGGGGTGGTGTTTGCTTTTACGTGAAATAAGATATTTCGATGCGGATTCTGTCGCACCCTATTGCTCCTACGGTTGAACAAATGTGGCTCAAGGTCGAGGTAAGTGGTAATAAGCTTATAGTAGGTACAGCATATCGCCCTCCGTGGATGGACCCTGAGACATTTTTTGATGCGTTAACGGAATCTTTGGGATCGTTTGTCTGGTGTGACAATGTGGTTATATTGGGTGATTTCAAGATTAATGGGTTGTGTAACAATCATCCGAACTTTAAAAAAATTGAACTTTTTTTAAATTCGTTTAATCTAATACAGCACGTCTCGACACCTACGCATTTCACTGCTCACTCAGAAACACAACTAGATTGTGTGTGTGCTAACAGAGCACTTTCTGTCACA
This sequence comes from Leptidea sinapis, assembly GCF_905404315.1. Taxonomy (NCBI): domain Eukaryota; kingdom Metazoa; phylum Arthropoda; class Insecta; order Lepidoptera; family Pieridae; genus Leptidea; species Leptidea sinapis. The sequence goes on along the minus strand of NC_066271.1, from coordinate 13,334,161 downwards.
CATGTTGTTGTGGATCATATAGAGGCATTAAGTTCTCATGCGTATATCACATGTATCTTGGATTTTCCCAAGCATCAAATGAAACCAAAATTTATTACCTACAGACCCTTCAAAAATATTGATAGAATTAGTTTTCAACAATCTCTGGACAGCATTACATGGGACAAATTATTATTAATGAATAACGTAAGTGATATAGTTCTCAATTTTACTAGTATTATTATATCTTTGTTTGATTTTTATGCACCTAATACAACACGATTTACTCGAGATACTCAATACCCTTGTATTACGTATAATATAAAATTGATCATGAAAAGGCGGGATGAAGCATTTAAAAGAGCTCGTAAAACTAATAATGTAGCACATGTACAGTTTTATAAGGACTTGAAACGTTATGTTCCTCAAGCACTGCGTCGTGAAAAACAAGTATACTTTAACACATATATAAACTCCAATATTAAAAAACCGAAAATATTGTAGAAGCATATTAAGGACCACATTAAGCTAAAACATAAAATTTGTAATTTACCTCATCATCTTCATGATCCAAATAAAATCAATTCCCACTTCCTTGAAATTCCAGGCACTGGCCATGTGACATTATCAACTCTGACTTACTATGAATTTCACAGACACAGTAATACAACATTTGAATTTAAAACGATTGATGATAATATAGTACGTAAAGCTCTTTTTGAACTTAAATCGCAAGCGATTGGTATTGACGATATTTCACTTGACATGTTACTACTGACAATGCCTTAAATACTATCCGTACTAACACATATAATAAATGTCTCCTTCCAAACTAACTCATTTCCAAACTTATGGCGTCATGCTATTATCCGTCCTGTGCCAAAAAAAGACAACCCCGATGACTTTAAAGACCTCCGACCCGTTAGTGTTCTTCCTTGTCCTTCTAAAATAATTGAAAAAATTGTTTATAAGCAATTAATAAATTATTTAGAAACCTATAAAATTTTACCAGAACATCAATCCGGGTTCAGAAAGAAAAGAGGTACCATGACTGCACTCTTAGACGTAGTTGACAACATTCTAGCAGCTCAGGATGTGGGTAAAGTAACCATTTTAGTATTGCTTGATTATTCTCGTGCTTTTGACACCATAATTTAACTCTATTACTATCAAAATTAGCCTACTATGGACTCAGTGAAAATGCTATACAATGGTTTCATAGCTACCTCAGTCATAGAGCTCAGAAAGTTGTAACCACAGAAGAAGATGGTAAAGTTCGCTATTCAGAGTGTAGTAACATGAAAAGAGGATTTCCACAGGGCTCTATATTAGGCCCTCTTTTATTTATTTTGTATAGTGCGGACATATTGCAAAATATAAAGCACTGTAAGTATCAAATGTATGCAGATGACATTCAACTATATTTATCTTTCAATCCTCACGACATGCAATCAATTTAATTAATTCAGATTTAAACGAAATTTACAAATGGTCAGAGAAAAACTCATTAATTCTCAACCCAGCTAAAACAAAATATATGATTTTCGGTACACAGAATGGTATAAATACAATTGAGCGATATAATCTTGATATAAAAATTAATAATTATAAAATTGAACGTGTGCATGAAGCAAGAAATTTAGGACTGATAATGGATGAAAGTCTGCGATTCGAAAAATATATAAACTTGACAATTTCAAATTGTTTTTATCGTCTTAAAGTGTTATATAAATTAAGACAATACTTAAATTTAGAAACACGCATACGTCTGTGTGATGCTCTCGTCCTTTCTAAATTTAATTATATGGACACCGTTTATGGCCCACGACTACTGAGTAAAACTAAAAATGCCATACAGCGAGTGCAGAATGCGTGCGCTAGATTTTGTTGGAATATTCCTCCCCGTAGTCACGTTACACCATATCTCAAAGAGGCAAAAGTACTCAAGATGGACGGAAGAAGGCATTTACACCTTGCTGTGTTACTCTTTGGCATAATTGCTTGGAAAATACCAGCATACTTATATCAAAAGTTAGAATGGCTTGGACAGCATAAAGCTTTGAATATGGATACGAGGTCAGCTTTTCGTATATTAGCTATTCCTAGCCATCGAACTGCTGCGTTTCGGGGAAGTTTTAGATATCAAGCCACCAAGTGCTGGAATGATTTGCCACCTCCACTTCAACTTAGTAATACCATTCAAAAGTTCAAAATAAAAACTAAAAATTACCTACTTAATGATATTTATAAACCTGTTTAACTGCTTGTACCTCTTTTAAATTTAATATTATAATATTAACATTTATAGTAACCATAACATATATTAAAACTTATTTATTATTAATAACCTCATTTTTTATGATTTTTCCGTCGTTAAGATTTAAATGATCTTCTTTTAACGTTCAATTTTTTTTTTATTTATATATATATATTTTTTTAAGGGTTAAATTCAAAAATTAGATCTATACTGCAGTTATTTATTTATATTCATAGACTTATATTCATAATTATAATTTAAAAATTACTAGTCGCTGCTACTCCCAGACTCAATAATGTTGGGGCTACTGAAAACCAGTGCTACATTGGCACCACGCCATTGCAGCTTTTTACTGAGTTAGCTCCATTTGGTGACATTCACTGCCGCACAGTACCTTTTTCGTTTTAAGCTATAAATTATATTATTTAATTTGTTTTAAGAAATTATTACTTATTTTGGTTTGTATCATTTTAATAATTGTATGGTGGTGGTTTTTGTTATCAATAAATTTTTATTCTATTCTAATTTATATATATTAAGATTAGATGTATAACAACAGGTTCCAAAACGCAATTTGAGTGACGTTAATATTTTACAACTGCTTATATAATTTTGTTTACTTCTGACGCAATAAGATACATGTCTGTCCTTGATTTTTTTCATTCAAACAAGACAAACAATCATATTTGTCTGATCTTTCAATTATTTCTTCGCAAAGTCATGATAACATGACGTTTTAATAATAAAACGTTTATTGCATTGTCACGTACAAAGCTTAAATTCAACGAGTTTCATTTTGTATAATTAGTAATGGTTTTATTAATTACGTGCGAAGCAAGAACAAGCAGCCGACTACAAAATATGATAGAAACATAACACAATGCTAACCTACAAATGGACTTACAAATAAATTTCACAAAAACAAAAGCCAAATAGATAAAATCAACAATCAAATTAGAAATGATGAGCTAGAATATAAAGAACTATATATTTACTGGGATCAGATTAGATTTAGCATAGACAGAAATTATCAAGAAATAGAGAGTAGGGTAAAAAGTACATAGAATAAACACGGACTAGTAAAAAAAGAAGGACTCCGCGCCGTGATATTAGCAAGTGAAGCACATAAAGGTGCTTGTGTGTGTGCGGTTACGGGGTATACAAGTCACATAATTTTCTCTCCCTTAAATAATCATATATCCACAAATACTTTTATATTATTGTTTCTACACTTTTTCACAACGCAGGAAGGCATTTTTAAACTATTTTATTGCGACGCAAACTGTCGATCTGTCACAGACGATGGCAAAGGGTAGATGAGAAAGAGTTTTCTGGGCGAGTAAATAATTGAGGAACATCATTAAGCTGTATGGACATAAAATAGAACCTTGTGGGACGCCTGTAGGCACTGAAAATAGTAAAGATGACATTAAATGCACTTTAAAACAAGACATTTGATAGATGATGCTCGACAGATATGGACGTGATCATCACTATGACGATTTTTGTGAAGGTCTCTCTGAGTATTGGGTTTTTGTATGAGCCAAGTGCAAGACCGTTTCTCAGGAAGACTGGAACATCTTCTTTTTACAATGGCTCCAACGAAATCAAAAGTGTGTCATAGTGAAGAAACATATATTGGAAAACAATAAATATATTATTAACAGAATATTATTATGTGGTATATCGGTATTGTATATAGGTGAATATAAAAATAATAATGAACATAGTAATTAATATTACTTCGAAATGTCAATGTCGTTCAAAAAGACTGGGATTTTACTATAAAAGTGTATGAATATGTATTATATTAATTTTGTCGTTTGCGCCCCCGGGATTGTCGAATGGGACGGAGTGTCGGCCCATAGACTTACAATATACTAACGTATAGACAAACAAACCATATAAGACAAAAGAATATCTCTAACGGACACAGCAATATGGAAAAGGAAAACTTATCTATTGTTACTGTAATCGATTTTGTTTGACACAATCAGTCAACACTTGAAATTAGCTACTAAGTATTATGAATATGAGACTAGCAAACCACACACATTGACATATCAATATTGATTTCGCATTGTCGGGCTGTCAGATTGTCTATACGTTAGAATATTCTGTCTATGATCGGAATTGAAACGACTAAAATAACACAGTGGGTATGGTACTAGCGGGCCTTTGTACGAGATGTCCGGGAACAGCGTTATTAACACATTTGGTAAATATACTGTAGAAATTAAAGGAGGAGAGGGTGGAGTCTATAAAAGAAGATGTCTCACTATTGTGAGCGATTGTAAGCGAGGCGGGCCGTAAGTCTGCGAGCGCAGCATTCGCTGACGCTGACACCATCTCTGGAACACCACGCTTCGTACGGAATCAGGACAACTCCAGAGACCTGCGCATGGAGAGCCTGGACTACATCGTTGGTCGCCTGAGCAACTCTGTGATCGTACGCGCCGACAGAGCGCGATCCCAGCATTTGCGAGGCATCGTGCCATACCATCGACGACCGCCGGACATAAGAGGACTACCACGTGACCTAGTCTCCTACGACACTACTGCTTCCTCACTCAAAATCACTATTTTGACTATATTTAGCAGTGCTTAGATAATTTTACCGCTACTTACTCTTCTTGTTACGTTTATCAATATTAAGAGTCAGCAATCTTAAAAAAAATTGCGATTTTCTTTATCATTGCTGGTAGATCCCGAGCTTCTGTCAGTCTTTGTAACCATTTCAACATTTCTACATAGTCTGAAGTTACCGGTTGCAGCTGCGAAAATACATAAAGAATTGATTGTTTAAATTAGTATTTATAGGTGTTTGAAACCAAATATTCGTGGTCTTTGGAATTAAATTTAATTACTTTAATATTTAGCTACGATACATTATTTCTTTTTAAATTTACTCACTACGTATATACTTATTCCTTGGGTAGTCTTAAACATTTTGTTTAAATAATGAATATAAAATGATAATTTAATGAGACAATTCACCCGGCTGTCCACTTTTACTTATGGTCCGAGAGCTAGCACCAATTTTTGGGTAAGTTTCATTTCTTTAGTTGTTTTTTTCCTTAAGGCTTTAGCATAAATACGGTTATTTTGTTTGTTAAAATATTGCTCAGTTGTAAGAATTATCTCATCCGTAAACAAAATTGTTGTTTGACCTCCCTTTGCGTACCACTTCAGTAGTTGTTTCGATTTTACCTATTCTTTTTTTAACTATCAGCTAAGAAATGACCAGTATCTCTTAAAGGCTGCAAGTCCTAAGTCATCTCTTAAAATATTCAACATGGTTCTAGGTGCTATTTTCATCGCCCGAGATAAAATCTTTAGCTTTCGGACAGGATTTCTTCGAACTCTTCCCTTTACTGCTTTGACGACCTTACAACACTACGTGGACGGCCAGATCTTTTTCTATCACAAACAGAGTAAGTATTTGAGGCAAGCTGAAAACTTGGTCTAAGCCTCTCCTTATATACCCCAACTCGAAACTGCAGACCTGGCTGGTGAGTAGCGGGGCTAAATAAACCCCTAATTTTTTTAAACATTTATTTTTTTTTCAAAAAAATTATTTTAGCCTTTAGGCAACATGCGATTTATATAATTATGTTGCGATGAAAAAAATATAAAATCTCAAAATCAGATTTATTGAGGTATAAAATAATTATAAAACTGAAAAATTATTTTAAGTACAAAAATATAATATATAGAACGCAGACAACTGTGAAAGTCCCACTAAAATGTCTTTTTTGGGAATATTATTATTTTGTCATAAATAATGCCCTATAAAAATTTCAAATTGCCTCAAATTTACATATTTTTGCACACTACACACAAGACGTGTACATTTTACTCTTAAGGAGATAAACTAACAATATATATAATTCCATAATTTTGAAAGCAGAAGGCATGAAATTTCATATTGCTGCATCTGTTTTAGAATTGATGAATATAGTTTCGAGACTGATAAAATTATCAGAGTGGTTCATAATGTGAACTCAGAGATGGTGCAGTAGATGTTGAAAGTTTATATGTGCAGGTGGCCCGGATTTTAATGGAATGAACCGTAGTGGAGGTTGGCGGAATTCAGTTATACTGTATGTATTAGTAAAGTAGAGTAAAATTACACGGTACCTAAAGTATCATGTAAACGGTGTTCTTTTAAGCTTTTATTTTTATATGACAAGATGCGAACGAGCAAGAGGCTTACCTGGGAAGTGCTCATTCAACATCATGGCATGGACATTCACAACACTAGGGGATAAACTACAGAAGTATTAACAATATAAGTCAAAACGTAACAATGAAAACTTCAAAAACAAAGCAGTGACAGCACGAAAATAACACGACAAATTTACCTAACGGTAATGAAACTGCCAACCTTACTGACCCAATAGGACGAGCGCGAGGTGATGAAAGGAGAACGGGAGGTGCTTAGGCGTTCCAGCGAGGTTCATAGATATTGTGGCCGTGTTATACAAAACACTGTTTTCCTACAATACCATCTACTGTATCGTTGTTTTTGTTGTTCTGTTGTATTGTTAATGTTTCCTCTAATATTGCACCAGAGATAATCTGTCAATTACATCGGTAGTAATACAGCTTTACTTCTGAATTGAGATGAAAGTACGTCAAATAAATGTTTCAAAAAGTTGAAACAACACAAATATATACATAAACAGACCTCTGTGACAAAGTGTTACTAAAATACTAATGATAATACTTACATAAGATTTATGATCTGTCCTAAAAGGATTTAAAACATTCTAGTGCATCAGTGACAAGCAAAAATTTTACCTTTAAATAGGTACGTATTTATATATATACATTTTAACTACGGATAGAAACAACTAAATTAATTTAACGAACACAAGGTATAAAATGATAAGTTTCTAAATAAATACGGATAGGTGTCATTTTGATTGACGTTTCGATTAAGAATGCATTTGAAGCACTAATAACAGCAGTTGTGTTTTAAGCTCCGTTAATATTTAATTCACTGCATATTTTTGTACTAGCTTTGCTCCGCAACATCATAAGCTTCTAAAAGATCAATTAAAAGTTACACAGATGTAACTATTTCGAGTTTATTATGATATCTTTACGTTTTAATTTAAGAACCTTTTCGTTTAACTGAAGTAGGTCCAAAATTTCGGGTATTAAGTTGTTGAGGTGGACGTGAGTTTAGTGATCCCAGTAATCTTCGTTTTCAACTACTCAATCATCATTATTTTTTCCAGAACGAGTTATTAGGTTAGTTATGATCAATTTGCTTCTTAGTTTTGAAAGATTCGGCCTCATCGCACTAATTACGTCATATTCAAATAGATGACTGTACTTTTATTGGGCATCATATTATTAACTAATGATTCGCGGGAATAACAATTAAATCCAATAAAGGGCTATATATATATTAATTCAATTCAATATACATTTTATAACTATATTTACAATACTACGAATACATAAAATTAAAACTATCATTACGTGGAAGCGTACCAAGAATACTGGCAGCATTACCGCGTTGGATAGCAAGGCTGATCCGTTGACCGAAATAGCTGCCAGCGCTTGGGTTTCCAGTAGCCTTATTGAGGCGCGAAGATAGTATTTTGAACATTCTCCGCGCCTCTGGGGACCACGGGCCAAGTGTCTCGACACCAAACGGCACAAAGATGTATGACTCACCGAGGCCAACATATTTGCAACCCTTGCTGTCTTCGGCAGTCGAAGCAGCAGCCCCAGCACCAACTGACGTAACTTGGACATGAGAAGGAGCCAGAGTGTCGACGCAAGTAGCGTCCCACATCAGCGCCCTTCCCCGTGCCCAAGCCACCAGCGTCATTCCATCAGGAATACATATACATTTGGAATATATTCAATAAAAGTATTTAGGCCATGTGCATTGTAAATGTTTTCGCAGTAGACTACCTTATGACCAACTTTTAAAGGTTTATAATTATGAGAACTTAAGGACAGGTGCTTACAAATTGACGTAATTATGCATTATATTGCTCATCAACTTTTTGCCACCACATTATGTCGTACAAACGCAGGCAAACGCTTTCCGTTAGATCGAATTGGTGAAGCACTTTATGTAAATTTTAATCATATTGATAATTTGTGCACGTCAGTTGGAATGTTTAAAAACCAAATAGTAGTAGTATTGAAATCATAACTAATACCTTTTATATTGTTTAAAACTTATAGTTTATTGCACTTTATTCACTGTCTTTTTTGTATCTATTACATTTTAATCTTGTAATATTTTTAACTTTTTCAATTTTTATAATTAATCTGTGGTTAACGGTGCTGGTGGCACATTAAGTATTACCATAAAATGTATTTTAGTTAGAAAGATCTAATGTTTCACTGTTTGTTTACCCCAATAAATAAATAAAAATAGTTATTCCAAATAATTTATCCAGCGGACCAGTAATTAATAAAAATAATCGAAACAATATACAAGCCAATACAAAACTTTTCACTTTGCTAAGTTTTATTTTCATTTTAAACACGAAGAGTAATTACGATCGACAAATATTAGCACGAGTGTATTCATTAGGTATTGCACCAAATCACACAATGCATCATGTATGTTTGGTTAATCGATTTTCTCCTTCTCAGTCCCATTTATGACGACGTATGCAGGTAAATTAATATTCGAAATGTAATGCTATTTTAAAGTTCTAATTTAAGGCTTATCCCGAATATTAAAACGCGTAAGTTTAATCATGTGTTTTTCACAGGCGGTTTTAAGTTCTGACATCAGCTTAATTCTAACTAATATTACCTACTATTAATGAGAATGAACGTTTTTCTATTTCTCTGTTACGCTTTCATGGCTAAAATTCTCATTCGATCGACATAGAATTCATAGAATTCTTTGCGAGTGGCAAAAAATAGATTAGATGCACCCGGAGCTACTGGAAAAACTTTCCTCATTAATTTGGTCCTAGCTACAATTCGGGTGAAAAATGAAATAGCATTAGCATTGGCATCCTCTGGAATTGCCGCGACATTAGTGGAAGGTGGAAAAACGGCACATTCTGCTCTAAATTTGCCATTAAGTGTAGCTGAACAAGAATTCCCAGTCTGTAATATCACAAAATTTTCTGTACGTGGCCAAATTTTAATAAGATGCAAACTTATAATATGGGATGAGTGCTCGATGGCTCATCGAAAATCACTGGAAGCGCTGGATAGAACATTACAGGATCTTCGGAAAAATACAAAACTAATGGGAGATGCTTTATTGCTACTATCAGGGGATTTTAGACAAACGTTACCAGTTATTCCAAAATCAACACCAGCTGACGAAATAAATGCATGTTTAAAGCGATCAATTTTTTGGAACAATGTTGAAAAGTTATCACTGACAGAAAATATGCGAGCGTTAATTACTGGAGATCCAAAAGCACAAGAGTTTGCCGACAATCTTTTGAAAATTGGGAATGGCACCTACCCACTAGATCCACAGTCTGGTAAAATAATTTTAACTGAAGAGATATGTCATGTGGTAGACACCGAAGAACACCTTATAGACAAAAATTATCCATCCATAAAACAAAATTATTTAAATAAAACATGGTTGTCTGAGCGAACAATTTTGGTTACAAAAAATGATGCAGTAAAACGAATAAATGAAAAAATACAGGAAATGATACCGGGAGAGGAAAAAATCTATAAATCAATAGATACAATGATGAATCAAGATGAAAGTTTAAACTTTCCAACGGAATTTTTAAATTCATTAAACCCACCTGGTATGCCTTCTCATGAATTAAAGCTAAAAATTGGATCACCAGTCATATTAATGCGAAATCTTATATATATATATATATATATATATATATATATACGCCAAAATTGTGCAATGGTACAAGATTATGCGTAAAACAAATTTTGAACAACATCATTGAGGCAGAAGTTCTCACTGGCAAAGAAAAAGGAAACTTGGTTTTTATACCAAGAATTCCAATAATTTCGAATGATTTACCATTCTATTTTAAACGGTTACAATTTCCTGTACGATTAGCTTATAGTATGACTATCAATAAGGCGCAAGGTCAGACGTTCCGATTTTGTGGAGTTAATTTAAAAGAATCCTGTTTTTCACATGGTCAACTCTATGTAGCTGTTTCACGCGTAGGACAGAAAGAAAATTTATTTGTTTATGCACCAGAATGCAAAACTGTAAACGTAGTATATAAGAATGTATTTCAATAAAAATGTTTAGGATATCAGTTAATGTTAGATGATAAAAGATATTAATGTCTACTTAGTCGTAAGATTTTAATGTAAAAATAAGTAAGATCAATAAATTAATAAGAAAAAAGAAAATGTGTCTTTTATGTGAAAAAATTGTGAAGTAAGTAGTGATAGATTATTAACATTAACAAATAAGTATACAATTAAAAATGACCCAGCGAAGCGAGTATTCATAGCTAGTAATAAGATAAAAAAAACTACGTTTAAAACAACCGACTTCAAAAACTGAAAAGCGGTGCTAAGCCTTAAACAAAATAATACTTAATATTATAAACTGCTTACTTGCTGTTATTATTAAGGTTGTCTGGCCACGCGTGTCTGTCCGCTTGGGTTGTTTTGTTCTAGACGAAGCTATCACGCTCAAAGTCACTCGTGGCGAGTGTAGGTACTACTATTACATTTGGCTTGGCACCGACTTCAAAGCTATCAATATGTAGCACATACAAATAATAGTATTTTATTGATATTAAAGGTAAAGGTTTGCATAAGAGGTGTATTAAATTTAATTTTTAGTTATTTAATAATTTTGAGTTTTTGAAGTCGGTTTTTTAAACTTAGTTTTTTATTTTTAGTGTCAGTTAATAATAATAATACATAATCAACCTGAATGAAAACTCCTAAAAAAACTGTACACAAAAATACAAGCCGTACATAAAAAAAAAACTACTGGGCCAAACTATGTAAAATTTTTATGGGACCAAATGGAGATCCCGATTCTGCATCGAAGAAAAATTGCGTAAATCGGATCATAAATCTCAGAGTAATCAGTGTACATGCATAAAAAAAATTACCGATAGAATTGAGAACCTCCTCATTTTTGAAGTCGGTTAATAAATTAAGAAAAAACATCAAAACAGAAGAGTTTAAACTGACCTTTAAGGTAATAGCAAACTGAAAAATAGTTGTAAGTAATAACAGCACTGAAATTTACCTAATCGTTACTGATGAATAATACTTCATTTATTTGCACACGTTATTATAGCACCGTATATTTGAATAGTGTTTTCTTGTTTGTCTTCTTTACAATTTGTTAAGGAGCAGTCGGGTTTTAGCTTTTTAAGTTTCGATTTTGTTATAACTTTTTGAATTATTTAAATTATAAATTAAATTTCTATCAAGAAAATTTTATTAAGTTGTCACTCAATATCAACCCTTGTATTACCTAATGTAGTATCCATATGATATTATTGTTATATTTTGAATGATATTCTATTATACAAATTCAAGATGAAATTCAAAGAACAATGGCGAAGTTTCATACTACAAAATATTTGAAATTGAATGGAAGCGTCTTAAGAACTGACGTGTACTAATTAATTCTCTATAATTTTCTGCATCTACTGACATTATACATTTTTAATTTGGAACCGAGATAATGGAGAAATAAATGATTATTTTGTTTGAGTTTTTAGGTCAGGTTTTTATTTTTATTACTTTACCCGTTCTAACTATATTATACTTATCTATTATATTCCAACTAACATGTTCCAACAACAATAACACTGAATAACACCAATTCCAAAAATCTTTAAGGCTATCCTATGAACTAGTAACCATAGGCAAATAGTTAATAAATACCTAATTACTAACGTCTACGGTCAACAACTCTGAGTATTATATTATGATAAAATAAAAACTTGTTACTTGATGCAATGATAATAACAGTTTATTTGCAACAAACCAGAGTTGGTTGTCAAATGCGCAATCCATAGTCGTAGGTACTTCTAGTGTGCCTAACCTACGCCCGAATTTAAGGCTCGGGTCGACTTTTAAACTAAGTACTTCCATTTTTATAATCTTAAAAAACTGGTAAAATAAGTACCTAGTTTTCTAATGTCTTTTTCTCGATCCAAGATCTTATTTTGTAGAAGTAGGTAAATTAAACAAGCAAAATATTTTATTTTTTTATTCACGCTATAATAGGCCTTAGATGTTAATTTATTTTTTAAGATACATTTAATTTTTTTAATAGGTAACATTTTAATTTCATTTGGGAGTTTATTATAAAATACAACACAATCCACTTTAAAAGATTTAACAATTTTACGGAGCCTAGTAGATGGAATTGCGAGTTTATGTTTTTTTCGAGTATTGACACTATTCTTTTTAAATTGGCTAATATTTTTATGGGCGTATAGGAGGTTCTATTATATGTACTGGCAGTGTACTGTCATAATATTTATTTCACTAAACTTTTCTCTCAATGAATCCCTTGAACGCATTTTATAGACTGCTTGAATTGCTCTTTTCTGCAGCACAAATATGCTTTCAATATCTGCAGCCCTACCCCACAATATAATTCCGTAAGACATGACACTATGAAAGTAGCTGAAATATACAAGTCTAGCCGTTTCAACATCTGTCAGCTGCCTATTTTTTTTATCGCAAATACTGCAGAGGTAAGTCGATTACATAAGTTTTTTATGTGAGCACCCCATTGTTGCTTAAAGTCAAATGTAATGCCTAGGAATGTTGTCGTTTCTACTACATCAAGTTTTGCATTATTAATTTTTATAGGTTTTGTTTTCCTTTCGTTTAAAAGTAAGTTATTAACATTAATCCAATTTACTAATTCAGCAATGTCGTCGTCAACCTGACAGAAAGTTTTTTGCTGGCGTTTTATTTTAAATAACAAAGATGTATCGTCAGCAAATAGTATAATATCATGTTTATTTTGAATAACGTATGGTAAATCATTGACGTAAACCAGGAACAAAAAAGGACCCAAGATTGAGCCCTGCGGTACACCCATCGATATGATAGAGCCAGTTGATCTTTTTCCATTAACGTCTACTCTTTGAATCCTATTACACAAGTATGATTTTATTAAATCTAGTGAAACATCCCTAACACCATAGTGGTGAAATTTTTGAAGTAAGGTTTCATGATGAACGCAGTCGAATGCCTTGGATAAATCACAAAACACTCCTAACGTTATAGTTTTATAGTTAGATAAATATAATATATAGTTAGATAAATATTGTTTAAGTTTCAGTCTTAGTTCAATTTCATTAATTATTAGCATTAAATAAAATTACATAGCAAGCGGTAATCACTAGTTGGCTCTGCACAGGATTTCCTAGTGAGCCATCCAGAGGGATTTAATTTAAAGGTGCCTCATTGTTTCTGTTTTTGAGACTGAGACTGTAAATTTATATTAGGCATGAATAACAATGTATTTAATTATAATTAATAATAAATAAAAAAAAAAAAAAAAAATATATATATGAATCCTGTATGTATATATATATTTAAAGGATTAATATATATATTAATCCTTTAAAAAAATACAAATATGCCTTATTGTGCCACTTTTGACTGTAGAAATCATAGCCACCATAGAATAAAAACGCAACACGCACACAGACAGCCAAATAATGTTGCAAGTGAATAGACATTTCCCTAAATCACTAAATTGTAAGAAATACTAGATTGTTTGTAATAAGGAAGAAGAAATAAAATATAAATTAAGAATTTAATTAAAACATCGCGTATTTAATTATTGTTGCAACAATTTTAGTAAGCAAGTGTAAGTTCTATAGAATCATTGTTTTTTGAAAGTCGATGAAACGAAATAGCGAGACGGTAGAGGCGCCGTTTACAGCTATATCTGAGGTTTTCCTTGCACAGTAAGTCATTTTTCAATTAAATTTCGCGCACTGATTGTCCTGGAAGTTGACAGAATGACACTGACGCGGCTGGAAACGTGTCATACGCTCACAATGAAACTGCTTCATTTCGCTTGGGCCTACTCACGTACGTACTACTAAGCGTTATTATTCTAAGATAGCCACAGTAAAAATATGTCCAACGAAGGGATTTCCTATCATCGGTAATCATAATTTTTCGATTTAAATACAATTAATATTTTTTATGTGTTGTGCAAAATATACAAATAAAAATGAATGATGATGATGCATTAGAAATCTTAATGTATTAGAAAATTAATTCTAATTATCTTCTTAATCTAAAATTTCATCATCAACATCATCATGGACGGTATTTTCGAGGGGGCTTCGTTAGTGAATGAGACGGAGCATATACCGCAGTCACTGGACTAGGCAATGCCTGCTTTTCGGCAGCCACATCGCACCCCACACCCAGTCGTGCTGCGGCAAAATATGGTGTTGAAAATGGTGTCAGGTGCCACTGGATCGTTGGTTGTCTGCGGCTTTAGAATGCCATAACTATATATATGCAAATATTACTTCACTTTTTCAAAAATAACGTCCATTTTATCCGTAACAGAGCGTACATACACATACACAATATCTTTACATTAAAATTCGCTGATTGAAAAAGCCATAGACAAATTTGTGCTACTCTTTCTGACGCTAGAATGAGGTCCGAAAGCATCATAAATTGTTTTCGCAGTTTGCCTCATTTGTTTTCGTTTTTTAATTATTATAAAACCTTTTTAATAGATTCACTAAGTTTGACAGAATGAAAAGGAGCTGGACAGAAAATTTTACTAATTTGTGTCTTTTTATAAAATGTTACCTTTTTAATGTAACCAAAACCAGCCAAAGTAGTACAGCTAAAGAGATTTTTTCACAAGTATTTGTTCAATTAACAAAGTTCAATCCATTAAAATTCTATCAATAAAATTCAAGGGCCAACATGGAAGAAAAATATAAAAAAGATTGGCAACACATTCTATGCACCTGTAGTTGCCGAGTTCCAAGGAATTTTCAACGAAACATCCAGAACGTTGGTGAAGGAATTAAATGATTTGGTTGATAAACCACCATCCGACATCTTGACACTTTGTGCGCTGGCAAGGATTAAAGCTATTTGCCGTAAGTTATCTTTATTCAATACAAGAATAACATGGTGAAATGGTCATTATGATCAGATTTTGAGCAGAGGGTAAGTTTCAGAATAGAAAATATAAGCGGAAATAGCCTATAACTTTGATTATGTACGTAGTTACAAACCTATCTTGATAACACCGACTCCAAAAATTACAATTGATCATTATATTCGACTACGACAGTTACTTGACCATAACTATGTTTTGGTAGACTTAAATATCCGGATAGCATAAAAAAGATTCGGCCGAGTATAGTTAATTTGCTCCTAAGAATAGAAGAGTTCCGTTACTTTATCATGGATTCCGTAATCAGAACCTAACCAAACTCTCACCAAACTATTTTTGAATTATATCCTTTCCAATAAAAAAAAATCATCGAAATCGGTTAGCGCGATATTGAGTAATTCGTAAATTTATCATCCACTTTGCTATACGAATTCCTTTTAGCCGCTATAATCTTCTGGTAAAGTATTGTTTTTATATCTGTTACCAGAGTACCATGATATACAAAGTCCCTTATGGCATCTAAGCTATTCAAAAGTCAACGGCCTGATGCGGATGTGGTAAATTATTTTTCCTATTATCGTGCGCAAAGTTCTATTTTGCGCATGTATTTGCGTTCGCAAAGTATCACTTTCCCACACGTTGACAAGAGCGTGCGCCATAAAATTATACGAGCGATTACAAGGTCTATACGCGTGCGCCATCTCTGGCACTCTCTTCGCATCAACACGTGCGAGCGACACTGTCTCCCCGAGCCCGAGCGCTCTTGCTCGTGCCGGTTTGTTTACATCTGTCGTCTGGAATGGACCTGTCAAAACGTGCGTTCTGTGTTTTGTATTCTAAGTTTTGTTTTGTAAAATAGTATACGATACTCGTGCGCACGCAGGTCATTCCACACGACGACTTACTTTGCGCACTTGTATCGTAATGTACTATTGTTTTTTTCAGATTAATCTCTAGGTGTAATCTTAATAGTGATTGCGAGCAAATATTTATTGCCTAAGTGTATATTATTCTAAGTTTATCTCAGAAAAACATTGGTGAACAATCATCTGATCAGTATTTTTTTTTTCTGTACAGAAGCCGCGCTTGGTGTATCCATCACGACAGATACTGAGGGTGGACGTGAATATTATCACGCCTTCGAGCGAACTTTAGAAATATTCATTGAAAGAGAAGTCAATGTGTTCCTTCATCCTGATTTTATATTTCGTCTTACACCAAGGTATAAAGAATTAGAGAAGCATATAGGAGTTTTGAATAATTTTTGTGATTATGTAAGTTGCATTTTTTTAATAATTGCTTTTGTTTTATTTTGTACCATAATAAAAATACTACTAAATAGAACTAAAAAAAAGAAGAATTAAAAAAAGTGTGAGCTTAAGAGGTATCATTAGCTGAGGCTTTTCTCAGATTTAATAATTCTAGAACAATAAACCGTCTCGCTCACGCTGATGAGACAATCATATGTGTGTCCTCTACCGCATTTACCATGGGGAGTGTTCCGAAAAGCTGTTTCACCTGATTCCTGCCGCTTAATTTCACTTTCGCACGACACGCCACAAGTTAGGATATCATCCCCACCATCTGGATGTGTGGCGGTCCTCCACAGTATGATCACAGATGATATTCAAGGAGCTTTCTTCCATGTACTACAATGCTATGGAATGAACTTCCTTGTGTGGTGTTTCCGGGACGATACGAAATGTGTAACTTCAAAAAAAGCACGTTCACCTTCCTTAAAGGCCGGCAACGCTCCTGTGATTCCTCTGGTGTTGCAAGAGAATGTGGGCGGCGGTGATCACTTAACACCAGATGACCCGTACGCTTGATTATCCTATTTTTCAATAGAAAAAAAGTGTAATAAGTACAACTGCAGCAAAATCGTGATTAAAAATTCAAAAAACAGAATTTCGTTCTCGGCAATTTCCTCGTACAAAAATTTACCGAATTGTAACGAAATTTTTGGAACTGAATAGAAAGGAAATATTCTGTGTCGGATTGTTTTGATTTCGCCGATTATTGTTGTCGGATATGTATATTGCTACTGTTTGTGGCCTATTTGATTAAGCCATTTTAAGAACGTTTTGGAGTGCTAGATTTACAAATACGAAAATATCAAAAAAGCAAAACGGAGAGACACATAATAAATAATGATGATATTGATTATGTTTTAAAATAAATTTGATCTATTTTTATTTTATTTATTTTATTTTATTCGGGAAACAAACAGTACAACTTAATACACTTAAAAAATAAAACTTAAAATATAAATCACTGACCAATAAAAGTTTCCACAATTAAATAGTACATAGAAAAATGCGAGCAAATTAATTACAATTTAAAAGTACCTATTTGTAATGAAAATAATAAATATTAATTAAATATATTGAATTGAAAATAACAAAATATTTATAGAAAATTATATATGATTTTAGTAATAATATTAATAATAATAGCATACATTTTTAAGTTAATAAAGAGATGCAATATTTATTATATATAATACTAATGAGAATTAATTAAAACTAAGACATTTTCTTAATTTGTTCAATCAACTTCTGTATCGACCCTGAAAAGTAATCAATTGAACAGAATTCTTTGTTGTATACTAAACAAGAACGATGAATGAAAGCATTTTGTGCATAGTTAGTGCGTGTAGTATGTAAATTAAATAAAGATTTAATTCGCGAAGATTGTCTTGGACATCGGAAATTAAGGCAATTAAGAAGAAGTGGAGAGTCAATCATATTATGAAGTAATTTTAGCAGAAATGTTTGATCCTTTACCTTACGACGTTTTTCCAGAGAGATTAAGTTAGGAACATATTGATCGATAGCGGAACACCTAAATTTTAAATGCTTTAAGAATTTCGTTTGAATTTTCTCTATTTCTTGAATATGGACATTGTAATGAGGATTCCAAATTACCGAGCCGAATTCAAGTAAAGAACGCACAAATGCATTAAATAGAAGAATCAAGGTGGTAATATGTTTAAAATCTTTACTGACTCTAAGAACAAACCCAAGCATGCGATAGGCTTTTGCAGTCTATAGTGGTGAATAAAGGTTAACGAGGAGTCAAGGTGAACGCCCAAATCTCTCAGCCATGAAACCCGTTCAATAAGATTTTTATTTAAAGTGTACTTGAATTTAATAGCATTTTTTTTGAGAGAAAAAGATATTACGTTACATTTTTTAATATTAAGTTTTAAGAGATTATCATTGCAATATTTACACAATTCATTCAAATCATCAATGTATGTAATAAGCTACAATGCGAAGGTTTACTTATTGTTTTATATATCTTCATATCAACAGCATAGAGAAGAATTGAAGAATGTTTAAATACTGCAATAATGGCATTTATGTATAGGTTAAATAAAAGGGGTCCAAGATGAGATCTTTGAGGAACACCAGAAGTTACAGGCACGAACGTAGAGCAGTAACCTTTAACTGTAACAGCCTGGCTTCGATCCCTGAGGTATGAAGTAAGCCAACGGAGCAGGTCGCCATGTATACCGAGTTCTTCAATTTTACGAATTAAGATAAGATGACAGATTTTATCAAAAGCTTTTGAATAGTCGGTATACACAACATCCACCTGGAAGCCTTGATCCATTGCAGTAGTTACCTGATGAACAAACTCACATAAGTTGGACTCCACAGATTTATTGCTAACGAAACCATGCTGTTGAGGAATAATAATGGGTCGTAGAATAGGAAAAACACAATCAAATATAATTTTTTCAAAAAGTTTAGCAATAGTACATAATTTGGATATGGGTCTGTAATTTTTCACATTGTGCTTGTCACCTGATTTAAAAACTGGTACCACATAACTTTGTTTCCACAGGTGAGGCATAACGCCACTACAAATAGATTTTTGGAATAATAAATAAAAAGGAAAAGATAGAGAGGTACGACACGTCTTCAAAAAAATAGGAGGCAAGCCATCTGGCCCACTTCCCTTATTAATATCCAGTTTACTGAGGTATCTCTTTACTATAATAGGAGAAAGTCAAACTGATCCAATGCTAACAGAGCTATACTTACTCGAAGCACTTACACAATTATTATTGTAGGTTAAGACAGGTGATTCATAAATGGATTCAAAATATTTACTAAAAAGGGAACAAATATCATTTCCATCACTTGCCGTTAATTCGCTTAAATTCATAATATCAGGGATATAACTAGAAGAGTTTTTCGCTCGGACAAATGACCAAAAGAATTTGCTACAATTTTTTATTTTGTTTTCAGAATTTGAAATATACAAGTCATAATATTTAGTTTGTAACCTTTTTTCGCGATCACGCAACAGACTTAACGTATCATAATCAGAAATTCTGTTATAAATTTTCCATTTCCTATGATACTTTAATTTTTCTTTAATAACTTTTATTAAGCATCTAGGGTACCAGCAGGGAAACTTATGGGTACTTCTTAAAATTTTGACTGGAATAAAATCATTTACAATTTTATGCATTATTTCATAAAAAACATTAACTGCATCCAAGATATCACGGCCATCCAATAATTCAAACCAATTAATATCGGACAGTGCATTATTGATTTCCTCGTAGTTAGCACGGTGAAAAAGTCGAATCAATCTAGCATTTGGCTTAATTAATCGTAAGTTCTGGATAGAAAATAATATTCCCAGAGCTGGGTGATGTGCATCCTCTTTAACAGGCGGTTGAGTGCAACGACTAACGGAACAGTGGCAGTCACTAAAAACAAGATCTAAAAATCTGCCATTGACATTATGAACTGAATTAAATTGCCTCAGATCAGCAAAATTCATAAAGTTGGCCAAGGCATACACCAGACTATTATCGTCGCAAAGGTTACACAGGATCATGACATTGTCATTCCTATCCCACTGCGCAGTCGGGACATTAAAGTCACCCAACACCAAGAAACTATCGTTAGGATAATTTAGCTTCTCATCCGAAACCAATTCAAAGAAATCAATAAGCCTCTCACAATGATGGTTAATATTAGGGAAATAGCAGCAATATATATGAAGTGACCTGGTTATTGCAGTAGACATCAACGATACTGTTACTTTCACTATTTCAGCTGAAAAGTTGCTCAATTGAATGGATGTCGACGAACGAACTGTTATGTTAGACTTTAAGGCGATAAGTACACCGCCGCCCATTTTGTCACCACGTACATTATAATTTCTATCACATCTATGGACAGTGTATCTTGAATCAAAGAGTTCGGAATCAAAAATACCATCATACAACCACGTTTCGCTAAGACAGATAATATCATACTCCCCATGCAACATTGCCCTGAAGAACTTATTAGTTTTGGTACGCAAGCCTCGTACGTTTTGGTACAAAATGTTTAAATTATATCCCATGATTTAAAAAGTTTAAAGCAATTACACGTACAAAAAAATTCTGTAAAATAATAATTATAACTCCACTATTCAATATTTGCCTGGTATTAAAAGAAAAATTATAATATATTACATAATAAATATAAAAAATAACTATAATAACGTACATTAAATAGATTCCGCAACTAAAAACCCATATAAAAGATAACTTATAAACACAAATGCCTTCACAAACGTTAAAAATTAAAATTGAGCAAAATGCATTATAAAGATATAAACAACTATAGCAGGAAAACAAAAAGACTCCATAACATGATGTGCCATAGGTAGATATATAAGTAATCCTTATACAATTTTGTTTAAATCATTCACATTACATATATTTAGTACAGCGCTATTTTCGGAACGTCTTAACATTATACTGCAATTTTTTATCCAAACATATTTATAATTCTTCTCCTTTGCTATTTTTTTTACAGATAGCAGCAAGGTTTTATTTGAACTTGTTAGATGCTCGTTAAAGTAAACATTATTATAAATGTTTGAAAAACCTAAATCATTACCCTTTATCTCTAGTTTTCTTGCTTGTGCGAGGAATTCATCTTTTTTCCATCGACTTTTTACTTTTTAGCATCCTTATTTTTGTTTTTGGTGGCAACTCTGGTGATAAAATCAATGTCGGTGCTGGGATTAATTTTAATGGAGGTTTTGCTGGCAACATTTTGTAAAATAGAATACAGATTTTCATTTTTATGTTCAGGAATTCCATAGATTTCAATATTCGATCAACTAGCCCATTGCTCACGATTATTGTTTTCTGTAAGGATTGATTGCATTGTAGATTTTACTTTGTAGATAACTTTTCACTATGCTGATTTAATTCTTTTTCACATTTTTCAATACCTAAAATTAAACTATCAAATTTTGAATTAAAGAAGTCCAAAGATTCCTTAATACAATTGAAATCCTGTCGAATCGATATTAATTCATCTTTGAGTGGAACAAGTGCTGATTTAAATTCATCCTTCAAGCTTGAAAATTCCGATGTGACAACCGTCCTAATCAACTCCAGTAAATTGTTATCATTTTCGGCTTCTTCAGATGACGTGTCCACATGAATACGCGAAAATGAACTACCACCTCTTTTAAAATTTATATTTTCATTTGACTTATTAATGACACCACTACTACGTATAGGAGTATTATCGTTGTTTGTTTGCCTGGGTAACATTAAAGAGCACTCCGGGCACATCCAATGCTTCTTCAACTCATTTTTTAATTCCTTTTTATTATCAGTTGCAAAGAGGCACTGAACATGATAATTTTGTCTACATTTAGTGCAAGTGATAATCTCACCACTGCTTCCTATTGTCAACTTGCAACACGCAAACTTCATATTTTATTTATAATAAGAATATACTAAAATAAATAAAATAATAAAATGTTATTCACGGCCGAGATTTGAACCACGGACTTTCAACTGTTTAAGTTTGGACAGTCTTGAATACCGCAACGCCAAACTGTCTTGAGTGCAAATGTTGAAATAAGGCATCCGATATTGCACTACTGGCCACAACATTAACTGAGGTCATTGAACTTATTAGCTGAAGGACACACAATGTCACCTCACAACAATATCAATCACAAGATTTCATGTTTGAATACTTCAAAATAAGCACTAAACTAACTGATTTTATGTTTAATAGCACTAGTAGTTCAGCTTAGATATTAATTAACATAAAGAACACACTTCTTATCATGTTTTTACTGTTTATATACTTCCTTTTGAATAAAATATTACGATGAAACGCAATTACACTTGCTCAGCACGACATCGCACTGTTGACTGATCTAGGGTTAAAAGCCAAGGAGAAGGAACTCGGGAACGCTTGTATGGAAAAAAGGCCAATAATATTTCCTCTTTATACAACGAGACCGACGTGTGAACATCATCAAAGCGTGCTTAATAATCTGAAACACAACTATTATTTTTGTTCTATATTCATAAAATAGTTCCCACTCTTAACGAGCGGCTAGTCTATGTACTAGCCGTTTATTAAATCCATTTATGGGATGATGAATTGGTATTTGGATCAAAGCCAAGCTTTCCCTATAGGTACTTTATGGGTTTGTCAATTAGCATTGCCATATTGAAATACAGATCAAGATCAATTCAAGATTAGTTGACGGATTTTATATAATCTGCATCCAAAATAACCATAAATTAACGTTCCAAATTAGTAAGCGGCCTTAAGACAACTTGCGTTTCTTACAAAATATATTTGATACCTTTCCCGTTATAGAAGAGACTATATTTAAGTTATTTTTTTCTTAATCTTTTGATAGTGAATACTAACTGATACGTCTTATACAAATTAACAGGTGATAAAGAAAACAAAGGAGAATAGAGAGAACATGAAAAAGTCAAATGGCGGTACCACTAACAATTTAGCAGGTTATATTGGTCAAACAATATATACAATACAATCAGAGATGTTTAAACAATTGAAATTTAATAAATGTTGTATTATTATCCAAGCTTGAAATAAATATATTTGTAATATGTAAAGTGTATAATAGATTTGTAATTCGCGTACACCCGAAAGCATGAAACAGTCATATAGCCCGGACAAATTAAAAAGCAGTAGAATATGGAAAAGCTTGGCCATTGTCGTTGCCTCTGGCCTCGCCTGAGACTTTGAAGACTTGAAACTTGAAGTAACTAATGATTTGATTTAATAACTTACTGATTATTGTGTATTAATAATAAATTGTTTTCACAAATAACATTAATGTTGTGTATTTCATTATCATGTATTTATATGATTATTCTTTCATAAATTTTTACGAATTACACCACTTAAAATATTAATGTATTTGTTCCGAAATTGTGTCACATGTGATTTAGTGATTAAACAAAACATTGCATGTTTGTACTAATTATATATGTATTCGAGAGACATAGCAACTGACAATCAGAGAGACAGACGCATAATTAGAGATGACCAAAATATTAACAGAATAGTGCAAAAATGAATGACGATGAATTAATTTTACGCGGTAAAAAACAGAACGCCGACAGAGCACGTGCTTATAAAAAAGGGAAAAAAGATCTGGGTGAACGTAGTTTTTATATTGAATTTGTTAGAATTGTTAGAACTTTTTGCTGGTGCATGTTGTTGTTTATGGATTTATTGCAATTTTGAGTGCTTGAGTTTATTATTTAACTTATTAGTTAGTTTATTATTTAACTTATTTCGTATGGATATTAAATTAAGTATTTTTTATATATATTCGGTCCATTCAATGTATTAAATTTTATTTAACGAAAAAAACTGAAAACTCGTAATGAAGATGGAATTGATAATAGAATGATTGAAAATAATTGAAAAACGGATCGAAATGACTCAACGATAACAAAATATTGTTTTCAGTTTTTTAATATGTGAATATAATCTAAATCTAAGTATTGGGAATCAGTCACCCCATATAATCTGTATATCTATATATACATGAAAAAGATTTGAAAGTATTCAAATTTCATAATTTTTAATCCTTTTCAATCAATATTTATAACCAGGGTTCAATAAAAATATTAGTTGGAGACTTAGTCTACTTTTATTGTTTCCCATTATACCCTTAATGGAATATTATTCCAAAAATTTTTAGTTAAATGTGTATAATGTGAAAAAATGTTTCACTTTTACCGTGATTTTATAAAACATATTTATAACGATATTTCATAAAACCACACAATCCTATTTTTTATATTCCCTGTGGCTTATTTTCTAGATAAACCAGGCTTCAAGTCATATATTGACATTCTGCTTGATCTAGAAGAAACAGATGCCAGCTTTACAGAGGAACGGATGCGTGGAGAAGTAAATACAATTATACTTGCAGGCCAAGAAACAATAGCCACCACGTTGTTCTTTTGTTTCTTAACGATAGGAGACCATAAAGACGTGCAAGAAAAAATGGTAAAAGAGTTAGTAATCTACTATTGTCATTTGTCTTTTGGGGTTTTGGCAGAATCGCCACACTTAACAGAGGGTTTGGCGAGCGTAGTAAACGGTGATGATCTCTTGGAAGAATGCTGCAGCCCATCCTCTGTTCTTTGTATCTCTGAGGCGCCTCTTACGACACACACGGGAGGAGATGGCGTGGTGCCATTCTGGTATAACACCACACCCATAGGTTAGGTGAGGGCAGCGCAGGACCAATTGTCGTGAGGAGACCTTTGGGGGAGGCCTTTGTCCAACAGTGGACGTCCTCCGGCTGATATGATGATGAACATGATGAATCTATCATTCTTTTTTATTGCAATTTGCGAACTAGCCTTCGGCTCACCTGCTTGCAAGTAATCAGCATCCCGTACGCTTACTTAATGTTTAGGTAACTATTTTAAACTAACAATAGTTACCGTTAAATATTTACAGTTGGGAGGTTTTTATGCACAGGACACTATACTAGTGAAATTATCTGGCTAATGTGACTTAACATCATATGTCTCAAAGAGACTCTCTCTCTACTTCATTCTTTGTCCAGGGCTTTGTCACAGACTGTGAAGTCAGAACGTCTTTTGACGACGACCTTTTTCGGACGTTCTTGTCGTACGTAAACTATGTTTCATCACCAGTTATCAAAAACGGTGCGGTTTCATTACGTCTCAATAATGAATCTCTAATGTGTACAAGGTTCATTAGGTTTCTTACAATGAGCTCGTGTAGCACCCAAATATAGAGCTTTTTTGTTTGCCTAGCTTTCTGGAAATGCGTCAAAATTTATTTGTGCTCAATTCCCAGTATTTCATATATGTCGAAACGATTGATCTTTGCTCCACTTTTTATAAATGCTTACAGACACTGGATTAGGTACCCACATAAACGTCGCAATTTTTTTCGCGACTTGCGTGAAATTTTTTCTTTTTTGTTATAAAACTTTAAAATGTTAGATCCACTCATTTTGACAGAAAAAAAATGAAAAAAATTGCAACTAAAAAAATCTAGAAACAACATTTTTTATTATATTTTAATTATATTATATTTTAATTTTTAACCTTTTTTTAAATAAGATTTGGAGAAAAAAAAAATAACAAAATAAACAACCGACTTCAAAAACACTATTCCAAAACAATAGATATAATGTGCACTAAAAGTATAAAAATAATTGCGTATTTTTATAAAATCTAATTAATTAATCTAATTTTAGTTACGATTATTGTTATTTTTGAAATCGGTGTCCTTCCGCCTTGACCCGCTCTCGCCTGCTCACGACTCAGCACATCTCACCTATAACTATGTATGGAGGTACAAACATGTCTTTTACCTATTCTGTGGTACAAACCTATCTTGTCTGAGACCGATTTTTAGTGAATTTGAAGTACACTAACTAACAATTTGTCTAAATATGTGTAGATATTCTAAATTTTTTAATGCAGCAATAAACGTAAGCGCTTTGCAATTTGATTACAGACAGAAATTCTGCCACAGATCGCACCCTTACTGTAAGTCATTAAGGAGTTCCATTGATATCATCGATCATCATATTCGACTACGACAATTACTTGACCATAACAGCTTCGTAGATGACTTAAATATCCTAATAGCATAAAAAAGATTCGGCCGAGTATCGTTAATTTGCTCCTAAGAGTTGAAGAGTTCCGTTACTTTGTCATGGATTCCATAATCAGAACCCAACCAAACTCTCACTAAACAACCTTTGAAGTATATTATTTCCAATAAAAAAAGAATCATAGAAATCGGTTAGCGCGATATTAAGTTATTCGTAAATTTATCGTGGACATACGTATAGCAAATTTAAGACTTTTATGGTTTTCCCATGGATGCCATTATCAGATCTGGACCAAATTGCAATGGGACCACACGAGAAGCACCAGCTTTCAAAATCAGTTCGCCCAGTCGAAAGTTTTGAGGCAACAAACAATAAAAAAAAACATACCGACGAATTGAGAACCTCCCTTTTTGAAGTCGGTTAAAAGTCAGAACATTTTCAGTTTGATTCAAAGGGACTCTTTTACATTTATTTGTAGTCTTTATTTAGCCTCTAGAATTATAAATACCTACTAGATTTCAACCCATGAAAAAGTTTTTCGTGAATCATGCTGTAAATCTTATTTGTGTAATAAATTTAATCCCTTAAGTGAGGGTTATCAGTTTGAAACATAAACAATTGTTTAAATTTAAAAGATATTATTTATTCTGCAGAATAAAACAAGTAATGGGTGAAGAGAAGTGCGATGTCACAAAAGAACACTTGTCAATGATGCCGTATTGTGAGGCTGTAATAAATGAAACCATGCGGCTATATCCTGCAGCTCCTGGCGTTATGCGATACGCAGACCGTGACGTTAAACTTGGTGAGTACTTTTCCACTGTCTATATCACTCTTTTTATCTCAATTTGTTTACCTAAATTTTTTCTATTCTATCATCTATGAAACTCAGAGTTTGGCGAGTCAACATCTCCCGAGGATGCATCGTGTAGGAAAAACACGTGTCGAATTGTTTGAAGACAAATATTGGCGGAATTAACACTCAAGACAACTCAAAGCATTTGGATAGTTATTGATTTCTGCAAAATAACGCGTACTTCAATAAGTTTTATTTTATGACGTTTTTTGTCGGCTATAAAGTAATAATGAATTATATAATATACTCTATTACTGTCGCTCTTTTCTTGAAGAGTTGCCTTGTTGATGCACAAGGCGCAACGCGCTATAGAATCACATTTGCCTGGCCCGTTTCGACATGCCACGCCACGTTAATATGTTTCTGCTTTTAGTGAATAGCCGTTAAATATTAAGCCATGCTTTAGTAATACCTACAATGTTTATTGTTTATGTCCTGTAATCTTGTTTCACATATTCAATAAATGTTGCTTACTAAAATTGGTGGTTACCACCTAATCCACCCAGGTCTAAGCAAGTAGATTTCAGCTTGGGGAAAAGAGCTTGCATAGGTCAGTATACACTACTTCAGTGCACTATGGGTTATATTGCTTATTTAACAACTCGGTTTCCAGTTTCAACAGTAGTATGTAGTTTTACTCACCCAGATGAAGGACCTCCGAATGGTCCGAAACTAGACGGTACCCACACCGATGAATAGTGAGTAAAACCGTATTAATAAATAACTATTTATGCGTTGTCTCCCGATAGCATGCTAAACTCAAATTGCGGAACGTTTTTCATTTAAGCTTCATTTCAATAAAAAAAACATGCTAAGGCTTCACACACCTAGAATAGGCAGACGTCTGGTTTCAAGTTTTTATAGAGATGATGGTTATTGAAGAAATAAGTCATATATCGTTTTCATGCTAAGTTTCTCTAATTATTTTGCAGGAAAAAGATATGCGATTCCAGTGTTAAAGACGATCTTGATTCACTGCATTCGTGATTATGAGATCATAGCTGAACGAAATGAGAATTTAGAGTTCAAAGTGGATGTTGCCTTAAAAGCAATAAATGGTCATTTGATACAAGTGAAACGACGACAGTAAAATTGAAATTAATACAGTAAAAGTTGAATTGATTAAAAAATATCACGTACAATGTGTTTCATTACCTTACCTAGGTTTATTATTTTGTTTTTAAATATATTTTTTTAGACTCACAATCACGCTCAAAAGTTTTAGGCAGAGTTTTTGTTCAGTTGTGTTTCGACCGCGCTTTGAATACAACGCCACGCCATGAGAAAGTGTTCAGTGGAAAAATGTCCAAATAACAGTATATCCAATCTTAAAAAGGATGAAGTGGATCAAGTAGGTTTAAATTAACAAAATTATGTAACTAGCTTGACGTTTTTAATCATTTTTCTAAATACATTTCAATTGATAAAATAAAATAAATTGAACATTACTGCCACGAAATAAGGAGTTAATATGAATGAATGTTTTAATGTTACCTGTATATTAAGATAATGAATATAATATATATTATAAAAGGCATTTTTATTTTCTTAAAATTAATTCCTTTAGAATTGTTTTTGTGTTAATTTAAGCAAAGATTTGGAATATTTTCAAAAAAATTAAACAATAAGACAATAGGGGACTCCTCTAGCAATGTAATATAACAAGTACTAGAATAAGTAATAATTGTAAAATTGCAAACCTGATGCACCAAAACATGCAAGGATTATTAGGTTAAGAACTTGAACTGGAGTTGTTTATAAATCATAAAGATATACATATTTTATGTTTAACAGAGCACTGGCTCAGAAAATATGAGCTCATCTTTAACTTCAGTGGTCATCAGGTGGCAAGTGCGCTTAGCAGAGAAAAAGCTTCACGTGGCGGCTCTCTTATTCTTGTAAGTAAATTATTTAAATTCAAAGAACGAGAAGATATTGTGGGCCTTTCTGTTGAACGTACAATTGAAATAGCCTGTGCAGAGCTCGAGCGCGCCATTGTTGTTAGTATATACAGACCCCCAGATGCAGTATATGAATTATTTGAAAGTGTATTGGAGGAGGTTTTATTAAAATTATCTGAGTCTAAGAAGTATATCATGATATGTCGTGATTTTAATATTAATTTATTAGAAAAATTCTCAACCAGTATTAGATTCAGATCTTTATTCAAATCATATGATTTAACCAATATTTTCTTAGAGCCTACTAGAGTAACTGGCACCTCCAAAAGCTGTATTGATAACATATTTACCAATTATAAACCCATTTCTCAGGCAATAATTAACAAACTGAGTTCAGACCACTTTGGTCAGTTAGTCTCTTTTAATATTGAGGTCAATAAATGTACTAAAATTAAAAAGTTTACGTTTGTTCCTGTGAATAATAGGCGAATGGAGAAATATAGAGACAATGTGTCAGTTAAACTCTCAAATTTGGATTTATTCAAATATAATATTAATCCAAATGAAATGTATGATATGTTATTTAAAATAATTAAAACAGAGTTTGCTTCTATATTTACTTCTAAGACAGTCAAATCAGGTGGTCTCCTGTCATTTAATGATTGGGCAACAGTTGGCATTCATAGGAGCAGACAAAGGCTATATGAACTGTATAGTGAGAGATCATTGTATAATCATGATGCATCTGTTCTCGAGTATGTTAAAAAATACTCTAAATTATTTAAAAGTGTTTGTTCTATTGCAAAGTCAAATAAAATAAAGATGACTTGGAATGTTAGTAACTGGGAATCTGGAAGATTGAAAGACCGCAACATTGAATATAATCTATCAATAAACAATACAATAATTCAATCTCAGCAGGAAGTTGCTACTGCTTTTGAGATTTTTTTTTCTGAGATTCCAATTTCTATCACAAACACTCTTGTCTCCTCCACCAGTGTTGCTAAGTCACTTCTTCTGGAAAATGTTATAGGATGTCAACAAAGTTTCAATTTTAATTTTGTTAGCCCTGGAGAAATAATTAAAACTTTTAAATCTCTAGACATGAAAAAACTGCTGATATATGGGGCATTTCTGTTAAAAAAAATTGTTCAATAATTGATGTCATAGCACCATATCTTGCAATAGTATTTAATAATTGTATTAATCGTGGCGTGTTTCCTGACCTTCTGAAACATAGTAAAATTACACCAATATTTAAGTCGGGATGCTCTTCTGACCCGAACAACTATCGTCCTGTGTCGGTTTTGCCGACCCTTAGTAAAATTTTTGAAAAAATAATTTTAAGCCAAATGCTTACTTACTTTAACTCTCATAAGTTACTTCATTTGAAACAATTTGGCTTTACTAGGGGACGTTCAACAACGGATGCAGGTGTTGAGCTGATCAAGAATATTTTTGATGCCTGGGAGGAATCGCAGAATGCACTTGGCATCTTCTGTGATTTATCTAAGGCTTTTGATTGTGTTCAACATTCAACGCTGGTCAGGAAGCTATACCACTATGGCATAAAAGGAACTGCGCTCGATCTTCTGACTTCATATCTAAACAATAGAATTCAGAGGGTCGACGTGAATGGCAGGAGATCTCCTGGGACTCCTCTCAGTATGGGGGTACCACAAGGGTCTATTCTTGGACCGTTCCTCTTCCTTATCTATATAAATGATCTTCCTAATCTTATAGAGAAAAAACATAAGGTAGTATTGTGTGCGGACGACACTTCACTGATTTTCAAAGTGAAAAGAAACCAAGCTATGTATGACGAAGTGAACGATATTTTATCTGACATCGTGTACTGGTTTAGCGCTAATAACCTATTGTTAAATAGAAAGAAAACTAAATTCATTAAATGTACCGTACCAAAAGTCAAAAATGTAAATGCAAATGTTTTGTTAAATGGAGAGGTGATAGAACCGGTGGAATCTGCTATATTCCTTGGCATAACTCTAGATTCCAAATTACAATGGGGCCCCCATATTGAAGGATTGGCGAACAGACTTAGTTCTGCAGCATACGCGGTTAAAAAATTAGACAATTAACTGACATAGATACGGCGCTACTAGTATACTTTAGTTATTTCCATAGTATTATGTCCTATGGTATATTGCTATGGGGCAACGCTGCCGATATTAATACAATATTTGTGCTGCAGAAGAGGGCTATTCGCGCTATTTATAACCTATGTCCTAGGGAATCATTGAGAGCAAAATTCAAAGAAATTAACATCTTGACTGTTGTTTTTCAATATATTCTTGATAATGTAATCTATGTTCATAGGCACATAAGTGAATTTGCCAGAAACTGTCATAAACATAATATTAACACCAGGAACAGACATAAACTGATGATGCCTACTACTCGGCTAAGTCGAGTTAGTAAGTCTTTCGTGGGGCGATGTATATGCTTTTACAACAAGATCCCAGAAAATGTTCAAAACAAAGGTGTTACGTTATTCAAAAGAATTGTTAAAAAACGTTTGTGTGGTAAAGGTTACTATAACATAAATGACTTTCTTAATGATACCACAGATTGGGAATGGAGCGACCGCCCTCAGGCTATTAAATAATATGTTTAATTGTACAATGTTACTTTGTAAATGTTACTTTAATTGTAAAATGTATTTTTGATGAAAAAAAAAGCCCGCTGAGTTTGTTGCGCCCATTCTTCTCAGGCCTGAGGCATTCACTTTGGAATGGGTGGTAGTTTTTTGACTTTCAATAAGTGATTTCACATCCTATTTTGAATAAAAATATTTGAATTTGAAAAAAAAAATTGTTACACACATTTATGTTTTTGGTACGTATATACAACGCCACTTGGCCCCTTATGGCAACCTTTTAATAGGCGATTGGGAGTCTATTTGTTCATAGTACGTCAATGCTACAATTTCATTGTATGTGTAAGTCCGTTTTTCCTATTCAGGTGTACTGTGAATACAAAGTACACCCTCGTAATATTCAACATATCGGAATCGTCTCCAAACCACTTTGCGGACAACAGCTATCAATTGTCAGATTCTCTATCACAGTATCGGATATGATGCGACATTTTGCGTAAATCGAAGTTCCAGCGAGTTAGGGTTCTCCTAAACACAATAGCCCAAAGTTTTATCTTGTCTGTCCACTTTGTAATTGAACAAGTTTAATCTTATTCTGGTAATTTATTGACATCTACTACGATATAATAGTTGTTTTCAAGAATGAAAAGCCATTCAAGTTTGTCTAGTCGTGTTTGGTTAATATAATTATAGCAAATGATAGATCAGGCGAATTCGGCGTGTGTTTTACCATAGGCCTACATTGGTAGTGTCACTGTGCTCTCCAGGTAGATATAATTCTGTAACAGACAAGAACTCCACATTTTTGTTATAAATAATGCAGGCTCGAGGCCAAACGCCATCGGCGTTACGCTATACCACCAGAATTTAGTCTTAAGATGGAGGTGTCTGCAACAAGTTGTATATGCTATCAATTTTTATTTCCCAACATTGGCAAATAAAAATTGATCATCATTATCGGCTTGTGAGGTTGTCTATGTGCTAGTATAAAAGTCTATGCTATACTATGTTTTACACTTCAAATATTTGACTGTTTTATTTATATTTCGTTCCGTGAATTGTCTTGGAGTACTTCAAATCGTTTGTGTATTCAAATAGGTCAACCTCAAGCAAGCAAAGAATCTCGTATGCGAAGCGCCTTTGTATTTTAATGATGTGGCTTTTATGTTCTGAGCGAACTACGGTAGACTGGGTTTAAGTAAATTTGCTAAGATTTAGTTGGTGTGTGTTTGTGTGTTATGGTTTTAAGGGTTCAAAGTACCTCAAAAGGAAAAAAAACAAGAAACCTTTATGGATTGCTTTGTTGTCCGTTCGTCTATCTATATATCAAGACACTTTATCTCGGGAACGCGTGGAGGTATCGAGTTGAAATTTGAGCTGTGAAAAAATCAAACTTTTAAATTAACGTTAAAAAAAGATACGGCTATATTTTATGCCTATTCCCACACTTTTAAAGAAAGCAAATTTGAAGGGTGGTTTTCCGTTGACCGAGAATATTATTATGTAAATATGCGTTAGATTTTGCACTGTTACACGATGTATGTATATATAAATATACTCGCTGACCCGACAGACGTTGTTCTGTACATAAAAAATAATATACTGTTTTTTTATGAATTTGTCAATAACATTTTATAACATCAAGAATCATTTCGTAAAATATGCTCCCTTTTGTTATAATGAAATTTGTTTCACATTAGAACTGTCAAACCGTGCGTCAATAAACTCTCTCGTTGGAAAAAATTTCCATACACGGAATAATATTGGAAATAAAAATAATTATGGGTCCCAAATCGAAATAAAAGCAAATCACCTGGCAGGTAGAAAATCCCACTGGTCTTTTTACTTGTCTTTTTGGGAATATTATTTTTTTTGTCATAAATAATGCCCTACAAAAATTTCAAGTTGCCTCAAATACATTTTTACAAATTTTTGCAAAATATTTTTGCACGCGCCTTGCAATGTAAAAACCCCGACTAAATTGTCTGGCTCATTTTTTTTATTTTTTACATATAAAACAACATGTAAAATTGCATGTTGCCTCCAACATATTTTTTGAAAAAAAAAAAAATATTTTTAGAAATTTAGCACCAGCACCAGACCCCTAAATTTCAGACAGGTCTGCAGTTCCGAGTTGGGATGTATCAGGAGAAGTATAGACCAAGTTTTCAGCTTTCCAAAAATACCTACCTACCCTAAAATTGGTGCCAGCTCTCCTACTAATCTAATAGATATACAAGCAGAGTATTTTTGTACGTATTATTGTAGGAATTTGGTCATCTTTCGCCTGCAACGATTTAGTACAGTAACAAACAGGTATATTATATTCTTTAATTATTCCGAGAGTTATTATCGCGTATAAATATAAGAATAATAGATCGAGTTTAAATACTACCTTGCCATCAAACAGAGATATAATCTTCAGCAAATTTGCAGCAACATCAGATTATTTTGCCATAAAAATCGTATAGCAATTTCAGCCATAAAGCTTTATTACTCCGTCAATATTCAGAGCAAATAAGAAAATAACGACGCTTGGTGTACCCGCTTTTGATGACGTTTCTATGTTGGCGTACGGATCCCAATATCTGAGAGATGTAACATTTGGCCTCGATCACCCTTATATGACATTTAATTACTACAAATTATTATCAAAGTCCTCCGCCGCGTCTAGATAAGTCTAGATAAGTTTGTCGCGAACAACTTAAAAACTACTGCACCGATCGTCATGTTCACTCATTTGTTTAGTTTTTGTATATATTTTGTATACAGTAACGATATTTGTTGGAGGTGCCGGAAAAAAAAAACAATAACCTACCCATATATATATATATATATAAATGAATCCCTATTTCCCTTGGTCACGGCATCACTCGTGAACGGTTGGACCGATTTCGCTAATTCTTTTTTTGTTGTGATTCTTATTGTCAGGTTCTTGTGAAAGAAAAAATAAAGAAAATTGGTGGAAAATTTAATAATACTTCACCACCATATAAAATTATTTCTAATCCGACCTTAGCGCTTTGGACAATATAAACTTTTTAATGTAACCAAAAAATATGACGTTTGACATAGAATTGACAGAATGCTTGCTACAAACATGGTTAAAGAGGGTGTAAAAATCTGAATTTCCCTTATAATAATAATAATCATTTATTTTGGATTCATTCATGAGATTACATCCATATTTGTTAGTACAATTTGCAAACTTACAAAATAGTGTTAGTAATAACTTATTAAATCACATATTTAGAAAATAGAAGTATAAAAGTATTTACTTATAAAACAGAAGTTTCGGTCGGAGTTATTTTATTGATAAAATACGCGTAAAAAATAATTTATTATTTTAGGAAATAAATGTGTAGGCACAAGGATGTGAGAAATAGTTATTTTTTCAACAAGTGAGCAAAGTTATTTTTTGCTGCGAGTGCTGACTTTAAATCACTAATTGGCGAAGTAGTCTAGAATAGAATCACGAGCGTAGCGAGTGATTCTAATATGGACTACTGAGGTAATGAGTGTTTTAAAGGTACGAGACAAAAAAAATATTCCCTTGTGAAACGTACAATTTTTCACCTCGACTAGCGAGAAAAGTGTAATAGTAAGAGAAATAATTAAGATAATATTTAACAATGTTTATTATAAATAGTATCATGCGAATAACATTAATTCACAGTTACGATGCAACATTTCCTCGTTAACCTATCCCGATCGGCGCGCTCCGGATCTTGCTGTACACTGTAGATCGGCAAGCTTCCGGCAATTTCGCGGCATTTTCCCCGTGTGTATTATTTTACGTGTAGTTATAAAATGCTTATAACTAGGGTGATTTGAGTGACTGTCACTGAAAGCTATTGAAACAAGCTATAAGACCATGTATAAATTATTCATATTGTCTTTCTTTTTTATTTCACACAGACTTTTCATTCGAAAAAAAGTGTAAAAATAGGTATATTTTAAAATAAATATTGTTATTATTGTTAATTACTTGTTTTATTTATTTCCTTTTATGTTTTTGTAATGAATAGTATATGTTCATTATAAAATAAAGCTTAAATCTCCACAAAGAACGATCTTCGTGCAAAGTCTTGATAACGACCGCTCGCTGCGCCGGCCGGGAACAAGTGGACACATAAGTGCTTTGTCCGTAAAGCTATAACGTCGAATATTGGTGGCCTTGAATCGTAACGGATCGAAATGTGTTTGGGAATTCACTCGTTCATAACTGCGTAGGCAAATAAACCATCTTGTACACGTAATAAGGGTGATTAAGCATTAGTTTTTAGTGGACATAATGAAGCGATATTTGACTAACCCCTCCACCTCTAAGGATAGTCAAAAGAAGATTAAACCTCAGCCAAATCGTAAGTACGATGCAACTTATTTACAGTTAGGATTTATAGTAAAACCTGGCACAGAAAATAACGATAATCCTATTCCACAATTTGTTGTATGCTCAGAAACACTTTCAAATCAGAGCATGAAGCCTTCCTTACTAAAGCCGCACCAGACTACTAAGCATCCCGATTTGGTTGACAAACCTATTGAATTTTTTCAAAGAAAATCTGAACTGTGTAAGAGAGAAAATCAGTGCATGGCAAAATTTGTAAATATAGACAAAAAACTAGTCAAAGCATAGTACCTTGCCAGTTATAGAATAGCTAAAGAAGGGAAGCCTCATACAATTGGCGAGACACTTTTACTTCCGGTCACTAAGGATATGGTCGAGGCAGTATTAGGCGAAAAGGCAGCAAAGGAGATCGAGAAAATTCCGTTGTCGAATGACACAGTAAAGAGGCGAATTGTGGAGATGTCCTCGAGTATTGAAGAACAGCTTTGACTTCAACTGCGCGAATGTAAATATTTTGCACTGCAAGTAGACGAGAGCACAGACATAACAAATATGGCGCAGCTTCTTGTATTTATACGTTTTG
This sequence comes from Leptidea sinapis, assembly GCF_905404315.1. Lineage (NCBI taxonomy): Eukaryota > Metazoa > Arthropoda > Insecta > Lepidoptera > Pieridae > Leptidea > Leptidea sinapis. The sequence goes on along the minus strand of NC_066271.1, from coordinate 13,297,598 downwards.
ATTATCAAAGTGAAGTAAAGGAAGAATTTTTATTTTGCAAACCTCTTGAATCAAACACTAAAGCTGAGGACATATTTAATGTCATAAATGAGTACATTATAAAAGCGAGAATATCATGGTCTAAATGTGTTGGTTTGTGCACGGACGGAGCAAAAGCTATGTCGGGTCATTTAAGTGGATTAGGAGCAAGAATAAAAAAAGTTGCTCCAGAATGCCAAAGTACTCACTGCGTTATTCACCGAGAAGCTTTGGCTTCTAAGGTTATGCCTGCCAACCTTAAGTCTGTTTTAATGGATAGCGTAAAGGTAAATAATTTTATTAAGGCCAGGGCTCTTAATTCGCGGCTTTTCTCTTTAATGTGTGAAGATATGGGTGCAAAATATCAAACTCTCCTCCTACATACCGAGGTAAGATGGTTGTCACGAGGCAAGACCCTAACTCGTCTATTTGAACTGAGGTTAGAAGTCTTTAGGTTTTTAAGTGAACAAAATCATGACATGAAACACTTGTTCAATGATGAAGAATGGCTATCACGATTGGCGTATTTGGCTGAAATTTTTATAGGCTTAATACCTTGAACATGGGACTTCAAGGGCCAAGTACAACAAGTTCACTACCAACGATAAAATATCATCCTTCAAGAAAAAGTTGGTTCTGTTTCGCTCTCAAGCACAGGACAAGGATTTCTCTGCATTCCCTACTCTTGCTGCATTTTTGGAAGAAAATGATATTTCTCTGAAGCAAGAAGTGACTGATGATATCACTAGTCATATGGAAGCCCTTCAAACGAGTTTTGATAAATATTTTAATCAAGATTTTTCTAAATATGAGTGGATTAGAAATCCATTTTCAGGGAAATTTCCTAGTGGTCCTAGTCACTCATCATGTGTGTCCTAGTCACTGTTTCATCGACCTTATAAGTGACAGCTCAATGAAAGATGCGTTTAAAGAAAAATCTTTAATAGAATTTTGGATGGGGACAAAAACTGAATATCCATCAGTGTTCGAACAAGCGATAATCTTTTTAATTCCATTCGTAACCTCGTTCTTATGTGAATCGGGCTTTTCAGAGCTGCTGTTCATCAAAAATAAATACCGAAACCGCATTAGTGTTGAAGAGGACTTGAGAATCAAGTTAAGTTCAATCGACCCAGATATTGAAAATTTGATCAAGAACAAACAACAACAACAAGCTCATTAGGATCTGTTTATATTTAAATGACTGTGTTCAATTATCTAATTCAAGATTGTTTTTAATGTATGATACATTTTATTTTGTAAATACATACATACAGTTGTAGAGTGCATTTTTATTTTCCTAAACCTGACCAAATTTAAATTATATATAACTATATATTATATATAAATAAATAAATAAAAATATATATAAATATAAGGTATCAAATCTCTGAAAATTTCAAGTGGTACGTGGTTACTAAAAGGTTGAGAACCCCTGCGCTAGACTAAAATGAGTTTCGGAACGCACCGGATCGCATTGTTTATTTTTTAACACGGAGTAATTCCCGGATGTTTGGTCACGTGGGGTTCGAAATTTAAATCACTTTGCCTCACGCGTTTTTGCTGCGAGTTTTCACGTGGCTTTTCGTGCTGGAGAGGTGAAAACTGAATTTCTTAGTTAAGACTTAATAGCCATCACGCCTAATATTAAAAGTTCAATAAAATTAGCCATGTATACTTTTGAGAATTAGTCAATGTTTTGTTTGTTTTCAATACCAAAGAAGAAATGATGGCTCAGAACAAATTAAAAAAAAAAAAGAACTAGAAGAGTCCTCTTCCGCGTCTGTCTGTCTGTTCGCGATAAACTCAAAAATTATTGCACTGATTTTCATGCTCTTTACACCAATGGATAGGATGTTGGTTCTCCAGGAAGGTTTTAGTTTATTATTTGTTTAGTTTTTGTATAGATTTTTGTATACAATAACGATGTTTGTTACATGTTGTCGGACAAAGCCGTAAGCTTTTAACGAAAACGCTGTCTAAATGCTTTGAGATATTATAATAAATTAATGTATGGTGGAATTGTGTATCTTATATAGGCCTACAGAATGGCCCGCAATGGCATATTTATGATTTCCAGGTAATTGTTTTTTTACTAAGAAGGTTGCAACGTTTCGAAAAATATAACATTCGAAATTCAAAAAGTTCCGATTAGCTAGAAGTGCAAAACTTTTAGTGTGCCCCATGTATTACTACGATACTACTGTAAATTTGGATCTAGAGGGCAAAGCCAAATTGGCTTCGAAGAAGCTGGGTGTCATTAATAGAACACGACAATAATTCAAGCAGGCCCACATTATAGCGCTCTACAAAGCGCAGGTGCCACACATGGAATATTGCTGTCATCTTTGGTCTGGCGCACCCCAGTATCAGCTCGATCCGTTTGACCGCGTGCAACGTCATTATGTCCGAATGCTCTACCAACGTAAAGGTAAAAAAATCTTTGCCACAATTTTACCTTTTATTTAATTCTTACTTTATTTAAGGAAAATAATCAGATTACTTTCACTTTGTTTAAGGACTTCAGAATCAGTCAGAATAGTAATGATGACCTCAATGATCATGTAATGTTTGTGATTTGACATATTATTCGATTATTTAATTTAATTTTCATTTTTCAGTGACAGATGGCTGAGCAGTGTCACATTAAGTCTACAATCTGAACCTTACCCAGTTTGAATCCTATTCCGCGCATCAATGAATAATTATAATTAAGTGCCTTAATTATTAAGTTCAGTCGCTTGAGGCATATTTTATTCCACGTCCATATTGTAATTTAACTTATTTTTGGTACTCAATTCTATTCACAGTTAACAACTCGATGCAACCCATGCATTTTAAATGGTTACATAGAGATCTCAGCACAAATCCAGCTATATATCCAACTATTTGCTATATATATTCACACACTTGATGAATCATCTAGTAAATGAGACATTATGCCTCCATTTTCTTCTATTTTATCTATATAATAACCGTCATTTTCATTCTCATTCGCATCATCAGTCCATGAAGATGGAGAAGTTGTATTAATATTATGCAGTGAAGAAGAACACATCAAAATACTGATGTTTTCTAGTGTTTCGTGTTCATTAGCACACAGTTTCCTGATTTATTTTATTTTATTTACATGTGGCACAAAAATTTCCGGAAGATGCCTTTTAGTTGTTTGGCATCACGGACGAGTAAAAAATGAAGGACTCCGCGCCGTGATATCAGCAAGTGAAGCACCGTTATGCTAGTGTGTGTGCGTTTTATTTTTTTATGGAATAGGAGGACAAACGAGCGTACGGGTCACCTGTTATTAAGTGATCACCGCCGCCCACAATCTCTTGCAACACCAGAGGAATCACAGGAGCGTTGTCGGCCTTTAAGGAAGGTGTACGCGCTTTTTTTGAAAGTACCCATGTCGTATCGTCTCGTAAACACCGCACAAGGAAGCTCATTCCACAGCTTTGTAGTACGTGGAAGAAAGCTCCTTGAAAACCGCATTGTGGAGGACCGCCACACATCCAGATGATGAGGATGATATCCTAACTTGTGGCGTGTCGTGCGAAGGTGGAATTCCGCGGCAGGAATCAGGTTAAACAGCTCTTCGGAACACTCCCCGTGATAAATGCGGTAGAAGACACACAATGAAGCGACGTCTCTACGCAACGCCAAGTGATCCAGCCATTCACAGAGCACTGGGCCGGCTTGAAGTATTGCCGTGCTCTATTAATGACGCCCAGTTTCTTTGAAGCCAATTTGACTTTGCCTTCCAGATGACCACGAAATAGGCAATCACTCGAGATTTCGAGACCCAGTATTCCGATACTAGGCGAGGCTTTGAGGGAAGTGTTGTCGAAGAGCGGTGATACGACAAATAGGGTTTTTTTAGTGGTAAACGCGCAAACTTGGGGGTTAAATTGGACAAGGTTCAATTTTCCCCATTCTGCGACCTTCTCAAGAGAGGACTTGATAGAAGACACAAGTTTCTCCCGGCATTGGTCGACGATTTCCCGAGAGAGACCTGCATGGCCCGTATATACGGCATCACCAGTGCTGTCGTCTGCATAGCAATGAATGTTGGAGGGACACCTCCAACATTCATACCATATCATATCATATATAACATATCATTGATATGCAGAAGAAACAGCGTGGGAGACAGCAACAGCCTTGGGGCACTCCAGCATTCACGGGCTTCGGGTTCAGGGAATATCCGTCGACAACGACCTGTATGCTGCGCCCAGTGAGGAAGCTGGAGGTCTACTTGCACAAGCTCTCGGGAAGCCCAAATGATGGAAGTTTGGAGAGGAGCGCCTTGTGCCATACACGATCAAAGGCCTTCGCTATATCCAGGCTAACTGCCAGGCCTTCCCCCTTGCTTTCAATAGCCGCAGCCCATCTATGTGTTAGGTATACCAGAAGATCACCTGCCGACCGACCATGGCAAAACCCGTATCGTCGGTCGTTGGTCAACTGGTGACCCTCCAGGTATACCAAGACCTGACGGCTAATTATGCTCTCCATGATTTTGGAGAGCAGGGAGGTAATAACAATAGGCCTGTAGTTTGCAGGATCCAAACTGTCTCCTTTTTTTTGGATCGGATGGACAAGGGCTGACTTCCATGAGTCAGGGACTACGCCTTTAGAATAAGAGTGCCGGAATAAACGCGTTAGCACCGGCGTCAACTCAGGGGCACACGTTCTAAGCACGATTGGAGAAATGCCATCCAGCCCGCTCGACTTCCTGACGTCCAACGAAAACAGAGCTCGCCTAACAGTTTTCTGTCTGAACTGTACTTCAGGCATAGAGCTCTGACACCGCGGAATGGTTGGCGGTGTTTTTCCGTTGTCGTCAAGAGTCGAGTTGGAGGCAAAAAGAGTACACAAGAGATCGACTTTCTCTTTTGCCGTATGGGCCAGGGTGTCATTCCTCATGTGCAACGGCGGCATGGACGGCTGGCTGAAGTTACCAAGAGCAGCTTTTGACAACGACCAGAACTTGCGTGTTCCGGTCGGGTAACTGGAAAGCTGCTCGCCGATTTTGACGAAGTGTTTTGACTTTGCACGGGCGATTTGCCGCTTAAAAAATCTGGAGGCACAGTTATATTTCCTCTTAAGAACTTTGCAGTTCGGATCCTTTGTGCCCAGCGCCGCAACCCAAGTTCGATACGCCTGTTTTTTGCAGTCAGATGCTGCTTTAACTGACGCATGGAACCAGGGCTGTGATCTGCCACCGATGGGTACTACAGAGTTTGGTATAAAAATATCCATACCCTGTAGTATCACATCGGCTAATTCAACGGCGCAGGCACTAGGATCATCCGAAGGGAAACATACCCTGCCCGAAGGGTAGGATGCAAAAAGGAACGCATCCTATCCCAATCTGCTGACTTGTAGTGCCGCTGGTGGTCTGCGACGTTGGCGTCGGATAGGCACTACACTCCTGACCAGGCAATGGTTGGACGTTCCGAGAGGGGCGTCGACAAAGATCTGTTAACCATTGGAATGTGTAGTTAGCAGAAGATCCAATGAGGACGGCATGTGGCTATCCTCATCCGGGAACCGCGTTGGTGACTCAACCAATTGGGACAGACCATACGCCAATGCAAAAAAAATGCACAGATCGCCCTGCGTAGTCTGTGGTACGTGATCCAAGCCATTCGGCATTGTGCCCGTTGAAATCACCCAAGACTACGATTTCAGCGGAGGGGATCTGTGCAAGCACGTCGTCAATTGCCGCTTGAACGAAGCCCATGAGATGATCGGTTTCTGCGTTACCACTATGGGACCTGTAGACACACGCATAGATGCGGACGCGGTCCTCTAAATCTACGCGGAGCCAGAGAGTGGACAGGTCCCTACCCTCAAAATTGCCGAGACGGCGACAGCAGATATTCTCCCGTACACACATACCCCGGCATGAGGCAAAAAATTGTGCTCAATTTTGTACCCGGGGTACGTTAAATATGACGTATCGCTAGGTCGAGATATCTGCGTCTCCGTAAGGAAACACAAGGCCGGCTGCGCCGTCTCAAGGTAGTGGTGGACGGGGTTTGAATTGGAGTGAATTCCCCTGATATTGCAAAAGTCCACGTTGAGTGTGGAGTGGGGTGCCGTGGTGTTACTGCCTCGTTTGTCCTTGGTCATGCGCGGTTCTGTGCCCTCCCTAGAATACGAAGGGCAGCCCGCTAGAGTGCTTGCGAGCGAGAATAGAGCCGGTACCCTCCTGGGGTAAAATCTTTTTAAGTTCCGCTGTCATATTCGGGTGGAGGGGGGGGGGAATGGCCACCGGTCCTCGACACTAACCTATGCGAAACATAGCGGCACTAGGCCGCTACTTCACGCCGCTATTCTGTGCGAGTGTGGTAATTAACCCGGACGAGTCTGGCCCGATTGTGCTGACGTCAAAAGGCGGCAGCGTGACTCTCCCACTTCTAAAAAGCCCTTAGTCGCCTATAACGACACCCATGGGCCTGGGGCTCCCCTATTCTTTTTACGCCCCGGGAAAAGTACAGGGTTGGGATCCTAGTTACACAATTTTTTCTCCCTTAAATAATCATATATGGCCACAAATACTTATAAAGTATTGTTTTTACACTTATTCACAACGCACGACGGCATTTTTTAAAATATTTTATTGAGACGCAAACTGATCTGTCTCAGACGATGACAATTCTCATAATGGCCGCCTATCGGCCTGTAGTAGTGTGTGTGCGTGGGGCTATGTATTTACACTTTAATCGGCTTGTTTTGGTGCTACTCTGTTATGTAAGGTGACACGGAGTCCTCATTTTTTTACGATATCTATATTGTTGAAATCATAATTTTGCACGGCGGCCATCTTGGATTTCAAAAATGATCCCAAATTCCTTCTCTGCACCCTCGAGAATCTCGGATACGATATCCATATTGCTGAAATCATAATTTTGAATGGCGGCCATCTTGGATTTCAAAAATGATCCCAAATTCGTTCTCTGCACCCTCGAGAATCTCGGATACGATATCCATATTGCTGAAATCATAATTTTGAATGGCGGCCATCTTTCAAAAATGATCCCAAATTCGATCTCTTTACCCTCGAAAACCTCGGATATAGCTGGGTACGGCACCTCTATCATCACGCTTTTTCGTTTCATTGAGTTTCAAAAAACAATTCTAAAGAATTTACGCATCAGAAATTCTTGCAACAATAATTATACTCCAGAGAGAGAGTGTATTATAATAAATAAGAGTTGTTTTTATTGAATTCTAAATTTATATTTTATTTTTTCTTTCTTATCCTATATAATCTAGTATTTCTTACAATTTATTGATTTAGGGAAATGTCTATTCACTTGCAACATTATTTGGTTGTCTGTGTGCGTATTGGCGAATGTAAGTACGTGATGCTCACGCACACATTAATTATAATGTTACTTCTATATTGACAGGAACTATGAATGAAACTATCGTTCTGAGTGTTTATTATTCTATGGCCACAGCAGCCAGTGCTCTAATGGATCGCTGTCTGACCTCTATCTTAGGACTAAATTCGGCTGGTATAACGTTACGCCGGTGTCGTGCAGCCTCGAGCCTGCATTATTTTTAACATAAATGTGGAGTTCTTGAATGTTACAGAGTTATATCTACCTGAAGAGCACAATGACACTACCAATGACATCAGGCCTATGGTTGTGTGGCTTTTCATTCTTGAAAACGAACATTATTTCGTTGTAGATGTCAATATTCAAACAATAAATTACCAGAATAAGATTAAACTTGTTCAATTACAAAGTGGACAGACAAGATAAAACTTTGGGCTATTGTGTTTAGGACAACCCCCACTCGCTGGAACTTCGATTTACGCAAAATGTCGCATCGTATCCGATACTGTGATAGAGAATCTGATAATTGATGGACCGTTGTCCGCAAAGTGGTTTGGAGACGATTCCGATATATTGAATATTACGAGGGTGTACTTTGTATTCACAGTACACCTGAGTAGGAATATCGGACTTACACATACAATTATATAGTCGCATTGCACGTTTCTACTATACACAAAAAGACTCTCAGTCGCGTCAAAATAGGCCGAGTTGTGTAGTATATGCGTACCAAAAACATAAATGTACGTGGGTCACACTGAAAATGTTTAGAAAATGTAAGAAACATTGCTAATGAGAACTTTTTTTTAAGAACTCTTTGGTTACCTAATGTAGTATATTGCATTCATTTGTCATTTGTTTTTGTGAATTGCTGGCAAATCTAAAACTCTTATTACACGTGAAAATAAACCTAACGCGAGATAATTTTCCGTCAATGATTTATTATGACTTTCGTTGTGGGCTTACTCAACAACAAGGCTATGATATGGCCATCTCGTGCCACTATTTACAATTGGTTTAATGAGTTTAAGCGTTGACGTAGCAATCTTAATGATGATCCGCATGAGGGACTTCCTTTAACAGCGACTACTGAAGATAACATCAGTGCTGTGCGACGCATGATAGAGGAAGATCTGTGACCTATCAGCAGATACGGGCAAGCCTAGGCATTGGTATAAGTCAAGGTCAAAAAATATTACACTAACATTTAGGCGTTAGGAAGCTTTGTACCAGATGGATTCCCCATACTTTAACCGACGACCAGAAACACCTTCCCATGGACTGGTGTGGCTAAATGTTAGATAAATTCAATGGCGGTGACTCAAATGCTGTATTTGACATCGTCACAGGTGATAAAAGCTGGATATATTGCTCCGAACATGAAACCAAAAGAGAATAAGCTCAGTGGGTGTTTTTCCATTCGAGGATCGGCCAACTAAGGTAAAGAAAGGAAGAAGTCAAGGAAAAGAGATGATTGCCTCATTCTTTGGTCGGGAAAGTCATTTCGCGACAGTTGTGCTAGAAGGTGGAAGGACAGTTACTGTAGATTGGTATGTCACTCGCTGTTCGCCTATTGTCTTGGAAAAAATTCGACAGCAGCGCCCTCGATGCAGGATCCCCCTTCACGACGACAATGCTTCAGCGCACTCCGTCATCCGCCATACAGTCCTGACCTGGCGCCCTGCGACTTTTATTTATTCCGAAGAACTAAAGATAAAATTCGAGGTATTCACTTTAAGAGCCCTGAAGATGCAGTAAAAGCGTACGAAAACGCCATAGAAGAGACCACTAAGGAAGAATGGGCTCACCTCTTTTTCTCAGTGGTTCCATCGAATGCAACCATGTGTATAGAGGAACGGAGATTACTTCGAAAAACAATAAAAGTATTGGCAACTTTCTACATTAAGCCGTTTTTAATTTTCTAAAGATTTTCAGTCTTACCTAGGTATGTATCAAAACCAAATCCAAAAGAAGCAATTTTGAGAATATAAAAATTCCTTTCATTATATATATTAATTGTATATATTATATACGTTAACATTTTATACAGGTAGATAAAATTAAAACATAAAATTAACACCTTATTTAGCAGTAGTATTGTTATTATTTTTTTGCGTGGTGTTGTATTCAAAGCGCGGTCGAAACACAAATGACCGAAAACTTTGCCTAAAACTTTAGAGCGTTATTGTGAGTCTAGTGGTTTATCGTACTTGAATACGTTGTCATTAAAAAAAGAAAGTAAATATATTAAAAGGAAAATAATAAACCTAGGTAAGGTAATGAAACACATTATACGTGATATTTTTTAATCAAATTAACTCTTACTATATTAATTTTAATATTATTGTCGTCGCTTCACTTGTATCAAATGACCACTTATTGTTCTTAAGGCAATATCCACTTTGAACTCTAAATTCTCATTTGGTTCAGCTATGATCTCATAATCACGAATGCAGTGAATCAGGATCGTCTTTAACACGTGAATCGCATATTTTTTTCCTGCAAAATAATAAGAGCAACATAGCATGAAAACAATCTATGACTTATTTCTTCAATAACCATCAGCTATATAAAAGGAATTCAGAAAGATTTCAAGCTTAAAACCAGAAGTTTCATTGCCTATTCTAGGTGTGTGAAGCCTTGTTTTTTTTTTATTTAAACAATTTGTACATTTTCGAGGCTTGCAAATTTGTGCGTAACCACAGATATCTTTTCACGTCAGATGTTGAGGTGAATGCTAGAGTTACAAGACAGCCACATAGACTGGTTTTGAAACATTGTCCTAAAACAACACTTTTTCTTAAAAATAATCGTAACATGTGTATATAATTATATAACAAATTGCCGGAGGACTTGAAAATACTGTCAAATAAAATGTTTATACCAAGACTTCTTTAAATGGCTGCTTGAAAATAATTTGTATAGTATTAATGAATACTTTAATAAGTGTTTAGTTTTTGCATGTTTTTAGTTAAACCGGATAGAGGACGCATTGTAATATTTAAGATATTTACATACCCTATTCCAAAGAAAAATAAATAATTTCATTTCATTTCATCATAAATGTATCTTAACTGAAAAATTTGAGTTAAGCATGTTATCGAGAGACAACGCATAAATAGTTATTTATTAATACGGCTTTACTCACGATTTATCGGTGTGGGTACCGACTGGTTTCGGACCATTCGAAGGTCCTTCATCAGAGTGAGTAAAGCTGCCTACTACATGGAAACCCATGTTGTTAAATGTATCTCGCAATATGACCCATAGTGGCGATGATCACGTAGTGGACATTGTGAGTACATTTTGTGCACCCGTGGACACCAATAGTGACATAGTGTCAATGATACCGTGCTCGTCTACACCCCGAGCCCCCCGCCCAGTCCAGCCGCGCACTACGAGCACAAGTCCACAGTAAGAGGCGGTACCTTATCGCGAACCCACTACTCACCCGAATGGTCTGAAACTAGTGGGTACCAACATCGATAAATCATGGGTAAAGTATTACGTTTATTGTTTATTGACGTGACTTATAGAAGCTAGGACCTATTGCACTCGAACGCATAAAAACATGGCCGACATCGATCAGCTGTTCGTTAAATAATGTGATAAATAGCTTCCCGCTCAAAGTTGTTGGATATCCGTCATAGATTGACAACCGAGAGACTTCAAAACTTTGATTTTTGAAGTTTGAAATTATTTTGACATCGATTTTTGACAACTTGACATTGATACTATGTCTTTCCATTGACAGTTCCTCATTAAATTAGTTAAAATCATGTTTTTTTGTACGAAATGGCAACATTGCGTACTATAGAGACGTATTAGTTATGGGAGATTTATCTAACGAATATGAATAAGGAATTTTATCGAACGTTCGACCATAGTCTCAACCCAATAAGACGTCCCAGACACGTAACGGTAGACCCGGATGACGACATCACCATCGCGAACGCGACACCCACACAAACACCGACAAAGACACGCACACACCACCTTCGCAGGCGTAGGCGCGGTCAACCACCGCAAACCACTGGCACTCGTCGCTCTGACGATGGCCAGCGGCCCGCACCCTAGACACACCACACATTGTTTTGATACCCGACGAGACGTTAGTCCTCGTCCTGTAATCGCTTCACTACACTCACTCACACACGGACTGACTGACGGACTGACATACACCACTTACACAATCACAAACACACTCCACAAACAGACACAAACACAAACATACATGCACACAAACATTTACACTACGTACATACATACAAACACACATACATACAATCATAAACACATACATACACACTTACATACATTACACAAAACATCACCACACTCGCCGGCGAGTGTGTTCTTATCACCTTTTCATCTTTCGTCTTCATTTCATCTTCATTTTCATTCTCTCTCCTTCCCACAAGCACACAGCCGGTCTGAGGTTCGAGTCTCCTTAGGAGACGCCCCGCGACTGTTGTTGCGTAGTCTTTGCGGCCTCCACGGCCCACGTCCTTCGCTGTGAAAGCCAGGGCTGCTAACAGCACAGAGGAGGTTTTCGTCGGTATGGGGTGTCCGCTTACGCGGACACTCGAGTCCGACATATTACGCCCCGTTCCGGGGCGTAAATACGTAACCGTATTTCATCCTCTCAAAAAAAAAAAAAATCGAACGTTCGAAAGGCTTAAAACACGTTTTAACTAATATAGCTTTATACCTTCAAAAAGCATTTTATTATGAATAAGGCAGTTAATATATAACGCATTAATAGTTTGCATTTTTTAATAGAAGTGTATACTGACCTATGCAAGCTCTTTTCCCCAAGCTGAAAGCTACTGGCGTAGACCTGGGTGGATTTGGTGGTAACCACCGCTCCGGCTTAAACTCTAGCGCATCTTGGCCCCACTCTTTCTCACTTCTACCCATACTCCAGAAATCTAAGGCCACATTTGTCCCTTTTATGATGGTACACGAGTCTGAAAGACAATTAATAAATAAATAAAAATAAGAATTCTTTATCTCAACCAACAAAGGATGTAATATGTCAAAAACAAACATCTTAAAACCTAGTGCAATTAGCAGTCTCGAAATCAAAGAGGATGTAAATTCTACGTAATAAGAGGTGGGACTGCCTACGTAAAAATTCAAATTTAGTTTCGTATGAAACGTGCAGTCATTTGACATAAACGTAATAGTTATGCAACTGTTATGTAATAAGGGGTTAAAACATTAAAGTGGGCTTATCACACAAGGCGAAGCCGAATGTGGGTTTATCATGATCATGGTGGGTTGATAATAGTAACACCTATGTTTTAATACCTAATTATCAACAGTTGCATACAAGACTTTATATTCACCCATAGTATGAATCCTCTATAAAAAGTTCTGAATTAGTTAGCTTACTGCTAACATTAAAAAGCCATTTCCTAGTGGTTACTAGGAATGGCTTTTATAATATCATCCAAAGGAGTGTTTTTATGAAAACGGATGATATAATGTTGTACTGAATTTCAACAACACTCGTTTCACGTTTGGATGATGTAATGGTTAGTAGGACATTGGGTGTTTTAATGTTGGCAATAAGCTAGCTGTTTAAGAATCTTTAATAGAGGATTTAATGCATGGATTTAGGTAAATAATATTACAGTATCGCGATTGGCCACGAAGTGTAATACGCCTAAGTTTGAAAGCGAACTGTTGCTTATAACGTAGTTTATCTCGACTACCTTTTTTTTTTACAAGTTTTAGCCGTCGTCCGTCAATCTGTCAATGACTGCACATTTCATACAATCGAGTGAATCGCTCTTTTCTTAGAGTTTAGACTCTCAGGTTAAAAAAATATACTTATTATTTGCCACCATTTTGAAAAGTTGAGCTTTAACGAAGTGACAGTAATGAAATTTGCCACTATCAACGTTTCGACTTACTTGTTATACTTAATCAAACTTATAAATATATATATATATATATATATATATATATATATATATATATATATATACTAGCTGACCCGACAGAGTTGTACTGTACATATTAAATAAAATACTGTTTTTTTCATAACATTAAAAATTATTTCGTACATATGCTTCTTGTTGTTATAATGAAATTATTTCACAGCAGAACTGTCAAACCGTGCGTCAATAAATTCTCTCAGAGAAAATATGTCCATACAAAACAAATATATTGGAAATAAAAATAATTATGGGTCCCAAAACATAAAAAGTATCCTATCTCTCAAGTTGGACCTAACTGCACTCCATAAGTAATCCCCATTTAAATCCGTTCATTAGTTTAGGAGTCCATCGAGGACAACATGTCACGTAATCTTATATATAAAATTCTCGTGTCTGTATTTTTTTTTTTTAATTTTATTTGACATTTTTTTAAATTTGTTTGATTATGAGTTAGCGTTAAAAAATACATACAACTTCAAATTTTCACCCATCTACGATCAACAGTTATTTTTGTATCGCGATTTTAATATCGGCAATACAACGTTTGCTGGGTCAGCTAGTTTATATATATTAAGATATATATCTTATATATAAAATTCTCGTGTCACAATGTTCGTTCCCGTACTCCTCCGAAACGGCTTGACCGATTCTCATGAAATTTTGTGAGCATATTGAGTAGGTCTGAGAATCGGCCAACATCTATTTTTCATACCCCTAAATGTTAAGGGTGGTCCACACGAAAAAATACATACAACTTCAAGTTTTCACCCATCCATATATATATATATATATAATTCGTTATCACTTTATTGCCGACAAACAATGTAATAAAATTATTTTTCATGCATGTGTAATCCACACGCCTGTAAGTAGAAATGTAATTATCATTTTTTTTAATTATGTTGTAGTTATAGTGGAATATATTATGTTGTGTTTTTGTAGGTAATCTTAAATAAATAAGTAATTAAAACCTGTTAATTATAAGCCAACAACATCTTATTATCTTTATTTGCAAGATAAGGTTATCTTGCAAATAAAGATGATTTGATTTAATTTGATTTGAATCCATAACTATCCAAATGGTTTGAGTTGTCTTGAGTGTTATTTCCGTCAATATTTGTCTTCAAACCACACGTGTTTCGTCTCTACACGAGCCATCGTCAGAAGATCGCCAAACTCTGGCACGAAACTCAGAGTTTGGCGATAGAAGAAATTTAGTTAAACAAATAGAAGTAAAAAGAGAGAACATTATAGACAGTGGAAATGCACTAACCAAGTTTAACGTCACGGTCTGCGTATCGCATAACGGTAGGAGCTGGAGGATACAGCCTCATGGTTTCATTTATAACAGCCTCACAATACGGCATCATTGACAAGTGTTCTTTTGTGACATCGCACTTCTCTTCACCCATTACTTGTTTTATTCTGCAGAATAAATAATATCTTTTAAATTTAAACAATTGTTGATGTCTCAAAGTGATAACCCTCACTTCTGGGATTAAATTTATTACACAAATTAAATTTACAGCATGATTCACGAAAAACTTTTTGATGGGTTGAAGTCTAGTAGGTATTTCTAATTTCAGAGAAGCTAAATAAAGACTACAAATAAATGTAAAAGAATATCTTTGAATCAAATATGTTCTTATTTTCTCCAGATCTTATTAAAAAATGTTTTCAAATTAGTAAGATGTTCTTCCAGCATTTATTTTTCTGTTAAAAGGGGTGGATCTGACATTTAATAGTTTTATTACAAAAAAGAAAATATTCAGGGCAGCTTTCGAAAAACATTTTGACGCATATGTTAATCCAGTGTCTGTAAGCATCAATTTATGAAAAAGTGGAGCAAAAATGAATCGTTACGACATATATGAAATACTGGGAATTGAGCACAAATCAGTTTTGACACATTTCCAGAAAGCTAGGTAAACAAAAAAGATCGATAATTGGGTGCTACACGAGCTCACTGTAAGAAACCTAATGAACCTTGTACATATTAGAGATTTTTATTGAGAAGTAATGAAACCGAACCGTTTTTGATAACTGGTGATGAAAAATTAATCACGTACGACAAGAACCTTCGAAAAAGATCGTCGTCAAAAGACGTTCTGACTTAACAGTGACTGTGAAAAAGGTCTGGACAAAGAATGAAGTAGAGAAAAAAACTCTTTGAGACATAATATGATGTTAAGTGACATTAACCAGATAACTTCACTAGTCCATAGTGTACTGTACATAAAAATCTCCCAATGGTAACTATTTAACGGTCACTGTTGTTAGCTTAAAATAGTTACCTAAACATTAAGTAAGAGAGCGTACGGGATGCTGATTACTTGCAAGCAGGTGACCCGAAGGCTAGTTTGGAAATTGCAATAAAAACGAATAATAGTTTCATCATCATGACGAGGATGTCTAGTGTTGGACAAAGGCCTCCCCCAAAGGTCTCCACGACGATTGGCCCAGCGTTGCCCTCGCCCAAACTATTGCGTGTTGTGCTATTATACGATAATACCGTCTCCACTCGTAGGTGTCGTAAAAGGGGACTCAGAGATACAAAAACCAGAGGATGGGCAGCATCCTTCCAAGAGAGCATCACAATCTACTGCCATAGTCAAGCCGTCTACTAAACGTGGCGATTCTGCCAAAACCCCCTAAAAGACAAATGACATTAATAGATTACTTACTCTTTTACCATTTTTTCTTGCACGTCTTTATGATCTCCTAACGTTAGGAAACAAAAGAACAACGTGGTGGCTACTGTCTCTTGGCCGGCAAGTATAATTGTATTTACTTCTCCACGCATCCGTTCCTCTGTAAAGCTTGCATCTGTTTCTTCTAGATCAAGCAGAATGTCAATATATGACTTGAAGCCCGGTTTATCTAGAAAATAAGTTGAAATTTTACAGAGTTAGTAACAACTTAATTTTGAATAGAAAAATGCACGTGGTGCAAAGTGGTGCAGTATTGTCCGTAACAACTAAAAGTTGTAAATTCATATGGTATAAAACAAGTGATGCTGATGAGTTTTATGTTCCTATTCAATACACACGTAACCCTTACTAGATAATATCGATGTCCAGCTATTCTTCAGGGCCCTTTTTCTCAGGAACGCGTGGAGGTATCAAGTTGACAATAACATCAAATGCATCTGTGATCCCTTGGAAATGTACAAAATATGTTTTTTAATCATCCCATGGTAATTTCAGGCATACTCCTGAGGTGAATGTAAGTAATGGAACGAAAGAGAAATAATATGTAGGTAAAATTACTGTAAGGCGCAAAAGGCTCGTGTTATAGTGGCCGATTATGATGTCACAGCTCAGGAATAATGAAAATAATAACATATATGTATACACCTACCTACCTACCTATCTATACCTATTGGTGCGTCATATTTGGCAAATTTTGGATAAAGTATAAGGCTAGACATGATATGCAAATAATAAACACTCACGTATCACAATATTGAAAAACTGTTAGGAATAAAATGTACGAAAAATACTGTGATTTTATTAGAGTGTACTTTGATTTCATCTGCAAGTTAAGGCTAAAACCAACACGTCGGGTGTTTGTAATTTAATTGTACTAAATTTTTGGTGACAAATTCTGCATGATTAATAGTAATAAAGTTCGTCAGGCATACGCAATCGGATGTGACATGTGTGCATGTTATCACAATTTATGACGCATTTCATAAACTAAAAACATCTTTGAATTTAAATACGGCAGTGAAACGTGCAAGCGTGGCTAATATACTGTCATACTGTGAGTTATCTCTTTAGCTGTTCTATGGTGCTAGATACACACGAACTTTATATTTCACATATAAAAATGTTTTAGTTTACTAGCAAATATTAAACAAATGGAAAGCTGCAAACCTCAATTTTATAACATTACTGTGAATATTTATACTAGAAATATGTAATTATAAAGTAACTATTCCATTCATGAACATTTTCATCAACTCTAATTATAAGTTTGTCTCTCTGACAATCATTGGTATGTCTCTCGAATACATGTCAAATTACTTGCACGTTTTGTTTAATCACTAAATCACATGCAGCACAATTTCGGAATAAATAAATTAATATTTTAAGTGGTGAAGTTAATTGGTAATTTAGTGTTGCATATAACTCACCCATAGCAGCGAAGTAATATGTTATACCTATTTAAGGCTGCAAAAACTGTACTGAACGGAAATTAGAAGATATTGCTTTATCTAGAATATTTCTTGGTTCGTTTAAAAATTGATAGAATAAGCATTTAAATACATGATAATGAAAAACACAATTTAAGTATAATGTGGGAAAAATCTTTATTATTAAAACAGAATAATTAGTAAATTATTAAACTAAATCATTAGCTACTTCAAATTATCAGTCTCAGAATAAAAACCAAGCTTTTCCATATTCTACTGCTTTTTAATTTGACCGGGATATATGACTGTTTCATGCTTTCGGGTGTACGCGAATGACAAATCTATTACACGCTCTATCCTACCTTAAAATATATTATACAACTATGTATTCAATTGTATTAACATCTCTGATTGTCACTGAACTCTACTATACCACTAGACTGGCGGCTGTCAAAATTCGATTGTGCCTGTTTGATATTCGCCATTTTGACGCTGTTGGCCATGTAGTGAGAGTCTGCGGTACTAAAACTAGTGATGACAACCTCAGCAAACATCGATAGATGGTGGGAAACTATTTACAAAAAAATAAATGTGTACTTTATTACATTGATTCTTGAAGTGTAAATATCATAGAAAACGAACGAAATGAATTCAAAATGCAAAAATACTTCAGAGTTCCTTCGCAGGCATTTGTATTATACGTCAAAATTAGTACTCTGGACGCTCGCGAGTGGCGCTTCAAATGGGCACAAAAAATTTGCTGTAAAACATATTGAATAGCCCGTCCAGTGGTATTTATACAGGTCAGTGCAGATTGTATTGTACATATTATTGTTTGAACAATATTACCTGCTACATTGTTAGTGGTACCGCCATTTGACTTTTTCATGTTCTCTCTATTCTCCTTAGTTGTCTTTATCACCTGTTAATTTGTATAAGACGTATCAGTTAGTATTCACTATCAAAAGATTAAGAAAAAAATAACTTAAATATAGTCTCTTCTAGAACGGGAAAGGTATCAAATATATTTTGTAAGAAACGCGAGTTGTCTTAAGGCCGCTTACTAATTTGGAAGGTTAATTTATGGTCATTTTGGATGCAGATTATATAAAATCCGTCCACTGATCTTGAATTGATGTTGATCTGCATTTCAATATGGCAATCTTAATTGACAAATCCATATAGTAAATATAGGGAAAGCTTAACTGTGATCCAAATACCAATTCATCATCCCATAAACGGATTGAATAAACGGCTGTTATTGCCGAGTCAGTCGTTAATAGCGGAATAAGTCAGAGTAAGATTACTTCTTTATGAATATAGTACAAAAATAATAGTTGTGTTTCATATTATTAAGCACTCTTTGATGATGTTTTCACTTCTGTATCGTTTTGTAAAAGAGGAAATGTTATTGGACTTTTTTCCATATAAGCGTTCCCGAGTTCTTTCCTCTTGGTTTTTAACCCTAGACGAAATTTAGTTTAAAATAAAGTCGATATCATAATTATTAATATAATATAATAACAATAACAGTCATTACGTTGACTATTCAGTAGACATTGTATAGCCATCATACAAAAACTATACATAAACAATAATAATCTTACGTTCCGGACGTTTTTTCCCGGTTACGGTACCCCTCCGCATCGTTAAGGATCATAAGGAACTTCGTTAAACAAAATAAAAATTTATTTAAAACATTTCACATACAAGCAACATGTGTTTTATGTTTGGTTATATGTATGATTAACACGTGTTTTATTTTTGGGGTTGTATGTGTATAATTCATTTACGATTTTTTTTTATTAGTATAAAATGTATTCTTTTATTTGTTATTTTATTCATGTTGCATTAAATAATCAGCGAGATAATGTCGCGTAGCAACGCTTCGACGTACATGTTTCATGTCTTACGTTCCGGACGTTTTTCCCCGGTTAGGGTACCCCTCAGCATCGTCCCATTAAGAACTTCGTTCCAAAATTTTAATACAATCGTTTAATTTTTGGAGGAGGAATTTTTGCAGTGAACGTTACCCTGGTTTTTAAGTTTTTACTCATAATTTTGCTACAGTGGTCATTATAACACATTTGATTGACTGGCGTCAGCGCGACGGTTTATTGTTCTAGAATTTTTAAATCTGGGGAAAAACCTCAGCTAATGATACCTCTTAAGCACACACCCATTTTTCAATTTTTCTTTTTTAAAATTCTATTTTGTAGTCTTATTTTTAAGGTACAAAATAAAACATTAATAATATTTAAAAAAAATACAACTTACATAATCGCAAAAATTGTTCAATACTCCTATATGCTTCTCTAATTCTTTATACCTTGGTGTAAGACGAAATATAAAGTCAGGATGAAGGAACACATTGACTCCTCTTTCAATGAATATTTGTAAAGTTCGCTCGAAGGCGTGATAATATTCACGTCCACCCTCTGTATCTGTCGTGATGGATACACCAAGCGCGGCTTCTGTAGAGTAAAAAAAATAATACTGATCAGATGATTGTTCGCCAATGTTTTTCTGAGATAACCTTAGAATAATTTACACTGAGGCAATACATATTTACACGCAGTCACTATTAAGATTACACCTAGAGATTAATCTGAAAAAAACAGAATAATTTACCACATCCGCATCAGGCCAGAGTGATTTTTGTATATCTTGGTACTCTGGCATCAGATATAAAAACTATACTTTACCGGAAGATTATAGCGGCTAAAAGGAATTATTAGGCCTACTTTGATACTTTCAAAGATTCTGTATATATACATTCTAAGCTGGGTATGCCACGAATGATATTGTATGGGGATAAAAATGTTGTCAAGACCATACGATTTGTGAGTTGGCATTGGCCTGAACTTGTTGCCTCAATGGGTGATAACAGAGCACTACGGAGACATCTGTAGAAAGTCTAAGAAAGAAGAATCCGTTGGATAGCACTAATCAGAAACTTCAGGTCTTAAGAACCGCGAGAGCAAGTTAAGCATAAGCGCAGAAAAAACCCTTGATGGACCATCAAGGATTTTATTCACAGACTTGCGCAATGCCCAATAAAAAAAAGAGTTATATTAAATTGAATAAGGAACTCGAATAATTTGACTAAGATGCCGCGTGCTGCTACACCACGTTGCCACTCCTCTACTTCGATGAATACAAATTTAATAGAAATTAATTATGCGATCACAAGTAGGTAATAAATACATTGTGGTGAAAACTTATAAAATACTAATGCACTTGTACTGTTGAGTTTTGGTTAGGAGAGTGTGGAGCCCGAGCATAACAGCATCTCAACGATGGAATAGAATATAAAAGCGGAAGTGATACACAGCTATTGCTCGTGTGGCACAAGTATGCTGAAGTCCGGAACAATATCCGCAACGTGTCGATCGTAACGAAAAATATTACAACTATAATTGACATTAATTATAAATATATATAATATTTGCATATAAATATAACAACTATTTTAAAGATATTTTATTGTATAAATTTGTGTAATTTGTGAACAGCTGCAGCGTCCTCAGGCGCGAACCACGATAGAAATTTCTGCCTTTTAGTTGCATGCTAATATGATATCTATTTCAACGAAGTTAAGTGTGAGTTTCTAGTTCATTAGACTGGAGTGATAGAGTTACCGCACCCTCCAGCGTTATAAAATCAAATTTTTAGGCTACTTCCGATTATATTTTCTACTCCGAAGCTTTCGCTCTGCTCAGCATCTGATCATGATGATCATTTCACTTTGTTATTCTTGTATTGAATAAAGATAACTTACGACAAATAGCTTTAATCGTTGTCAGCGCACAAAGTGTCATGATGTCGGATGGTGGTTTACCCACCAAATCGTTTAATTCCTTCACCATGGATCTGGATGTTTCGTTGAAAATTCCCTGGAACTTGGCAACTACAGGTGCAGTGAATGTGTTGCCAATCTTTTTTATATTTTTCTTCCATGTTGGCCCTTGAATTTTAATTGATTGAACTTTATTAATTGAATAAATACTGCTGTACTATTTTGGCTGGTTTCGATGACATAAAAAAGGCAACATTTCATTAAAAGAAACAAACCAGTAGAATTTTCTGTCCACCTACTTTTCATTCTGACAAAATGAGTGAATCATATTTTATTATAATTAAAAAACGAAAACAATCGAGGCACACTGCGAAAACAATTTATGATGCTTTCGGACCTAATGCCAGTGTCAGAAAGAGTAGCACAAATTTGTCTATGGCATTTACAATCAGCTAATTTTGATGTCAAATGTATCTTGCACCTCGCTCTGTTACGGATAAAAAGGACGTTATTTTTGAAAGAGTGGCATATGGTCTATAGGTACTGGGGTGCGAGACGAGCTCACTGAAAGAATCCCCACGTCTCATATGATAACAACGTCTGAAAAGGGAGGTAGTTAAAGATCGAACAGGCTTCACAGACAGACTGTGGCAAAACTCGGGCTTACTCGCAATAAGGTGATTGGAAGGACATTGTTCATTATGAGTATTTACCGCCGGGCAGAACAATCGGTTTGGATCACTACATCCAACCAATTATAAGATTAAGGCAAAAAGTTGAGAGACGGAAGAGATCTTTCATCACGACAATGCTAGACCACACACATCTTTAGCCACTCAACAAAAATTAAGAGCTTGGCAGGGAGGTGCTAATACATCCGCAATATAGCTATGACCTTGCACCTTTAAATTTCCAACTGTATCGGTCGTTCTAGAATAACTTAGGCAGTGTCAGTTTAACATCGAGAGAGAACTTCCAAAACATCTTTTCGCGTGTTTTCGATCAGTATCCCCAAATTTTCTACAGCAATAGGGTCATGTCAAGATAAATATATATAACTATGACAATGCAGAAAGTGGGTTGTAGTAAACTTGCTGTGACGGATGGCATTTCAATTTAATCGCACATAATATCATACTAGCTGACCTGGCAAACGTTGTTTTGCCATATATATTTTTTTTAGAGTTGGGCATTTCTTGGATATTGCTTTATTTTTATAAAATAAACGTAGCCTAAGTTGCTCCTTATTACATCAGCTACCTGCCAATAAAAGTCGCCGGATTTACCGGAACAAACAGACAGACCGACCGACAGACAAAAATTGTAAAAAAAAAATATTTTGGTGTATGTACCGTATATGTATTCATTATATACATTTAGTAAAAAACGGTTATTTCAATATTACAAACAGACACTCCAATTTTATTTAAATGTATAGATAATTCACACAATATTTTTATAAATTATAGCCTATATGTTATTTTGGTGTGTAAGCTATATTATTGCAAAGTTTCATCAAAATCAATTCAGTAGTGATTGCGTTAAATAAGTTCAAACATACATCCAGACATACAAACTTTCACATTTATAATATTAGTAGGATTATCCAAAATTAAATATTTACCTGGAACAGTGAGTATGCCATGTCCAAGCCACTTTTTGCTAAAATCATAAAAATACGCCTTTTCAACACATGTATTTGCGAACACTTTTGCTTCTTCGGGACTGCTTAGCACTGTAAAAATATATCTTTATGTAATACCATTTCTTTAAATTAACTACTTACTGTCAGAGAATAAAAAGTTCGAGTTGAAAGACAAAATATTTAAGATTGTTTTCAAATAAACTGCACGAAAATCTTAAAGTTAGTTTGGCATAGTTAATAATTGCCTTGTTTTGCCAGTGGCTGCTTTACACATGATGCAGGTTAAATACTACAGCGACACCCTCTACCATAAAGTTATAATGTGTAAGCATTATTGTGTTTCGCTCTGGAGGGCGCCGTAGCTAGTGAAATCACTGAGCAAATGAGACTTAAAATCTTATGTCTCAAGGTGACAGGCGCAAGTGCAGTGCCACTAAAAATTTTTGAGTTTTTAAGAAACCTGAACGGCACTGCATTGTAATGGGGAGCACGTATCAATTGCCATTAGCTGAACGTCCTTCTCGTCTCGTCTCTTATTGTCATAAATAAAACTACCATACCAAAAGCATTGGAAGGAGAATACTCTAGCGGCCCGATTTCAAATCCCTCACTGTCCACAAATTTAGGCACGAATAATTATCATGTTATAAAATTATAACGGAATCATTGAGAGACCAAAATATTCTGTCGCATAAAAGATAAAATTCATTCTGGGATAATGCAGTGCTCTTTGCACAAGAAGAAGACTGCAAAAAAGATTGAAATGGGAGAGATCCAGTGGCATGGACGGGCAAAGAATAAATCAATAGGAGTCGCAGTATGTTTGCATGCATGTTATTATCTGCTTAATCGAGAAAATATCATTAAAAAAAACCATTGTAACGCTCTCACAAAGGTTGATCTCAATCAAAATCAGGTTGGATTCTGTTTCTAGCGTAAGGTTACTCAGAAAAAGCTACCGGTGATTGTTTGGTGCCAGCTAAAAAAGAAGCATGTTAATTTTCGATTTGCGCTATTGAGCCAGTTCTAGTGCATTTTCTACTGTATGACTGTAACACGGTTCGTTTGACTGATATGTCAGTAGGAATAGACAAATCCAATAAAAAGGAGGGTTATTTCATAATATTTATCATAAAATATGACAACAATATTTACATCATTATGCCACTTGACGTCATGTTAAATTGTTAACCAATCGAGCAACTGACATACTTATCTATATAGGAAGACGATTTAATTGAAGTTTTGAAAAAGCGAGCTTCCATAGCTGTGATATATCAACAGCTTGATGTTCAGTTTGTGAACAACTGTCAAACTAATCTACATTCTCCTTATTCCCGCGGTGAAGTATGGAAGGTTTACTGCCAAATAAATTTGTAGTAATCTTATACTTACAGACAATAGCAACAGGTCCCAGCCAGAAAACAACCGTTGTAGTATTGTTTGCTTTTCTCAGCTGTGACGTTTCCTTTAACATCTTAAATAGAACTGAAATAAAAAAGTAACATTAAATCATGAGTTCTAAGTCATTTTAATCTATATAGTAGCCCACTCAACGATGAAAAAATCAGAGATTATTGGCATATTTGAAGAAATTGGTGCCTAATACAACAAAGTACTGATGGATGGGAGTGAAACTAATGGGTTTGGGGTGTATAAAGATAAAGCAATGGCTCGCCAACCCCCTACCACCAACTCATTGGGGTTGGGAAAGAGGAGATGATGGTATCCTAAAGCCGCAGACAACCAACGATCCAGTGGCACCTGACTTCATTCTCAACACCATATTTTGTCGCTGCACGACTGGGTGTGGGGTGCGATGTGGCTGCCGGACAACAGGAATTGGCTGTTCCAGTGACTGCGGTGTATGCTCCGTGTCATGCACTAACGATGCCCCCATCGAAAACACCGTCCATGATGATATTTGATGATGTAATTCTAGATTAAGAGGATGATTAAGAGTATATTGTTATGGGGCAGTGCGGCCGATATTAATACTATATTTGTGCTGCAGAAGAGGGCTATTCGCGCGATTTATAACCTAGGTCCTAAAGAATCATTAAGAGAAAAATTTAAAGAAATAAACATTTTGACTGTTGCTTCTCAATACATTTTCGATAATGTTTTGTATGTTCATAAGCACATTGAGGAATTTTCTAGAAACTGTGACATTCATAATGTTAACACGAGGAACAAACATAAACTTGTTATGCCTACTACTCGGTTGGGTCGAGTTAGTAAGTCTTTTGTTGGGCGATGTATATGTCTGCTTCTACAATATGATCCCAGATGTACAAAACAAATGTGTTGCGAAATTTAAAAGAATTGTTAAAACACGTTTGTGTGGGAAAGGTTATTATAGCATAAACGATTTTCTTAATGACACCACGGACTGGGAATAAAGCGAACACCCTCAGGCTCTTTAATTATAAATGTTTATTGTACGATATTACGTTGTAATCCATATTTTATATTAAAAAAAAAAGCCCGCTGAGTTTCTTGCGCCCATTCTTCTCAGGTCTGAGGCAGTCTCTTTTGAATGGGTGGTAGATTTTGACGTTCAATAAGTGATTTTAAATCCTATGTTGAATAAAAATATTTGAATTTGAATTAGAATTAAAATACACATATAAGTAACTTTTTTAATACATTCAATTCAATTCAAATTCTTATTGTGAATTTGGGTAATGTGTATGTTGAATATATTGAACAAATACAAAAATACAATAGCAACCAAAATCTGCCCGATTACAGCATGCATACAAATGCTGTTACAAAACGTTCATATTCCTATCAGCTAAAATGTCGAATTTTCTAAAGATTATATTTAAATGTCAAAAATCTTAATAATATATACCACAGTAAAAATATTCCGTAAGGTAACTATATTAGTCTTATATATCAAAACATTTTTAAACACCGAGATCTCCTTGTGTTTCTATAATATCTCTAGTTAAGTGGCCCAGCGCAGAAGAAGCTTTTTGTGAAATGGGCACAACTACTGGGTGGCTGTCAGAGCTCAATGACATTTTTTTTGCTGTTACGATTTTGAAATAAATTTAAATTAATTTTAACAAATATATTAATAGTTTCATAAATATACAGATTGTATTGTACAGTATTGTAAGAATTTTTAAATTCTTTAAATTAGGGCTTGCAACTATCTATAGCCATGGTAAACCATCAGTAGCGCCGACACTTTTCCTCGTTTCCCCAACATATTAAGTGCAACGGAGAATTGCCTTTACATTTTACTAATATGATTTAAATGGTCCTTCCAATTTAATAAAGAATTTATATTCAGACCTAAGAATTTTGTTAAATTTACTTCGTTGATACTTTTACCTTCATAATTTACATTCAGAACGTACGCTGTTTTTTCTCTGAGCCTAAAAATCATTAAGTTCGTTTTATCTAAGTTGATTATGAATTTATTATGATTAAGCCAGTTTATTGTTATATCTAGGGTATTCCTAACATTAATAATATTACTATCATCAGTAAAGAAGACCAAGACTTGGTTAAATCCATAAGTAAACCACAAACTGGAACCCTATTATTAAAATTAGTCAAGTCAGACGTTTGTTTTTACGAAAATCAAATTGTTCCTCTGCAAACAATTAATTTTTTTCAAGGACTCATAGCTAATCTTTTAAAAAACTTTAAAATGAATGGGGACAAGTGCTATGGGTCTATAGTTTTTCATCGATTCCTTGTTAAGTTCCTTGAAGAGTGGTTTTAATATAACAGTCTTCAGTTTATCGGGAAACACATCTTCAGCAATACAAAGATTAATGATAACACTCAGTACCTACTGGTGAGATTGTAAGTGATACAAATTTTAAAACCTAATGAGTTATTTGATCATATCCTTAATATGTACTATTTGTATTATTGAGCGATTAAATAGTTGTATTAACATCAAATGGGGTTGTAGGTTTTATAAATATAGGATTGTAATTTTTAAATAAATATAAATAGCGCGTGCTAATTTAGAATAATTTGTAAATCATGTTTGTTTTTAATTATAATAATTGAATCAAGTCTAAATTCAAAATTCTGCCTCGACAATAACCTAGAAAATTTCGAAAGCTATCTACTCAATTTTTTTTAAAATCGGTCCAGTAATGGCCGATAAACAATTTAACACAGAAATCAATTGAAGTCACCCGGTGGGAGTGATTATTACCTTTATCTACGCCCATGCTTTAAATCCTCTATTAAAGATTCTGAAACAGTTAGCTTATTGCCAACATTAAAACACCCAATGTTCTAATAACCATTACATCATCCAAAAGAGTGTTGTAATGTTGTACTGAATTTCATAACAACACTCCTATTTTTTTTTTCATTCCCTTCATGCTCAAAGAGTTTTAACAGACAGTTACATTCTTATTGCTCGATGCGTGGCATCTGTATGAATTTCAAAAAAAGAACATTTTGGTTGACGCGCGTTCCACACCACCAGAAAGTCACTCGCCGTAAAAAAAAGTAGGTTATTCGAATCCCCGCCATTTTTCTTCGATATTTTTATTGTTTTGTTTACAAAAAATGAGCGATTAATTTCCAAAAGAACATAATATTCAAGTGAATTTTAATTACTTATTGCACTATACAAAATGTAAATTACTACTAAAATAAATAATTCCCTCATTAATACTTAGTTTATTTGTGTATAATCAGTTATGGATGATATAAGGTTACTACTAGGACTGGCTGTTTTAATGTTAGCAGTAAGCTAACTGTTTCAGAATCTTTTAGAGGATTCATATTTTGGGTGTAGATAAAGTCTTGTATGCAACTGTTGATAAAGAAATTATTAAAAGATTTTGATATTTCTAACGGATCGCCAATTATATTATTACCAATAATAAATCGATTTATCTCTTCTTTGGGTGCCTTTACTCTATCATTACAACAGATTTGACAATGTTCCGTGTTGCCTTGGATTTATAAGTAGCACAGTTGATTTGATAAAAGTTCTGCGATTTTTGCGTTAATTTCATGATTTTGTTCAACCGTTTAGATAATTCTTTCAGTTAAGTTTTTTATTATTTTCATTAGCATCATTCTGTATTGCCATAGTTATGCATGATTTTTCTTAGAACAATTTTTAATGCCCTTAGAAAACCACCTTGTTCGTTTTTGCAGATATTTTTTTATTTTTATTACTGGAAAGTATAGTGAATAAAAAAGCATAAATAGAGCGTAAAAATTATTAAAAGCAGACTCAGAATTGTTAGTATCGTAAACCTCATTGAAGCCAAGAGAACCTAGATATTCTTTAGGTTTTTTTAGACTTTCTTTACTATACTGACGTGCTTCTGAAAACCAATATTTCAAACAATAACTAACTTTAAATAATTGCGCCGTATGATCAGATTAAGTACAGTCAAAACTTTAATGTTGTGGAAAAAATTATCAATGCAAGATGAACTGATTAGTCTTGCTAAAAGCTGAAAAAAAGTCCTAGCTTCTTTGGTGTCATCATTTTCTTTTTACCATAGCAGAACTCTTGTATGAGACAATCAAGATTGAGAAAAAAGGTATTGCAATCACTTTATAAAGTTTTTGTCGGTCTATAAATACATAATATTATAATTTTATGTTGCAAAAGTTCCAATGCACAGCATTCTTGCTAAAAAAAAATTTGTAACGAGTAGAGCTTTAAATTTATGTTGCTTGTGAACTAATAATGGAACCTACTTATTATCTATTATTTCTTGTAACATGAGCTCTTAGGGAGTTTTTATATTATTAGTGATATCAAGTGAGCTGATATCATGGCATTGTCATGTTGTGCTCATTGATACATAAAACGTCAACTGATTTTTATTTATCAATATACTAGCTGACCCAACAAACGTTGTATTGCCATATAAAGTAATAAAAAAAAACACGGGAATGTTAAAAGAAGAAGATCTGATTTATTGATGAGTCCATTAATATTCTGATGCAATATATTTATTTTATCATACACGAAAAAGATTTAAATGGTGGCGTGGATATATTACATTTATTATAAGTGTCATTTTTTAGATTATTAATATTAGTTTGCACGTTAGCATTGGAAAACTTTTTATTCAGCTGTTGGTCATCTTTAGGAAGATTGAAAATTAGACTTTAATGGCTTTAATTTAAACTTTAAAGTAATAGGAGATTGTCCCCTTTTTCTCTCGAGTCATTTGGGTTTGTTTGTTTGCTTCAAACTGAACTAAATTTTGTCAGCCACATTTGTAGATTTTGGATAGCACATTCTCTGAATGTTTCCGTTACTCCAACCAATATGTAACTGCTAACACAAACCTTTGCCATCTCCTCCGTAAACTTTATGTACGTGTCCAATAATTGGTAAGCTGCTGAAGCTTGTTAGATGTCTGTAGTTTTTTCTAGCTCGCCATGCGTAGATCTCCGTACATACATATAAGCAGGTAAGGAAAACGGCAGCACACAATAGGTACATCTGAAAAAAGGTTTTTTATTCATATTAATTTTTTAAAAATCTAACTAATCTGTACCTATATAAATAAGAATTTATGTATACATGACAGATATTATGTTTATGATAATATTGACACATTTTTACGCAAATTATGTTGTCCCGAACGAGGCACAGCCTGCAGTATCGGTGCAAGACAACGATAAATTTAATACAGTATACTTACTTAAACATACATAAATACATATAAATATCCATGACTCGGAAAATAAATCAATATTCAACATGTAAATGTTAGCACCTTTCGGGATTCGAACCCAAGAGCTCTAGCTCAGTATGCAGTATCACTAACAACTGGGCTCTATGGGTAGTAAATATTAAGATTTTGATTTAGATTCAGACATATTTGAAGTGGCAACTTCTCTAGTATCATTGTGATTTTCAAGTCGATGAAATGAAAAAGCGACAGACACATAATAAATTCATAAGATTTAATTAACGAGGGAGAAATTGACATTATAAGCATTATACAGTGTATTAGTACCAGGCGATCATAGTTGAAAAAGACTACTTAAGCGGCACGCATAGGGATGTCACAGAAAATTTTTGTTACAAATGAGATTTTTTTTTCAATTGAAGACCACTTTAACAAACAAAATGACCGTATTCATGCTCAAAGCTCTAAGGAAGCTTCCCAATTAGTCGACAGAGTATTAGCTATGAAGGAGTGACTGAGCCATACTTTTGTGAAAAAGTTATCAAAACATCGGCACAACTGTATCAAGATTCTTGAGAAGGTAGTGAAGCCCCTGAATTAGGGCTTCCAATCCCGCGGCCTGTATTCAATCTCGGCATTTGCGGGACTACGAATTTTCGATCCCGCGGGATCTCGGTATTTGCGGGCTCCTGCATATTGAAAATATGCACATTTTAAAACAATGAATTTATCAACTCCACAGTTATTTACGTACATATTACTATTAAAATGAGATCAATCAAATTATACTGTTTTTTTTTTCACAGAAAAAAAACAATTCTAAATAAAAAGCAAAACAAACAAATCTTTTTCAAAAAATACACAACATAAAATTACAAAATCAACCAAAAAAAAAACACATTTTTAACTGATAAATTATTAATTAATTATTAAGTTTTTCTGCTTTTAATATTAACTGAAAATGTTTGCGAAGGAAATACAACATTTCCAAATTGTCGTCTGCCAAACTACTTTACTCTATTGCCTGGCCAGAAAATGCCCTTTCTGCTTCCACACTTGTGGGCGGTATTCCTTTTAAGAATAAGAATGAAAGATTCATTCACGTACACACCCTTAAATTTTTATTCTATTCTAAAAGGATGTATCAATAAACATCACGAAAATACGAAACAGTTAATAACTTGAGTTATTAAGAATAATAATTCACGCAGATTATCCTATTTTGCATCGCATGCACGCTTATTTTCAGTCCCGCAAATCCCGCGGATCCCGCATCTCGCGGAATTGGAAAATGGTGCGGGATTGGAAGCCCTACCCTAAACAACACCATATTCAATAACCAAGCGCCGTCTTTCCAGCAAGACTCGGCGCCGGGTCACAAAACTCGGTCTACGCAGTCTTGGTTGGAAGTGTACGTTTCGGACTTCATCAGAGCTGAAGGCTGGTCGACTAGTCCCGATTTTAATCCGCTGGATTATGATTTATGGTCAGTTGTAGATAGTATGGCTTGCTCTAAGTGCCACGATAATTTGGAGTCCCTAAAAGTATCCGTACGATTGGCAGTGAAGAATTTTCCCATGGAAAAAGTGCGTGCTTGTATTGATAACTGGCGTCAATGTTTAAGAAGCCAATTTTTATATTTTAAATTGTGTTATATTTATGCATTAAAGTAACACACTGTAAAAGTAATAAATAATGTTATTTGCAATAGTATTTATGGCAAGACTAGGTATATGGTGATATTAATGTCTTTCATAGCGGTTGAAATCATGTGTCATCCTAGCAACATGTACCAGGACCTCATATGCAGCATAGAGGTACATGCACAATGCTCATCTTAAAATTATTATATAAGTACTGACCCATTGTTGTTATTCATTGGTGTTCGCTTAGGCCTGAGCTGTTGATGTGTTAATACATGTTTGTGCGCGCATGCGTAGTACAAAGCTTAAAAAGGCATCACATCAACCGTGGTGTTTTGTATACGTGTACATATTATACGTTCGTAGAGTTTTTTCATCATTTCTATTATAAAATTCTTCATCATTTTTGATGGTTTCACTTCTACTACGTGTGAATTGCACACATGTTTTTTTTATATTCATCCCCATTAATATACTTCATTCGTTATGTCACAACTGTACCGTTACAGTAACACTTTTATATTTCGCGCCTCCGATGAACGATGGTTGGCACTAGAATTTAGTGCAATGGCAACACTAGCTGCTATTCACGATGCTCTTAAAGGAAGTCAGAGCGAACGCACTCCGACGTGGCACCGACAAATAGCTGTCAACGTGACTTAAAAATCAACGGTTATAACGTAACGGTCGCGCGCGCGCCACATCTCCAAGATTCTATCAACCACGCGAGAATCCCTGTAGCTGGTGAAGAATCATCGAGTGTCAGTAGCAGTTCAAGGTACGTACGTGCATTGTTTTGTGATTGCTAATTTCGAAGTGCTAAGAATATCGTCATCGCCGCGACCCGCTCTCGCTTCTCGCCTCCTCGCGACTCAAGCACATCTCACTTATAATTATGTATGTAGTTACAAACCTACATTGGCTGACACCGACTCCAAAAATTACAATAATCCTAACTAGAATTAGATTGTATAAAAATACGCAATTATTTTTATACTCGTACTTTTTCGTGCATATGATATCTTTTTTTTCGCTGGTGATATAGTGACTCTTCTTCAATAAGGCTGTACTTAATTTTATTTTTGCTGTACTTAGTTTGGTATCAGTCACACTGGACATGGACTAGATTTTAAGAAACCGGTTCTTTGGAAAAAAAGACCGAGATACGACCTACCTACAATAACAATGGAAAAAAAACAAACCTACCTACAATAACAATGGAACTCATTAACGAGTTACAGGAAGGGTCCGATCTGTGGCAGAATTTCTGTCTGTAATCAAAAATAATCTTAAGGATATTATAAATGTGAGTGTGAGTGATAAACACACTCGTAGACCAGCTACGGGTCCTAAATTACTCCGTGGGCACCATATTTCAAAGTAAATATTTTCCCAAAATTGTGTGACGTGGACAGATGTAGAATGGAGCAAGGTTTTATTTTATGATGAAGGCAAAATATCTTAATTTGGTGCGGATCAACGTCGTAAACTAAGTACGTGCTAAGAAGACCAGGAGAGCGTAATGCAGAGATATGTTTTGAAGAAGTTACGCCGTACGGTACTCTGTCATGTTTTGAGCTGGCAAAAAATTGTACTGAGTAAGTTTTCGTAGAAAATGACTCTCTAAAAAGTGCTGCTGTGTTTACCGACGACAATACTAAAGCATACCGAGCGGGCGACGTAGACGCGTACTTAAGTGAATTCAGGATCCGCCGTTTAGATTGGCGAGCATGAAGTACCGACCTCAATCCCATTGAGCATCTATGGGACTTTTTAAAACAACGTGTTGGTACGACGTATACCTCAGCTTCATAGTACATCCAGGAGCTAAATAAATACTTTTGCTATTACGGCCGAATGGGAGCGTATTCCCCAAGAACTCATAAAAATCCGAACCAAAGCATGCCACGAAGAATGCCACTGCCAGCAGTTATTTCAGCCAGCTGAGGCCACGTAAAAGTCAATTTATGTTACCTTACTTTATTGTCAAAATAAGTAATTTTCTAAAAAATCAAAATAAAACAAATTAAGATTGACTTAATTTCTAAACAAAAGTATTTCACATCAGTATATAATATTTATTTTATTTTGTTGCAACAAATCCCTTTGAAAACTGTTAGTACTGAAAATACTAAACCAAAGTGTCAGTTTTTTGAAATAAAACTTCTTTAGGCGCGACTTGGGGGTAACTCAGAATTTCTTTTTGACGGAAGTAACGCTCAGTACAAAATTCAATTGAAATAACTTTTTAAGTCATTATAATTTAATGGTTTTTACAAAATATTTCAAATTGTTCAGTAATATTTTATAAAAATCTCCTGGTGTATAATTTCTTTATTTATTATTACTACCATTGCAATAAATAATATATAAGTTTTAAGAAATTTTCTGACATTTGCGACATTCGCTTATTTGTTTTTGGTTTCTTCGCCCATTATTAGGACAGGCAAAGCGTTCGAGCCCATACAGCCATATTTGTTAATATTCAATAACAATACTAATAATAATTTAACCTTCAAGATCTTACTATCAATTATTTTATTTAATGAGTGAAAATTTTAAACTGTGCTAATATTATAGTTGTATTATATTATAAATAGAGTATAAAATGAAAATAATAATCTGTCAAATAAATGGCAGAATCCTGGGAACATTTTACCTTTTCATCAATAAGAATAAAAGAGAAAATCAAGAACCTCATAATGATTTGACCTGTAAAGTAAGTATTTATTTTCTGATGAGTAATAATATCAAAAAAAAAAATTATAGCATTCTTTGTAAAATATATAAAATCTCACTTGATAAAATAATATTAATAAAGGCATTTATTTTATTTTAGGTAGAGAAAATGCCAACTTTGCTCCAAAGATCTAGTTATATCCTAAGCGTTTCCGAGAAAAAAATCTAACAATGCTCCTAGCTCTTCAGTAATACGTGAGTGCTAAGTTGCTAACACGGCTTCATTTCATGTATATATAATCTTAATATATATAAATTACGTGACACGTTGTTGGTCCGCGATGGATTCCTAAACTAATGAACGGATTTAAATGGGGATTACTTCATGGAGTGCAGTTTAGTCCAACTTGAGAAATAGGATAGTTTTTATTTCGATCTGGGACCATAGTTATTTTTATTTTCAATATTTGTTTTGTATGGACATATTTTCTATGAGAGAATTTAGTGACGCATGGTTTGACAGTACCACTGTGAAACAATTTCAACAACAGGGAGCATTTTTTACGAAATTAATCTTGATATTTTTGGCAAATTCCTATAAAACAGTAGTTATATTTTCTATCACCTACAGAACAACGTCTGTCGGGTCAGCTAGTTTAATATATTTATGCATCTGTTAATAATCCTAAAGTTAATTATTATCAAGTTTTACTTCAATCGCACGTAAGGGTTACACACACATACGATGTTTTAAAAGGAGCTTTTTATTTTATTTATTTTGTCCTCATATTTGTATTTCAATGAGTTACCCACTTTTGGGTAACTTTTATCTATTCACTTCAAAAATATTTAAAAACATTTATTAATAAAGTAACAATAAATTTAAATGCACGACAACAGTGCCGATGCATTTTCTGTTTTTGGAAGATTAGCTATACTTTAAAAACAACTTACAATAATTTAATGTTAAATCCAAGGACTCCAACGAAATATTTCTACAACTAACACACGAAACTTACAAATAAATATTATTTCACTTTAAGACAATGTACGACTTTATATAGTTACAACAAAATGCATGTACCTACAGAGCTGATCAAAGTAAAGTCTAGAGCGCGCCGTGACTTTTATCATCTATATTCAGTATTATCTTAACCTCATATTTTTCACCATCGTACTCTTAACTTCTCTGGTACGTCTGAAAATAGACAATATTAAAATAAAAAAACTATAACTCTCACGAAAACAGTTATGAAAAGTATCTCTCATAGTCATGTCATAAAATCCTTACTATATAACCATCCATAGGTTTAAATTAATTAAAGACTTGCGGGGGTTTGTGACTTTACCGCGTACCTAGATTTCGGCGTATAACTTCTTTAATATACCCTTTTATTGTACGCCGATTCAAAAGAAACAAATACTAAATGTTGCAGGGTAAACTTACCAGAAAATATGAATATATTAAAATCCCACTCAAAACGGCTTACAGGTTTCTGAAATAAGCACTAAAATGACAGATAAAAGTATTAAAAACCATGTTTATTAAGAAGAAATAGTAATATACTTACAAAAACTACCATCATATTTTGAGCAAAAAAGCAGCTACACGTGTAGGTGGTAGTACAAAAATGTTCGTAAAGAACATATTTCTATACATAGGCAGGTAGGTACTTTAAATACGACAAAAAACGACGGCTTATACCTCTTTATCCATACAAATTTTATTTAAATTCATTAGATTATTGGGGTTTAAAAGGTAGTTCCCTGCCTGAACAGTCACACAAACAGATAAGCTTCACTTCACACATAATATATCGATATTTTAAATAGTAGGCGCGCTCTATACCGTAATTAACTCTACATAGAACTCGGAACTATCATAGACGTAATGTGCGTCAATAACTTATTGATATTCATATTACTAAGGTCTAAGTAATAGTGAAGCCTAGTGGAAAACTTTATTTTGCTCTAGCAGATTCCCGCGACTTCGTCTGCGTCTGTGATAAAAATCTTTGTTTCTTAAAACATTAATAGCTTATAATATTACTATTTTTATTGAAGATATCACAATAACTTTTAGACAAGAGCCAACTGTTTTAACATAGAAATAAAACTAAGAAGACTTAATTTAAATCTATCCAGTAGACTTTCCGTGAAAAAAGTGAACAAATAAAAACCGTTATCATTTTATTTAAATACATAAAGAAAAAAACAAAAATTGCTTAAGCAACCGATTTTTTAGCCGATTCAGTGCAAGATAATCCTCTAAGCAAATAAAGTAATTGCTTAAAACATCACGTCTCGAAGGGCACCATATTTTTTTTTTTTACTTATGTACATGCAAAGCGGTAAAGGCTGTCCGAAAATATATTTGAAGCTTGAAGTTTTAGAGCTCTTTAGATATCCCTGGTGTTACCGGAGAATGTGGGCGGCTTCTCTTCCATAAAAAAATATTATCATGAATGAGCTGATTGTTAGTAATTCAGATTTTTTTTATGACAATAAGGGACGAGACGAGCAGTACGTTTAGTTGATGGTAATTGATACGCCCTGCCCATTACAATGCAGTGGACGCTCAGGATTCTTGAAAAACCTAAAAATTCTGAGCTAGAGAACTAGAATTGCGCTCGCTATCTTTAGACATAAGATGTTCTGTCTCATTTGCCCAGTAATTTCACTAGCTACGGTGCCCTTCAGTCCGAAACACAATAATGCTTACACATTACTGCTTCACTGTAGAAAAAGGCGCCGTTGTGGTTCCCATAAAAAAGCCGGCATCCTATGCAAAGGAGCCTTCCACTATACCGTGATAAATAATAAAAGTGTCAAGTTTTGACTTCTGCCGGAAATAATTCCCGAGTTTCTGACCATTTAAAGTAATTTGCCACACAACGAATTAATCATCAATAAATTAAATGAACTCATTTTTGATAATTTGATAAGAAGTATCTTATATTATGGAATTAATCTTTTGCCTGTGGCTCAGCCGAAGCGCAATTATAAAATTATCATGATAAGGAAGCTTGTTGGTATTTTATATTAAAATTCTTTTAACCACATACGTTCATATTTATAAGTCAGATGCAACAAAGATATCAACAAGGAAAACAGAAATTAAATTACAAACTGCTCTATAAATTGTTTACAATAAAGAAAAATAAACGTCATTTGGATGAATTTAAGCTCCGATGTGTTTTTCTACCCCAGCTCCGAATGCTTGGGACCCTGGGGTAATAAACATCCTAAAAAAAGGAAAAAAAAACAGAGTGTGTTGCATTGCAAATCTATTGCACTGACTTTGCGACCAGTGGGAGCCTCCCAGGACACACAGCACAGGAAGCCGGCTAGATTATGGGTACCACAACGGCGCCTAATTCTGCCGTGAAGCAATAATGTGTAAACAATACAGTGTTTCGGTCTGAAGGGCGCCGTAGCTAGTGAAATTACTGGGCAAATGAGACCTTACATCTAATGTCTCAAGGTGACGAGCGCAATTTTAGTGCCGCTCATAATTTTTGAGTTTTTCAAGAATCCTGAGCGGCACTGCATTGTACTGGGTGGGGCGTATCAATTACCATCAGCTGAGCGTCCTGCTCGTCTCGTCCCTTATTTTCATAAAAAGAAAAACAAAATTCTCCTGTAATTACATTATGTAGAATCGTTTAGTGGGTTTGCATTGTGAGCATTATTTTTGTAATTTTGTAGCAACCATGTGTATGCTATAACATGGTTCGTCATGCACACTAAAAATGCGAATGATGGCTGGTCCATGCGTCACCTGCTTGG
Source organism: Leptidea sinapis (assembly GCF_905404315.1). Taxonomy (NCBI): domain Eukaryota; kingdom Metazoa; phylum Arthropoda; class Insecta; order Lepidoptera; family Pieridae; genus Leptidea; species Leptidea sinapis. The sequence continues at coordinate 13,259,928 of NC_066271.1, read as the reverse complement.
ACATAACATATACAAGATTTATAAACGCAACCCTTGTAGAATAACATTGATATTGTACATATTTCTGAAGCGTCGGTGGTGCGGTTAAATCCTCGCCCGCCACGTACCAATGTGTTTTTCATATAGAACGTTTATTCGATATTTCGCGTCACAAGGTCGGCAACGCTCTTGTGATTCCTTCGGTTATTCAAGAAATTATAAGCCGCCGTAATCACATACCATCTGGTGACCTGAATGTGTACTCATTTGCCTTCCTCTACCATAAATACACTTAGTGCCTTATTCATAATAAAACGCTTTTCGAAGGTTTAAAGCTATATTAGTTAAATCGGTATTTTTAGCCTATCGAACGTTTGATAAAATTTCTTATTCATATTCGATAGATAAATCTCCCATAGCTAATACGTCTCTATAGTACGCAATGTTGCCATTACGTACAAAAAAACATAATTTTATTATTATTATTATTATTGTTTGGCTTGATGGCGTATCCTTTTAGATTTCGCCAATGACGAGTGTATATTTCAATGTCAACGGGTTGTCAGTTGTCAAAAGTCGATGTCAAAATAAGTTCAAACTTCAAAAATCAATGTTTTGAAGTCTGTCGGTTGTCAATATATGACGGATATCCAAAAACTTTGAGCGGGAAGCTATATATCACATTATTTAACGTCAAATACGAGACTGCTGATCGATGTTTTTGCGTTCGAGTGCTTAAAATAGGTTTATAAAAGGGTCCTAGCTAATAGTAGCTTTATCGAAGAAATAATGAGCGTTTTAGCTCTAATATGCGATTAAGAATACCATTTTTTACATAAATACATACATACATAAAATCACGCCTCTTTCCCGTAGGGGTAGGCAGAGACCACTTCTTTCCACTTGCTACGATCCTTACATACTTCTTTCGCTTCGTCCACTTTCATTATTGCTTTCATACATGCTCTCTGGTTTAGGGTACTCTTGACCTGGCCTTTTTTCAAGACGTCCCTGATTTGATCTTGAAACGTCCGCCTAGGTCTACCCTTTCCAACACTTTCATTCACACTGGCCTTATACACTTTCTTCGTCAATCGTTCTTCATTCATTCTCTCGACATGTCCAAACCATCTCAGCATACCTTTCTCAATTTTTGTCACAGCATCTTCTTTCAGACCACAACGTTTTCTTATCTCACTATTTCTTACCCTGTCACTCAGTGTAACTCCTATCATACTTCTCAACGCTCTCATCTCAACTGCATTTATTCTGCTTTCATGTTTCTTCTGCCATACCCAACTTTCACTTCCGTACATGAGTGTTGGAACCAACACCCCCTCATGCACAGCCAAGCGAGCCTTATTAGACACCTTCTGACTGTTCATAAAGGAGTGCAAAGCTCCATTCACCATGTTTCCTGCATTCACTCTTCTTTCAATATCACTCTCATACTTTCCATCTCTTGTAAATTTAGAACCTAGATACACAAACTCATTCACCTGTTCAATTTTTTCATCTCCAATCACGATATTGCAGTCTGTCACTACCTCATCTCTTTCAAGCACCATCACTTTCGTCTTCTTTACATTCATCTTCATTCCCTTTCTACCAAAAGCTCCATTCATAGTAGTTACCATCTCTTGCAACTCCTCGGCTGAAGATGCAAGTAATACTTGGTCATCAGCATAGAAAAAACATTTGACGAGTAACTCATTCATTCTCAAACCACTGTCATTCTCTTTTAAACCTGTCAAGCAATTGTTCATGAACAGATTAAACAGCCACGGTGACGCTACACATCCCTGTCTAACACCTTTTTCGATATTAAGCCATTCAGTGTATGCCCCGTTTATCCTTACACAAGCACTAGAATCTCTATAAAGAGATTGCAATGCTCGTATGAGAACACTGCTCACACCGCTCGTGGACAATCCTGACGGATGTTGTTCATGCACTTCCTCTCTTTCAAACAAACTTTCAAAATTCTCTTTCCATCTCTTTAGCACACATTCTTCTCCTCTTATAATGTTCCCATCTTGACTCCTGATTATACTGAGCTCCGAGGTAGACGTTTTTCCTCTGGCTGTTTTGATGGATTTCCAGAAGAACTTAATGTTTGACTGGAAATCTTCAGTGAGCCTCCTATCAAAATCATCCTTTCGTTCTTCTTTCTTTCTAGACACAACTGCTTTCGCTGCTGATTTCAATCTTTTATACTTCGTTCTTGCTTCCTTTATCTCGTCATCCGTTGCCTTTTGTACTTTTTGGGTAGCTTTTGTTGCTAAACAATCCAACCAAGCTTTCTTCTTTTCTTGCACCGCCATTTGTACCTCTTTATCCATCCACAAATTATAGTTCTTTCTTCCTTTCCTTCTTTTAGCCACCCCGCATACCTCAACAGCAACATTCACGACCCCTTTCTTAAATGTCTCCCACAAATCTTCAATCACACCTATCTCTTCTATGCCTTTAAAACTTTCTTTCAGTTTCTCTACATACTCGTCTTTCCTTTCTTTTTCTTGTAGATTTTCCACTTTTACTCTGTCCAAAACACTCGTAGGCTCAGCTCGTCGGTGTCGCCAACGTTTAAAAAGGCCGCGCATTCGGGCTATGACCAGGAAGTGGTCTGTGTCGAGGCCTACACCGCGGTATGCCCGAGCATCTAGTCCTTTCTTTCTCAGTCTTTCATCTACAATTACAAAATCAATCATACTTCTAGACTCACCCTCATCTCTTGTATACAAATGGATCTTTTTGTGGTTAAACATTGTGCTGGCCACGCAAAGATTCCATTCCAAGCATACTTCAAGCAGGCTTTTCCCATTTTCATTCACTCTCTCGTCCCCAAACGTACCCAGAACTCCTTCATACCCATCACGCTTTACTCCAACCCACCCATTAAAATTCCCTAACATCACGATCCGTTCATTTTCTCCGCATTTATTCAAGACCTCTCTCATACTGTCCCAAAATTCCTCTCTCTCTTTTTTGGCTTTTAATGACCCACCTCCGCACAGATCCGTCGGTGCATAGACCCCAAGGATAAACTTTTTTACCATTTGATACCATTTTTTAATAAGCATATATTAGCGATGTTTTAAATCTCCGCTAAGTCATTATGAATAAGAAAGTTAATATATATGTAAAGAAAACACATTCCTATTTTCTTAATTACCTTATGAATTTTACCACAGTGCCTAAAGGAATGTCAAAGCATTTATGAATGTGTTGTCAATGTCAGTGACTTGTGTCTAATCTGTATTTTAAAGTTTTATCACATTTTACAAACTTGGAGAGAGGTAAAATAGAAAAGATTAGAATTGAAAGTTGAAACTATCAATATTAATTAATAAGGAGTTGGCGTATTTAAAGAATAAACTTTAATGTCGTTTCTTTTATTATTTCAGGTTTGTTTTAATATGGTGATGTCATAAATTAAGTGTGTTAAAAACTATAAAGCATAATAAATCTTTTATTATTTCAGAGCAACACATTATCGTTTTATTAATTGGCCGATCCTAAAAACTATCATTATAAAACGACATTTTTGTTTGTAAAAGTCGATTGGAAATGGAGAAACTACGTTTTGAATTTACACTGTTGCCTGGAAGTGATGGAAAATCAAACATAACTTCTATAACCTCAATAGCCACGATGGATAATAAAGTATATAAAATACCGGAAGAGTTACAGTCAGCCAGTCTTCATAAAGAAATTGTGAAAACACCTGCGTATATCAAAGTAAAAAATAGTTTAAAAAAAAGGTACCAGTCAAGAAGAATATGGATGACAATGAACACTGACAAAAGAACTCGAAAAGACCTACAAAGATGAGGATGGTAATTTACAATTTGGGGATCTATATCTAGAAGAAATCAGCCAAGAAACACTTGCTACTCAGAAAACAGAAACAGGTTCATTAGAAAAGCTAGTAAAAATCAGAGCTTAAAACATATTGCTAAAAGTTTGTGATTGATAAATTCACAAGTAAACATTCCAATGCAAACCAATGGATTGAATTGTTTGAAAAAGAATGCATGCGGTTTGATGTGACAACAGATGAAAAAAAAATTGAAATATTCAGGTTATTTCTGTATAAAAGTTGTGTAGATTGATAGTTCAATGATCATAAAATTAACCATGAACTCGGAATGGTTGACATGGAAAAACAAATTCTGTGAGACATTCGCAAATAAGGGATGGAACCCAGTCACATATGCATTATTATTTAAATACAAAGAAGGTTCATTATTGGATTACGCTATGAGGAAAGAAAAACTTTTACTGGAAATGAGAAGAACAATTTACACAGGTACTTTGGTGGATCTTATTGCAGCGGGTTTACCAGAATTTATAGTTAATAGGATTGATAGGGAAGTGTTGCAAGACACAGTGGATCTGTTCAATGAAGTGAGCAAGTATGAACATATGGTAAATAAAAGAGTTTTTTTGAATAAGAAAAGATATGAATATCCTAAAATTAATACTAAAAATGAACATAAATACCCATGCAAGATTTGTGAACACTTAAATAAAGGCACTCGGTACCACGCTGAAACTATATGTTGGTTTAGAACAAAAGAGGATGATAAGTTAAAGAAAAATTTTATCAAACATGTAAACAATTCGGTGATTGAAGCTGAGTTAAATGAAACCGATCAAAAAAACTAATAAAATTGCTAAAATTAAAAGGAAAAAGACACATTTTGAATAAAGCTAATTTAGTAACAATTAATGGTGTTAAAAAGACAAGTGGTTTGACGAATTTGAAAATAAAAATTTTTGAACTAGAAAAAAATGTTGATGTTTACATAATCGATGAACAAAACTTTAATTATGATTTTTTGATTGGATTAGACATAATAAAAATGTTTAAACTTATTCAAAATGAAGACTAACAATAACACAAAATCAATTTAGTATTGAAACAAAAAAAAATTAAAGAGGTTTTGAAAAATATACAAGACAAGAATAACATTACTAGAGAACACAAAATAAATTTCAACAAACATGTTAAAGAAGAAGATTTTGAATTAAAGATAGATCACTTAAATCAATATCAACAAAACAAAATAGATACACTGATTTACAAATATAAATCAGTTTTTGCAAAAGATAAGTATGATGTTGGTACTGTTAATGGATATGAAGCGAGAATAGATTTATTAGTTGACAAATATTGTAATAAGAGGCCCTATAGATGCACTATAGAAGATAAAAAAGAAATAGAGAACCAAATAGGAAAATTACTGGATAATAAACTCATAGAAGAATCATATAGTCCATTTGCTGCACCGGTTACATTGGCATTTAAAAAAGAGGAGAACAGAAAATCCAGGCTATGTATTGACTTCAGAGACTTGAACAAAATAGTTGTGCCTCAGGCTCAACCTTTCCATTAATTGAAGACCTAGTTGTAAGAACTAGAAATTGCAATTTTTTTTCAACATTAGATATTAACTCTGCTTTTTGGTCCATCCCTTTACGAATCAAAGATAGAAAAAAGACGGGATTTGTAACACAAGATGGCCACTTTCAGTGGACATGCCTACCATTTGGGCTGAAGACATCACCTGCAATTTTTCAGAGAATATTAAGTAACATATTGAGAAAGTATAAACTTACAGATTTTACAGTTAATTTCATTGATGATTTACTTATTTATTCTGAAACATTCCAAGACCACATTAATCATTTAACTAAGTTGTTACAGGCGATCAAAACCGAAGGTTTCAGGTTAAAATTTACCAAATGCACATTTGCATCAAACTCTGTCAAATACCTGGGTCACATAATACAGAATAATTCTGTGAAACCACTCAAAGATAACCTAATTTCTATAAAGGACTTTCCAGTTCCATGAACACAAAAGAATGTAAGACAATTTCTGGGAAAAATAAACTTTTACCATGAGTATATACAAAAAAGGGCAATAATACTTGAACCATTGCATCATTTACTCAGGAAAAATCAAAAATTTGTTTGGTCAGACAAATGCCAAAAAATATTTGACATGATAAAAAACTTGCTATGCTCTCAACCAGTTCTAGAAATATTTGACCAACATTTGCCAATCAACATCTATACTGATGCTTCTATAGAAGGCATTGGAGCAATTTTAAAACAGATACAGCCTGATGGAAGAGAAAAACCAGTTGCATACTTTTCAAAAAAACTAAATGAAGCCCAGAAGAAAAAGAAGGCAATATACTTAGAATGTTTAGCTATCAAGGAAGCACTGAGATACTGGCAGTACTGGCTAATAGGTAAATCATTTACAGTTTATTCAGATCACAAACCACTAGAAAATATGAATCTGAAATCTAGAACTGATGAAGAGCTGGGTGATTTGATGTATTATGTTTCTCAATATGATTTTAAAATTAAGTATGCTCCAGGAAAACAAAATTTGGAAGCAGACTGTCTAAGCAGAAATCCAGTATTAGAGTCTGAAGAAAATACAGATGAACAATTAAAAGTTGTTAACTTTGTTAAACTCAAAGATATTTTAACAGATCAAAAAAACAATGAAGAAATACAAAATCAAAAAAGCAAATTGATTGAAAAGAACATGGTCTACTTAAAGAGGATCAAGAAAAAAGAAAAAATTATTCTATCAGAACAATTCAGCATTAAATTATTGGAAAATATACATAAAAACCTGTGCCATATTGGAATTGGACAAATGCAGAAAACAATTAGTCCACACTATGTGGCCAAAAATTTGATGATAAACATCAAAAAAGTTCGTAGTAATTGTGAAATTTGTATTAAAAATAAATCAAGAGGACGTGACAAATTTGGACTTATGTCTCATTTGGGCCCAGCCAAAAAGCCTTTCGAAATAATGTCTATAGACACAATTGGTGGCTTCGGGGGCTCAATATCAACAAAGAAATTTCTTCATCTCTTAGTAGATCACTTTACAATCTTGTAATTTACATATCTATGCATTTATTCTAACATCAAAAACGCAGACGGCAGACGATTTTGTAAAACTAGTCATGAACATATCAGAGGTGGAGAATATTGGCATGCTTCTCACTGACCAGTATCCAGGAATAAATTCGAAAGAATTCAAGAAATTCTTAAAAGACAAGAGAATCCCAATTGTCTTTACAGCAGTAAATGCCCCATTCTCAAATGGCTTAATCAAACACTAGTAAACAAAATCAGATGTAAAATAAATGGGGAAAAAAAAGGGGAAAAGAGAGCATGGACAACAATAGCTATGAATGTGTAAATATATATAATAACACTACACATTCAGTCACTGGCTTTTCACCAAGATATCTTTTATATGGAACAGATGTTAATATTTTACCAAACGAATTAAAGCAAGAGATATCCAATAGTGATTGGATAGGGGACAGAAAAACAGCACTAGAAAACACAATAAAGTCACACAACTACAACAAAACACTATTTGATAAAAATCGAAAACACTATGAATTTAATGTGGGAGACATGGTTTATGTGGAAAATGGAAATAAGCTGAACAGGAAGAAATTAGATGAACTAAAAATTGGACCTTATGAAATAAAAGAAAAAATATCAAACTCAATTTACAAAATTGATACAGGGCACAGAAAAACTGAATTAAACCTTTTTCATGTTACAAAACTTATACCAGTCCCTACATTAGATGTTTAAGGTGCTGCTGGATTTGAGAAAATTGGGAATTTTCTTTTCTGGGATGTAAAGAAAACACATTCCTATTTTCTTAATTACCTTTAATATGAATTTTACCACAGTGCCTAAAGGAATGTCAAAGCATTTATGAATGTGTTGTCAATGTCAGTGACTTGTGTCTAATCTGTGTTTTAAAGTTTTATCACATTTTACAAACTTGGAGGTTAGAGGTAAAATAGAAAAGATTAGAATTGAAAGTTGAAACTATCAATATTAATTAATAAGGAGTTGGCGTATTTAAAGAATAAACTTTAATGTCGTTTCTTTTATTATTTCAGGTTTGTTTTAATATGGTGATGTCATAAATTAAGTGTGTTAAAAACTATAAAGCATAATAAATCTTTTATTATTTCAGAGCAACACATTATCGTTTTATTAATTGGCCGATCCTAAAAACTATCATTATAAAACGACATTTTTGTTTGTAAAAGTCGATTGGAAATGGAGAAACTACGTTTTGAATTTACACTGTTGCCTGGAAGTGATGGAAAATCAAACATAACTTCTATAACCTCAATAGCCACGATGGATAATAAAGTATATAAAATACCGGAAGAGTTACAGTCAGCCAGTCTTCATAAAGAAATTGTGAAAACACCTGCGTATATCAAAGTAAAAAATAGTTTAAAAAAAAGGTACCAGTCAAGAAGAATATGGATGACAATGAACACTGACAAAAGAACTCGAAAAGACCTACAAAGATGAGGATGGTAATTTACAATTTGGGGATCTATATCTAGAAGAAATCAGCCAAGAAACACTTGCTACTCAGAAAACAGAAACAGGTTCATTAGAAAAGCTAGTAAAAATCAGAGCTTAAAACATATTGCTAAAAGTTTGTGATTGATAAATTCACAAGTAAACATTCCAATGCAAACCAATGGATTGAATTGTTTGAAAAAGAATGCATGCGGTTTGATGTGACAACAGATGAAAAAAAAATTGAAATATTCAGGTTATTTCTGTATAAAAGTTGTGTAGATTGATAGTTCAATGATCATAAAATTAACCATGAACTCGGAATGGTTGACATGGAAAAACAAATTCTGTGAGACATTCGCAAATAAGGGATGGAACCCAGTCACATATGCATTATTATTTAAATACAAAGAAGGTTCATTATTGGATTACGCTATGAGGAAAGAAAAACTTTTACTGGAAATGAGAAGAACAATTTACACAGGTACTTTGGTGGATCTTATTGCAGCGGGTTTACCAGAATTTATAGTTAATAGGATTGATAGGGAAGTGTTGCAAGACACAGTGGATCTGTTCAATGAAGTGAGCAAGTATGAACATATGGTAAATAAAAGAGTTTTTTTGAATAAGAAAAGATATGAATATCCTAAAATTAATACTAAAAATGAACATAAATACCCATGCAAGATTTGTGAACACTTAAATAAAGGCACTCGGTACCACGCTGAAACTATATGTTGGTTTAGAACAAAAGAGGATGATAAGTTAAAGAAAAATTTTATCAAACATGTAAACAATTCGGTGATTGAAGCTGAGTTAAATGAAACCGATCAAAAAAACTAATAAAATTGCTAAAATTAAAAGGAAAAAGACACATTTTGAATAAAGCTAATTTAGTAACAATTAATGGTGTTAAAAAGACAAGTGGTTTGACGAATTTGAAAATAAAAATTTTTGAACTAGAAAAAAATGTTGATGTTTACATAATCGATGAACAAAACTTTAATTATGATTTTTTGATTGGATTAGACATAATAAAAATGTTTAAACTTATTCAAAATGAAGACTAACAATAACACAAAATCAATTTAGTATTGAAACAAAAAAAAATTAAAGAGGTTTTGAAAAATATACAAGACAAGAATAACATTACTAGAGAACACAAAATAAATTTCAACAAACATGTTAAAGAAGAAGATTTTGAATTAAAGATAGATCACTTAAATCAATATCAACAAAACAAAATAGATACACTGATTTACAAATATAAATCAGTTTTTGCAAAAGATAAGTATGATGTTGGTACTGTTAATGGATATGAAGCGAGAATAGATTTATTAGTTGACAAATATTGTAATAAGAGGCCCTATAGATGCACTATAGAAGATAAAAAAGAAATAGAGAACCAAATAGGAAAATTACTGGATAATAAACTCATAGAAGAATCATATAGTCCATTTGCTGCACCGGTTACATTGGCATTTAAAAAAGAGGAGAACAGAAAATCCAGGCTATGTATTGACTTCAGAGACTTGAACAAAATAGTTGTGCCTCAGGCTCAACCTTTCCATTAATTGAAGACCTAGTTGTAAGAACTAGAAATTGCAATTTTTTTTCAACATTAGATATTAACTCTGCTTTTTGGTCCATCCCTTTACGAATCAAAGATAGAAAAAAGACGGGATTTGTAACACAAGATGGCCACTTTCAGTGGACATGCCTACCATTTGGGCTGAAGACATCACCTGCAATTTTTCAGAGAATATTAAGTAACATATTGAGAAAGTATAAACTTACAGATTTTACAGTTAATTTCATTGATGATTTACTTATTTATTCTGAAACATTCCAAGACCACATTAATCATTTAACTAAGTTGTTACAGGCGATCAAAACCGAAGGTTTCAGGTTAAAATTTACCAAATGCACATTTGCATCAAACTCTGTCAAATACCTGGGTCACATAATACAGAATAATTCTGTGAAACCACTCAAAGATAACCTAATTTCTATAAAGGACTTTCCAGTTCCATGAACACAAAAGAATGTAAGACAATTTCTGGGAAAAATAAACTTTTACCATGAGTATATACAAAAAAGGGCAATAATACTTGAACCATTGCATCATTTACTCAGGAAAAATCAAAAATTTGTTTGGTCAGACAAATGCCAAAAAATATTTGACATGATAAAAAACTTGCTATGCTCTCAACCAGTTCTAGAAATATTTGACCAACATTTGCCAATCAACATCTATACTGATGCTTCTATAGAAGGCATTGGAGCAATTTTAAAACAGATACAGCCTGATGGAAGAGAAAAACCAGTTGCATACTTTTCAAAAAAACTAAATGAAGCCCAGAAGAAAAAGAAGGCAATATACTTAGAATGTTTAGCTATCAAGGAAGCACTGAGATACTGGCAGTACTGGCTAATAGGTAAATCATTTACAGTTTATTCAGATCACAAACCACTAGAAAATATGAATCTGAAATCTAGAACTGATGAAGAGCTGGGTGATTTGATGTATTATGTTTCTCAATATGATTTTAAAATTAAGTATGCTCCAGGAAAACAAAATTTGGAAGCAGACTGTCTAAGCAGAAATCCAGTATTAGAGTCTGAAGAAAATACAGATGAACAATTAAAAGTTGTTAACTTTGTTAAACTCAAAGATATTTTAACAGATCAAAAAAACAATGAAGAAATACAAAATCAAAAAAGCAAATTGATTGAAAAGAACATGGTCTACTTAAAGAGGATCAAGAAAAAAGAAAAAATTATTCTATCAGAACAATTCAGCATTAAATTATTGGAAAATATACATAAAAACCTGTGCCATATTGGAATTGGACAAATGCAGAAAACAATTAGTCCACACTATGTGGCCAAAAATTTGATGATAAACATCAAAAAAGTTCGTAGTAATTGTGAAATTTGTATTAAAAATAAATCAAGAGGACGTGACAAATTTGGACTTATGTCTCATCTGGGCCCAGCCAAAAAGCCTTTCGAAATAATGTCTATAGACACAATTGGTGGCTTCGGGGGCTCAATATCAACAAAGAAATTTCTTCATCTCTTAGTAGATCACTTTACAATCTTGTAATTTACATATCTATGCATTTATTCTAACATCAAAAACGCAGACGGCAGACGATTTTGTAAAACTAGTCATGAACATATCAGAGGTGGAGAATATTGGCATGCTTCTCACTGACCAGTATCCAGGAATAAATTCGAAAGAATTCAAGAAATTCTTAAAAGACAAGAGAATCCCAATTGTCTTTACAGCAGTAAATGCCCCATTCTCAAATGGCTTAATCAAACACTAGTAAACAAAATCAGATGTAAAATAAATGGGGAAAAAAAAGGGGAAAAGAGAGCATGGACAACAATAGCTATGAATGTGTAAATATATATAATAACACTACACATTCAGTCACTGGCTTTTCACCAAGATATCTTTTATATGGAACAGATGTTAATATTTTACCAAACGAATTAAAGCAAGAGATATCCAATAGTGATTGGATAGGGGACAGAAAAACAGCACTAGAAAACACAATAAAGTCACACAACTACAACAAAACACTATTTGATAAAAATCGAAAACACTATGAATTTAATGTGGGAGACATGGTTTATGTGGAAAATGGAAATAAGCTGAACAGGAAGAAATTAGATGAACTAAAAATTGGACCTTATGAAATAAAAGAAAAAATATCAAACTCAATTTACAAAATTGATACAGGGCACAGAAAAACTGAATTAAACCTTTTTCATGTTACAAAACTTATACCAGTCCCTACATTAGATGTTTAAGGTGCTGCTGGATTTGAGAAAATTGGGAATTTTCTTTTCTGGGATGTAAAGAAAACACATTCCTATTTTCTTAATTACCTTTAATATGAATTTTACCACAGTGCCTAAAGGAATGTCAAAGCATTTATGAATGTGTTGTCAATGTCAGTGACTTGTGTCTAATCTGTGTTTTAAAGTTTTATCACATTTTACAAACTTGGAGAGAGGTAAAATAGAAAAGATTAGAATTGAAAGTTGAAACTATCAATATTAATTAATAAGGAGTTGGCGTATTTAAAGAATAAACTTTAATGTCGTTTCTTTTATTATTTCAGGTTTGTTTTAATATGGTGATGTCATAAATTAAGTGTGTTAAAAACTATAAAGCATAATAAATCTTTTATTATTTCAGAGCAACACATTATCGTTTTATTAATTGGCCGATCCTAAAAACTATCATTATAAAACGACATTTTTGTTTGTAAAAGTCGATTGGAAATGGAGAAACTACGTTTTGAATTTACACTGTTGCCTGGAAGTGATGGAAAATCAAACATAACTTCTATAACCTCAATAGCCACGATGGATAATAAAGTATATAAAATACCGGAAGAGTTACAGTCAGCCAGTCTTCATAAAGAAATTGTGAAAACACCTGCGTATATCAAAGTAAAAAATAGTTTAAAAAAAAGGTACCAGTCAAGAAGAATATGGATGACAATGAACACTGACAAAAGAACTCGAAAAGACCTACAAAGATGAGGATGGTAATTTACAATTTGGGGATCTATATCTAGAAGAAATCAGCCAAGAAACACTTGCTACTCAGAAAACAGAAACAGGTTCATTAGAAAAGCTAGTAAAAATCAGAGCTTAAAACATATTGCTAAAAGTTTGTGATTGATAAATTCACAAGTAAACATTCCAATGCAAACCAATGGATTGAATTGTTTGAAAAAGAATGCATGCGGTTTGATGTGACAACAGATGAAAAAAAAATTGAAATATTCAGGTTATTTCTGTATAAAAGTTGTGTAGATTGATAGTTCAATGATCATAAAATTAACCATGAACTCGGAATGGTTGACATGGAAAAACAAATTCTGTGAGACATTCGCAAATAAGGGATGGAACCCAGTCACATATGCATTATTATTTAAATACAAAGAAGGTTCATTATTGGATTACGCTATGAGGAAAGAAAAACTTTTACTGGAAATGAGAAGAACAATTTACACAGGTACTTTGGTGGATCTTATTGCAGCGGGTTTACCAGAATTTATAGTTAATAGGATTGATAGGGAAGTGTTGCAAGACACAGTGGATCTGTTCAATGAAGTGAGCAAGTATGAACATATGGTAAATAAAAGAGTTTTTTTGAATAAGAAAAGATATGAATATCCTAAAATTAATACTAAAAATGAACATAAATACCCATGCAAGATTTGTGAACACTTAAATAAAGGCACTCGGTACCACGCTGAAACTATATGTTGGTTTAGAACAAAAGAGGATGATAAGTTAAAGAAAAATTTTATCAAACATGTAAACAATTCGGTGATTGAAGCTGAGTTAAATGAAACCGATCAAAAAAACTAATAAAATTGCTAAAATTAAAAGGAAAAAGACACATTTTGAATAAAGCTAATTTAGTAACAATTAATGGTGTTAAAAAGACAAGTGGTTTGACGAATTTGAAAATAAAAATTTTTGAACTAGAAAAAAATGTTGATGTTTACATAATCGATGAACAAAACTTTAATTATGATTTTTTGATTGGATTAGACATAATAAAAATGTTTAAACTTATTCAAAATGAAGACTAACAATAACACAAAATCAATTTAGTATTGAAACAAAAAAAAATTAAAGAGGTTTTGAAAAATATACAAGACAAGAATAACATTACTAGAGAACACAAAATAAATTTCAACAAACATGTTAAAGAAGAAGATTTTGAATTAAAGATAGATCACTTAAATCAATATCAACAAAACAAAATAGATACACTGATTTACAAATATAAATCAGTTTTTGCAAAAGATAAGTATGATGTTGGTACTGTTAATGGATATGAAGCGAGAATAGATTTATTAGTTGACAAATATTGTAATAAGAGGCCCTATAGATGCACTATAGAAGATAAAAAAGAAATAGAGAACCAAATAGGAAAATTACTGGATAATAAACTCATAGAAGAATCATATAGTCCATTTGCTGCACCGGTTACATTGGCATTTAAAAAAGAGGAGAACAGAAAATCCAGGCTATGTATTGACTTCAGAGACTTGAACAAAATAGTTGTGCCTCAGGCTCAACCTTTCCATTAATTGAAGACCTAGTTGTAAGAACTAGAAATTGCAATTTTTTTTCAACATTAGATATTAACTCTGCTTTTTGGTCCATCCCTTTACGAATCAAAGATAGAAAAAAGACGGGATTTGTAACACAAGATGGCCACTTTCAGTGGACATGCCTACCATTTGGGCTGAAGACATCACCTGCAATTTTTCAGAGAATATTAAGTAACATATTGAGAAAGTATAAACTTACAGATTTTACAGTTAATTTCATTGATGATTTACTTATTTATTCTGAAACATTCCAAGACCACATTAATCATTTAACTAAGTTGTTACAGGCGATCAAAACCGAAGGTTTCAGGTTAAAATTTACCAAATGCACATTTGCATCAAACTCTGTCAAATACCTGGGTCACATAATACAGAATAATTCTGTGAAACCACTCAAAGATAACCTAATTTCTATAAAGGACTTTCCAGTTCCATGAACACAAAAGAATGTAAGACAATTTCTGGGAAAAATAAACTTTTACCATGAGTATATACAAAAAAGGGCAATAATACTTGAACCATTGCATCATTTACTCAGGAAAAATCAAAAATTTGTTTGGTCAGACAAATGCCAAAAAATATTTGACATGATAAAAAACTTGCTATGCTCTCAACCAGTTCTAGAAATATTTGACCAACATTTGCCAATCAACATCTATACTGATGCTTCTATAGAAGGCATTGGAGCAATTTTAAAACAGATACAGCCTGATGGAAGAGAAAAACCAGTTGCATACTTTTCAAAAAAACTAAATGAAGCCCAGAAGAAAAAGAAGGCAATATACTTAGAATGTTTAGCTATCAAGGAAGCACTGAGATACTGGCAGTACTGGCTAATAGGTAAATCATTTACAGTTTATTCAGATCACAAACCACTAGAAAATATGAATCTGAAATCTAGAACTGATGAAGAGCTGGGTGATTTGATGTATTATGTTTCTCAATATGATTTTAAAATTAAGTATGCTCCAGGAAAACAAAATTTGGAAGCAGACTGTCTAAGCAGAAATCCAGTATTAGAGTCTGAAGAAAATACAGATGAACAATTAAAAGTTGTTAACTTTGTTAAACTCAAAGATATTTTAACAGATCAAAAAAACAATGAAGAAATACAAAATCAAAAAAGCAAATTGATTGAAAAGAACATGGTCTACTTAAAGAGGATCAAGAAAAAAGAAAAAATTATTCTATCAGAACAATTCAGCATTAAATTATTGGAAAATATACATAAAAACCTGTGCCATATTGGAATTGGACAAATGCAGAAAACAATTAGTCCACACTATGTGGCCAAAAATTTGATGATAAACATCAAAAAAGTTCGTAGTAATTGTGAAATTTGTATTAAAAATAAATCAAGAGGACGTGACAAATTTGGACTTATGTCTCATTTGGGCCCAGCCAAAAAGCCTTTCGAAATAATGTCTATAGACACAATTGGTGGCTTCGGGGGCTCAATATCAACAAAGAAATTTCTTCATCTCTTAGTAGATCACTTTACAATCTTGTAATTTACATATCTATGCATTTATTCTAACATCAAAAACGCAGACGGCAGACGATTTTGTAAAACTAGTCATGAACATATCAGAGGTGGAGAATATTGGCATGCTTCTCACTGACCAGTATCCAGGAATAAATTCGAAAGAATTCAAGAAATTCTTAAAAGACAAGAGAATCCCAATTGTCTTTACAGCAGTAAATGCCCCATTCTCAAATGGCTTAATCAAACACTAGTAAACAAAATCAGATGTAAAATAAATGGGGAAAAAAAAGGGGAAAAGAGAGCATGGACAACAATAGCTATGAATGTGTAAATATATATAATAACACTACACATTCAGTCACTGGCTTTTCACCAAGATATCTTTTATATGGAACAGATGTTAATATTTTACCAAACGAATTAAAGCAAGAGATATCCAATAGTGATTGGATAGGGGACAGAAAAACAGCACTAGAAAACACAATAAAGTCACACAACTACAACAAAACACTATTTGATAAAAATCGAAAACACTATGAATTTAATGTGGGAGACATGGTTTATGTGGAAAATGGAAATAAGCTGAACAGGAAGAAATTAGATGAACTAAAAATTGGACCTTATGAAATAAAAGAAAAAATATCAAACTCAATTTACAAAATTGATACAGGGCACAGAAAAACTGAATTAAACCTTTTTCATGTTACAAAACTTATACCAGTCCCTACATTAGATGTTTAAGGTGCTGCTGGATTTGAGAAAATTGGGAATTTTCTTTTCTGGGATGTAAAGAAAACACATTCCTATTTTCTTAATTACCTTTAATATGAATTTTACCACAGTGCCTAAAGGAATGTCAAAGCATTTATGAATGTGTTGTCAATGTCAGTGACTTGTGTCTAATCTGTGTTTTAAAGTTTTATCACATTTTACAAACTTGGAGGTTAGAGGTAAAATAGAAAAGATTAGAATTGAAAGTTGAAACTATCAATATTAATTAATAAGGAGTTGGCGTATTTAAAGAATAAACTTTAATGTCGTTTCTTTTATTATTTCAGGTTTGTTTTAATATGGTGATGTCATAAATTAAGTGTGTTAAAAACTATAAAGCATAATAAATCTTTTATTATTTCAGAGCAACACATTATCGTTTTATTAATTGGCCGATCCTCAAAACTATCATTATATATATACAAAAAAAATCTGAAAAACAAAATTTTATTAACGATGCGGGACTCGAACCCACGACCTCCGGCGTTCCGTGCCGGTGCTCTAACCAACTGAGCTAACCGTTGGAGTGACGTATCGTCAAAAAATCTTGTATGCTTTGTTTAACTCTCGGGTTGTGGCTTCATCTATAGGATCTACTTTACAGTTGATAACCTGCTCAACCCCAATATTTGCAAATTAAGAAATTGACTTGAGATGTTGCTCTTGTAAATCTAAACAATATGTTTTATTTTTAAAGTGATAACCCTCACATCTAGGATTAGTACACAAATAAAATTTGAAATATAATATTTTATGAACGATGCGGGACCCGAACCCACGAACTCTGGCGTTCCGTGCCGGTGCTCTAACCAACTGAGCTAATCGTTCGAGTGACGTATCGTCATAAAATCTTGTATGCTTTGTTCAACTCTCACTTAATTCAACTTAATATATAGTCAAAAATCTAAAAGCCAAAACTGTCAGCAGACCACATGATGAGGTATGGAGTAAAAATAAACGGCACTTTTGAGGGATACCTTGAGATGTGATTTAAAATACGAATCGCAACGAATACCAAGTCTTAGATCATTTATTCGTCTAGATAGACTATGATAGCTGTGAAAACGTCTAAGAAAATTGAGTGAACTAAACTCTACTTTGAGCAATCCACGCACACTAACGTAGATTGACACGCACACTAAACTAATATTCCTGGCCTATTTTTATGGGTTATCTTACAGCAGGAGACTCTATTTAGACGTATAAATTATCTAAGATTTAAATATTTTTACACCGCGCCAACGTTTCGTAAGTTCACTCAATGAAACCTTCATTGATGTTGAAGATGAATAAACCACGACCTTCGACTGTTTTTCAGCAACAATTGACATTTTGAACCTTTGTGAACGTCATAGGCTCATAATAACAAAAACACGGAGAAATCTAACTAGTGCGTCAAACGTTCTATACAGTGGAAACTTTATGAATAATAACTATTTCAAATCAAATCAACTTTATTTGCGAGATAAGGTAATAATAAGATGTTGTTGGCTTATAATTGACAGCTGCTCTTATCCTAACCCATAAGGCATGCAAACTTATAGTGGAATACATACTCAGTTCACAGTATACAGTAACAATTATAATATACTGTACTATACTAAAAAAGATACACATCCCAAGCAAACTTAGATTAACATCAATCATACAATAGTTATTATTTCATAGGCTTATTCATTTTAATTTATAATATAATGTCATTAGCTACACAATGATGTTGAATTCAGTCGAAGTTGGTCCCATGCAAAAGATGCTGTTTCGATACAACTCTGTTCTGGACTTCAAAGGTCGTAATTTGTTGTCGTTTCGTTTCAAAATTACGGTTTCATATTTATTGATATTATTCTTTACCATAACTGCTACTTTATAAATATATATTGATGGCATGCTAAGAATATTTAAATGAATAAAGTGAGGTTTACATGATTCGATTGCTTTTAGTGAGCAGACAGATCTGACACATTTCTTTTAAGCTTTGAATACTTCATAAATCCCTGGAGCATTCCCCCAGAATAGTATCCCATATCTCAGAGTGCTGTCTACATACGCATGATATGCTGCTAACACCGCAGTCATATCAACTACTTTCTTCAACATATGTAGAGCAAATGAGAACCTATTTAGTTTTTTAATGACATAATCAATGTGTGTTCTCCATGACAGATTGTGGTCAAGATAAATGCCCAAGAATTTTGTGGACTTCTCTTCGTTAATCGCTTTACCGTCATAATTTTTTGTAAGCAAATGTCGTCATGCATGTTTTATTTAGATTGATTTTTAGATTATTATAATTTAATTTCATTTTATAAATATTATTGATATCATTGTGAAATCCGACATGTTTCAATATAACAGTACGATTAGTGTTTAGACAATTTTGTAACATATTTTGCATGTCAATTGACGAAACATATTGGATTATCCATTATATTGTTAACACCTTAAGTACAATGTTTCCTGCAAATAAAATTTCATTTCATTTTATTTCAACCACTCTATTAGTTCGTTAAGTGAATTTTTTATGTAATTTTCATATGTTAATGGATTGTTGTCAATAAATATGGCAGTACTATCGTCTGCAAATAGAACCATTGGATCCTTAATAGTTTGAGGAAGGTCATTTATATAAATAAGAAAAAGCAGTGGTCCTAGAATACTGCCTTGGGGCACGCCAAATGTTGTTTTCCGGGGGTCTGATAAATATTTCATTTTGGTTTTAGTTATAAGATTTATTGTAGTTATTTCTGTTAATTGTTGTTGATGACTATGATGGATATATATTTAAAAAAAACTACAGAAAAGATGACTTTAAATTTTTTTTAACATAAAAAATAATCACACTATATACTTTAATCTTCAAAATTATTCATCTATACATATTTTTGTATACATCTATACAAGTTTGTGATGCGTTTCTCTTTTTTGGGTCCTCGACTTGCTTCCTGTACTGTTGTAGTGGCCCATGTATCTATAGGCGATTTATATTTTCATACCAAGTGGCAGATCACAAACCTGGTGCCATGCATCAGTTAATGCTTTATCTAACACATCAGATGCATTAGACTGCAACAAATAGGGGTATCGAACTTGGATGCGGCGCTGGGCACAAATGATCCGCACTATAGATTTCGTGAGGATATACAACCGTGCCTCCTGATACTTCACGCGGCAAATTGCCCGTGTAATTTTTTTATAAAATAGGAGGAAATAGGAGCGTACGTAAAGGGTCGCTTGATGGTAATTTATCGCACAGGAAGATTGCCGGCTTTGAACAATATCATTCGACTCTTGCCAGTGCTATCGAAAATTTTAATAAGCGAACTTCTACTTATCGCCGAACTAGCCCATTTTCATGGAATAAACTTTTAATGCTAGAAGTTGGCAAATATTTGTTTCAATTTTACGTTCCGATAAAATCTAACAAATTGCCTCCCGCTAAGTTTGTAAAAGGTTTAAATGTACACAATGTTTCCGGCACTGCACGTTCGGCGTTCTAGCATCATCAGCGTTTATAAAAACATTGTGTCTAATAATAATTTCAGCTACTTCGCGCAGGATTGAATTTTATTGGGGCAAACTTCACGTTAGACGTAATGAATATACATTATTTTAGACCTTTACTTCTTTTCGACAGAACTATTCATGACGAGGTTTTTCTTGTTATTCAACTTGTGTATGGAACGCCATCTCAATGAGTGGGTGCTGAATAACATGTGCTTGTGAGAATCGAATCGCAAATCTCTTATATATAACATTCACATTCACATATGACATGCACATTCTTCAACTCTTCAACAGATTGTCGTAGTTAACAAGAAGTTACATCGATAATACGCAATGAAACACATAACAGTATGTCCTAGGTTTGCATCAATATAGGTAATTCGTTATGAAGATAGGAAACTTCAGAATTGAAATTGATAGCTGATTAAATTGATCCGGCACATATTTCGGCGGAGAGATGGCCAGTGAAGCAGAAAAGTTCTCGAATGGCGACCGCGTACCGGAAGACTCAGTGTTGGTAGGCCCCCCACAAGATGGACCAACGGTCTGGTCAAGATTGGATAGTTGGATAAGGGCAGCGCAGGACCGATTTTCCTGGAGATGATTATGATATTTTTTCTTTAAAGGTAACAGAGACTAATATAAAACATTTTAAAATAACTGGAGGATTCAAAAGTATACAATAAATATAATGGAGGAAATTCGGATGTTTCACATAGATAACTTTGAAAACAATGCTGCAAAACTTGAACATACTGATGAGAGAGAGATGTTAATTTTAAAATAAATAAATATAATAATTTAAGTAGGTTTATATCTGCAACATTACTAATATAAGTATGTTACTAGTTAATACATCAGTTTTATTTATACGACATTCGTAGTTAACTCAATAACGTTCTATACATACGTCATTGTAACTTGTAAGTTAGCAGTTTGACCACTCTACTCTACAGTTATTTTTCGTTGACCTAAAAATAAACTACAAAACTTTTATCTTTAAATGATTATGGAGGGTAAGGTACGGCTTAATGAAGCGATGTCTCTACGCAGCGCCAAGTGACCCAGCCGTTCACAGAGCACTGGGTCCGCGACAATTCGAGCTGCTCTGCGTTGGACGCGGTTGATTAATGATTATATTCCTCGGATAAAATCAGCTGAGCGCACAGAGTACATTATAACCGAGCAACCATTGATTCATAAGTGTGCACATAAAATTGCAATTCAAAGAAAATATTTAAAAAAATGCAGCGTTTGCGAACTGAATATAATTTAAACACAACGCAGCACGACTTTACAGATAATTTGTTTGAAAAAATAACATTGACACATTGACATAGGTTCAAGATGACGACTTATTTAAAAACGCCCTGTTAAGCTGTACTGTACTGAGATAGTGAGAAGCCTATTTAATTTATCTGCACTCACAGTTAACAAAGAACAATTATACTATGGTAGGAGTAACATTTTGTCTTCTTTGGTGGAACGTACTATGAGTTATTCTGAGAATAAATGCAGGGATTAATTTTAAACCTCGAATAGTTATTTTGGTATAATGCAGTGGTGAAATTGATCCTTAATATGTAAGAAATATATGATAATGAATCCACAGCATAAGAATTTCAAACTATTTGAAATACAAAATTATATTACGATAATTGGTTTTATTTGGAATTGACACTGTCACTTTCTAAATTGATATGTTAAAGCTAGGGACTGAGCCAACGGCATTGAGGAATCGTGCGAAGCTGGTTTACCTCTCTCGCACAAGATTGGCATAGTTACTATTCAGAATTAGAAACATTTTTAATTTATTACAAACATAATACAATTTTCTTTACAAAAAGGTGACACTAAATGCCAGCGACCTTGAGCGATATGAGTTCACGGCTGCCGGCCCGCCATCTATGTAACAAAGCCAATATTTTCGAAATTCTTGCGTGGAAAACAGTAATATATAGAGTATATACAGTATATGCTTACAATCCTCGTTATACACTAATCTGAATAAATGAACCTACACAAAAATATACAAGCTATAAGAATAACTTTTCTGAGAGATGCGAAAAAATGCGTCACGTCATGCCACAAAACTTGTTTAACTTCAAAGAAATGTGATAGTTCGAAAAGGCTCGGCAGTGTTAACTATAACCAACAGAAAGCATTAGCAACCTACAAAGAGGACTTAAGGATATGTGTAACAGGATTAAGTAGTATTCGAAATGCTATACATTCACCACAAAACTTGTCTAAAAACACCATGTTTGCGTGTTTTCTGCTTACTCTTCGCCTAATAGTACTGGTGTATAATTAATCATTTTTATCTAGATTGAATGATTAGCATGGCTCCAACTGTAAAAGTTATGGGTATTTTGTTGATTTTATATAATACAGAGCATCGCACTATCTATATAATATAGAGATGTAATAAAAAAAATGAATTTTCCTCTCATGTTGTGTAGATATATAATTATTTTTTATAATTATATAAACATTATATAAACCATCAAAAAATTATTTCAATTATGCGCTATTTTGGCGATTTATTGGGATAGCGGCCTTAAGAAATATGTCACACTACACTAGAGAGAGACTAGAAAGCGAAAGTACTTAGACTTTGCTCAGACTTTACTAACGAAAACTTAGCTAAGTGACGATATCGTTTTTGCATTGGGCTGTCTTAGCTAAAGCTCAATATAATTTCAGCTGTCAAATGACTATAAAAGTGAAGTCAAAAATTATGCTAAGTTTACACTAAGCTAAGTTTTACGAACTTTAAGTACCCACCTACAGGGCGTTGCATCGCAAAAGTCCATTGCATTCAACATAATATAATAATATTGACACACTTTAACACAAATTATCTTGCCCCCAACTAGGCATAGCCTGTACTATGGGTACAAGACAACGATATATTTAAAACAATATACTTACTTAAACAAATACATATAAACATCCATGACTCGAAAACAAACATCCATTTTCATCAAGTAAATGTTTGCACCTACCGGGATTCGTACCCGGGACCTGTAGTCAGTAGTAGTCTGTAGTCACTAACCACTGGGCTATATAGTTCGTCAATCGTCTTAATAATTTTATATCAAGATAATTTTAGTCTCATCAATATTTCAGGTATCAAGATATATCTTAATATACTTTGGATAGTGAGTGTGGCATGTTACTGATATGTTTATATTCAAATTCAAATATTTTTATTCAAAATAGGATGTGACATCACTTATTGAACGTCAAAAAACTACCACCCACTCCAAAATGAATGCCTCGGGCATGAGAAGAATGGGCGCCACAACTCAGTATATGTTCTCCGTAATCTGGTATTACATATCAGTGCGATGTCCTCAAACGGGTGATCTGGTAGCAGCCTCTGTAATTTTTTCTCTAGCAACTTGCAGTCAGCCATCATTTTTAAATTTAAATGTACTGTATGCTTTTCTATAGGTAGGTCATTTCGAATAACGTGAAGTTTCAAGTTGAAAACCTTATTAATGCCTACTCTATTTTGGGTACGACAACCTTTTTCTGCCGTTAAGCAGTAATGTGTAAGAATTATTGTGTATCGGTCTGAAGGGCACCGTAGTTAGTGAAATTATGAGAAAATCTCAAATGACATCTTAGGTGACAAGCGCAATTGTAGTGCCACTCAGAATTTTTGGGGTTTTCAAGAATCCTGAGCACTGCATTGTAATGGCCAGGACGTATCAAATACCATCAGCTGAACGTTCTGCTAGTCTCATCCCTTATTTTGATTAAAAAAAGTAACTTGGTACGATTTTTGCTGCTTAGTTTTATATAGGTGTAGTATTTTTACAATAATCATTACAGAACAATTTCAAAATAGACTTAAACAGCTTATTATTTATCGATTACAACTCCCTTTAAAGAGAGCTAATTATCGATAGAATATGTCCTTCCTGAATGAACTATTAGACCTGAGAAAAACGGTCAGAGAAGGAGTTTCATTAAATAAAATAATTATTAATTAAATAGCTCGAGTGTGGTCGCTCCAATTCCAACGATCCATTCTCAAAGTAATGGTAAACCATGAAATGCATCAAAGTATAAGTTTATTTGACCAAAAAGATTAATATTTTGATTATTGATTTTATTAATATTTCATATTTCGCAAATATTTCACACCTCCCATATATGGTTATGTTTTAACCTACTGCCTAGTTTTGCTTTTACTATAGGTTGCGAGAAATCTTTGATGTCAATTGTACTTGAAACTTTTTCAATTTCTGAAAATATAGATTTTTGCTGACCTAACACGATATTTCTTTTCTGGAAGAGAATTAACAGGCGTACATATGGGTCACCCCTATAGCGTTTAATAAACTTACATATGAATTGGAAAACCCACAGATAATCTTGGTAAACCGAACACATTTCAAGGCCTCGATTGACTTTTAAGTAACTCTAGTTATAATCGTTCTTCACAAAATTAATTTAACTAGTTATAAAAAAAATATTATAGTGTATGATATAATACGTCGGACTGCTGTTGTACTTTTTTATTCAAGTCAATTGCTGTGACAAAAATATCATAAATTGACCTCGGAATATTTAATAGTCAAAAATCGGATGCAGAGAAGAATTTTACTTATCAATTAATATTAATTTATTATTATTTTAACCTTTAAATACTACCCACCCTATGAGCAAGGTCACTGGCATATATGAACGCCTTAACGTGGCGACTGAGGATCAAAACAGGGGGAATTATGATAAAAGTGAACATCTGTACCTACGGATTGTGGCACCTTCGCTTCAAAATGCTTAAGTTTTATTCATTGTCTGTCTGTCACGTTTAAGTTAACCATAATAATTTTAATATAATTTTGTTAACTGTTATTATGATATATTAGTGCAGCATATGCATATGTGTCAGCAAATCTGTTCAAGATCTAATTGAAAGTTATCTAGAATTTGATTCAATTGTGAAGCCTGAGACAGAATTATCAATTAATTTAGGAAAACAACTAAAGTATTATAAGCAATGGGCAATAGTCGTTTGGATAGTGATGAATATGCAGTTAGAAAGATTATAGAGTACACGAATGTTGCGACCGCTAGATTAGTGTACTTCAGTTATTTTCACAGCATCATTACGTACGGTATTTTACTATGGGGTCATGCTGCTGACATTGATATAGTGTTTGCTCTGCAAAAGAGAGCTGTTCGTGCTATATATCAGCTTGGTTATAGACAGTCTCTCAAGGAAAAATTTAAAGAAATGAATATTATGACTGTTCATTGTCAGTACATTTATGAAAATTTAATATACGTTCACAAAAATCGTCCACAAAAACCTTTTTGCTCTTAATAGTGATTTTCATTATTATAACACTAGAAATAAGGGATTGCTTGTTACTTATTCTAGTAGGCTTCATAAAATACATAATAGCTATAAGGGTAAATGTATACACTTCTATAATAAAGTCCCAGCCACTGTTCAGGCATTATCTATAAATGAATTTAAATGTTTTATAAAAAAATGGCTCTGTCGTAAATCCTATTACTCCACTGCTGAATATCTAAATGATCGGACAGCCTGGGACTAGATTGTGATTATTTTATAGCGATAGAAATGATTGTATAATATTGTATATTTTTATTGAAAAGAGCGCAAAAAAAGAATGCTGGGAGAGTTTCTTGCGCCGCTTTTTCTCTCAGAGCGCCATTTGTTTCCGAAGCGGTAGTAGTTATTAGAAATGACATCAAAAAGAATTCTAAAGGAATCAATTTTGAAAAAAATAAATGCCTTTTTTATGCCTTTTAATATTAACGGTTTGTTGTACGTTTTGATACCACTGTTAATGCCGGGTCGGGACTTACTAGTAGATATTATATGGTAAATTATTAACATTTTCATAGTTATAAAGACAAAGCCGATTTAGTAATTGTAGTATGACTGGTTTTTCTTGTTTAACGACTAGAGCCCATGTTGGAGTCTCTTAACATTGAAATAGCGACTGTAACAACGATGCTTAGTATTTATATATGCGTATAAACATTAGCAAACAAAACAGCCTTGAACATAATTGTTCTTGGATATTCTGAATCATTGATGACGGCGCTTAGAAAAGAGTTACTAAGCCTTTGGTCAAATGCTTATCATTCCAGAAATCACTTCCGCGAAGAATTCGCATATTACAAAAATTAAAACCCGATGAATTTGTGGCAAAAATTATAGAACAACGGTTGAAAGATACAGTTTTTCTTCAAATTTTAAGTCGAGATCTGATTCAGAATATGTTTAAAGTGATGAAGGTATAACGTTTGGTATATGGATGGCAGCAATTATAACAAAACTTCTTGGTGGTGTAAAGAATACATATTTGCAAATACCTTTTCTTTAATTTTGGTTTTTATGAAGTGTGTAACAGGACAGAAATTGTTAGATACGTCATATCAATTTCAAATGGCTGCATACAACTGTAAATGGGAGAAGTTACCATACGTAATAGAAATCTGTGTCTTAATGAATTCGCAAAAAAGTCTGCAAAAATCTGCTGGTGGCATGGCTGTTATGAGTTAAGGAAGCCTTCTTGCTGTTCTTAGATTAAGCTACTCTACGTTAAAACTTTAAGATTACTCTGAAAAAAATTAGTCATGTGATATTACACTCAATGTTTCATGTAGATTTGTTAATACGAAATAAATAATTAAAAAAAGAACGGTAGCAAGCAGCTGGTCGCAAAGTAGTCAGAAAAATATAAATAAAATATGATTTTTGATTAGCTAATTAATTTGATGGTTAAACAGTGAAGGAGTACCCAAAACACTGACAGGATTTATAGTCAACAACAGAGCACGAGCAATCAGAATAAATCCATCTTCGTTAGATAGGGAAAATTTGACAACAAAGACGGGAAAATATCCATAAGCAGTCATACTCCCTCCCATCAACCACGACCAACTCCGTACGAGCTCCCAAGCATATTGAGTTGAGTGTGAAGTTTGAAGTCGTTCAGTATACCTCTGTGTGATTTTTAATTTAATAAATAGTTAAACGCAAGTATCTAGATTATAATTGAAATAGATATATAAATTAACAACTGACTTAAATGTGCTGAATATGTTTTTTAAGAAATAGTTAATGTTTACATTATATTTAAGAAAACCAAATTACTAAGTGTGTGTGTTCGCAGTACATTGACCTTTGTTTAATCCAGCAGTTATTTCGTATTTCGTGTTCTTATAAATTTAAAATAGTGAAAATTAAATACTTATCCCTGTGAAAGTTAATAAATATAAAGATAAGTAAAAAAAAGTGTTCATAAAATAGTAATATTTAAAAATCTAAAGTACATATTGAGGGTAGGAGTTAAAAACTTTGCTGTTGATTCGATCTAGCATATATTGTGTTGTTTTGCTCAATTACGGAACGCTGTTTACAGTTTCAACGTCACGAGCTTCGTGGCAACATGCGTAACTAGTGTGTTAAGCATTAACGCTGATCATCGAACTGAGTTCGAATTCCATCCGCACCTCAGTTTTTATTTTTATTTTAAAATTTGTCTACCGATATAAGTCTCTGCAAGACACCCGTCGACCCCAAGTTCATAGATTACATACTTATTGAGTAAAAATTATTCAAGATATTGAGTGTACTATGGATTGCAAAGCTTGCACCGAGCAGTTAAAACCGGAAATATCAATAAAATGCACTGCATGTTAATGTATATTCCATTATGCATGCGTGGGCTTAAGTGAAATTGAGTTAAAAAAAAATTTACCCATGAATAAGATTAAATGGAAATGTCCCTCGTGTAAGCCGGGTAAGAAAAATAGTCCGGGAAATTTACGTTCTGACTGTAGTTCTATTATAAATATCTATGCGAATGCTATCATGGAACATTTTGATATAAAATTCAATGAATTGCGAGTATCCATCGATTCTCTTAAGACCGATGTTAATGATCAGCTGATGAGACTCTGGACTACTGTTAATGCATGTGATACAAAAATGAATAGCTTTGCTTCTGCTATCTCATCAGTTAATGCACAGATCTCAGATTTAAACGAAAAGAATCGTAAATTAAAGCAGGAGCTCGACAATTTGTGTTCAAATTTGAATGAGATTTCTGAAAGTAGCCATCGTAATGAACAGTGGGTTCGTCGATCAAACATTCAAATTAATGGTGTTCCTGAGAAGAAAAGCGAGAACCTGTTGAGCATGGTAAAGTCTCTAGCAAACAAATACAATTTCACTATCAACATAGACACCGACATAGATTTTGTAATGCGAGTAGCGGTCAAGAACGATGTTGATAATAAAACACCTAAATCAATAATATTAAAAATGCATTCCAGATTTAAAAAAGATGATTTTTACTATCACTGCGCAAATTAAAAAACTGCACCGCACGTGATATTGGTATCCAGGGCGCACAGGGCGATAAGAAAATATTTTTTAACGACCACCTGTCTGCAAGGAATAAATTCCTACTGAGAGAAACCAAGCGTTTAGCTAAGGAGAAAGGCTACGCCTATTGCTGGCTAAGAAATTGTACGATCATGGTGCACCGGAATGACCAGTCACCTGTAATCCATATCACGTCAAATGAGTCGTTAAAAAAATCGTATAAGTACTATGGCCGACGCTTGTGTTGATCTAATTTGTTGGTTTTTATTATTTTATTTCAATTATTATTACTTAAGGATTCCTTTTTCAAGTTACAAATCTGTACAAATTAATAATTATAATGAAATTAGTTTAAATAATACTTGTCAATGTGTGTTGTTGCAAGCAGTAGTGCTGGTTTACATCTATGTTTTAAAAATATGCAGATGTCCATTGGAGCTACCAAAATATTCTTGCTGCATATTATTTTATTTTATCATTATGTTTACGATATTATATTCAAATATAATAAAAATTGGTTTTAGTATATTTTATCAAAATGTTAGATGAATGCGAACTAAAGAAAAAGTTTTTTACAAGAATGTGCTGAACTCTAATGATGACATTATATGTTTAAGTGAGACATGGCTGTGCCCGGGAATATATGACGCTGAATTATTTGATTCTCGGTACACAGTGTATCGAACTGACCGTGATTACATCAGAGTAGGTGGTCAAAGAGGAGGAGGAACCTTAATAGCAGTTCGTAGTGGGTAAGCGTAAGTATGCAAGGCTTGCAGTCATTACCGTACGTGTATGACGCTGATGTGACCTTTGTTAATATTTTCTTAAATAAAGTATCTACTATGACCACGTTACGAATATTTTGCTGCTATTTTCCACAAAATGATACCCAAATACTAGCTGAACAGACTTTTTATGAATATATCTCTGACCTCAAGATTAAATATCCTAATGATATTTTTTTATTAGTGGGAGACTTTAATATTAGACTAGCTAAATGGATCCCAGATCCCAATTCATCAGGTATCAAATTATGTCTAGAAAATCCCTATGAAAACACGTTAACATCTCAGATATTTGAGTTTTTATGTTTTAATAGCTGGTCTCAATATAATTATATTAACAATACGAATAATCGACAATTGGACCTGGTTATATCTGACTCTGAATGTTCGGTGCAACGTGTTGACCCATTGTCACTACCTGAGGACGGTCATCATCCCTCTTTCTGTATAGATTTAAATATTAGTTATACGTCGAGTTTGCGCCCAGCGACTCGAGTGATCCGACGTTTTCATGCAGCTGACTATGACAATATAAACTCAGAACTGTCGGATATTGATTGGTCAACTCATTTCGATTCAAATAACATTGATAATTTAGTAGAATCCTTTTATAAAATAGTTGATAGTCTAATAGACAAGTATGTGCCTTATAAAGTGATTAAAACTAACCACAATTACCCAATTTGGTATAATAAGCATCTGATAAAATTAATAAATAGGAAACTCAAATATCATAGGAAATGGAAAACATACGGTAGGCTAAATGATTATAGCGAATTCTCGATTGCGCGACGAAAAGTTAAAGAATACATGATTCAGTGCTATGATAAATATATGATAAGTCATACCGAGGAAAATATCCGTTCAAACACTAAGTATTTCAGGTCTTTCATAAAATCTAAACGGGATAGCAGTGGTATACCTGATACTCTTTACTTTGGTGACATTCATGTATCCGACGGTCAAGAAAAAGCGGATCTATTTAACACATTTTTACAGTCCGTTTTTGAACCTTCCTCATCTGGCGACGTACACATAGATACTGGATGTATTGATTGTGTTATAAATTCTGTTTATATTAATAACTCCGTGGTTGAAAAATATCTAAAGAATCTTGACGTTAACAAAGGAACCGGTCCCGATGGTATTCATCCGATTTTTCTCAAATGTTGTAGTAAACAACTAGCAACTCCTCTTGCTTATATTTTTAACGTTTTATTAAGAACAGGTGCTATGCCCAGAATATGGAAAAAATCTATCATTGTGCCCATTTTTAAACAAGGGGATAAGCATAACATTGCTAATTACCGTGGTATCTCCAAGTTGTCTGTAGTGCCTATGCTGTTTGAAAAGATAGTATATGATTCATTATTACCAGCAATTAGACCGTTCATAATAATGAATCAGCACGGATTCATTAGTGGTAGGTCCACCGAATCAAATCTGTGTGAGTTTCTAGAATTGACATAAGACGCAATGGAGAAGGGATATCAGGTGGACGCCGTGTATACCGATTTCTCAAAAGCATTTGACAAAATTTCACATAATCTATTAATAAGTAAGCCTAATAACATCGCTATACATGGTGACCTCCTGAGATGGCTATCCTCATATCTACGCGATAGGTCCCAAGCCGTAGCAGTAAAGGGCTATACGTCTAGTTTTGTACCAGTTACATCTGGTGTGCCTCAGGGCTC
This sequence comes from Leptidea sinapis, assembly GCF_905404315.1. Taxonomy (NCBI): domain Eukaryota; kingdom Metazoa; phylum Arthropoda; class Insecta; order Lepidoptera; family Pieridae; genus Leptidea; species Leptidea sinapis. Next base: position 13,228,765 of record NC_066271.1, on the reverse strand, counting down.
TCATCGTGGTCCACTTCTTTTCAACGTTTTTATCAATGATGTGACACAATGTTTTCATCATTCCAAAATTTTATTGTACGCAGATGACACAAAAATATTTTCCTTTGTTAATTCTGTTGAACATTGCCGGCGTTTTCAAGAGGAGTTAAACACATTTTATGAATATTGCTCTGCAAACAATCTAAAGTTAAATTTTGGTAAATGTCATGCCATTACATATTCTCGAAAGAAACAACCAATCCGTTATTATTATAGGTTAAATAACAAAACGATTGATAGAGTGACCAAGGTCAGAGACCTAGGAGTACTACTTGACAGTGAACTAAACTTAGCCACTCATATTGAAAATATTACAGCTAAGGCTTACAAAATGCTGGGTTTTGTTTTCCGACAATCTAGTGACTTTAAACATATAAATACGTACATTATGTTATACAACTCCTTAGTTAGAAGCCAATTGGAGTATGCTTCTTCGGCATGGAACCCCTTATATTCTATCTATATTAATCAGATTGAAAAAATCCAACAAAAATTTTTAAGGAGATTAAGGTACAAATTTGATGACTCAGTGCCGGAGTTACATACTTTAGAATTAAGGCATGAACACAGAGATCAGACGTTCTTGTACAAAATAATTAACAACTTTGTTGACCCTCCACTCCTATTTAGTCGTATTTGCTTCAAATGTCCAATCCAATCCAATAGGTCATCGATCCACCGATCAAATATTTTTAGTGCCATTCTTTAGGACTAATTATTGTAAGAATAGATTTCTTATCAGAGCTTGCAGAACACACAATGACTGTTATAACCACATAGACATATTTCGATGTAATAAGTACGATTTTCTATCTTTTGTTAAAAAAATTGGTATCTAAAGGTTATATTTATTTTGTATCAGTAAATTTATTGGCTCTTTAAACTTCTGTATTTTTTTTTGTAATAATTTTTATAAGTCTTAAAACTTCACTATGTAATAAGCATCGTTAGGAACTATTTTGGCTAGTGTAATATTTATACATTATCATACTTTTATGTAATATAAATAGCTGTAAGTTTCTTTATACAAATAAATAAACAAATATCCTTCTCCACACCATAATTAAACCGCAGTCATATGACTGGGGTTCAATTATGGTAGCATATGCTACCATATTTCCAAAATTAGACTGAATGTCTCCTTTATGTTACCATATTAGCTGTCATCTATTAATCAGGTTTAAAAGCACCTTGCACTAATTAGTGAAAAATGCCCGTTGGTTAAAGTCTAAAATGTGATATTCTCGTGTACAGTTTGACCGATGTACACGACGGTGCCTTTCAAATTTTTCGGCTTTGGCAGGTACACACAATCCTATGGCCTCTTTTTTTAAACTTTTGCGAACTATAAGGCTCGCTTACTCGCACTCCTCGCAAAACTTGTTCGCGTTCGTCCCGGGCTTGCACAAAGTGACCCTCATGTTTCTACGAGCTTGAAGTTACAGTAAACGGTTATCCCACCTAGTCACCACTACCCACAATTTCTACTGATTAGGACTCTTCTTCTTACAGAATCAGTCATCCTGTACCGATCGCTTAAGTCTAGCGGCAATTTCGTGAGGAGTATTTCAATTCGATTGTCAAGAAGAAAACTTTCTCTGAAAAGAATCACTATTTACAAAATGCGCCTCATACTGACTTTAAACTTATAGTTAGAAGAAATCCCTTATTTTTGTGTTATAATACGACACTTACGACTAACAAATCAGTGTTAGCGGGTAGCAGAATTAAATGTCCATCGCGAACAAACAACGTGACACGTAATTTACACGTAATATTAAGTAGTTTCTTAAACAAATAATGCCTAACAAGTGTCCTGATTGTGGGAAATTCTTCGCAGTGGCTGACAGTTCTAAGTGCAGTAAGTGTTCTATTCTGTATCACCGACAGTGCAACAATATCAGTCCTGATTCGAGAATCAGTAATAAATGGGTATGTAAGTCATGTAAAGGAAGATCAAACAATAAAAGGGTAGACTGTAACCGGTCTCAGGATGGCGAAGATGTCACCATCGAATCTGAACCAAGCGAGACCCCGTCTCTAATTCGAGAAATTCAACTGTTCAGAGTTGTCGGGCTTTAGAGTTGAGATGACAAAACTGTCATCATTGGTATCTGAATTTAATACAAGGCTCGATACAATAGAACAACGGGTGTCAAATCTTGAGGACGCCTCAAATTTAATTAAATTCGAAGACGTCCAACAACAAAATGCTCAGCTGAACAGTTCACTTGATGCGTTACGGAAGCGACTCAATAATAGCGAACAAGAGCGACTACTGAACGACGTAGAAATTACCGGAGTAGAGGAAAGTGGAGGCGAGAATCTCCTCCATGTCGTCATCACCGTAGCGCAGAAGATAGGTCTAGCCATCGACGAGCGTGACATCGTCAACGTGCACCGGCGCGGGGCCCTGCGGGCCGCACGGGGTGAGCCGACGTCGAGCGGGCCGGCGGGAGGTGAGGGCACGCGCCCGCGAGCCATAGTGTGTAGGCTCGCTCGCCGACACCTGCGTGACGAGCTGCTGCACGCGGCCCGGGTACGGCGCCACGCTGATACGTCGGGGACCGGCATAGGTCACAAACCGCAAAGGTTCTACGTTAACGAACATTTAACATTCGATAATCGTAACCTGTTCTATAAGTCGCGTGAACTAGGCCGAAAACTAAATTGGCGTTTTATCTGGACTCGTGATGGTCAGATATATGCTAGACGAGACAGTTCGTCTAAAAAATTTATAATTCGATCAGAGTCTGATTTAAAAAAGGTTTTTTGTGTTTAATATTTATTTGTTATTGTCAGTTAGATTTCAGATTTGTTAGTTTTTTTAATATTTATTTTAATCTCTATATGTTTCATTTTAATTTTATATTATATATTTTTTCCATAGGTTTCTTAGGAGTGTTTAATTTTATGAATGATATAGTAGTATCGAATTTATACAAAAGAGTACTGTGCGGCAAATCTAAATATTATTTAAATTTTAAATTTTCAAATGGGGTGATAAGTCACGTTTTGCGTATTAGAAATGTATTATATTATGTTCTCAATTTTATTAAGATAAATTACATCAAAAATAAAATGCGGTCTAAAATCAGCTATATTATGCAGTTTAAAAGTTATATATCAAACGAGCTTTATTCTTTTATAATATTATATAATTATCTTATAAATTTAAAAGTTATTTTATCACTTTATTACACATATTAAATATACTACTTTAAATATATTTATATATTATTTAATTATTATATATAATATTATATTTAAAAATTATGCCAAATAGGAAGGACAAATTAAAAATTGGCCTACTTAATCCGGGATCCCTTGGCACAAATCACGACGAGTTTCTCGTAGCAATGGATCGACAAAACGTGGATCTGATGTGTATCAATGAGACGTGGCTGCGCGCTGGGCATGAGGGCCTGCTCCAGCCCCGGCTGGCTACAGACTGCACCACGTGCCGCGACCTCCCAGCGTGCGCTCGCGCGGGGGTGGTGTTGGCTTTTACGTGAAAAAAGATGTTTCGATGCGGATTCTGTCGCACCCTATTGCTCCTACGTTTGAACAAATGTGGCTCAAGGTCGAGGTAAGTGGTAATAAGCTTGTAGTAGGTACAGCATATCGCCCTCCGTGGATGGACCCTGAGACATTTTTTGATGCGTTAACCGAATCTTTGGGATCGTTTGTCTGGTGTGACAATGTCGTTATATTGGGTGATTTCAAGATTAATGGGTTGTGTAACAATCATCCGAACTTTAAAAAAATTGAACTTTTTTTAAATTCGTTTAATCTAATGCAGCACGTCTCGACACCTACGCATTTCACTGCTCACTCAGAAACACAACTAGATTGTGTGTGTGCTAACAGAGCACTTTCTGTCACACATGTTGTTGTGGATCATATAGAGGCATTAAGTTCTCATGCGTATATCACATGTATCTTGGATTTTCCCAAGCATCAAATGAAACCAAAATTTATTACCTACAGACCCTTCAAAAATATTGATAGAATTAGTTTTCAACAATCTCTGGACAGCATTACATGGGACAAATTATTATTAATGAATAACGTAAGTGATATAGTTCTCAATTTTACTAGTATTATTATATCTTTGTTTGATTTTTATGCACCTAATACAACACGATTTACTCGAGATACTCAATACCCTTGGATTACGTATAATATAAAATTGATCATGAAAAGGCGGGATGAAGCATTTAAAAGAGCTCGTAAAACTAATAATGTAGCACATGTACAGTTTTATAAGGACTTGAAACGTTATGTTCCTCAAGCACTGCGTCGTGAAAAACAAGTATACTTTAACACATATATAAACTCCAATATTAAAAAACCGAAAATATTGTAGAAGCATATTAAGGACCACATTAGGCTAAAACATAAAATTTGTAATTTACCTCATCATCTTCATGATCCAAATAAAATCAATTCCCACTTCCTTGAAATTCCAGGCACTGGCCATGTGACATTATCAACTCTGACTTACTATGAATTTCACAGACACAGTAATACAACATTTGAATTTAAAACGATTGATGATAATATAGTACGTAAAGCTCTTTTTGAACTTAAATCGCAAGCGATTGGTATTGACGATATTTCACTTGACATGTTACTACTGACAATGCCTAAAATACTATCCGTACTAACACATATAATAAATGTCTCCTTCCAAACTAACTCATTTCCAAACTTAAGGCGTCATGCTATTATCCGTCCTGTGCCAAAAAAAGACAACCCCGATGACTTTAAAGACCTCCGACCCGTTAGTGTTCTTCCTTGTCCTTCTAAAATAATTGAAAAAATTGTTTATAAGCAATTAATAAATTATTTAGAAACCTATAAAATTTTACCAGAACATCAATCCGGGTTCAGAAAGAAAAGAGGTACCATGACTGCACTCTTAGACGTAGTTGACAACATTCTAGCAGCTCAGGATGTGGGTAAAGTAACCATTTTAGTATTGCTTGATTATTCTCGTGCTTTTGACACCTTAAATTTAACTCTATTACTATCAAAATTAGCCTACTATGGACTCAGTGAAAATGCTATACAATGGTTTCATAGCTACCTCAGTCATAGAGCTCAGAAAGTTGTAACCACAGAAGAAGATGGTAAAGTTCGCTATTCAGAGTGTAGTAACATGAAAAGAGGAGTTCCACAAGGCTCTATATTAGGCCCTCTTTTGTTTATTTTGTATAGTGCGGACATATTGCAAAATATAAAGCACTGTAAGTATCAAATGTATGCCGATGACATTCAACTATATTTATCTTCAATCCTCACGACATAGTTGATGCAATCAATTTAATTAATTCAGATTTAAACGAAATTTACAAATGGTCAGAGAAAAACTCATTAATTCTCAACCCAGCTAAAACAAAATATATGATTTTCGGTACACAGAATGGTATAAATACAATTGAGCGATACAATCTTGATATAAAAATTAATAATTATAAAATTGAACGTGTGCATGAAGCAAGAAATTTAGGACTGATAATGGATGAAAGTCTGCGATTCGAAAAATATATAAACTTGACAATTTCAAATTGTTTTTATCGTCTTAAAGTGTTATATAAATTAAGACAATACTTAAATTTAGAAACACGCATACGTCTGTGTGATGCTCTCGTCCTTTCTAAATTTAATTATATGGACACCGTTTATGGCCCACGACTACTGAGTAAAACTAAAAATGCCATACAGCGAGTGCAGAATGCGTGCGCTAGATTTTGTTGGAATATTCCTCCCCGTAGCCACGTTACACCATATCTTAAAGAGGCAAAAGTACTCAAGATGGACGGAAGAAGGCATTTACACCTTGCTGTGTTACTCTTTGATAATTGCTTGGAAAATACCAGCATACTTATATCAAAAGTTAGAATGGCTTGGACAGCATAAAGCTTTGAATATGGATACGAGGTCAGCTTTTCGTATATTAGCTATTCCTAGCCACCGACTGCTGCGTTTCGGGGAAGTTTTAGATATCAAGCCACCAAGTGCTGGAATGATTTGCCACCTCCACTTCAACTTAGTAATACCATTCAAAATTTCAAAATAAAAACTAAAAATTACCTACTTAATGATATTTATAAACCTGTTTAACTGCTTGTACCTCTTTTAAATTTAATATTATAATATTAACATTTATAGTAACCATAATATATATTAAAACTTATTTATTATTAATAACCTCATTTTTTATGATTTTTCCGTCGTTAAGATTTAAATGATCTTCTTTTAACGTTCATTTTTTTTTATTTATATATATTTTTTTTAAGAGTTAAATTCAAAAATTACATCTATACTGCAGTTATTTATTTATATTCATAGACTTATATTCATAATTATAATTTAAAAATTACTAGTCGCTGCTACTCCCAGACTCAATAATGTTGGGGCTACTGAAAACCAGTGCTACATTGGCACCACGCCATTGCAGCTTTTTACTGAGTTAGCTCCATTTGGTGACATTCACTGCCGCACAGTAGCTTTTTCGTTTTAAGCTATAAATTATATTATTTAATTTGTTTTAAGAAATTATTACTTATTTTGGTTTGTATCATTTTAATAATTGTATGGTGGTGGTTTTTGTTATCAATAAATTTTTATTCTATTCTATTCTAATTTATATATATTAAGATTAGATGTATAACAACAGGTTCCAAAACGCAATTTGAGTGACGTTAATATTTTACAACTGCTTATATAATTTTGTTTACTTCTGACGCACTAAGATACAGTCTGTCCTTGATTTTTTTCATTCAAACAAGACAAACAATCATATTTGTCTGATCTTTCAATTATTTCTTCGCAAAGTCATGATAACATGACGTTTTAATAATTAAACGTTTATTGCATTGTCACGTACAAAGCTTAAATTCAACGAGTTTCATTTTGTATAATTAGTAATGGTTTTATTAATTACGTGCGAAGCAAGAACAAGCAGCCGACTACAAAATATGATAGAAACATAACACAATGCTAACCTACAAATGGACTTACAAATAAATTTCACAAAAACAAAAGCCAAATAGATAAAATCAACAATCAAATTAGAAATGATGAGCTAGAATATAAAGAACTATATATTTACTGGGATCAGATTAGATTCAGCATAGACAGAAATTATCAAGAAATAGAGAGTAGGGTAAAAAGTACATAGAATAAACACGGACTAGTAAAAAAAGAAGGACTCCGCGCCGTGATATTAGCAAGTGAAGCACATAAAGGTGCTTGTGTGTGTGCGGTTACGGGGTATACAAGTCACATAATTTTCTCTCCCTTAAATAATCATATATCCACAAATACTTTTATATTATTGTTTCTACACTTTTTCACAACGCAGGACAGCATTTTTAAACTATTTTATTGCGACGCAAACTGTCGATCTGTCACAGACGATGGTAAATCTCATAATGGTGGCCGATCGGCTTGTATTAGTGTAAGTGTATGCGTGGGGCTATGTATTTACAACGTTTACCAGCTTATTTTGGTGCCTCACTGTTATGTAAGGTGACACGGAGTCCTTATTTTTTTACTCGTCCGTGAGAATAAATTAATATTTAATTCCAATGAGTTGCAAAGACATATTTAAGAGTGATCTGGCTATATAGCTTAAAAATAGATTGAAATGCATCTAGCATTGATACACTAAGCCCCGGATGAAAACCCAAATGGAAATGGGAGGTCATGTGGCGCGTCTCATTGATCGCAGGTGGACAGTAACCAGATTGAGAGGCCCATTAGGCTAACCCTGAAAGAGGCCTCCTCTTTGTTGTATTTGTCACGTGCTTAAGAGTTTCAAGACTGAACAATAACGTCAAGTCACACTTTTCCTTAGATGTAGAGTTTATAAACTTATTGGCCATAGTTGACTGACTGACTTTTTTGCACTCAAATCAACCAACCCAAATTGACTACACAACTAACTATGGCAATGACAAGGAAACCTTTGTGGTGAGATTTCAATCCTTTGAATTTCAGCAAAGTATAGGTTTAATTTTCTATATTCGTGACTAACTGTGAGGTATAGATGGTTAATTATAAAATTAACCACACCATCGGAATGAAAAAAGCTCGGAAGGTTTTCTTTGTTGCTCGTTAAGAACATGGGGATAAATAAGTAAAACAATTGATTTTATATGCATTTACTATGCACAACTAATAGCAACTACCTAAATTATTTATAACAAGATCTCTTAATTTTTATACTTATAGAAAATAAAGTTTGTTCTACATTGTTGTTCGCAATGTTGTATACGCCGAGTATATTGATTTGAGAACTGCCATTAAAGATGTGAAACTTAGTGTGGTTACACCACCAGCTGATATCTTCAGAGATTTCTGTGAATTCTTTATCATTAGCAGCACTACCTTCATGTTACTCAAGTCGAAATTTTCCCATTTACAATCATATATAGCATCGTTAAATACTTCACAAGCATCCATCAGCTTTTGTCCCATCAAACAGTCTATTGCAACAGACATAAGAGCGAAAGGCAATTCTAAATAAGTATTTTCTAGTCCCTCCAGCAATTCGGCTATCAAGCTCACGATTAACAATAAAAATTCAATGGCTAGGGCCCCTCGAAACACTGATTCAATTTTACGGATCTTTGACGACTCCTGCTAATTGCTTGCGTATATATTTGTTCAAACGAATATTCCTATCTTCTATTTCGTTTGTCTCATTATCTTTATTTGCAATGCCATCTTCATAAGTTTTTGCATCTTCCCATAAGTTCACTAATTCTGTACTCAACGCGAGCATATATGATTCAGTGTAACCAATCAGCACAATTAGCAGAGCACTGATATTTGACGTGAGATAGGTTGTAAAGAAGACGCCCATTGCAGTAAGTGTGAAGGCTATTTGATAGTTTGGTGTCTGGAAAACGGGGTCTAATCCTGTAAAAAATATTTAATATTAAATTATATTATAATATTAGCTTTTATTGAGATTTGTTTATAATAAATAATTAATCCTAAGTACGATTCTCATGACCGTGTATCCCCATACCTAAAACTATGGAATGAAATCTAACTAACCCAAATCTGAGTTCTGAACTCCTTAAGACTTGGCCTGCTCTAAGCGACACGCCCACATCGATTTGCTTATGAAATCTCTAGAACAAACAGTGACTAAATTTCAAATGGAAACAGTGCGTAATGTAACTAAATGATAAAATGTAACTAATGCATAGATTCATAGACAGACAGAATTCGAATAGAATTTTTTAATATTTTTTTGATCGACGTTCAAAAAACAACTAGACTCCCAATCCTTATAAAAGTTCGTCAAAAAATGCCCGAACGGCGTTTTATACACGTGAATACAACGCCAACTTATACAGATAACATTAAAAGATTCATTCAAATTAACACCTTATGTCGTGGCAGTAATGTTCAAAGTCTATTGTATACACTCATTAGAAACTCGGAAGCGAACACGAAGCAAGAACATTGTTTAATCAATTAAATGCATTTGAAACTTTAAAAATTTTAAGTTAGTTACACAATTTTCTTAATTTCAATTTTACCGGAAATACGACAGTCCAACCTTTTTAGGTTTGGATATGCTGTTACATGGACTTTTTCACTGCACACGTTGTCATTGTGTGGCGTTGTATTCAAAGCGCGGTCGATACACAACTAAATGAAAACTCTGCCTAAGAGTGTCGTAGGCAGAGTTTTCTTAAGTCAATTTTTGAGCGTGATTGTGAGTCTAGTTAATTATTAAACGTCAATGATTAATACACATAGGTTTTATTAAGAGTACATAATGCAATAAAAAATGCATTTCTAGTTATTTATGCAACTGTTGTGTAATAAGGGGTATTAAAACACGAATGTGGATTTATCTCACAAGGCGAAGCCGAGTGTGATAATAGTATCACATGAGTGTATTAATACCTAACTATCAACAGTTGCATATAAGACTTTCTTTATCTACACCCAAAATATGAATCGGCTAAAAGATTCTGAAACAGTTAACTTACTGCTAACATTAAAACAGCCAGTCCTAGTAGTAACGTAATATCATCCGTTACTGATTATATACAAATAAACTAAGTATTAATGAAATAATTATTTATTTTAGTAGTAATTTACATTTTGTACAGTGCAATAATTAAAAATCACTTGAATATTATGTTCTTTTGGAAATTAATCGCTCATTTTTTGTAAACAAAACAATAAAAATATCGAAGAAAAATGGTAGGGATTCGAATAACATACTTTTTTTTACGAAGCGCGACGTTCTGGTGGTGTGGAACGCGCGTAAACTAAAATATTCTTTTTTTGAAATTCATACAGATGCTACACATCGAGCAATAAGAATATGGTTGTCTGTTAAAACTCTTTGAGCATGAAGGGAATGAAAAAAAAAATAGAAGTGTTGTTATGAAATTCAGTACAACATTACAACACTTTTTTGGATGATGTAATGGTTATTAGAACATTGGGTGTTATAGGTATATAACACGGTCAAAACACGGTACTTAAAAAAGCTTGGCATTTATCTATCTCATAATAAAAAATTTAAAACTTTTCTAGTTGACTGTAACAAAGTTAGAAGATGCATTGATTGGTATATTGAATGGCTTGAGAACATTCTTATACCACGTATGCAATAAAGAAGGCTATAATTCTTACATCGATGGAAGCGAAAATAAAGCCATAAATCACAGTAGCGTTATCAGCCTCGTAGGTTGTTAGACCTACGCATAAACGTATAAAACACTGCGTTAAGAAATTCATTCTATAGATTAGTTGAACGTGAAAAAAAAATAATTGAAAATGCACCGTAGAGGTGCACACAGCTCCTGTGAAAACTGACACACACTTTACTCGCCTCGGCATTTTTTTTTAAATCTATGCTTCATTTATGCAACCGCTTCACCCTCTTACCGTAAACAGACAGCGTATCTTCCATTAGATGCCTGCCAGGGACTACTATTGGTTTACCCACGTAACAAACACCATTGAAAATTATAACAATCCAAAATATCATGGCGCGCTTTTTAATTAAACTCATTGATTTGTTTAAATTTATAGATATCCTGCTGCCGGGTACTATCTTAGAATCGATTGCCAAGTATTTAGATACAACATCGGTTATGGTATTCCTGGAAAGAGTAACTCGATTAAAGCTTCGATCAAACTGTAACGTATCTTGCAGATTCTTTTGCTAGCCCCGTGAAATGGATGCACTCGTTCATCAATACGTAATCCATGATAAAGTGTATTGTCATATCTTTATACACAGTTGTGGAGACAGTGATAATAATTCACTTTTTTTTTATTTGACACAAAACAATTACACAATAAATTATTACATTAGAAAAAAATAACATAACTAGTACAAAGTGCATAACCTGCAACAATGTCCAGGGGTTAATACTTAAAGATTATAATATAAAATAAGTAATGATCAAATAATACCTTTGTTATTTACCTGTAAATATTCATATAGATGAGCTTGAAGGCTGATATCTCGCTAGCAACGCCTAACGAAAACACAATAACTGCATCAATTTTGTCAAGCGCAGGTTGTCGCCAAAATACGCACCACAAAACAGATATTAAATAAACGTAGTAATACGCACCAGATATTAGAGTTGTGACCAAGTACGATATTATCGGGATTTCTGGAATGGAAAATAAATATTGATAGAGTGTTAGTTTGATTTTAAATTAAGTTTCACTGATTATACTTTTTATCAAGTACAAGCGTTAAATAATATTTCAACGCGACATTAAACTCCTTAACTATACATTCATTGAACTAAAGTTACTGTGCAATATTTTGCCCAAACAAGGCTAGGGTAGATGAGAAAGAGTTTTCTGGGCGTGTAAATAATTGAGGAACATCATTAAGCTGTATGGACCTAAAATAGAACCTTGTGGGACGCCTGTAGGCACAGAAAATAGTAAAGATGACATTAAATGCACTTTAAAACAAGACATTTGATAGATGATGCTCGACAGATATGGACGTGATCATCACTATGACGATTTTTGTGAAGGTCTCTCTGAGTATTGGGTTTTTGTATGAGCCAAGTGCAAGACCGTTTCTCAGGAAGACTGGAACATCTTCTTTTTACAATGGCTCCAACGAAATCAAAAGTGTGTAATAGTGAAGAAACATATATTGGAAAACAATAAATATATTATTAACATAATATTATTATGTGGTATATCGGTATTGTATATAGGTGAATATAAAAATAATAATGAACATAGTAATTAATATTACTTCGAAATGTCAATGTCGTTCAAAAAGACTGGGATTTTACTATAAAAGTGTATGAATATGTATTATATTAATTTTGTCGTTTGCGCCCCCGGGATTGTCGAATGGGACGGAGTGTCGGCCCATAGACTTACAATATACTAACGTATAGACAAACAAATCATATAAGACAAAAGAACATCTTTAACGGACACAGCAATATGGAAAAGGAAAACTAATCTATTGTTACTGTAATCGATTTTGTTTGACACAATCAGTCAGCCACACTTGAAATTAGCTACTAAGTATTATGAATATGAGACTAGCAAACCACACACATTGACATATCAATATTGATTTCGCATTGTCGGACTGTCAGATTGTCTATACGTTAGAATATTCTGTCTATGATCGGAATTGAAACGACTAAAATAACACAGTGGGTATGGTAATAGCGGGCCTTTGTACGAGATGTGCGGGAACAGCGTTATTAACACATTTGGTAAATATACTGTAGAAATTGAAAGGAGGAGAGGGTGGAGTCTATAAAAGAAGATGTCTCACTATTGTGAGCGATTGTAAGCGAGGCGGGCCGTAAGTCTGCGAGCGCAGCATTCGCTGACGCTGACACCATCTCTGGAACACCACGCTTCGTACGGAATCAGGACAACTCCAGAGACCTGCGCATGGAGAGCCTGGACTACATCGTTGGTCGCCTGAGCAACTCTGTGATCGTACGCGCCGACAGAGCGCGATCCCAGCATTTGCGTGGCATCGTGCCATACCATCGACGACCGCCGGTCATAAGAGGACTACCACGTGACCTAGTCTCCTAGGACACTACTGCTTCCTCACTCAAAATCACTATTTGAGCATAATTTTGACTATATTTAGCAGTGCTTAGATAATTTTACCGCTACTTACTCTTCTTGTTACGTTTGTCAATATTAAGAGTCAGCAATCTTTAAAAAAATGCGATTTTCTTTATCATTGCTGGTAGATCCCGAACTTCTGTCAGTCTTTGTAACCATTTCAACATCTCTACATAATCTGAAGTTACCGGTTGCAGCTGCGGAAATACATAAAGAATTGATTGTTTAAATTAGTATTTATAGGTGTTTGAAACCAAATATTCGTGGTCTTTGGAATTAAATTTAATTACTTTAATATTTAGCTACGATACATTATTTCTTTTTAAATTTACATACTCACTACGTATTTATTTATGTTTATTCCTTGGGTAGTCCTAAACATTTTGTTTAAATACTTAATATAAAATGATAATTTAATGAGACAATTCACCCGGCTGTCCACTTTTGCTTATGGTCCGAGAGCTAGCACCAATTTTTGGGTAAGTTTCTTTTCTTTAGTTGTTTTTTTCCTTAAGGCTTTAGCATAAATACGGTTATTTTGTTTGTTAAAATATTGCTCAGTTGTAAAAATTATCTCATCCGTAAACAAAATTATTGTTTGACCTCCCTTTGCGTACCACTTCAGTAGTTCTTTCGATTTTACCTATTCTTTTTATAACTATCAGCTAAGAAATGACCAGTATCTCTTAAAGGCTGCAAGTCCTAAGTCATCTCTTAAAATATTCAACATGGTTCGAGGTGCTATTTTCATCGCCCGAGATAAAATTTTTAGCTTTCGGACAGGATTTCTTCGAACTCTTCCCTTTACTGCTTTGACGACCTTACAACACTACGTGGACGGCCAGATCTTTTTCTATCACAAACAGAGTAAGTATTTGAGGCAAGCTGAAAACTTGGTCTAAGCCTCTGCTTATATACCCCAACTCGAAACTGCAGACCTGGCTGGTGAGTAGCGGGGCTAAATAAACCCCTAATTTTTTGAAACATTTTTTTTTTTCAAAAAATATATTTTAGCCTTTAGGCAACATGCGATTAATAATAATTATGTTGCGTTTAAAAAAAATATAAAATCTCAAAATTAGATTTATTGAGGTATAAAATAATTATAAAACTGAAGAATTATTTTAAGTACAAAAATATAATATATAGAACGCAGACAGCTGCCGATAAGCGCTCTCTCTCACACTACGGCTTGCCTATAGCGCTACTCACTCGCACCTATACATAACTTTTTAGCTCACCTGGCAGGTAGAAAGTCCCACTATGACTGTCGTTTTGGGAATATTATTATTTTGTCATAAATAATGCCCTATAAAAATTTCAAATTGCCTCAAAACTTAATTTTGCAAATTATTTTTGAACACAACACACAAGACGTGTACATTTTACTCCTAAGGAGATAAACTAACAATATATATAATTCCATAATTTTGAAAGCAGGAGGCATGAAATTTCACATTGCTGCATCTGTTTTAAAATTGATGAATATAGTTTCGAGACTGATAATATTATCAGAGTGGTTCATAATGTGAACTCAGAGATGGTGCAGTAGATGTTGAAAGTTTATATGTGCAGGTGGCCCGGATTTTAATGGAATGAACCGTAGCGGAGGTTGGCGGAATTCAGTTATACTGTATGTATTAGTAAAGTAGAGTAATCAAAAAATTTACACGGTACCTGAAGTATCATGTAAACGGTGTTCTTTTAAGCTTTTATTTTTATATGACAAGATGCGAACGAGCAAGAGGCTTACCTGGGAAGGGCTCATTCAACATCATGGCATGGACATTCACAACACTAGGGGACAAACTACAGAAGTATTAACAATATAAGTCAAAACGTAACAATGAAAACTTCAAAAACAAAGAAGTGACAGCACGAAAATATCACGACAAATTTACCTAACGGTAATGAAACTGCCAACCTTACTGACCCAATAGGACGAGCGCGAGGTGATGAAAGGAGAACGGGAGGTGCTTAGGCGTTCCAGCGAGGTTCATAGATATTGTGGCCGTGTTATACATAACACTGTTTTCCTACAATACAATCTACTGTATCGTTGTTTTTGTTGTTCTGTTGTATTGTTAATGTTTCCTCTAATATTGCACCAGAGATAATCTGTCAATTACATCGGTAGTAATACAGCTTTACTTCTGAATTGAGATGAAAGTACGTCAAATAAATGTTTCAAAAAGTTGAAACAACACAAATATATACATAAACAGACCTCTGTGACAAAGTGTTACTAAAATACTAATGATAATACTTACATAAGATTTATGATCTGTCCTAAAAGGATTTAAAACATTCTAGTGCATCAGTGACAAGCAAAAATTTTACCTTTAAATAGGTACGTATTTATATATATACATTTTAACTACGGATAGAAACAACTAAATTAATTTAACGAACACAAGGTATAAAATGATAAGTTTCTAAATAAATACGGATAGGTGTCATTTTGATTGACGTTTCGATTAAGAATGCATTTGAAGCACTAATAACAGCAGTTGTGTTTTAAGCTCCGTTAATATTTAATTCACTGCATATTTTTGTACTAGCTTTGCTCCGCAACATCATAAGCTTCTAAAAGATCAATTAAAAGTTACACAGATGTAACTATTTCGAGTTTATTATGATATCTTTACGTTTTAATTTAAGAACCTTTTCGTTTAACTGAAGTAGGTCCAAAATTTCGGGTATTAAGTTGTTGAGGTGGACGTGAGTTTAGTGATCCCAGTAATCTTCGTTTTCAACTACTCAATCATCATTATTTTTTCCAGAACGAGTGATTAGGTTAGTTATGATCAATTTGCTTCTTAGTTTTGGAAGATTCGGCCTCATCGCACTAATTACGTCATATTCAAATAGATGACTGTACTTTTATTGGGCATCATATTATTAACTTATGATTCGCGGGAATAACAATTAAATCCAATAAAGGGGTATATATATATATTAATTCAATTCAATATACATTTTATAACTATATTTACGACAGTTCGATTCAGGCAGGCAACGCGAGCACACGTGCCGCGTTATCTGTCCTCCTTCGAATATTTTTATTACCTGCGTTATCGCACTATCTGCTCAGGCCACCTGGGCTGCTATTGTTATCGCGCTCTATTGTTTGGGACTCTTTGAGTCCCGCACCTGTTACGTTCCTTCGCGGAACGTAGCTTAGTTATTATCTGTGTTAATTAGCCGGTTTTACGATCGTGTTAGTTAGCACCTGTGCTATGTTTCGCGATTCTGCACGCTAATCGTGTGTGTTTGTGAGTGTTGCAGACCGTGCCGTGTGTGTCTTCTCCGCGGGGGCCTGCACAGCGTGCATCGGTGTCCCGGCCCAGCCAGTCTACATCCAGCAAAGCTAAGTCTTAGGCTTAATTATTATTATTAATTTCTTTTAATTTTTGTATATTTCATTATTATTAATAGTATTTTATTAATGTGCAAGTGTACAACTAAAGTATAGTTGTCCACTTTATTATTATATTCCCCCTCTGCCTGACTCGGGCAGCAGGGGTTGTCACCCGCTTAACCTAATTAATAACAACCATGGCTTCACCAATGGTTCCCGACGAGGGCTTCTTCAGCGCTCTCTTAGATAGATTATTTACGGAGAAGATCGCTCCGCTAATTAAGGAAACTATAGATGAGACAGTGGATCCGGCTTTTAGAGCGAAATCCAAAAAATACAAATCGTCATCTGACATTTCGAGTTCCGACGGGGAATCCGAAATGGAGATAGGTAATGCGTCCGACGCAAGTTCCGTGGCCTCGGTCAAACCGAGAAAAGTGATCACCCAATCAGCCCGTACGCCTGTCCTACAGGCGTACTTCGACGCGCAGGCGACCCCTAAGGTCCCCGCGGTCAGTCCTGACCGCACGGAAGCCCCTCAGGCTTCCAGTGCTACACCGGCCCAGCCGGAAACCGCTCTACCGTCTAGAGCGGAGAGTGTACCGTCAGATGCTGACGGCTTCATCACCGTCAGTCGCAAGAAGAAGCGCGGTCGCGAATTGCCTTCTCTTGATGGCACACCCGCCAAGAAAGCCGCGGCCACGACTGGCCCCACTCCCGCGTCGGCGCCCGCGCCCGCTAAAGCCCGCGTACCGCCCCCGACCAAGCTCCCGCCTCCTATTTTTATAGGAGACCGAGGCCGCTGGCTAGCTATCAAAAATAGGATCCCGAAGACGCTCTCCTTCCAGGCGAGGGCGTACCAATCTCTCATCAAAGTAGAGACGAAAGAGGTAGCGGACCACCGCGCCTTGACATCTCTTCTTAGAGAGCTGAGTGTGGGTTTCCACACGTACGCCCTGCCTGAGGAGAAGCGTCTGAGGGTCGTTATTAGGAACGTCCCCAAAGAATTAGACGAGGCCCACATTCTGTCGGACCTCAAAGAGCAGGGTTACCCTGCACATGAGGTGCACCGTATGCGCGGAACCACCAACAAACAACCATTTAACATGGTTCTCGTCATCCTCAACCTCACGCTAGAGGGAAAGGAAATTTTCAATATTAAATCGATTTGCTCCCTTCAGGGCATCCGTACCGAAGCTCCTCGCAACCGGGGGGGACCCGGTCAGTGTCACAGATGCCAATTATACGGGCACTCGGCACGAAACTGCGAACACACCCCGAGGTGTGTGAAGTGCCTCGGGAAACACGGCACGCCGGAGTGCCCTCGACCAGCGCAATGCCCGGCCTGCGTCTTGTGCGGGGAGAAGGGGCACCCCGCGAGCTATCGCGGGTGTCCCAAGGCACCCAAACATAGGCGTCACCCAGGGCGCCGCCAGCCGCAAGGCAGAGCAGAGAAGGTGGAGTTCACTCCGACCTTCAAACCTGCGCCGCCCCCGAAGGTAAACGCCTGGGCGAGGTCTCCTCCGGCTGCCAACGCTGCCACAGAGGCCACTCTCGCGGCCCCCGTGCCCCTCCAGCCACCGCTAGCGTCCCGCCCGGCGGCGTCGGTCCCGCGACCGAGGCCACCGGCGCCCGCGTCCGCGGCAACAGGTAACAAAGGCGGCAGCACCTTTGCCTTCATGTTCGAACTGTCACAGCTGTTCGACATTGATGAAATCACAGCCCTGGCCAGCAGGCTCGACGCTGTCCGGGACGACCCGCCGTCGCTCCTGCAAGTTATGGCAGACAACGGCAAAATATTCCGTGCCCTCACCGATATAGGGCTAAAGTATAAAAACATTCGCGATGCCTAATTACGTAAGCGGACGGGTTAAACCACATACGCTCCGTATAGCGTATTTTAACGCCCAAGGCCTTAAGCCTCAACTAGACTTGGTGAAGGAGTTCGCTCACGAACATCAATTAGACCTATTCTTAGTGCAAGAGACATTTCTAAAACCACGTATACGCGATCCGCGTATCGCTAATTATAACTTAGTCAGGAATGATCGCACCACCCGTATGGGCGGCACCCTCATTTATTTTAAAAGGTCTCTACACTGTATACCTATAGATCCTCCGGTCCTCACTAACATCGAGGCCTCTGCCATCCGAGTCAGTATGGCGAATCACCAGCCGATCACTGTTATTTCAGCTTATCTTTCGCCCAACAAACAAGTATTAGACACAGATATAGAAGCATTACTCGGCCACGGGGCCGCAGTCATAGTGGGCGGCGATCTTAACGCCAAACACTCCAGCTGGAACAGTAGAGCTACAAATAGAAACGGAATCTTATTAGATTCGCTGACAAACAAGCTGAACTTTTCAGTAATAGCACCCGACGAACCAACACGTTATCCGGATAACGTCGCGCACCGACCCGACATTCTAGACGTTGCGTTACTTAAGAACGTAACGCTCAATGTAAACTCAATCGAGGTTTTTCACGAATTAGAGTCAGACCACCGGCCCGTCGTCCTAAATCTAGGCCCACCGGTTAACTTTCAACCACCAACGAAAACAGTGATCGACTGGCAACGGCTGGAAAAGGATCTCGAGTCTATCAAGTCCGACGACCTTGACCTTATACCGGACGTCATCGATTCGGTCGACACGGCTCACAGTGCTATCTCTCATGTGACGTCACATATAGAGAATAGGATCAAGGCCTGCTCCAGGCAGCGCCCGACGATGCAACCGCATCGCCTAAACCTGCCTCCAGAGGTCAGGAACTTACTCACACAGAAGCACAGAGCCACTAGACTTTACGATAGGTATCCGTCGGTCGAGAATAGGCGCCACCTCCGCTACCTACAGCGGGTGGTACGGGAACGTATTGCGGAACTCCGCGGCGAACGTTAGGACCGCTTGCTCGGCAACCTTAAGCCATCACATGTGGCTTTCTGGAAGCTGCCTCGCGCGTTCAAACAGGAGCCGCCCACTGTCATGCCTCCTTAAGACAGACCGGGACTGCAGCCGGCGCTCGATGACGATGAGAAGGCTGAATGCCTCGCCGATAGTCTTGAGAGTCAGTGCTCTCCAAATGCAGCAGCCGACCCGACACACGTTGACGAAGTTGATCGTGAAGTTGAACGTCGCTCCGCTCTGAGCCCTTCAGGCGATGTAATAAAACCCACCTCTTACAAAGAGGTGAAGCTAATCATTAAGGAGCTTAACTCCAAGAAGGCCCCGGGGCCCGACACTATAAACAATAGGGTTCTTAAAGTCCTACCCTCGACTCTTATTACTTTATTGGTTACCATTTTTAATATTCTATTGTCTAATAGCGCGTTCCCCGAACAATGGAAGGATTCCTTTGTTATCGGTATCCCAAAACCCAATAAACCTAAAGCTAATCCGAGTAGCTATAGGCCTATTAGCTTAATTAACTCGATCGGGAAACTTTACGAAAGATTAATTCTCGCGCGTCTTAATCATTACATCGCGGAGCTCAACTTGATACCCGACATACAGTTCGGATTCAGAACCGCTCACTCGTGTCCCCAGCAGGCTCACCGACTCACCGAGTACATTCTCGTACGGCGTCAACTTCACGCTACCACGGCAGCCGTGTTTTTCGATGTCGCGAAGGCATTCGACAAGGTATGGCACAACGGCTTAGTATTCAAGCTGTATCAACTGGGAGTGCCAGACAGGCTCGTGCGCATCATACGAGCCTACCTTACTGATCGCTCCTTCCAATATCGAGTAGAGGGCACCCTATCCTCACCCAGACCCATCAGGTCTGGCGTGCCACAGGGTTCAGTCCTCTCTCCCACACTTTTCTCGCTCTTCACGAGCGACATTCCTAAGTTTCCGAGTGTCCAGCTCGCTCAGTACGCTGACGATACGGCACTCTACTTTGGCTCCGCTCTATTGAACCGCTCAACCTTGAGCAGGAACATTAAAGTGCTTCAAGCCGCCGTCGATGAACTAGGCAACTGGTTCAGAAAATGGCGGATTGAAGTGAACCCCACCAAGAGTGCAGCGGTACTCTTCGGTAACGCGAATAGCATCCGCGCTAAAAAACGACCGACCGACGTCATTAAATTGTATGAAACACCCATACCGTGGGTGAAGGATTACAAATACTTAGGAGTCACGTTCAACAGCAATATGAACTTCAAGAAACATACTGATACGGTATGCAATAGAGCCCAATTTGTCCTCAGTCGCCTTTATCCACTTGTTTGTGGGCGAAGCAAACTTCCGCGCAAACACAAAGTGACGCTGTACAAAACCATCGTACGGCCCATACTGTCATACGCAAGCGTCGTTTTCGCGCACACCCGACCGAGCTACTTACGTCGTTTGCAAGTAGTTCAAAATAAATTCACGCGCATGGCAACCGGAGCCCCGTGGTTCATCCGAAACGTTGACCTTCACCGCGACCTAGAGCTTCCGACGATAGCTCAACACTTTAAAGAGATCTCGCGACGCTTCTTTGACAAGGCGCCTAACCATCCCAACATCTTGGTTAGGAAGGCATGCGGGTACACCCCCCTTCACCATAGTCTCAACCCAATAAGACGTCCCAGACACGTAATGGTAGACCCGGATGACGACATCACCATCGCGAACGCGACACCCACACAAACACCGACACAGACACGCACACACCGCCTTCGCAGGCGTAGGCGCGGTCAACCACCGCAAACCACTGGCACTCGTCACTGTGACGATGGCCAGCGGCCCGCACCCTAGATACACCACACATTGTTTTGATACCCGACGAGACGTTAGTCCTCGTCCTGTAATCGCTTCACTACACTCACTCACACACGGACTGACTGACGGACTGACTTACACCACTTACACAATCACAAACACACTCCACAAACAAACACAAACACAAACATACATGCACACTAACATTTACACTACTTACACAGATACAAACATACATACATACAATCATAAACACATACACACACTTACATACATTACACTAAACATCACCACACTCGGCGGCGAGTGTGTTCTTTTCATCTTCATTTTCATTTTCATTCTCTCTCCTTCCCACAAGCACACAGCCGGTCTGAGGTTCGAGTCTCCTTAGGAGACGCCCCGCGACTGTTGTTGCGTAGTCTTTGCGGCCTCCACGGCCCACGTCCTACTTCGCTGTGAAAGCCAGGGCTGCTAACAGCACAGAGGAGGTTTTAGTCGGTATGGGGCGTCCGCTTACGCGGCCACTCGAGTCCGACATATTACGCCCCGTTACGGGGCGTAAATACGTAACAGTATTTCCTCCTCTCAAAAAAAAAAAAACTATATTTACAATACTACGAATACATAAAATTAAAGCTATCATTACGTGGAAGCGTAGCAAGAATACTGGCAGTATTACCGCGTTGGATAGCAAGGCTGATCCGTTGACCGAAATAGCTGCCAGCGCTTGGGTTTCCAGTAGCCTTATTGAGGCGCGAAGATAGTATTTTGAACATTCTCCGCGCCTCTGGGGACCACGGGCCAAGTGTCTCGAGACCAAACGGCACAAAGATGTATGACTCACCGAGGCCACATATTTGCAACGCTTGCTGTCTTCGGCAGTCGAAGCAGCAGCCCCAGCACCAACTGACGTAACTTGGACATGAGAAGAAGCCAGAGTGTCGACGCAAGTAGCGTCCCACACCAGCGCCCTTCCCCGTGCCCAAGCCACCAGCGTCATTCCATCAGGAATACATATACATTTGGAATATATTCAATAAAAGTATTTACGCCATGTGCATCATAAATGTTTTCGCAGTAGACTACCTTATGACCAACTTTTGAAGGTTTATAACTATGAGAACTTAAGGACAGGTGCTTACAAATTGACGTAATTATGCATTATATTGCTCATCAACTTTTTGCCACCACATTATGTCGTACAAACGCAGGCAAACGCTTTCCGTTAGATCGAATTGGTGAAGCACTTTATGTAAATTTTAATCATATTCATAATTTGTGCACGTCAGTTGGAATGTTTAAAAACCAAATAGTAGTAGCATTGAAATCATAACTAATACCTTTTATATTGTTTAAAACTTATAGTTTATTGCACTTTATTCACTGTCTTTTTTGTATCTATTACATTTTAATCTTGTAATATTTTTAACTTTTTCAATTTTTATAATTAATCTGTGGTTAACGGTGCTGGTGGCACATTAAGTATTACCATAAAATGTATTTTAGTTAGAAAGATCTAATGTTTCACTGTTTGTTTACCCCAATAAATAAATAAAAATAGTTATTCCAAATAATTTATCCAGCGGACCAGTAATTAATAAAAATAATCGAAACAATATACAAGCCAATACAAAACTTTTCACTTTGCTAAGTTTTATTTTCATTTTAAACACGAAGAGTAATTACCATCGACAAATATTAGCACGAGTGTATTCATTAGGTATTGCACCAAATCACACAATGCATCATGTATGTTTGGTTAATCGATTTTCTCCTTCTCAGTCCCATTTATGACGACGTATGCAGGTAAATTAATATTCGAAATGTAATGCTATTTTAAAGTTCTAATTTAAGGCTTATCCCGAATATTAAAACGCGTAAGTTTAATAACGGGCGGTTTTCAGTTGTAATCGTTTTAAGTTCTGACATCAGCTTAATTCTAACTAATATTACCTACTATTAATGAGAATGAACGTTTTTCTATTTCTCTGTTACGCTTTCATGGCTAAAATTCTCATTCGATCGAAATAGAATTCATAGAATTCTTTGCGAGTGGCAAAAAATAGATGTATCGTATGAATTTAATTGCTGACCACGTTCACGAGTAGTTGTGACACTACGCGCAAATGCAACACAGTTTCATTCATACTTAAGTTCCGCTCTAAAAATGTTTGGTAAACCTAAAAAGCGCCAAACACTGGCAAAATTCGTTAGTGAAGTAAGTAACGTATTTTAACCGATCACCGAACCCCTACTCTAATAGAGACTACTAGAAACCATAATGGAACTCTTTGCCCCGAATGCCCTGCAACAAGCTGAGAACAGAGTGATTAGGAGGCAGTTTGTTGATAGATGAGCGAAAATCTTTTAGATTAAGAATTTCATTATAGAATGGCTAAACAAAGAGCAACAAATAATTCAGAATAACGCTAGCTTAAAACCTCCGCATTTATACATATTGCTTTAGTATATAATAAGATAAAAAAAACTACGTTTAAAACAACCGACTTCAAAAACTGAAAAGCGGTGCTAAGCCTTAAACAAAATAAAACTTAATATTATAAACTGCTTACTTACTGTTATTATTAAGGTTGTCTGGCCACGCGTGTCTGTCTGCTTGGGTTGTTTTGTTCTAGACGAAGCTATCACGCTCAAAGTCACTCGAGGCGAGTGTAGGTACTACTATTACATTTGGCTTGGCACCGACTTCAAAGCTATCAATATGTAGCACATACAAATAATAGTATTTTATTGATATTAAAGGTAAAGGTTTGCATAAGAGGTGTATTAAATTTAATTTTTAGTTATTTAATTATTTTGAGTTTTTGAAGTCGGTTTTTTAAACTTAGTTTTTTATTTTTAGTGTCAGTTAATAATAATAATACATAATCAACCTGAATGAAAACTCCTAAAAAAGCTGTACACAAAAATACAAGCCGTACATAAAAAAAACTACTGGGCCGAACTATGTAAAATTTTTATGGGACCAAATGGGATCTATTCTGCATCGAAGAAAAATTGCGTAAATCGGATCATAAATCTCAGAGTAATCAGTGTACATGCATAAAAAAAAATTACCGAGAGAATTGAGAACCTCCTCTTTTTTGAAGTCGGTTAATAAATTAAGAAAAAACATCAAAACAGAAGAGTTTAAACTGACCTTTAAGGTAATGGCAAACTGAAAAATAGTTGTAAGTAATAACAGCACTGAAATTTACCTAATCGTTACTGATGAATAATACTTCATTTATTTGCACACGTTATTATAGCACCGTATATTTGAATAGTGTTTTCTTGTTTGTCTACTTTACAATTTGTTAAGGAGCAGTCGGGTTTTAGCTTTTTAAATTTCGATTTTGTTATAACTTTTTGAATTATTTAAATTTTAAATTAAATTTCTATCTAGAAAATTTTATTAAGTTGTCACTCAATATCAACCCTTGTATTACCTAATGTAGTATCCATATGATATTATTGTTATATTTTGAATGATATTCTATTATACAAATTCAAGATGAAATTCAAAGAACAATGGCGAAGTTTCATACTACAAAATATTTGAAATTGAATGGAAGCGTCTTAAGAACTGACAGCCGCATAGACTGGTTTTGAAACATTGTCCTAAAACATCACTTTTTCTTAAAAATAATCGTAATATGTGTATATAATTATATAACAAATTGCAGGAGGACTTGAAAATACTGTCATATAAAATGTTTATACCAAGACTCTTTAAATGTCTGCTTGAAAATAATTTGTATAGTATTAATGAATACTTAAATAAGTGTTTAGTTTTGCATACTTTTAATTTAAACTGGATAGAGGACGCATTGATATATTAAAGATATTTATATACCCTATTCCAAAGCAAATTAAATAATTTCATTTCATTTCATCATAAATGTATCTTAACTGAAAAAGAACAATGGCGAAGTTTCATACTACAAAATATTTGAAATTGAATGGAAGCGTCTTAAGAACTGACGTGTACTAATTAATTCTCTATAATTTTCTGCATCTACTGACATTATTCATTTTTAATTTGGAACCGAGATAATGGAGAAATAAATTATTATTTTGTTTGAGTTTTTAGGTCAGGTTTTTATTTTTATTACTTTACCGTTCTAACTATATTATACTTATCTATTATATTCCAACTAACATGTTCCAACAACAATAACACTGAATAACACCAATTCCAAAAATCTTTAAGGCTATCCTATGAACTAGTAACCATAGGCAAACAGTTAATAAATACCTAATTACTAACGTCTACGGTCAACAACTCTGAGTATTATATTATGATAAAATAGAAACTTGTTACTTGATGCAATGATAATAACAGTTTATTTGCAACAAACCAGAGTTGGTTGTCAAATGCGCAATCCATAGTCGTAGGTACTTCTAGTGTGCCTAATGTCTTTTTCTCGATCCAAGATCTTATTTTGTAGAAGTAGGTAAATTAAACAAGCATAATATTTTATTTTTTTTTATTCACGCTATAATAGGCCTTAGATGTTAATTTATTTTTTAAGATACATTTAAATTTTTTTGTAGGTAACATTTTAATTTCATTTGGGAGTTTATTATAAAATACAACACAATCCACTTTAAAAGATTTAGCAATTTTACGGAGGCTAGTAGATGGAATTGCGAGTTTATGTTTTTTTCGAGTATTGACACTATTCTTTTTAAATTGGCTAATATTTTTATGGTTCTATTATATGTACTGGCAGTGTACTGTCATAATATTTATTTCACTAAACTTTTCTCTGAATGAATCCCTTGAACGCATTTTATAGACTGCTTGAATTGCTCTTTTCTGCAGCACAAATATGTTTTCAATATCTGCAGCCCTACCCCACTATATAATTCCGTAAGACATGACACTATGAAAGTAGCTGAAATATACAAGTCTAGCCGTTTCAACATCTGTCAGCTGCCTATTTTTTTATCGCAAATACTGCAGAGCTAAGTCGATTACATAAGTTTTTTATGTGAGCACCCCATTGTAGCTTAAAGTCAAATGTAATGCCTAGGAATTGTGAAATGTTGTCGTTTCTACTACATCAAGTTTTGCATTATTAATTTTTATAGGTTTTGTTTTCCTTTCGTTTAAAAGTAAGTTATTAACATTAAACCAATTTACTAATTCAGCAATGTCGTCGTCAACCTGACAGAAAATTTTTTGCTGGCGTTTTATTTTAAATAACAAAGATGTATCGTCAGCAAATAGTATAATATCATGTTTATTTTGAATAACGTATGGTAAATCATTGACGTAAACCAGGAACAAAAAAGGACCCAAGATTGAGCCCTGCGGTACACCCATCGATATGATAGAGCCAGTTGATCTTTTTCCATTAACGTCTACTCTTTGAATCCTATTACACAAGTATGATTTTATTAAATCTAGTGACACATCCCTAGCACCATAGTGGTGAAATTTTTGAAGTAAGGTTTCATGATGAATGCAGTCGAATGCCTTGGATAAATCACAAAACACTCCTAACGTTATAGTTTTATAGTTAGATAAATATAATATATAGTAAGATAAATATTGTTTAAGTGTCAGTCTTAGTTCAATTTCATTAATTATTAGCATTAAATAAAATTACATAGCAAGCGGTAATCACTAGTTGGCTCTGCACAGGATTTCCTAGGGAGCCATCCAGAGGGATTTAATTTAAAGGTGCCTCATTGTTTCTGTTTTTGAGACTGAGACTGTAAATTTATATTAGGCATGAATAACAATGTATTTAATTATAATTAATAATAAATAAAATAAAAAATAAATATATATATGAATCCTGTATGTATATATATATTTAAAGGATTAATATATCTATATTAATCCTTTAAAAAAATACAAATATGCCTTATTGTGCCACTTTTGACTGTAGAAATCATAGCCACCATAGAATAAAAACGCAACACGCACACAGACAGCCAAATAATGTTGCAAGTGAATAGACATTTCCCTAAATCACTAAATTGTAAGAAATACTAGATTGTTTGTAATAAGGTCTTCCTTCATCATAATTTTTCGATTTAAATACAATTAATATTTTTTATGTGTTGTGCAAAATAAACAATTAAAAATATATGATGATGATGCATTAGAATTCTTTATGTATTAGAAAATTAATTCTAATTATCTTCTTAATCTAAAATTTCATCATCAACATCATCATGGACGGTGTTTTCGAGGGGGCTCCGTTAGTGAATGAGACGGAGCATATACCGCAGTCACTGGACTAGGCAATGCCTGCTTTTCGGCAGCCACATCGCACCCCACACCCAGTCGTGCTGCAAAATATGGTGTTGAAAATGGTGTCAGGTGCCACTGGATCGTTGGTTGTCTGCGGCTTTAGAATGCCATCATCTCCTCATGCCCAGCCCCATTGAGTTGGTGGTAGGGGGTGGCCAGCCATGGCTGTATCTTTACATTCCCCCTACCAATTAGTTTCACCCCAATCCATCAGTACTTTGGGTATGTTGTATTAGGCACCAATTTCTACAAATTATTGCCCCTATTTTTCCATCGTTGAATGGGCTACTGTATAGGTTAATATGACTTTGAGCTCATGACTTAATGTTACTTTTTTATTTCAGTTCTATTTAAGATCTTAAAGGAAACGTCACAGGTGACAAAAGCAAACAATACTACAACAGCTGTTTTGTGGCTGGGACCTGTTTCTATAATCAGTAAGTAAACCTTCCATACTTCACTGTAAATGATATTTAGTGGATTAAGCGGACAATCATCCCAACAGATACTGCAACTCCTATTGATTTATTATTTACCCATCCATGCCACTGGAATCTCCCATTTCAATCTTTTTTGCAGTTTAATAATAATCTCGAATTTAAAAGATTTAATTAATTATTTAAATTAATGTTTTAAAATTATTTAAAACAATCAATTAGAAATGAAAAGTTAATCGTTTTTAAATATATCTTAATAAAAATTTAATTTAATAATATTTAAAAGATAAAAGATGAAATTATTTAAAATAATTAATAAGAAATGAAATTGTTTTTAAATATATTTATATTTTTTTTAACTAATATATTTTTTTAAATTTACATTTTTTATAAATTATAATTTATTATAAATAATTTTATTTAAATTAGAATTTAAAATTTAATTCGAAACCTTTAAAATTTAATTCGAAAACGCTAGAGTATTCTCTAATGTTTCTAGAAACATAAGATATTAAATCTCATTTGCCCATTAATTTCAGTAGGTACGGCGCCCATTTAAAGAGAAACACAATAATGTTTACACATTACTACTTCACGATAGGTTTCGCTGTGGTACTTATCTATCCTGCATCCTGTGCAATGCAGCCACAGACAAAACAAGGCAATTATGAACTTTGCCAAATTAACTATCAGATTTTCGTACAGTTTATTTGGAAACAAACTTAACTATTTTATCCTTCAACTTGAACTAACATACAGATGTATTTTTACAGTGCTAAACGGTCAAGAAGAAGCAAAAGTGTTTGCAAATGTATGTGTTGACAGGGCGTTTTTTTATGATTTTAGCAAAAAGTGGCTTGGACACTGTGCCAGGTAAATATTTAATTTTGGATAATATGATGTAGAGATCCAAATCGATTGTTCTGCCCGGCGGTAAATGCGAACAATGTCCTTCCAGTCACCTTATTGCGAGTAAGCCCAAGTTTTGCCACAGTCTGTCTTTGACTACCTCCCTTTTCGGACGTTCTTATCATACACGAGGTTCGGTTTCATAAAGTCTTAATAAAAAATCGCAAATGCGTACACGATTCATTAGATTTCTTTCAGTGAGCTCGTGTCGCACCCCAATTTAAATTTTCTCAAATGGGTCAAACATGTTTTGTGGTCAATTTCCAGCTATATTGTAACTATATATATGCCAATATTACTTCACTTTTTCAAAAATAACGTCCATTTTATCCGTAACAGAGCGTACATACACATACACAATATCTTTACATTAAAATTAGCTGATTGAAAAAGCCATAGAAAAATTTGTGCTACTCTTTCTGACGCTAGAATGAGGTCCGAAAGCATCATTAATTTTTTTACGCAGTTTGCCTCATTTGTTTTCGTTTTTTAATTATTATAAAACTTTTTTATTAGATTCACTAAGTTTGACAGAATGAAAAGGAGCTGGACAGAAAATTTTACTAATTTGTGTCTTTTTATAAAATGTTACCTTTTTAATGTAACCAAAACCAGCCAAAGTAGTACAGCTAAAGAGATTTTTTCACAAGTATTTGTTCAATTAACAAAGTTCAATCCATTAAAATTCTATCAACAAAATTCAAGGGCCAACATGTAGGAAAAATATAAAAAAGATTGGCAACACATTCAATGCACCTGTAGTTGCCGAGTTCCAAGGAATTTTCAACGAAACATCCAGAACGTTGGTGATGGAATTACATGATTTGGTTGATAAACCACCATCCGACATCTTGACACTTTGTGCGCTGGCAACGATTAATGCTATTTGCCGTAAGTTATCTTTATTCAATACAAGAATAACATGGTGAAATGGTCATTATGATCAGATGTTGAGCAGAGGGTAAGTTTCGGAATAGAAAATATAAGCGGAAATAGCCTATAACTTTGATTATGTACATAGTTACAAACCTATCTTGATAACACCGACTCCAAAAATTACAATTGATCATTATATTCGACTACCACAGTTACTTGACCATAACTATGTTTTGGTAGACTTAAATATCCGGATAGCATAAAAAAGATTCGGCCGAGTATAGTTAATTTGCTCCTAAGAATTGAAGAGTTCCGTTACTTTATCATGGATTCCGTAATCAGAACCTAACCAAACTCTCACCAAACTATTTTTGAAGTATATCCTTTCCAATAAAAAAAATCATCGAAATCGGTTAGCGCGATATTGAGTAATTCGTAAATTTATCATCCACTTTGCTATACGAATTCCTTTTAGCCGCTATAATCTTCTGGTAAAGTATTGTTTTTATATCTGTTACCAGAGTACCATGATATACAAAGTCCCTTATGGCATCTAAGCTATTCAAAAGTCAACGGCCTGATGCGGAAGTGGTAAATTATTTTTCCTATTATCGTGCGCAAAGTTCTATTTTGCGCATGTATTTGCGTTCGTAAAGTATCACTTTCCCACACGTTGACAAGAGCGTGCGCCATAAAATTATACGAGCGATTACAAGGTCTATACGCGTGCGCCATCTCTGGCACTCTCTTCGCATCAACACGTGCGAGCGACACTGTCTCCCCGAGCCCGAGCGCTCTTGCTCGTGCCGGTTTGTTTACATCTGTCGTCTGGAATGGACCTGTCTAAACGTGCGTTCTGTGTTTTGTATTCTAAGTTTTGTTTTGTAAAATAGTATACGATACTCGTGCGCACGCAGGTCATTCCACACGACGACTTACTTTGCGCACTTGTATCGTAATGTACTATTGTTTTTTTCAGATTAATCTCTAGATGTAATCTTAATAGTGATTGCGAGCAAATATTTATTGCCTAAGTGTATATTATTCTAAGTTTATCTCAGAAAAACATTGGTGATTAATCATCTGATCAGTATTTTTTTTTTCTGTACAGAAGCCGCGCTTGGTGTATCCATCACGACAGATACTGAGGGTGGACGTGAATATTATCACGCCTTCGAGCGAACTTTAGAAATATTCGTTGAAAAAGGAGTCAATGTGTTCCTTCATCCTGACTTTGTATTTCGTCTTACACCAAGGTATAAAGAATTAGAGAAGCATATAGGAGTTTTGAATAATTTTTGTGATTATGTAAGTTGCGTTTTTTTAATAATTGCTTTTGTTTTATTTTGTACCATAATAAAAATACTACTAAATAGAACTAGAAAAAAGAAGAATTAAAAAAAGTGTGTGCTTAAGAGGTATCATTAGCTGAGGCTTTTCTCAGATTTAATAATTCTAGAACAATAAACCGTCTCGCTCACGCTGATGAGACAATCATATGTGTGTCCTCTACCGCATTTACCATGGGGAGTGTTCCGAAGAGCTGTTTCACCTAATTCCTGCCGCTTATTTCACTTTCGCACGACACGCCACAAGTTAGGATATCATCCCCACCATCTGGATGTGTGGCGGTCCTCCACAGTACGGTATTCAAGGAGCTTTCTTCCATGTACTACAAAGCTATGGAATGAACTTCCTTGTGTGGTGTTTCCGGGACGATACGACATGTGTAACTTCAAAAAAAGCACGTTCACCTTCCTTAAAGGCCGGCAACGCTCCTGTGATTCCTCTGGTGTTGCAAGAGAATGTGGGCGGCGGTGATCACTTAAGACCAGATGACCCGTACGCTTGATTGTCCTATTTTTCAATAGAAAAAAAGTGTAATAAGTACAACTGCAGCAAAATCGTGATTAAAAATTCAAAAAACAGAATATCGTTCTCGGCAATTTCCTCGTACAAAAATTTACCGAATTGTAACGAAATTTTTGGAACTGAATAGAAAGGAAACATTCTGTGTCGGATTGTTTTGATTTCGCCGATTATTGTTGTCGGATATGTATATTGCTACTGTTTGTGGCCTATTTGTTTAAGCCATTTTAAGAACGTTTTGGAGTGCTAGATTTACAAATACGAAAATATCAAAAAAGCAAAACGGAGAGATACATAATAAATAATGATGATATTGATTTTGTTTTAAAATAAATTTGATCTATTTTTATTTTATTTATTTTATTTTATTCGGGAAACAAACAGTACAACTTAATACACTTAAAAAATAAAACTTAAAATATAAATCACTGACCAATAAAAGTTTCCACAATTAAATAGTACATAGAAAAATGCGAGCAATTTAATTACAATTTAAAAGTACCTATTTGTAATGAAAATAATAAATATTAATTAAATATATTGAATTGAAAATTACAAAATATTTATAGAAAATTATATATGATTTTAGTAATAATATTAATAATAATGGCATACATTTTAAAGTTAATAAAGAGATGCAATATTTATTATATATAATACTAATGAGAATTAATTAAAACTAAGACATTTTCTTAATTTGTTCAATCAACTTCTGTATCGACCCTGAAAAGTAATCAATTGAACAGAATTCTTTGTTGTATACTAAACAAGAACGATGAATGAAGGCATTTTGTGCATAGTTAGTGCGTGTAGTATGTAAATTAAATAAAGATTTAATTCGCGAAGATTGTCTTGGACATCGGAAATTAAGGCAATTAAGAAGAAGTGGAGAGTCAATCATATTATGAAGTAATTTTAGCAGAAATGTTTGATCCTTTACCTTACGACGTTTTTCCAGAGAGATTAAGTTAGGAACATATTGATCGATAGCGGAACACCTAAATTTTAAATGCTTTAAGAATTTCGTTTGAATTTTCTCTATTTCTTGAATATGGACATTGTAATGAGGATTCCAAATTACCGAGCCGAATTCAAGTAAAGAACGCACAAATGCATTAAATAGAAGAATCAAGGTGGTAATATGTTTAAAATCTTTACTGACTCTAAGAACAAACCCAAGCATGCGATAGGCTTTTGCAGTCTATAGTGGTGAATAAAGGTTAACGAGGAGTCAAGGTGAACGCCCAAATCTCTCACCCATGAAACCCGTTCAATAAGATTTTTATTTAAAGTGTACTTGAATTTAATAGCATTTTTTTTGCGAGAAAAAGATATTACGTTACATTTTTTAATATTAAGTTTTAAGAGATTATCATTGCAATATTTACACAATTCATTCAAATCATCCTGTAATAAGCTACAATCCGAAGGTTTACTTATTGTTTTATATATCTTCATATCATCAGCATAGAGAAGAATTGAAGAATGTTTAAATACTGCAATAATGTCATTTATGTATAGGTTAAATAAAAGGGGTCCAAGATGAGATCCTTGAGGAACACCAGAAGTAACAGGCACGAACGTAGAGCCTTTAACTGTAACAGCCTGGCTTCGATCCCTGAGGTATGAAGTAAGCCAACGGAGCAGGTCGCCATGTATACCGAGTTCATCAATTTTACGAATTAAGATAAGATGACAGATTTTATCAAAAGCTTTTGAATAGTCGGTATACACAACATCCACCTGGAAGCCTTGATCCATTGCAGTAGTTACCTGATGAACAAACTCACATAAGTTGGACTCCACAGATTTATTGCTAACGAAACCATGCTGTTGAGGAATAATAATGGGTCGTAGAATAGGAAAAACACAATCAAATATAATTTTTTCAAAGTTTAGCAATAGTACATAATTTGGATATGGGTCTGTAATTTTTCACATTGTGCTTGTTACCTGATTTAAAAACTGGTATCACATAACTTTGTTTCCACAGTTGAGGCATAACGCCACTACAAATAAATTTGTGGAATAATAAATAAAGAGGAAGAGATAGAGAGGTACGACACGTCTTCAAAAAAATAGGAGGCAAGCCATCTGGCCCACTTCCCTTATTAATATCCAGTTTACTGAGGTATCTCTTTACTATAATAGGAGAAAGTCAAACTAATCCAATGCTAACAGAGCTATACTTACTCGAAGCACTTACACAATTATTATTGTAGGTTAAGACAGGTGATTCATAAATGGATTCAAAATATTTACTTAAAAGGGAACAAATATCATTTCCATCACTTGCCGTTAATTCGCTTAAATTCATAATATCAGGGATATAACTAGAAGAGTTTTTCGCTCGGACAAATGACCAAAAGAATTTGCTACAATTTTTTGTTTGTTTTCAGAATTTGAAATATACAAGTCATAATATTTAGTTTGTAACCTTTTTTCGCGATCACGCAACAGACTAAACGTATCATAATCAGAAATTCTGTTATAAATTTTCCATTTCCTATGATACTTTAATTTTTCTTTAATAACTTTTATTAAGCATCTAGGGTACCAGCAGGGAAACTTATGGGTACTTCTTAAAATTTTGACTGGAATAAAATCATTTACAATTTTATGCATTATTTCATAAAAAACATTAACTGCATCCAAGATATCACGGCCATCCAATAATTCAAACCAATTAATATCGGACAGTGCATTATTGATTTCCTCGTAGTTAGCACGGTGAAAAAGTCGAATCAATCTAGCATTTGGCTTAATTAATCGTAAGTTCTGGATAGAAAATAATATTCCCAGAGCTGGGTGATGTGCATCCTCTTTAACAGGCGGTTGAGTGCAACGACTAACGGAACAGTGGCAGTCACTAAAAACAAGATCTAAAAATCTGCCATTGACATTATGAACTAAATTAAATTGCCTCAGATCAGCAAAATTCATAAAGTTGGCCAAGGCATACACCAGACTATTATCGTCGCAAAGGTTACACAGGATCATGACATTGTCATTCCTATCCCACTGCGCGTGCAGTCGGGACATTAAAGTCACCCAACACCAAGAAACTATCGTTAGGATAATTTAGCTTCTCATCCGAAACCAATTCAAAGAAATCAATAAGCCTCTCACAATGATGGTTAATATTAGGGAAATAGCAGCAATATATATGAAGTGACCTGGTTATTGCAGTAGACATCAACGATACTGTTACTTTCACTATTTCAGCTGAAAAGTTGCTCAATTGAATGGATGTCGACGAACGAACTGTTATGTTAGACTTTAAGGCGATAAGTACACCGCCGCCCATTTTGTCACCACGTACATTATAATTTCTATCACATCTATGGACAGTGTATCTTGAATCAAAGAGTTCGGAATCAAAAATACCATCATACAACCACGTTTCGCTAAGACAGATAATATCATACTCCCCATGCAACATTGCCCTGAAGAACTTATTAGTTTTGGTACGCAAGCCTCGTACGTTTTGGTACAAAATGTTTAAATTATATCCCATGATTTAAAAAGTTTAAAGCAATTACACGTACAAAAAAATTGTGTAAAATAATAATTTTATAATTGGAGTGGAGTGGAGTTATCTCCACTATTCAATATTTGCGTGGTATTAAAAGAAAAATTATAATATATTACATAATAAATATAAAAAATAACTATAATAACGTACATTAAATAGATTCCGCGACTAAAAACCCATATAAAAGATAACTTATAAGCACAAATGCCTTCACAAACGTTAAAAATTAAAATTGAGCAAAATGCATTATAAAGATATAAACAACTATAGCAGGAAAACAAAAAGACTCCATAACATGATGTGCCATAGGTAGATATATAAGTAATCCTTATACAATTTTGTTTAAATCATTCACATTACATATATTTAGTACAGCACTATTTTCGGAACGTCTTAACATTATACTGCAATTTTTTATCCAAACATATTTATAATTCTTCTCCTTTGCTATTTTTATTACAGATAGCAGCAAGGTTTTATTTGAACTTGTTAGATGCTCGTTAAAGTAAACATTATTATAATTGTTTGAAAAACCTAAATCATTACCCTTTATCTTTAGTTTTCTTGCTTGTGCGAGGAATTCATCTTTTTTCCATCGACTTAAAAATTTCACAATGATAGGTTTACA
This sequence comes from Leptidea sinapis, assembly GCF_905404315.1. Classification (NCBI taxonomy): domain Eukaryota; kingdom Metazoa; phylum Arthropoda; class Insecta; order Lepidoptera; family Pieridae; genus Leptidea; species Leptidea sinapis. The sequence goes on along the minus strand of NC_066271.1, from coordinate 13,192,999 downwards.
CTTTTTAGCATCCTTATTTTTGTTTTTGGTGGCAACTCTGGTGATAAAATCAATGTCGGTGCTGGGATCAATTTTAATGGAGGTTTTGCTGGCAACATTTTGTAAAATAGAATACAGATTTTCATTTTAATGTTCAGGAATTCCATAGATTTCAATATTCGATCGACGAGCCCATTGCTCACGATTATTGTTTTCTGTAAGGATTGATTGCATTGTAGATTTTACTTCCTCAAACTCAGATAACTTCTCACTATGCTGATTTAATTCTTTTTCACATTTTTCAATACGTAAAATTAAACTATCAAATTTTGAATTAAAGAAGTCCAAAGATTCCTTAATACAATTGAAATACTGTCGAATCGATATTAATTCATCTTTGAGTGGAACAAGTGCTGATTTAAATTCATCCTTCAAGCTTAAAAATTCCGATGTGACAACCGTCCTAATCAACTCCAGTAAATTGTTATCATTTTCGGCTTCTTCACATGACGTGTCCACATGAATACGCGAAAATGAACTACCACCTCTTTTAAAATTTATATTTTCATTTGACTTATTAATGATACCACTACTACGTATAGGAGTATTATCGTTGTTTGTTTGCCTGGGTAACATTAAAGAGCACTCCGGGCACATCCAATGCTTCTTCAACTCATTTTTTAATTCCTTTTTATTATCAGTTGCAAAGAGGCACTGAACATGATAATTTTGTCTACATTTAGTGCAAGTGATAATCTCACCACTGCTTCCTGTTGTCAACTTGCAACACGCAAACTTCATATTTTATTTATAATAAGAATATACTAAAATAAATAAAATAATAAAATGTTATTCACGGCCGAGATTTGAACCACGGACTTTCAACTGTTTAAGTTTGGACAGTCTTGAATACCGCAACGCCAAACTGTCTTGAGTGCAAGTGTTGAAATAAGGCATCCAATATTGCACTACTGGCCACAACATTAACTGAGGTCATTGAACTTATTAGCTGAAGGACACACAATGTCACCTCACAACAATATCAATCACAAGATTTCATGTCTGAATACTTCAAAATAAGCACTAAACTAACTGATTTTATGTTTAATAGCACTAGTAGTTCAGCTTAGATATTAATTAACATAAAGAACACACTTCTTATCAAGTTTTTACTGTTTATATACTTCCTTTTGAATAAAATATTACGATGAAACGGAATTACACTTGCTCAGCACGACATCGCACTGTTGACTGATCTAGGGTTAAAAACCAAGGAGAAGGAACTCGGGAACGCTTGTATGGAAAAAAGGCCAATAATATTTCCTCTTTATACAACGAGACAGACGTGTAAACATCATCAAAACGTGCTTAATAATCTGCAACACAACTATTATTTTTGTTCTATATTCATAAAATAGTTCCCACTCTTAACGAGCGGCTAGTCTATGTACTAGCCGTTTATTAAATCCATTTATGGGATGATGAATTGGTATTTGGATCAAAGCCAAGCTTTCCCTATAGGTACTTTATGGGTTTGTCAATTAGCATTGCCATATTGAAATACAGATCAAGATCAATTCAAGATTAGTTGACGGATTTTATATAATCTGCATCCAAAATAACCATAAATTAACGTTCCCAATTAGTAAGCGGCCTTAAGACAACTTGCGTTTCTTACAAAATATATTTGATACCTTTCCCGTTATAGAAGAGGCTATATTTAAGTTATTTTTTTCTTAATCTTTTGATAGTGAATACTAACTGATACGTCTTATACAAATTAACAGGTGATAAAGAAAACGTTGTATTATTATCCAAGCTTGAAATAAATATATTTGTAATTTGTAAAGTGTATAATAGATTTGTAATTCGCGTACACCCGAAAGCATGAAGCAGTCATATAGCCCGGACAAATTAAAAAGCAGTAGAATATGGACAAAGCTTGGCCATTGTCGTTGCCTCTGGCCTCGCCTGAGACTTTGAAGACTTGAAACTTGAAGTAACTAATGATTTGATTTAATAACTTACTGATTATTGTGTATTAATAATAAATTGTTTTCACAAATAACATTAATTTTTGTATTTCATTATCATGTATTTATATGATTATTCTTTCATAAATTTTTACGAATTACACCACTTAAAATATTAATGTATTTGTTCCGAAATTGTGTCACATGTGATTTAGTGATTAAACAAAACATTGCATGTTTGTACTAATAAGATATGTATTCGAGAGACATAGCAACTGACAATCAGAGAGACAGACGCATAATTAGAGATGACCAAAATATTAACAGAATAGTGCAAAAATGAATGACGATGAATTAATTTTACGCGGTAAAAAACAGAACGCCGACAGAGCACGTGCTTATAAAAAAGGGAAAAAAGATCTGGGTGAACGTAGTTTTTATATTGAATTTGTTAGAATTGTTAGCACTTTTTGCTGGTGCATGTTGTTGTTTATGGATTTATTGCAATTTTGAGTGCTTGAGTTTATTATTTAGTTTATTATTTAACTTATTAGTTAGTTTATTATTTAACTTATTTCGTATGGATATTAAATTAAGTATTTTTTATATATATTCGGTCCATTCAATGTATTAAATTTTATTAACGAAAAAAACTGAAAACTCGTAATGAAGATGGAATTGATAATAGAATGATTGAAAATAATTGAAAAACGGATCGAAATGACTCAACGATAACAAAATATTGTTTTCAGTTTTTTAATATGTGAATATAATCTAAATCTAAGTATTGGGAATCAGTCACCCCATGTAAACTGTATATCTATATATACATGAAAAAGATTTGAAAGTATTCAAATTTCATAATTTTTAATCCTTTTCAATCAATATTTATAACCAGGGTTCAATAAAAATATTAGTTGGAGACTTAGTCTACTTTTATTGTTTCCCATTATACCCTTAATAAAATATTATTCCAAAAATTTTTAGTTAAATGTGTATAATGTGAAAAAATGTTTCACTTTTACCGTGATTTTATAAAACATATTTATAACGATATTTCATAAAACCACACAATCCTATTTTTTATATTCCCTGTGGCTTATTTTTTAGATAAACCAGGCTTCAAGTCATATATTGACATTCTGCTTGATCTAGAAGAAACAGATGCCAGCTTTACAGAGGAACGGACGCGTGGAGAAGTAAATACAATTATACTTGCAGGCCAAGAAACAATAGCCACCACGTTGTTCTTTTGTTTCTTAACGATAGGAGACCATAAAGACGTGCAAGAAAAAATGGTAAAAGAGTTAGTAGTATTGTCATTTGTCTTTTGGGGTTTTGGCAGAATCGCCACACTTAACAGAGGGTTTCGCGAGCGTAGTAAACGGTGATGATCTCTTGGAAGAATGCTGCAGCCAATCCTCTGTTCTTTGTATCTCTGAGGCGCCTCTTACGACACACACGGGAGGAGATGGCGTGGTGCCATTCTGGTATAACACCACACCCATAGGTTAGGTGAGGGCAGCGCAGGACCAATTGTCGTGAGGAGACCTTTGGGGGAGGCCTTTGTCCAACAGTGGACGTCCTCCGGCTGATATGATGATGAACATGATGAATCTATCATTCTTTTTTATTGCAATTTGCGAACTAGCCTTCGGCTCACCTGCTTGCAAGAAATCAGCATCCCGTACGCTTACTTAATGTTTAGGTAACTATTTTAAACTAACAACAGTTACCGTTAAATATTTACAAGTGGGAGGTTTTTATGCACAGGACTAGGATACTAGTGAAATTATCTGGCTAATGTGACTTAACATCATATGTCTCAAAGAGACTTTCTCTCTACTTCATTCTTTGTCCAGGGCTTTGTCACAGACTGTGAAGTCAGAACGTCTTTTGACGACGACCTTTTTCGGACGTTCTTGTCGTACGTAAACTATTTTTCATCACCAGTTATCAAAAACGGTGCGGTTTCATTACGTCTCAATAATGAATCTCTAATGTGTACAAGGTTCATTAGGTTTCTTACAGTGAGCTCGTGTAGCACCCAAATATCGAGCTTTTTTGTTTGCCTAGCTTTCTGGAAATGCGTCAAAATTTATTTGTGCTCAATTCCCAGTATTTCATATATGTCGAAACGATTGATCTTTGCTCCACTTTTTATAAATAGCGATTATGCTTACAGACACTGGATTAGGTACCCACATAATGGTCGCAATTTTTTTCGCGACTTGCGTGAAATTTTTTCTTTTTTGTTATAAAACTTTAAAATGTTAGATCCACTCATTTTGACAGAAAAACATTGCAACTAAAAAAATCTGGAAACAACATTTTTTATTATATTTTAATTATATTATATTTTAATTTTTAACCTTTTTTTAAATAAGATTTGGAGAAAAAAAAACAAAATAAACAACCGACTTCAAAAACACTATTCCAAAACAATAGATATAATGTGCACTAAAAGTATAAAAATAATTGCGTATTTTTATACAATCTAATTAATTAATCTAATTTTAGTTACGATTATTGTTATTTTTAAAATCGGTGTCCTTCCGCCTTGACCCGCTCTCGCCTGCTCACGACTCAGCACATCTCACCTATAACTATGTATGTAGGCACAAACATGTCTTTTACCTATTCTGTGGTACAAACCTATCTTGTCTGAGACCGATTTTTAGTGAATTTGAAGTACACTAACTAACAATTTGTCCAAATATGTGTAGATATTCTAAATTTTTCAATGCAGCAATAAACGTAAGCGCTTTGCAATTTGATTACAGACAGAAATTCTGCCACAGATCGCACCCTTACTGTAAGTCATTAAGGAGTTCCATTGATATCATCGATCATCATATTCGACTACGACAATTACTTGACTATAACAGCTTCGTAGATGACTTAATAGCATAAAAAAGATTCGGCCGAGTATCGTTAATTTGCTCCTAAGAGTTGAAGAGTTCCGTTACTTTGTCATGGATTCCATAATCAGAACCCAACCAAACTCTCACTAAACTACCTTTGAAGTATATTATTTCCAATAAAAAAAGAATCATAGAAATCGGTTGGCGCGATATTGAGTTATTCGTAAATTTATCGTCGACATACGTATAGCAAATTTAAGACTTTTATGGTTTTCCCATGGATGCCATTATCAGATCTGGACCAAATTGCAATGGGACCACACGAGAAGCACCAGCTTTCAAAATCAGTTCGCCCAGTCGAAAGTTTTGAGGCAACAAACAATAAAAAAAAACATACCGACGAATTGAGAACCTCCCTTTTTGAAGTCGGTTAAAAGGCAGAACATTTTCAGTTTGATTCAAAGGGACTCTTTTACATTTATTTGTAGTCTTTATTTAGCCTCTAGAATTATAAATACCTACTAGATTTCAACCCATGAAAAAGTTTTTCGTGAATCATGCTGTAAATCTTATTTGTGTAATAAATTTAATCCCTTAAGTGAGGGTTATCAGTTTGAAACATAAACAATTGTTTAAATTTAAAAGATATTATTTATTCTGCAGAATAAAACAAGTAATGGGTGAAGAGAAGTGCGATGTCACAAAAGAACACTTGTCAATGATGCCGGCCGTATTGTGAGGCTGTAATAAATGAAACCATGCGGCTATATCCTGCAGCTCCTGGCGTTATGCGATACGCAGACCGTGACGTTAAACTTGGTGAGTACTTTTCCACTGTCTATATCACTCTTTTTATCTCAATTTGTTTACCTAAATTTTTTCTATTCTATTATCTATGAAACTCAGAGTTTGGCGAGTCAACATCTCCCGAGGATGCATCGTGTAGGAAAAACACGTGTCGAATTGTTTGAAGACAAATATTGGCGGAATTAACACTCAAGACAACTCAAAGCATTTGGATAGTTATTGATTTCTGCAAAATAACGCGTACTTCAATAAGTTTTATTTTATGACGTTTTTTGTCGGCTATAAAGTAATAATGAATTATATAATATACTCTATTACTGTCGCTCTTTTCTTGAAGAGTTGCCTTGTTGATGCACAAGGCGCAACGCGCTATAGAATCACATTTGCCTGGCCCGTTTCGACATGCCACGCCACGTTAATATGTTTCTGCTTTTAGTGAATAGCCGTTAAATATTAAGCCATGCTTTAGTAATACCTACAATGTTTATTGTTTATGTCCTGTAATCTTGTTTCACATATTCAATAAATGTTGCTTACTAAAATTGGTGGTTACCACCTAATCCACCCAGGTCTAAGCAAGTAGATTTCAGCTTGGGGAAAAGAGCTTGCATAGGTCAGTATACACTACTTCAGTGCACTATGGGTTATATTGCTTATTTAACAACTCGGTTTCCAGTTTCAACAGTAGTATGTAGTTTTACTCACCCAGATGAAGGACCTCCGAATGGTCCGAAACTAGACGGTACCCACACCGATGAATAGTGAGTAAAACCGTATTAATAAATAACTATTTATGCGTTGTCTCCCGATAGCATGCTAAACTCAAATTGCGGAACGTTTTTCATTTAAGCTTGCTAAAATTGCTTCACACACCTAGAATAGGCAGACGTCTGGTTTCAAGTTTTTATAGAGATGATGGTTATTGAAGAAATAAGTCATATATCGTTTTCATGCTAAGTTTCTCTAATTATTTTGCAGGAAAAAGATATGCGATTCCAGTGTTAAAGACGATCTTGATTCACTGCATTCGTGATTATGAGATCATAGCTGAACGAAATGAGAATTTAGAGTTCAAAGTGGATGTTGCCTTAAAAGCAATAAATGGTCATTTGATACAAGTGAAGCGACGACAGTAAAATTGAAATTAATACAGTAAAAGTTGAATTGATTAAAAAATATCACGTACAATGTGTTTCATTACCTTACCTAGGTTTATTATTTTGTTTTTAAATATATTTTTTTAGACTCACAATCACGCTCAAAAGTTTTAGGCAGAGTTTTTTTTCAGTTGTGTTTCGACCGCGCTTTGAATACAACGCCACGCCATGAGAAAGTGTTCAGTGGAAAAATGTCCAAATAACAGTATATCCAATCTTAAAAAGGATGAAGTTGATCAAGTAGGTTCCCCTTTTAAATTAACAAAATTATGTAACTAGCTTGACGTTTTTAATCATTTTTCTAAATACATTTCAATTGATAAAATAAAATAAATTGAACATTACTGCCACGAAATAAGGAGTTAATATGAATGAATGTTTTAATGTTACCTGTATATTAAGATAATGAATATAATATATATTATAAAAGGCATTTTTATTTTCTTAAAATTAATTCCTTTAGAATTGTTTTTGTGTTAATTTAAGCAAAGATTTGGAATATTTTCAAAAAAATTAAACAATAAGACAATAGGGGACTCCTCTAGCAATGTAATATAACAAGTACTAGAATAAGTAATAATTGTAAAATTGCAAACCTGATGCACCAAAACATGCAAGGATTATTAGGTTAAGAACTTGAACTGGAGTTATTTATAAATCATAAAGATATACATATTTTATGTTTAACAGAGCACTGGCTCAGAAAATATGAGCTCATCTTTAACTTCAGTGGTCATCAGGTGGCAAGTGCGCTTAGCAGAGAAAAAGCTTCACATGGCGGCTCTCTTATTCTTGTAAGTAAATTATTTAAATTCAAAGAACGAGAAGATATTGTGGGCCTTTCTGTTGAACGTACAATTGAAATAGCCTGTGCAGAGCTCGAGCGCGCCATTGTTGTTAGTATATACAGACCCCCAGATGCAGTATATGAATTATTTGAAAGTGTATTGGAGGAGGTTTTATTAAAATTATCTGAGTCTAAGAAGTATATCATGATATGTCGTGATTTTAATATTAATTTATTAGAAAAATCCTCAACCAGTATTAGATTCAGATCTTTATTCAAATCATATGATTTAACCAATATTTTCTTAGAGCCTACTAGAGTAACTGGCACCTCCAAAAGCTGTATTGATAACATATTTACCAATTATAAACCCATTTCTCAGGCAATAATTAACAAACTGAGTTCAGACCACTTTGGTCAGTTAGCCTCTTTTAATATTGAGGTCAATAAATGTACTAAAATTAAAAAGTTTACGTTTGTTCCTGTGAATAATAGGCGAATGGAGAAATATAGAGACAATGTGTCAGTTAAACTCTCAAATTTGGATTTATTCAAATATAATATTAATCCAAATGAAATGTATGATATGTTATTTAAAATAATTAAAACAGAGTTTGCTTCTATATTTACTTCTAAGACAGTCAAATCAGGTGGTCTCCTGTCATTTAATGATTGGGCAACAGTTGGCATTCATAGGAGCAGACAAAGGCTATATGAACTGTATAGTGAGAGATCATTGTATAATCATGATGCATCTGTTCTCGAGTATGTTAAAAAATACTCCAAATTATTTAAAAGTGTTTGTTCTATTGCAAAGTCAAATAAAATAAAGATGACTTGGAATGTTAGTAACTGGGAATCTGGAAGATTGAAAGACCGCAACATTGAATATAATCTATCAATAAACAATACAATAATTTAATCTCAGCAGGAAGTTGCTACTGCTTTTGAGATTTTTTTTTCTGAGATTCTATCACAAACACTCTTGTCTCCTCCACCAGTGTTGCTAAGTCACTTCTTCTGGAAAATGTTATAGGATGTCAACAAAGTTTCAATTTTAATTTTGTTAGCCCTGGAGAAATAATAAAACTTTTAAATCTCTAGACATGAAAAAAACTGCTGATACATGGGGCATTTCTGTTAAAAAAATTGTTCAATAATTGATGTCATAGCACCATATCTTGCAATAGTATTTAATAATTGTATTAATCGTGGCGTGTTTCCTGACCTTCTGAAACATAGTAAAATTACACCAATATTTAAGTCGGGATGCTCTTCTGACCCGAACAACTATCGTCCTGTGTCGGTTTTGCCAACCCTTAGAAAAATTTTTGAAAAAATAATTTTAAGCCAAATGCTTACTTACTTTAACTCTCATAAGTTACTTCATTTGAAACAATTTGGCTTTACTAGGGGACGTTCAACAACGGATGCAGGTGTTGAGCTGATCAAGAATATTTTTGATGCCTGGGAGGAATCGCAGAATGCACTTGGCATCTTCTGTGATTTATCTAAGGCTTTTGATTGTGTTCAACATTCAACGCTGGTCAGGAAGCTATACCACTATGGCATAAAAGGAACTGCGCTCGATCTTCTGACTTCATATCTAAACAATAGAATTCAGAGGGTCGACGTGAATGGCAGGAGATCTCCTGGGACTCCTCTCAGTATGGGGGTACCACAAGGGTCTATTCTTGGACCGTTCCTCTTCCTTATCTATATAAATGATCTTCCTAATCTTATAGAGAAAAAACATAAGGTAGTATTGTGTGCGGACGACACTTCACTGATTTTCAAAGTGAAAAGAAACCAAGCTATGTATGACGAAGTGAACGATATTTTATCTGACATCGTGTACTGGTTTAGCGCTAATAACCTATTGTTAAATAGAAAGAAAACTAAATTCATTAAATTTACCGTACCAAAAGTCAAAAATGTAAATGCAAATATTTTGTTAAATGGAGAGGTGATAGAACCGGTGGAATCTGCTATATTCCTTGGCATAACTCTAGATTCCAAATTACAATGGGGCCCCCATATTGAAGGATTGGCGAACAGACTTAGTTCTGCAGCATACGCGGTTAAAAAATTAGACAATTAACTGACATAGATACGGCGCTACTAGTATACTTTAGTTATTTCCATAGTATTATGTCCTATGGTATATTGCTATGGGGCAACGCTGCCGATATTAATACAATATTTGTGCTGCAGAAGAGGGCTATTCGCGCTATTTATAACCTAGGTCCTAGGGAATCATTGAGAGCAAAATTCAAAGAAATTAACATCTTGACTGTTGCTTCTCAATATATTCTTGATAATGTAATGTATGTTCATAGGCACATAAGTGAATTTGCCAGAAACTGTCATAACCATAATATTAACACCAGGAACAGACATAAACTGATGATGCCTACTACTCGGCAAAGTCGAGTTAGTAAGTCTTTCGTGGGGCGATGTATATGCTTTTACAACAAGATCCCAGAAAATGTTCAAAACAAAGGTGTTACGTTATTCAAAAGAATTGTTAAAAAACGTTTGTGTGGTAAAGGTTACTATAACATAAATGACTTTCTTAATGATACCACAGATTGGGAATGGAGCGACCGCCCTCAGGCTATTAAATAATAAGTTTAATTGTACAATGTTACTTTGTAAATGTTACTTTTATTGTAAAATATATTTTTGATGAAAAAAAAGCCCGCTGAGTTTGTTGCGCCCATTCTTCTCAGGCCTGAGGCATTCACTTTGGAATGGGTGGTAGTTTTTTGACTTTCAATAAGTGATTTCACATCCTATTTTGAATAAAAATATTTGAATTTGAAAAAAAAAATTGTTACACACATTTATGTTTTTGGTACGTATATACAACGCCACTTGGCCCCTTATGGCAACCTTTTAATAGGCGATTGGGAGTCTATTTGTTCATAGTACGTCAATGCTACAATTTCATTGTATGTGTAAGTCCGTTTTTCCTATTCAGGTGTACTGTGAATACAAAGTACACCCTCGTAATATTCAACATATCGGAATCGTCTCCAAACCACTTTGCGGACAACAGCTATCAATTGTCAGATTCTCTATCACAGTATCGGATATGATGCGACATTTTGCGTAAATCGAAGTTCCAGCGAGTTAGGGTTCTCCTAAACACAATAGCCCAAAGTTTTATCTTGTCTGTCCACTTTGTAATTGAACAAGTTTAATCTTATTCTGGTAATTTATTGACATCTACTACGATATAATAGTTGTTTTCAAGAATGAAAAGCCATTCAAGTTTGTCTAGTCGTGTTTGGTTAATATAATTATAGCAAATGATAGATCAGGCGAATTCGGCGTGTGTTTTACCATAGGCCTACATTGGTAATGTCACTGTGCTCTCCAGGTAGATATAATTCTGTAACAAACAAGAACTCCACATTTTTGTTATAAATAATGCAGGCTCGAGGCCAAACGCCATCGGCGTTACGCTATACCACCAGAATTTAGTCTTAAGATGGAGGTGTCTGCAACAAGTTGTATATGCTATCAATTTTTATTTCCCAACATTGGCAAATAAAAATTGATCATCATTATCGGCTTGTGAGGTTGTCTATGTGCTAGTATAAAAGTCTATGCTATACTATGTTTTACACTTCAAATATTTGACTGTTTTATTTATATTTCGTTCCGTGAATTGTCTTGGAGTACTTCAAATCGTTTGTGTATTCAAATAGGTCAACCTCAAGCAAGCAAAGAATCTCGTATGCGAAGCGCCTTTGTATTTTAATGATGTGGCTTTTATGTTCTGAGCGAACTGTGGTAGACTGGGTTTAAGTAAATTTGCTAAGATTTAGTTGGTGTGTGTTTGTGTGTTATGGTTTTAAGGGTTCAAAGTACCTCAAAAGGAAAAAAAACAAGAAACCTTTATGGATTGCTTTGTTGTCCGTTCGTCTATCTATATATCAAGACACTTTATCTCGGGAACGCGTGAGGTATCGAGTTGAAATTTGAGCTGTGAAAAAATCAAACTTTTAAATTAACGTTAAAAAAAGATACGGCTATATTTTATGCCTATTCCCACACTTTCAAAGAAAGCAAATTTAAAGGGTGGTTTTCCGTTGACCGAGAACATTATTATGTAAATATGCGTTAGATTTTGCACTGTTACACGATGTATGTATATATAAATATACTCGCTGACCCGACAGACGTTGTTCTGTACATAAGAAATAATATACTGATATTTTATGAATTTGTCAATAACATTTTATAACATCAAGAATCATTTCGTAAAATATGCTCCCTTTTGTTATAATGAAATTTGTTTCACAGTAGAACTGTCAAACCGTGCGTCAATAAACTCTCTCGTTGGAAAAAATTTCCATACACGGAATAATATTGGAAATAAAAATAATTATGGGTCCCAAATCGAAATAAAAGCAAATCACCTGGCAGGTAGAAAATCCCACTGGTCTTTTTACTTGTCTTTTTGGGAATATTATTTTTTTTGTCATAAATAATGCCCTACAAAAATTTCAAGTTGCCTCAAATACATTTTTACAAATTTTTGCAAAATATTTTTGCACGCGCCTTGCAATGTAAAAACCCCGACTAAATTGTCTGGCTCATTTTTTTTATTTTTTACATATAAAATAACATGTAAAATTGCATGTTGCCTCCAACATATTTTTTGAAAAAAAAATATATTTTTAGAAATTTAGCCCAGACCAGCACCAGACCCCTAAATTTCAGACAGGTCTGCAGTTCCGAGTTGGGATGTATCAGGAGAAGTATAGACCAAGTTTTCAGCTTTCCACAAATACCTACCTACCCTAAAATTGGTGCCAGCTCTCCTACTAATCTAATAGATATACAAGCAGAGTATTTTTGTACGTATTATTGTAGGAATTTGGTCATCTTTCGCCTGCAACGATTTAGTACAGTAACAAACAGGTATATTATATTCTTTAATTATTCCGAGAGTTATTATCGCGTATAAATATAAGAATAATAGATCGAGTTTAAATACTACCTTGCCATCAAACAGAGATATAATCTTCAGCAAATTTGCAGCAACATCAGATTATTTTGCCATAAAAATCGTATAGCAATTTCAGCCATAAAGCTTTATTACTCCGTCAATATTCAGAGCAAATAAGAAAATAACGACGCTTGGTGTACCCGCTTTTGATGACGTTTCTATGTTAGCGTACGGATCCCAATATCTGAGAGATGTAACATTTGGCCTCGATCACCCTTATATGACATTTAATTACTACAAATTATTATCAAAGTCCTCCGCCGCGTCTAGATAAGTCTAGATAAGTTTGTCGCGAACAACTTAAAAACTACTGCACCGATCGTCATGTTCACTCATTTGTTTAGTTTTTGTATATATTTTGTATACAGTAACGATATTTGTTGGAGGTGCCGGAAAAAAAAAACAATAACCTACCTATATATATATATATATAAATGAATCCCTATTTCCCTTGGTCACGGCATCACTCGAGAACGGTTGGACCGATTCGCTAATTCTTTTTTTGTTGTGTTTCTTACTGTCAGGTTCTGGTGAAAGAAAAAATAAAGAAAATTGGTGGAAAATTTAATAATACTTCACAACCATATAAAATTATTTCTAATCCGACCTTAGCGCTTTTGACAATATAAACTTTTTAATGTAACCAAAAAATATGACGTTTGACATAGAATTGACAGAATGCTTGCTACAAACATGGTTAAAGAGGGTGTAAAAATCTGAATTTCCCTTATAATAATAATAATCATTTATTTTGGATTCATTCATGAGATTACATCCATATTTGTTAGTACAATTTGCAAACTTACAAAATAGTGTTAGTAATAACTTATTAAATCACATATTTAGAAAATAGAAGTATAAAAGTATTTACTTATAAAACAGAAGTTTCGGTCGGAGTTATTTTATTGATAAAATACGCGTAAAAAATAATTTATTATTTTAGGAAATAAATGTGTAGGCACATGGATGTGAGAAATAGTTATTTGTTCAACAAGTGAGCAAAGTTATTTTTGCTGCGAGTGCTGACTTTAAATCACTAATTGGCGAAGTAGTCTAGAATAGAATCACGAGCGTAGCGAGTGATTCTAATATGGACTACTGAGGTAATGAGTGTTTTAAAGGTACGAGACAAAAAAAATACTCTCGTGTGAAACGTACAATTTTTCACCTCGACTAGCGAGAAGTGTTATAGTAAGAGAAATAATTAAGATAATATTTAACAATGTTTATTATAAATATTATCAAACCCTCATAAAAAAAATAAAGGTTGAAAAATTTATAAATCTAAATTTCGATAAGTAACATATAAATTTTTGTGACAGTGAGATAATACGCTAAACCATAGTTTCTCAACCGGTGGTACGCGGGGACATTTCAGGTGGTACGAAATCATATATTAATAATAACAATAAAAACTGTTGATTGCGAATAACATTAATTCACAGTTACGATGCAACATTTCCTCGTTAACCTATCCCGATCGGCGCGCTCCGGATCTCGCTGTACACTGTAGATCGGCAAGCTTCCGGCAATTTCGCGGCATTTTCCCCGTGTGTATTATTTTACGTGTAGTTATAAAATGCTTATAACTAGGGTGATTTGAGTGACTGTCACTGAAAGCTATTGAAACAAGCTATAAGACCATGTATAAATTATTCATATTGTCTTTCTTTTTTATTTCACACAGACTTTTCATTCGAAAAAAAGTGTAAAAATAGGTATATTTTAAAATAAATATTGTTATTATTGTTAATTACTTGTTTTATTTATTTTCTTTTATGTTTTTGTAATGAATAGTATATGTTCATTATAAAATAAAGCTTAAATCTCCACAAAGAACGATCTTCGTGCAAAGTCTTGATAACGACCGCTCGCTGCGCCGGCCGGGAACAAGTGGACACATAAGTGCTTTGTCCGTAAAGCTATAACGTCGAATATTGGTGGCCTTGAATCGTAACGGATCGAAATGTGTTTGGGAATTCACTCGTTCATAACTGCGTAGGCAAATAAACCATCTTGTACACGTAATAAGGGTGATTAAGCATTAGTTTTTAGTGGACATAATGAAGCGATATTTGACTAACCCCTCCACCTCTAAGGACAGTCAAAAGAAGATTAAACCTCAGCCAAATCGTAAGTACGATGCAACTTATTTACAGTTAGGATTTATAGTAAAACCTGGCACAGAAAATAACGATAATCCTATTCCACAATGTGTTGTATGCTCAGAAACACTTTCAAATCAGAGCATGAAGCCTTCCTTACTAAAGCCGCACCAGACTACTAAGCATCCCGATTTAGTTGACAAACCTATTGAATTTTTTCAAAGAAAATCTGAACTGTGTAAGAGAGAAAATCAGTGCATGGCAAAATTTGTAAATATAGACAAAAACTAGTCAAAGCATCGTACCTTGCCAGTTATAGAATAGCTAAAGAAGGGAAGCCTCATACAATTGGCGAGACACTTTTACTTCCAGTCGCTAAGGATATGGTCGAGGCAGTATTAGGCGAAAAGGCAGCAAAGGAGATCGAGAAAATTCCGTTGTCGAATGACACAGTAAAGAGGCGAATTGTGGAGATGTCCTCGAGTATTGAAGAACAGCTTTTACTTCAACTGCGCGAATGTAAATATTTTGCTCTGCAAGTAGACGAGAGCACAGACATAACAAATATGGCGCAGCTTCTTGTATTTATACGTTTTGATTATCAAAGTGAAGTAAAGGAAGAATTTTTATTTTGCAAACCTCTTGAATCAAACACTAAAGCTGAGGACATATTTAATGTCATAAATGAGTACATTATAAAAGCGAGAATATCATGGTCTAAATGTGTTGGTTTGTGCACGGACGGAGCAAAAGCTATGTCGGGTCATTTAAGTGGATTAGGAGCAAGAATAAAAAAAGTTGCTCCAGAATGCCAAAGTACTCACTGCGTTATTCACCGAGAAGCTTTGGCTTCTAAGGTTATGCCTGCCAACCTTAAGTCTGTTTTAATGGATAGCGTAAAGGTCATTAATTTTATTAAGGCCAGGGCTCTTAATTCACGGCTTTTCTCTTTAATGTGTGAAGATATGGGTGCAAAATATCAAACTCTCCTCCTACATACCGAGGTAAGATGGTTGTCACGAGGCAAGACCCTAACTCGTCTATTTGAACTGAGGTTAGAAGTCTTTAGGTTTTTAAGTGAACAAAATCATGACATGAAACACTTGTTCAATGATGAAGAATGGCTATCACGATTGGCGTATTTGGCTGAAATTTTTATAGGCTTAATACCTTGAACATGGGACTTCAAGGGCCAAGTACAACAGTGTTCACTACCAACGATAAAATATCATCCTTCAAGAAAAAGTTGGTTCTGTTTCGCTCTCAAGCACAGGACAAGGATTTCTCTGCATTCCCTACTCTTGCTGCATTTTTGGAAGAAAATGATATTTTTCTGAAGCAAGAAGTGACTGATGATATCACTAGTCATATGGAAGCCCTTCAAACGAGTTTTGATAAATATTTTAATCAAGATTTTTCTAAATATGAGTGGATTAGAAATCCATTTTCAGGGAAATTTCCTAGTGGTCCTAGTCACTCATCATGTGTGTCCTAGTCACTGTTTCATCGACCTTATAAGTGACAGCTCAATGAAAGATGCGTTTAAAGAAAAACCTTTAATAGAATTTTGGATGGGGACAAAAACTGAATATCCATCAGTGTTCGAACAAGCGATAATCTTTTTAATTCCATTCGTAACCTCGTTCTTATGTGAATCGGGCTTTTCAGAGCTGCTGTTCATCAAAAATAAATACCGAAACCGCATTAGTGTTGAAGAGGACTTGAGAATCAAGTTAAGTTCAATCGACCCAGATATTGAAAATTTGATCAAGAACAAACAACAACAACAAGCTCATTAGGATCTGTTTATATTTAAATGACTGTGTTCAATTA
Source organism: Leptidea sinapis (assembly GCF_905404315.1). NCBI lineage: Eukaryota > Metazoa > Arthropoda > Insecta > Lepidoptera > Pieridae > Leptidea > Leptidea sinapis. The sequence goes on along the minus strand of NC_066271.1, from coordinate 13,176,471 downwards.
ACTAATTCAAGATTGTTTTTAATGTATAATACATTTTATTTTGTAAATACATACATACAGTTGTAGAGTGCATTTTTATTTTCCTAAACCTGACCAAATTTAAATTATATATAACTATATATTATATATAAATAAATAAATAAAAATATATATAAATATAAGGTATCAAATCTCTGAAAATTTCAAGTGGTACTTGGTTACTAAAAGGTTGAGAACCCCTGCGCTAGACTAAAATGAGTTTCGGAACGCACCGGATCGCATTGTTTATTTTTTAACACGGAGTAATTCCCGGATGTTTGGTCACGTGGGGTTCGAAATTTAAATCACTTTGCCTCACGCGTTTTTGCTGCGAGTTTTCACGTGGCTTTTCGTGCTGGAGAGGTGAAAACTGAATTTCTTAGTTAAGACTTAATAGCCATCACGCCTAATATTAAAAGTTCAATAAAATTAGCCATGTATACTTTTGAGAATTAGTCAATGTTTTGTTTGTTTTCAATACCAAAGAAGAAATGATGGCTTCTGAGCCACAAATTAAAAAAAAAAGAACTAGAAGAGTCCTCTTCCGCGTCTGTCTGTGTGTCTGTTCGCGATAAACTCAAAAATTATTGCACTGATTTTCATGCTCTTTACACCAATGGATAGGATGTTGGTTCTCCAGGAAGGTTTTAGTTTATTATTTGTTTAGTTTTTGTATAGATTTTTGTATACAATAACGATGTTGTCGGAAAAAGCTTTTAACGAAAACGCTGTCTAAATGCTTTGAGATATTATAATAAATTAATGTATGGTGGAATTGTGTATCTTATATAGGCCTACAGAATGGCCCGCAATGGCATATTTATGATTTCCAGGTAATTGTTTTTTTACTAAGAAGGTTGCAACGTTTCGAAAAATATAATATTCGAAATTCAAAAAGTTCCGATTAGCTAGAAGTGCAAAACTTTTAGTGTGCCCCATGTATTACTACGATACTACTGTAAATTTGGATTTAGAGGGCAAAGCCAAATTGGCTTCGAAGAAGCTGGGTGTCATTAATAGAACACGACAATAATTCAAGCAGGCCCACATTCTAGCGCTCTACAAAGCGCAGGTCCAGCCACACATGGAATATTGCTGTCATCTTTGGTCTGGCGCACCCCAGTATCAGCTCGATCCGTTTCACCGCGTGCAACGTCATTATGTCCGAATGCTCTACCAACGTAAAGGTAAAAAAATCTTTGCCACAATTTTACCTTTTATTTAATTCTTACTTTATTTAAGGATAATAATCAGATTACTTTCACTTTGTTTAAGGACTTCAGAATCAGTCAGAATAGTAATGATGACCTCAATGATCATGTAATGTTTGTGATTTGACATATTATTCGATTATTTAATTTAATTTTCATTTTTCAGTGACAGATGGCTGAGCAGTGTCACATTAAGTCTACAATCTGAACCTTACCCAGTTTGAATCCTATTCCGCGCATCAATGAATAATTATAATTAAGTGCCTTAATTATTAAGTTCAGTCGCTTGAGGCATATTTTATTCCACGTCCATATTGTAATTTAACTTATTTTTGGTACTCAATTCTATTCACAGTTAACAACTCGATGCAACCCATGCATTTTAAATGGTTACATAGAGATCTCAGCACAAATCCAGCTATATATCCAACTATTTGCTATATATATTCACACACTTGATGAATCATCTAGTAAATGAGACATAATGCCTCCATTTTCTTCTATTTTATCTATATAATAACCGTCATTTTCATTCTCATTCGCATCATCAGTCCATGAAGATGGAGAAGTTGTATTAATATTATGCAGTGAAGAAGAACACATCAAAATACTGATGTTTTCTAGTGTTTCGTGTTCATTAGCACACAGTTTCCTGATTTATTTTATTTTATTTACATGTGGCACAAAAATTTCCGGAAGATGCCTTTTAGTTGTTTGGCATCACGGACGAGTAAAAAATGAAGGACTCCGCGCCGTGATATCAGCAAGTGAAGCACCGTTATGCTAGTGTGTGTGCGTTTTATTTTTTTATGGAATAGGAGGACAAACGAGCGTACGGGTCACCTGTTATTAAGTGATCACCGCCGCCCACAATCTCTTGCAACACCAGAGGAATCACAGGAGCGTTGCCGGCCTTTAAGGAAGGTGTACGCGCTTTTTTTGAAGGTACCCATGTCGTATCGTCCCGTAAACACCGCACAAGGAAGCTCATTCCACAGCTTTGTAGTACGTGGAAGAAAGCTCCTTGAAAACCGCATTGTGGAGGACCGCCACACATCCAGATGATGAGGATGATATCCTAACTTGTGGCGTGTCGTGCGAAGGTGGAATTCCGCGGCAGGAATCAGGTTAAACAGCTCTTCGGAACACTCCCCGTGATAAATGCGGTAGAAGACACACAATGAAGCGACGTCTCTACGCAACGCCAAGTGATCCAGCCATTCACAGAGCACTGGGCCGGCTTGAAGTATTGCCGTGCTCTATTAATGACGCCCAGTTTCTTTGAAGCCAATTTGACTTTGCCTTCCAGATGACCACGAAATAGGCAATCACTCGAGATTTCGAGATGGGTCTCGAAATCTCGAGTATACTGGGAATACTGGGGTATTCCGATACTAGGCGAGGCTTTGAGGGAAGTGTTGTCGAAGAGCGGTGATACGACAAATAGGGTTTTTTTAGTGGTAAACGCGCAAACTTGGGGGTTAAATTGGACAAGGTTCAATTTTCCCCATTCTGCGACCTTCTCAAGAGAGGACTTGATAGAAGACACAAGTTTCTCCCGGCATTGGTCGACGATTTCCCGAGAGAGACCTGCATGGCCCGTATATACGGCATCACCAGTGCTGTCGTCTGCATAGCAATGAATGTTGGAGGGACACCTCCAACATTCATACCATATCATATCATATATAACATATCATTGATATGCAGAAGAAACAGCGTGGGAGACAGCACACAGCCTTGGGGCACTCCAGCATTCACGGGCTTCGGGTTCAGGGAATATCCGTCGACAACGACCTGTATGCTGCGCCCAGTGAGGAAGCTGGAGGTCTACTTGCACAAGCTCTCGGGAAGCCCAAATGATGGAAGTTTGGAGAGGAGCGCCTTGTGCCATACACGATCAAAGGCCTTCGCTATATCCAGGCTAACTGCCAGGCCTTCCCCCTTGCTTTCAATAGCCGCAGCCCATCTATGTGTTAGGTATACCAGAAGATCACCTGCCGACCAACCATGGCAAAACCCGTATCGTCGGTCGTTGGTCAACTGGTGACCCTCCAGGTATACCAAGACCTGACGGCTAATTATGCTCTCCATGATTTTGGAGAGCAGAGAGGTAATAGCAATAGGCCTGTAGTTTGCCGGATCCAAACTGTCTCCTTTTTTTTGGATCGGATGGACAAGGGCTGACTTCCATGAGTCAGGGACTACGCCTTTAGAATAAGAGTGCCGGAATAAACGCGTTAGCACCGGCGTCAACTCAGGGGCACACGTTCTAAGCACGATTGGAGAAATGCCATCCAGCCCGCTCGACTTCCTGACGTCCAACGAAAACAGAGCTCGCCTAACAGTTTTCTGTCTGAACTGTACTTCAGGCATAGAGCTCTGACACCGCGGAATGGTTGGCGGTGTTTTTCCGTTGTCGTCAAGAGTCGAGTTGGAGGCAAAAAGAGTACACAAGAGATCGACTTTCTCTTTTGCCGTATGGGCCAGGGTGTCATTCCTCATGTGCAACGGCGGCATGGACGGCTGGCTGAAGTTACCAAGAGCAGCTTTTGACAACGACCAGAACTTGCGTGTTCCGGTCGGGTAACTGGAAAGCTGCTCGCCGATTTTGACGAAGTGTTTTGACTTTGCACGGGCGATTTGCCGCTTAAAAAATCTGGAGGCACAGTTATATTTCCTCTTAAGAACTTTGCAGTTCGGATCCTTTGTGCCCAGCGCCGCAACCCAAGTTCGATACGTCTGTTTTTTGCAGTCAGATGCTGCTTTAACTGACGCATGGAACCAGGGCTGTGATCTGCCACCGATGGGTACTACAGAGTTTGGTATAAAAATATCCATACCCTGTAGTATCACATCGGCTAATTCAACAGCGCAGGCACTAGGATCATCCGAAGGGAAACATACCCTGCCCGAAGGGTAGGATGCAAAAAGGAACGCATCCTATCCCAATCTGCTGACTTGTAGTGCCGCTGGTGGTCTGCGACGTTGGCGTCGGATAGGCACTACACTCCTGACCAGGCAATGGTTGGACGTTCCGAGAGGGGCGTCGACAAAGATCTGTTAACCATTGGAATGTGTAGTTAGCAGAAGATCCAATGAGGACGGCATATGGCTATCACGGCCATACGGCCTCATCCGGGAACCGCGTTGGTGACTCAACCAATTGGGACAGACCATACGCCAATGCAAAAAAAATGCACAGATCGCCCTGCGTAGTCTGTGGTACGTGATCCAAGCCATTCGGCATTGTGCCCGTTGAAATCACCCAAGACTACGATTTCAGCGGAGGGGATCTGTGCAAGCACGTCGTCAATTGCCGCTTGAACGAAGCCCATGAGATGATCGGTTTCTGCGTTACCACTATGGGACCTGTAGACACACGCATAGATGCGGACGCGGTCCTCTAAATCTACGCGGAGCCAGAGAGTGGACAGGTCCCTACCCTCAAAATTGCCGAGACGGCGACAGCAGATATTCTCCCTAAAGTACACACATACCCCGGCATGAGGCAAAAAATTGTGCTCATTTTTGTACCGGGGGTACGTTAAATATGACGTATCGCTAGGTCGAGATATCTGCGTCTCCGTAAGGAAACACAAGGCCGGCTGCGCCGTCTCAAGGTAGTGGTGGACGGGGTTTGAATTGGAGTGAATTCCCCTGATATTGCAAAAGTCCACGTTGAGTGTGGAGTGGGGTGCCGTGGTGTTACTGCCTCGTTTGTCCTTGGTCATGCGCGGTTCTGTGCCCTCCCTAGAATACGAAGGGCAGCCCGAGCTAGAGTGCTTGCGAGCGAGAATAGAGCCGGTACCCTCCTGGGGTAAAATCTTTTTAAGTTCCGCTGTCATATTCGGGTGGAGGGGGGGGGGGAATGGCCACCGGTCCTCGACACTAACCTATGCGAAACATAGCGGCACTAGGCCGCTACTTCACGCCGCTATTCTGTGCGAGTGTGGTAATTAACCCGGACGAGTCTTGCCCGATTGTGCTGACGTCAAAAGACGGCAACGTGACTCTCCCACTTCTAAAAAGCCCTTAGTCGCCTATAACGACACCCATGGGCCTGGGGCTCCCCTATTCTTTTTACGCCCCGGGAAAAGTACAGGGTTACGGGGGATCCTAGTTACACAATTTTTTCTCCCTTAAATAATCATATATGGCTACAAATACTTATAAAATATTGTTTTTACACTTATTCACAACGCACGACGGCATTTTTTAAAATATTTTATTGAGACGCAAACTGATCTGTCTCAGACGATGACAATTCTCATAATGGCCGCCTATCGGCCTGTAGTAGTGTGTGTGCGTGGGGCTATGTATTTACACTTTAATCGGCTTGTTTTGGTGCTACTCTGTTATGTAAGGTGACACGGAGTCCTCATTTTTTTACGATATCTATATTGTTGAAATCATAATTTTGCACGGCGGCCATCTTGGATTTCAAAAATGATCCCAAATTCCTTCTCTGCACCCTCGAGAATCTCGGATACGATATCCATATTGCTGAAATGATAATTTTGAATGGCGGCCATCTTGGATTTCAAAAATGATCCCAAATTCGTTCTCTGCACCCTCGAGAATCTCGGATACGATATCCATATTGCTGAAATCATAATTTTGAATGGCGGCCATCTTTCAAAAATGATCCCAAATTCGATCTCTTTACCCTCAAAAACCTCGGATATAGCTGGGTACGGCACCTCTATCATCACGCTTTTTCGTTTCATTGAGTTTCAAAAAACAACAATTCTAAAGAATTTACGCATCAGAAATTCTTGCAACAATAATTATACTCCAGAGAGAGAGTGTATTATAATAAATAAGAGTTGTTTTTATTGAATTCTAAATTTATATTTTATTTTTTCTTTCTTATCACATATAATCTAGTATTTCTTACAATTTACTGATTTAGGGAAATGTCTATTCACTTGCAACATTATTTGGTTGTCTGTGTGCGTATTGGCGAATGTAAGTACGTGATGCTCACGCACACATTAATTATAATGTTACTTCTATATTGACAGGAACTATGAATGAAACTATCGTTCTGAGTGTTTATTATTCTATGGCCACAGCAGCCAGTGCTCTAATGGATTGCTGTCTGACCTCTATCTTAGGACTAAATTCTGCTGGTATAACGTTACGCCGGTGTCGTGCAGCCTCGAGCCTGCATTATTTTTAACATAAATGTGGAGTTCTTGAATGTTACAGAGTTATATCTACCTGAAGAGCACAATGACATCAGGCCTATGGTTGTGTGGCTTTTCATTCTTGAAAACGAACATTATTTCGTTGTAGATGTCAATATTCAAACAATAAATTACCAGAATAAGATTAAACTTGTTCAATTACAAAGTGGACAGACAAGATAAAACTTTGGGCTATTGTGTTTAGGACAACCCCAACTCGCTGGAACTTCGATTTACGCAAAATGTAGCATCGTATCCGATACTGTGATAGAGAATCTGATAATTGATGGACCGTTGTCCGCAAAGTGGTTTGGAGACGATTCCGATATATTGAATATTACGAGGGTGTACTTTGTATTCACAGTACACCTGAGTAGGAATATCGGACTTACACATACAATTATATAGTCGCATTGCACGTTTCTACTATACACAAAAAGACTCTCAGTCGCGTCAAAATAGGCCGAGTTGTGTAGTATATGCGTACCAAAAACATAAATGTACGTGGGTCACACTGAAAATGTTTAGAAAATGTAAGAAACATTGTTAATGAGAACTTTTTTTTAAGAACTCTTTGGTTACCTAATGTGAATTGCTGGCAAATCTAAAACTCTTATTACACGTGAAAATAAACCTAACGCGAGATAATTTTCCGTCAATGATTTATTATGACTTTCGTTGTGGGCTTATTCAACAACAAGGCTATGATATGGCCATCTCGTGCCACTATTTACAATTGGTTTAATGAGTTTAAGCGTTGACGTAGCAATCTTAATGATGATCCGCATGAGGGACTTCCTTTAACAGCGACTACTGAAGATAACATCAGTGCTGTGCGACGCATGATAGAGGAAGATCTGTGACCTATCAGCAGATACGGGCAAGCCTAGGCATTGGTATAAGTCAAGGTCAAAAAATATTACACTAACATTTAGGCGTTAGGAAGCTTTGTACCAGATGGATTCCCCATACTTTAACCGACGACCAGAAACACCTTCCCATGGACTGGTGTCGCTAAATGTTAGATAAATTCAATGGCGGTGACTCAAATGCTGTATTTGACATCGTCACAGGTGATAAAAGCTGGATATATTGCTCCGAACATGAAACCAAAAGAGAATAAGCTCAGTGGGTGTTTTTCCATTCGAGGATCGGCCAACTAAGGTAAAGAAAGGAAGAAGTCAAGGAAAAGAGATGATTGCCTCATTCTTTGGTCGGGAAAGTCATTTCGCGACAGTTGTGCTAGAAGGTGGAAGGACAGTTACTGTAGATTGGTATGTCACTCGCTGTTCGCCTATTGTCTTGGAAAAAATTCGACAGCAGCGCCCTCGATGCAGGATCCCCCTTCACGACGACAATGCTTCAGCGCACTCCGTCATCCGCCATACAGTCCTGACCTGGCGCCCTGCGACTTTTATTTATTCCCAAGAACTAAAGATAAAATTCGAGGTATTCTCTTTAAGAGCCCTGAAGATGCAGTAAAAGCGTACGAAAACGCCATAGAAGAGTTTTCTCAGTGGTTCCATCGAATGCAACGATGTGTATAGAGGAACGGAGATTACTTCGAAAAACAATAAAAGTATTGGCAACTTTCTACATTAAGCCGTTTTTAATTTTCTAAAGATTTTCAGTCTTACCTAGGTATGTATCAAAACCAAATCCAAAAGAATCAATTTTGAGAATATAAAAATTCCTTTCATTATATATATTAATTGTATATATTATATACGTTAACATTTTATACAGGTAGATAAAATTAAAACATAAAATTAACACCTTATTTAGCAGTAGTATTGTTATTATTCTTTTGCGTGGTGTTGTATTCAAAGCGCGGTCGAAACACAAATGACCGAAAACTTTGCCTAAAACTTTAGAGCGTTATTGTGAGTCTAGTGGTTTATCGTACTTGAATACGTTGTCATTAAAAAAAGAAAGTAAATATATTAAAAGGAAAATAATAAACCTAGGTAAGGTAATGAAACACATTATACGTGATATTTTTTAATCAAATTAACTCTTACTATATTAATTTTAATATTATTGTCGTCGCTTCACTTGTATCAAATGACCACTTATTGTTCTTAAGGCAATATCCACTTTGAACTCTAAATTCTCATTTGGTTCAGCTATGATCTCATAATCACGAATGCAGTGAATCAGGATCGTCTTTAACACGTGAATCGCATATTTTTTTCCTGCAAAATAATAAGAGCAACATAGCATGAAAACAATCTATGACTTATTTCTTCAATAACCATCAGCTATATAAAAGGAATTCAGAAAGATTTCAAGCTTAAAACCAGAAGTTTCATTGCCTATTCTAGGTGTGTGAAGCCTTGTTTTTTTTTATTTAAACAATTTGTACATTTTCGAGGCTTGCAAATTTGTGCGTAACCACAGATATCTTTTCACGTCAGATGTTGAGGTGAATGCTAGAGTTACAAGACAGCCACATAGACTGGTTTTGAAACATTGTCCTAAAACAACACTTTTTCTTAAAAATAATCGTAACATGTGTATATAATTATATAACAAATTGCCGGAGGACTTGAAAATACTGTCAAATAAAATGTTTATACCAAGACTTCTTTAAATGGCTGCTTGAAAATAATTTGTATAGTATTAATGAATACTTTAATAAGTGTTTAGTTTTTGCATGTTTTTAGTTTAAACTGGATAGAGGACGCATTGTAATATTTAAGATATTTACATACCCTATTCCAAAGCAAAATAAATAATTTCATTTCATTTCATCATAAATGTATCTTAACTGAAAAATTTGAGTTAAGCATGTTATCGAGAGACAACGCATAAATAGTTATTTATTAATACGGCTTTACTCACGATTTATCGGTGTGGGTACCGACTGGTTTCGGACCATTCGAAGGTCCTTCATCAGAGTGAGTAAAGCTGCCTACTACATGGAAACCCATGTTGTTAAATGTATCTCGCAATATGACCCATAGTGGCGATGATCACGTAGTGGACATTGTGAGTACATTTTGTGCACCCGTGGACACCAATAGTGACATAGTGTCAATGATACCGTGCTCGTCTACACCCCGAGCCCCCCGCCCAGTCCAGCCGCGCACTACGAGCACAAGTCCACAGTAAGAGGCGGTACCTTATCGCGAACCCACTACTCACCCGAATGGTCTGAAACTAGTGGGTACCAACATCGATAAATCATGGGTAAAGTATTACGTTTATTGTTTATTGACGTGACTTATAGAAGCTAGGACCTATTGCACTCGAACGCATAAAAACATGGCCGATATCGATCAGCTGTTCGTTAAATAATGTGATAAATAGCTTCCCGCTCAAAGTTGTTGGATATCCGTCATAGATTGACAACCGAGAGACTTCAAAACTTTGATTTTTGAAGTTTGAAATTATTTTGACATCGACTTTTGACAACTTGACATTGATACTATGTCTTTCCATTGACAGTTCCTCATTAAATTAGTTAAAATCATGTTTTTTTGTACGAAATGGCAACATTGCGTACTATAGAGACGTATTAGTTACGGGAGATTTATCTAACGAATATGAATAAGGAATTTTATCGAACGTTCGACCATAGTCTCAACCCAATAAGACGTCCCAGACACGTAACGGTAGACCCGGATGACGACATCACCATCGCGAACGCGACACCCACACAAACACCGACAAAGACACGCACACACCACCTTCGCAGGCGTAGGCGCGGTCAACCACCGCAAACCACTGGCACTCGTCGCTCTGACGATGGCCAGCGGCCCGCACCCTAGACACACCACACATTGTTTTGATACCCGACGAGACGTTAGTCCTCGTCCTGTAATCGCTTCACTACACTCACTCACACACGGACTGACTGACGGACTGACATACACCAGTTACACAATCACAAACACACTTCACAAACAGACACAAACACTAACATACATGCACACAAACATTTACACTACGTACATACATACAAACACACATACATACAATCATAAACACATACATACACACTTACATACATTACACAAAACATCACCACACTCGCCGGCGAGTGTGTTCTTATCACCTTTTCATCTTTCGTCTTCATTTCATCTTCATTTTCATTCTCTCTCCTTCCCACAAGCACACAGCCGGTCTGAGGTTCGAGTCTCCTTAGGAGACGCCCCGCGACTGTTGTTGCGTAGTCTTTGCGGCCTCCACGGCCCACGTCCTACTTCGCTGTGAAAGCCAGGGCTGCTAACAGCACAGAGGAGGTTTTCGTCGGTATGGGGTGTCCGCTTACGCGGACACTCGAGTCCGACATATTACGCCCCGTTCCGGGGCGTAAATACGTAACCGTATTTCATCCTCTCAAAAAAAAAAAAAATCGAACGTTCGAAAGGCTTAAAACACGTTTTAACTAATATAGCTTTATACCTTCAAAAAGCATTTTATTATGAATAAGGCAGTTAATATATAACGCATTAATTGTTTGCATTTTTTAATAGAAGTGTATACTGACCTATGCAAGCTCTTTTCCCCAAGCTGAAAGCTACTGGCGTAGACCTGGGTGGATTTGGTGGTAACCACCGCTCCGGCTTAAACTCTAGCGCATCTTGGCCCCACTCTTTCTCACTTCTACCCATACTCCAGAAATCTAAGGCCACATTTGTCCCTTTTATGATGGTACACGAGTCTGAAAGACAATTAATAAATAAATAAAAATAAGAATTCTTTATCTCAACCAACAAAGGATGTAATATGTCAAAAACAAACATCTTAAAACCTAGTGCAATTAGCAGTCTCGAAATCAAAGAGGATGTAAATTCTACGTAATAAGAGGTGGGACTGCCTACGTAAAAATTCAAATTTAGTTTCGTATCAAACGTGCAGTCATTTGACATAAACGTAATAGTTATTTATGCAACTGTTATGTAATAAGGGATTAAAACATTAAAGTGGGCTTATCACACAAGGCGAAGCCGAATGTGGGTTTATCATGATCATGGTGGGTTGATAATAGTAACACCTATGTTTTAATACCTAATTATCAACAGTTGCATACAAGACTTTATATTCACCCATAGTATGAATCCTCTATAAAAAGTTCTGAATTAGTTAGCTTACTGCTAACATTAAAAAGCCATTTCCTAGTGGTTACTAGGAATGGCTTTTATAATATCATCCAAAGGAGTGTTTTTATGAAAACGGATGATATAATGTTGTACTGAATTTCAACAACACTCGTTTCACGTTTGGATGATGTAATGGTTAGTAGGACATTGGGTGTTTTAATGTTGGCAATAAGCTAGCTGTTTAAGAATCTTTAATAGAGGATTTAATGCATGGATTTAGGTAAATAATATTACAGTATCGCGATTGGCCACGAAGTGTAATACGACTAAGTTTGAAAGCGAACTGTTGCTTATAACGTAGTTTATCTCGACTACCTTTTTTTTTTACAAGTTTTAGCCGTCGTCCGTCAATCTGTCAATGACTGCACATTTCATACAATCGAGTGAATCGCTCTTTTCTTAGAGTTTAGACTCTCAGGTTAAAAAATTATACTTATTATTTGCCACCATTTTGAAAAGTTGAGCTTTAACGAAGTGACAGTAATGAAATTTGCCACTATCAACGTTTCGACTTACTTGTTATACTTAATCAAACTTATAAATATATATATATATACTAGCTGACCCGACAGAGTTGTACTGTACATATTAAATAAAATACTGTTTTTTTCATAACATTAAAAATTATTTCGTACATATGCTTCTTGTTGTTATAATGAAATTATTTCACAGCAGAACTGTCAAACCGTGCGTCAATAAATTCTCTCAGAGAAAATATGTCCATACAAAACAAATATTGGAAATAAAAATAATTATGGGTCCCAAAACATAAAAAGTATCCTATCTCTCAAGTTGGACCTAACTGCACTCCATAAGTAATCCCCATTTAAATCCGTTCATTAGTTTAGGAGTCCATCGAGGACAACATGTCACGTAATCTTATATATAAAATTCTCGTGTCTGTATTTTTATTTTTATTTTATTTGACATTTTTTTAAATTTGTTTGATTATGAGTTAGCGTTAAAAAAAACATACAACTTCAAATTTTCACCCATCTACGATCAACAGTTATTTTTGTATCGCGATTTTAATATCGGCAATACAACGTTTGCTGGGTCAGCTAGTTTATATATATTAAGATATATATCTTATATATAAAATTCTCGTGTCACAATTCACAGTTTTCATACCCCTAAATGTTAAGGGTGGTCAACACGAATTTTTTTTTTAAATTTTATTTGACATTTTTTTAGATTTGTTTGATTATGAGTCAGCGTTAAAAAATACATACAACTTCAAGTTTTCACCCATCCATATATATATATATATATATATATATATAATTCGTTATCACTTTATTGCCGACAAACAATGTAATAAAATTATTTTTCATGCATGTGTAATCCACACGCCTGTAAGTAGAAATGTAATTATCATTTTTTTTAATTATGTTGTAGTTATAGTGGAATATATTATGTTGTGTTTTTGTAGGTAATCTTAAATAAATAAGTAATTAAAACTTATGGAAGTAGGCGTTATTTGCATGCCTTATGGGTAGGATAAGAGGACCTGTTAATTATAAGCCAACAACATCTTATTATCTTTATTTGCAAGATAAGGTTATCTTGCAAATAAAGATGGTTTGATTTAATTTGATTTGAATCCATAACTATCCAAATGCTTTGAGTTGTTTTGAGTGTTATTTCCGCCAATATTTGTCTTCAAACCACACGTGTTTCGTCTCTACACGAGCCATCGTCAGAAGATCGCCAAACTCTGGCACGAAACTCAGAGTTTGGCGATAGAAGAAATTTAGTTAAACAAATAGAAGTAAAAAGAGAGAACATTATAGACAGTGGAAATGCACTAACCAAGTTTAACGTCACGGTCTGCGTATCGCATAACGGTAGGAGCTGGAGGATACAGCCTCATGGTTTCATTTATAACAGCCTCACAATACGGCATCATTGACAAGTGTTCTTTTGTGACATCGCACTTCTCTTCACCCATTACTTGTTTTATTCTGCAGAATAAATAATATCTTTTAAATTTAAACAATTGTTGATGTCTCAAAGTGATAACCCTCACTTCTGGGATTAAATTTATTACAGAAATTAAATTTACAGCATGATTCACGAAAAACTTTTTGATGGGTTGAAGTCTAGTAGGTATTTCTAATTTCAGAGAAGCTAAATAAAGACTACAAATAAATGTAAAAGAATATCTTTGAATCAAATATGTTCTTATTTTCTCCAGATCTTATTAAAAAATGTTTTCAAATTAGTAAGATGTTCTTCCAGCATTTATTTTTTTGTTAAAAGGGGTGGATCTGACATTTAATAGTTTTATTACAAAAAAGAAAATATTCAGGGCAGCTTTCGAAAAACATTTTGACGCATATGTTAATCCAGTGTCTGTAAGCATCAATTTATGAAAAAGTGGAGCAAAAATGAATCGTTACGACATATATGAAATACTGGGAATTGAGCACAAATCAGTTTTGACGCATTTCCAGAAAGCTAGGTAAACAAAAAAGATCGATAATTGGGTGCTACACGAGCTCACTGTAAGAAACCTAATGAACCTTGTACATATTAGAGATTTTTATTGAGAAGTAATGAAACCGAACCGTTTTTGATAACTGGTGATGAAAAATTAATCACGTACGACAAGAACCTTCGAAAAAGATCGTCGTCAAAAGACGTTCTGACTTAACAGTCTGTGAAAAAGGTCTGGACAAAGAATGAAGTAGAGAAAAAGTCTCTTTGAGACATAATATGATGTTAAGTGACTTCACTTCACTAGTCCATAGTGTACTGTACATAAAAATCTCCCAATGGTAACTATTTAACGGTCATTGTTGTTAGCTTAAAATAGTTACCTAAACATTAAGTAAGAGAGCCTACGGGATGATGATTACTTGAAAACAGGTGACCCGAAGGCTAGTCTGGAAATTGCAATAAAAACGAATAATAGATTCATCATCATGACGAGGATGTCTAGTGTTGGACAAAGGCCTCCCCCAAAGGTCTCCACGACGATTGGCCCAGCGCTGCCCTCGCCCAAACTATTGCGTGTGCTATTATACGATAATACCGTCTCCACTCGTAGGTGTCGTAAAAGGGGACTCAGAGATACAAAAACCAGAGGATGGGCAGCATCCTTCCAAGAGAGCATCACAATCTACTGCCATAGTCAAGCCGTCTACTAAACGTGGCGATTCTGCCAAAACCCCCTAAAAGACAAATGACATTAATAGATTACTTACTCTTTTACCATTTTTTCTTGCACGTCTTTATGATCTCCTAACGTTAGGAAACAAAAGAACAACGTGGTGGCTACTGTCTCTTGGCCGGCAAGTATAATTGTATTTACTTCTCCACGCATCCGTTCCTCTGTAAAGCTTGCATCTGTTTCTTCTAGATCAAGCAGAATGTCAATATATGACTTGAAGCCCGGTTTATCTAGAAAATAAGTTGAAATTTTACAGAGTTAGTAACAACTTAATTTTGAATAGAACAATGCACGTGGTGCAAAGTGGTGCAGTATTGTCCGTAACAACTAAAAGTTGTAAATTCATATGGTATAAAACAAGTGATGCTGATGAGTTTTATGTTCCTATTCAATACACACGTAACCCTTACTAGATAATATCGATGTCCAGCTATTCTTCAGGGCCCTTTTTCTCAGGAACGCGTGGAGGTATCAAGTTGACAATAACATCAAATGCATCTGTGATCCCTTGGAAATGTACAAAATATGTTTCTTAATCATCCCATGGTAATTTCAGGCATACTCCTGAGGTGAATGTAAGTAATGGAACGAAAGATAAATAATATGTAGGTAAAATTACTGTAAGGCGCAAAAGGCTCGTGTTATAGTGGCCGATTATGATGTCACAGCTCAGGAATAATGAAAATAATAACATATATATATACACCTACCTACCTACCTATCTATACCTATTGGTGCGTCATATTTGGCAAATTTTGGATAAAGTATAAGGCTAGACATGATATGCAAATAATAAACACTCACGTATCACAATATTGAAAAACTGTTAGGAATAAAATGTACGAAAAATACTGTGATTTTATTAGAGTGTACTTTGATTTCATCTGCAAGTTAAGGCTAAAACCAACACGTCGGGTGTTTGTAATTTAATTGTACTAAATTTTTGGTGACAAATTCTGCATGATTAATAGTAATAAAGTTCGTCAGGCATACGCAATCGGATGTGACATGTGTGCATGTAAATATCACAATTTATGACGCATTTCATAAACTAAAAACATCTTTGAATTTAAAAACGGCAGTGAAACGTGCAAGCGTGGCTAATATACTGTCATACTGTGAGTTATCTCTTTAGCTGTTCTATGGTGCTGATAGTGTAGATACACACGAACTTTATATTTCACATAAAAAATGTTTTAGTTTACTAGCAAATATTAAACAAATGGAAAGCTGCAAACCTCAATTTTATAACATTACTGTGAATATTTATACTAGAAATATGTAATTATAAAGTAACTATTCCATTCATGAACATTTTCATCAACTCTAATTATAAGTTTGTCTCTCTGACAATCATTGGTATGTCTCTCGAATACATGTCAAATTAGTACTTGCACGTTTTGTTTAATCACTAAATCACATGCAGCACAATTTCGGAATAAATAAATTAATATTTTAAGTGGTGAAGTTAATTGGTAATTTAGTGTTGCATATAACTCACCCATAGCAGCAAAGTAATATGTTATACCTATTTAAGGCTGCAAAAACTGTACTGAACGGAAATTAGAAGATATTGCTTTATCTAGAATATTTCTTGGTTCGTTTAAAAATTGATAGAATAAGCATTTAAATACATGATAATGAAAAACACAATTTAAGTATAATGTGGGAAAAATCTTTATTATTAAAACAGAATAATTAGTAAATTATTAAACTAAATCATTAGTTACTTCAAATTATCAGTCTCAGAATAAAAACCAAGCTTTTCCATATTCTACTGCTTTTTAATTTGACCGGGATATATGACTGTTTCATGCTTTCGGGTGTACGCGAATGACAAATCTATTACACGCTCTATCCTACCTTAAAATATATTATACAACTATGTATTCAATTGTATTAACATCTCTGATTGTCACTGAACTCTACTATACCACTAAACTGGCGGCTGTCAAAATTCGATTGTTCCTGTTTGATATTCGCCATTTTGACGCTGTTGGCCATGTAGTGAGAGTCTGCGGTACTAAAACTAGTGATGACAACCTCAGCAAACATCGATAGATGGTGGGAAACTATTTACAAAAAAATAAATGTGTACTTTATTACATTGATTCTTGAAGTGTAAATATCATAGAAAACGAACGAAATGAATTCAAAATGCAAAAATACTTCAGAGTTCCTTCGCAGGCATTTGTATTATACGTCAAAATTAGTACTCTGGACGCTCGCGAGCGGCGCTTCAAATAGGCACAAAAAATTTGCTGTAAAACATATGGAATAGCCCGTCCAGTGGTATTTATACAGGTCAGTGCAGATTGTATTGTACATATTATTGTTTGAACAATATTACCTGCTACATTGTTAGTGGTACCGCCATTTGACTTTTTCATGTTCTCTCTATTCTCCTTAGTTGTCTTTATCACCTGTTAATTTGTATAAGACGTATCAGTTAGTATTCACTATCAAAAGATTAAGAAAAAAATAACTTAAATATAGTCTCTTCTAGAACGGGAAAGGTATCAAATATATTTTGTAAGAAACGCGAGTTGTCTTAAGGCCGCTTACTAATTTGGAAGGTTAATTTATGGTCATTTTGGATGCAGATTATATAAAATCCGTCCACTGATCTTGAATTGATGTTGATCTGCATTTCAATATGGCAATCTTAATTGACAAATCCATATAGTAAATATAGGGAAAGCTTAACTGTGATCCAAATACCAATTCATCATCCCATAAACGGATTGAATAAACGGCTGTTATTGCCGAGTCAGTCGTTAATAGCGGAATAAGTCAGAGTAAGATTACTTCTTTATGAATATAGTACAAAAATAATAGTTGTGTTTCATATTATTAAGCACTCTTTGATGATGTTTTCACTTGTGTCTCGTTTTGTAAATGAGGAAATGTTATTGGCCTTTTTTCCATATAAGCGTTCCCGAGTTCTTTCCTCTTGGTTTTTAACCCTAGACGAAATTTAGTTTAAAATAAAGTCAATATCATAATTATTAATATAATATAATAACAATAACAGTCATTACGTAGACTATACAGTAGACATTGTATAGCCATCATACAAAAACTATACATAAACAATAATAATCTTACGTTCCGGACGTTTTTTCCCGGTTACGGTACCCCTCCGCATCGTTAAGGATCATAAGGAACTTCGTTAAACAAAATAAAAATTTATTTAAAACATTTCACATACAAGCAACATGTGTTTTATGTTTGGTTATATGTATGATTAACACGTGTTTTATTTTTGGGGTTGTATGTGTATAATTCATTTACGATTTTTTTTTTATTAGTATAAAATGTATTCTTTTATTCATGTTGCATTAAATAATCAGCGAGATAATGTCGCGTAGCAACGCTTCGACGTACATGTTTCATGTCTTACGTTCCGGACGTTTTTTCCCGGTTAGGGTACCCCTCAGCATCGTCCCATTAAGAAATTCGTTCCAAAATTTTAATACAATCGTTTAATTTTTGGAGGAGGAATTTTTGCAGTGAACGTAAACCTGATTTTTAAGTTTTTACTTATAATTTTGCTACAGTGGTCATTATAACACATTTGATTGACTGGCGTCAGCGCGACGGTTTATTGTTCTAGAATGTTTAAATCTGGGAAAAACCTCAGCTAATGATACCTCTTAAGCACACACCCATTTTTCAATTTTTCTTTTTTAAAATTCTATTTTGTAGTCTTATTTTTAAGGTACAAAATAAAACATTAATAATATTTAAAAAAAATACAACTTACATAATCGCAAAAATTGTTCAATACTCCTATATGCTTCTCTAATTCTTTATACCTTGGTGTAATACGAAATATAAAGTCAGGATGAAGGAACACATTGACTCCTCTTTCAATGAATATTTCTAAAGTTCGCTCGAAGGCGTGATAATATTCACGTCCACCCTCTGTATCTGTCGTGATGGATACACCAAGCGCGGCTTCTGTAGAGTAAAAAAAATAATACTGATCAGATGATTGTTCACCAATGTTTTTCTGAGATAACCTTAGAATAATTTACACTCAGGCAATACATATTTACACGCAGTCACTATTAAGATTACACCTAGAGATTAATCTGAAAAAAAAACAGAATAATTTACCACATCCGCATCAGGCCAGAGTGACTTTTGAATAGCTTAGATGCCATAAGGGACTTTGTATATCTTGGTACTCTGGCATCAGATATAAAAACTATACTTTACCGGAAGATTATAGCGGCTAAAAGGAATTATTTGCTTTGATACTTTCAAAGATTCTGTATATATACATTCTAAGCTGGGTATGCCACGAATGATATTGTATGGGGATAAAAATGTTGTCAAGACCATACGATTTGAGAGTTGGCATTGGCCTGAACTTGTTGCCTCAATGGGTGATAACAGAGCACTACGGAGACATCTGTAGAAAGTCTAAGAAAGAAGAATCCGTTGGATAGCACTAATCAGAAACTTCAGGTCTTAAGAACCGCGAGAGCAAGTTAAGCATAAGCGCAGAAAAAACCCTTGATGGACCATCAAGGATTTTATTCATAGACTTAAGCGCAATGCCCAATAAAAAAAAGAGTTATATTAAATTGACTAAGGAACTCGAATAATTTGACTAAGATGCCGCGTGCTGCTACACCACGTTGCCACTCCTCTACTTCGATGAATACAAATTTAATAGAAATTAATTATGCGATCACAAGTAGGTAATAAATACATTGTGGTGAAAGCTTATAAAATACTAATGCACTTGTACTGTTGAGTTTTGGTTAGGAGAGTGTGGAGCCCGAGCATAACAGCATCTCAACGATGTAATAGAATATAAAAGTGGAAGTGATACACAGCTATTGCTCGTGTGGCACAAGTATGCTGAAGTCCGGAACAATATCCGCAACGTGTCGATCGTAACGAAAAATATTACAACATAATTGGCATTAATTGTAAATATATATAATATTTGCATATAAATATAACAACTATTTTAAAGATATTTTATTGTATAAATTTGTGTAATTTGTGAACAGCTGCAGCGTCCTCAGGCGCGAACCACGATAGAAATTTCTGCCTTTTAGTTGCATGCTAATATGATATCTATTTCAACGAATTTAAGTGTGAGTTTCTAGTTCATTAGACTGGAGTGATAGAGTTACCGCACCCTCCAGCGTTATAAAATCAAATTTTTAGGCTACTTCCGATTATATTTTCTACTCCGAAGCTTTCGCTCTGCTCAGCATCTGATCATGATGATCATTTCACTTTGTTATTCTTGTATTGATTAAAGATAACTTACGACAAATAGCTTTAATCGTAGTCAGCGCACAAAGTGTCATGATGTCGGATGGTGGTTTACCCACCAAATCGTTTAATTCCTTCACCATGGATCTGGATGTTTCGTTGAAAATTCCCTGGAACTCGGCAACTACAGGTGCAGTGAATGTGTTGCCAATCTTTTTTATATTTTTCTTCCATGTTGGCCCTTGAATTTTAATTGATTGAACTTTATTAATTGAATAAATACTGCTGTACTATTTTGGCTGGTTTCGATGACATAAAAAAGGCAACATTTCATTAAAAGAAACAAACCAGTAGAATTTTCTGTCCACCTACTTTTCATTCTGACAAAATGAGTGAATCATATTTTATTATAATTAAAAAACGAAAACAATCGAGGCACACTGCGAAAACAATTTATGATGCTTTCGGACCTAATGCCAGTGTCAGAAAGAGTAGCACAAATTTGTCTATGGCATTTTCAATCAGCTAATTTCGATGTCAAATGTATCTTGCACCTCGCTCTGTTACGGATAAAAAGGACGTTATTTTTGAAAGAGTGGCATATGGTCTATAGGTACTGGGGTGCGAGACGAGCTCACTGAAAGAATCCCCACGTCTCATATGATAACAACGTCTGAAAAGGGAGGTAGTCAAAGATCGATCAGGCATCACAGACAGACTGTGGCAAAACTCGGGCTTACTCGCAATAAGGTGATTGGAAGGACATAGTTCATTATGAGTATTTACCGCCGGGCAGAACAATCAGTTTGGATCACTACATCCAACCAATTATAAGATTAAGGCAAAAAGTTGAGAGACGGAAGAGATCTTTCATCACGACAATGCTAGACCACACACATCTTTAGCCACTCAACAAAAATTAAGAGCTTGGCAGGGAGGTGCTAATACATCTGAAATATAGCTATGACCTTGCACCTTTAAATTTCCAACTGTATCGGTCGTTCTAGAATAACTTAGGCAGTGTCAGTTTAACATCGAGAGAGAACTTCCAAAACATCTTTTCGCGTGTTTTCGATCAGTATCCCCAAATTTTCTACAGCAATAGGGTCATGTCAAGATAAATATATATAACTATGACAATGCAGAAAGTGGGTTGTAGTAAACTTGCTGTGACGGATGGCATTTCAATTTAATCGCACATAATATCATACTAGCTGACCCGGCAAACGTTGTTTTGCCATATATTTTTTTTTAGAGTTAGACCGTTTCTTGGATATTGCTTTATTTTTATAAAATAAACGTAGCCTAAGTTGCTCCTTATTACATCAGCTACCTGCCAATAAAAGTCGCCGGATTAACCGGAACAAACAGACAGACAGACCGACACACAAAAATTGTAAAAAAAAAATATTTTGGTGTATGTACCGTATATGTATTCATAATATACATTTAGTAAAAAACGGTTATTTCAATATTACAAACAGACACTCCAATTTTATTTAAATGTATAGATAATTCACACAATATTTTTATAAATTATAGCCTATATGTTATTTTGGTGTGTAAGCTATATTATTGCAAAGTTTCATCAAAATCAATTCAGTAGTGATTGCGTTAAATAAGTTCAAACATACATCCAGACATACAAACTTTCACATTTATAATATTAGTAGGATTATCCAAAATTAAATATTTACCTGGAACAGTGAGTATGCCATGTCCAAGCCACTTTTTGCTAAAATCATAAAAATACGCCTTTTCAACACATGTATTTGCGAACACTTTTGCTTCTTCGGGACTGCTTAGCACTGTAAAAATACATCTTTATGTAATACTATTTCTTTAAATTAACTACTTCCTGTCAGAGAATAAAAAGTTCTAGTTGAAAGACAAAATATTTAAGATTGTTTTCAAATAAACTGCACGAAAATCTTAAAGTTAGTTTGGCATAGTTAATAATTGCCTTGTTTTGCCAGTGGCTGCTTTACACATGATGCAGGTTAAATACTACAGCGACACCCTCTACCATAAAGTTGTAATGTGTAAGCATTATCGTGTTTCGCTCTGGAGGGCGCCGTAGCTAGTGAAATCACTGAGCAAATGAGACTTAAAATCTTATGTCTCAAGGTGACAGGCGCAAGTGTAGTGCCGCTAAGAATTTTTGAGTTTTTAAGAAACCTGAACGGCACTGCATTGTAATGGGGAGCACGTATCAATTGCCATTAGCTGAACGTCCTTCTCGTCTCGTCTCTTTTTGTCATAAATAAAACTACCATACCAAAAGCATTGGAAGGAGAATACTCTAGCGGCCCGATTTCAAATCCCTCACTGTCCACAAATTTAGGCACGAATAATTATCATGTTATAAAATTATAACGGAATCATTGAGAGACCAAAATATTCTGTCGCATAAAAGATAAAATTCATTCTGGGATAATGCAGTGCTCTTTGCACAAGAAGAAGACTGCAAAAAAGATTGAAATGGGAGAGATCCAGTGGCATGGACGGGCAAAGAATAAATCAATAGGAGTCGCAGTATGTTTGCATGCATGTTATTATCTGCTTAATCGAGAAAATATCATTAAAAAAAACCATTGTAACGCTCTCACAAAGGTTGATCTCAATCAAAATCAGGTTGGATTCTGTTTCTAGCGTAAGGTTACTCAGAAAAAGCTACCGGTGATTGTTTGGTGCCAGCTAAAAAAGAAGCATGTTAATTTTCGATTTGCGCTATTGAGCCAGTTCTAGTGCATTTTCTACTGTATGACTGTAACACGGTTCGTTTGACTGATATGTCAGTAGGAATAGACAAATCCAATAAAAAGGAGGGTTATTTCATAATATTTATCATAAAATATGACAACAATATTTACATCATTATGCCACTTGACGTCATGTTAAATTGTTAACCAATCGAGCAACTGACATACTTATCTATATAGGAAGACGATTTAATTGAAGTTTTGAAAAAGCGAGCTTCCATAGCTGTGATATATCAACAGCTTGATGTTCAGTTTGTGAACAACTGTCAAACTAATCTACATTCTCCTTATTCCCGCGGTGAAGTATGGAAGGTTTACTGCCAAATAAATTTGTAGTAATCTTATACTTACAGACAATAGCAACAGGTCCCAGCCAGAAAACAACCGTTGTAGTATTGTTTGCTTTTCTCAGCTGTGACGTTTCCTTTAACATCTTAAATAGAACTGAAATAAAAAAGTAACATTAAATCATGAGTTCTAAGTCATTTTAATCTATATAGTAGCCCACTCAACGATGAAAAAATCAGAGATTATTGGCATATTTGAAGAAATTGGTGCCTAATACAACAAAGTACTGATGGATGGGAGTGAAACTAATGGGTTTGGGGTGTATAAAGATAAAGCAATGGCTCGCCAACCCCCTACCACCAACTCATTGGGGTTGGGAAAGAGGAGATGATGGTATCCTAAAGCCGCAGACAACCAACGATCCAGTGGCACCTGACTTCATTCTCAACACCATATTTTGTCGCTGCACGACTGGGTGTGGGGTGCGATGTGGCTGCCGGACAACAGGAATTGGCTGTTCCAGTGACTGCGGTGTATGCTCCGTGTCATGCACTAACGATGCCCCCATCGAAAACACCGTCCATGATGATATTTGATGATGTAATTCTAGATTAAGAGGATGATTAAGAGTATATTGTTATGGGGCAGTGCGGCCGATATTAATACTATATTTGTGCTGCAGAAGAGGGCTATTCGCGCGATTTATAACCTAGGTCCTAAAGAATCATTAAGAGAAAAATTTAAAGAAATAAACATTTTGACTGTTGCTTCTCAATACATTTTCGATAATGTTTTGTATGTTCATAAGCACATTGAGGAATTTTCTAGAAACTGTGACATTCATAATGTTAACACGAGGAACAAACATAAACTTGTTATGCCTACTACTCGGTTGGGTCGAGTTAGTAAGTCTTTTGTTGGGCGATGTATATGTCTGCTTCTACAATATGATCCCAGATGTACAAAACAAATGTGTTGCGAAATTTAAAAGAATTGTTAAAACACGTTTGTGTGGGAAAGGTTATTATAGCATAAACGATTTTCTTAATGACACCACGGACTGGGAATAAAGCGAACACCCTCAGGCTCTTTAATTATAAATGTTTATTGTACGATATTACGTTGTAATCCATATTTTATATTAAAAAAAAAAGCCCGCTGAGTTTCTTGCGCCCATTCTTCTCAGGTCTGAGGCAGTCTCTTTTGAATGGGTGGTAGATTTTGACGTTCAATAAGTGATTTTAAATCCTATGTTGAATAAAAATATTTGAATTTGAATTAGAATTAAAATACACATATAAGTAACTTTTTTAATACATTCAATTCAATTCAAATTCTTATTGTGAATTTGGGTAATGTGTATGTTGAATATATTGAACAAATACAAAAATACAATAGCAACCAAAATCTGCCCGATTACAGCATGCATACAAATGCTGTTACAAAACGTTCATATTCCTATCAGCTAAAATGTCGAATTTTCTAAAGATTATATTTAAATGTCAAAAATCTAAATAATATATACCACAGTAAAAATATTCCGTAAGGTAACTATATTAGTCTTATATATCAAAACATTTTTAAACACCGAGATCTCCTTGTGTTTCTATAATATCTCTAGTTAAGTGGCCCAGCGCAGAAGAAGCTTTTTGTGAAATGGGCACAACTACTGGGTGGCTGTCAGAGCTCAATGACATTTTTTTTGCTGTTACGATTTTGAAATAAATTTAAATTAATTTTAACAAATATATTAATAGTTTCATAAATATACAGATTGTATTGTACAGTATTGTAAGAATTTTTAAATTCTTTAAATTAGGGCTTGCAACTATCTATAGCCATGGTAAACCATCAGTAGCGCCGACACTTTTCCTCGTTTCCCCAACATATTAAGTGCAACGGAGAATTGCCTTTACATTTTACTAATATGATTTAAATGGTCCTTCCAATTTAATAAAGAATTTATATTCAGACCTAAGAATTTTGTTAAATTTACTTCGTTGATACTTTTACCTTCATAATTTACATTCAGAACGTACGCTGTTTTTTCTCTGAGCCTAAAAATCATTAAGTTCGTTTTATCTAAGTTGATTATGAATTTATTATGATTAAGCCAGTTTATTGTTATATCTAGGGTATTCCTAACATTAATAATATTACTATCATCAGTAAAGAAGACCAAGACTTGGTTAAATCCATAAGTAAACCACAAACTGGAACCCTATTATTAAAATTAGTCAAGTCAGACGTTTGTTTTTACGAAAATCAAATTGTTCCTCTGCAAACAATTAATTTTTTTCAAGGACTCATAGCTAATCTTTTAAAAAACTTTAAAATGAATGGGGACAAGTGCTATGGGTCTATAGTTTTTCATCGATTCCTTGTTAAGTTCCTTGAAGAGTGGTTTTAATATAACAGTCTTCAGTTTATCGGGAAACACATCTTCAGCAATACAAAGATTAATGATAACACTCAGTACCTACTGGTGAGATTGTAAGTGATACAAATTTTAAAACCTAATGAGTTATTTGATCATATCCTTAATATGTACTATTTGTATTATTGAGCGATTAAATAGTTGTATTAACATCAAATGGGGTTGTAGGTTTTATAAATATAGGATTGTAATTTTTAAATAAATATAAATAGCGCGTGCTAATTTAGAATAATTTGTAAATCATGTTTGTTTTTAATTATAATAATTGAATCAAGTCTAAATTCAAAATTCTGCCTCGACAATAACCTAGAAAATTTCGAAAGCTATCTACTCAATTTTTTTTAAAATCGGTCCAGTAATGGCCGATAAACAATTTAACACAGAAATCAATTGAAGTCACCCGGTGGGAGTGATTATTACCTTTATCTACGCCCATGCTTTAAATCCTCTATTAAAGATTCTGAAACAGTTAGCTTATTGCCAACATTAAAACACCCAATGTTCTAATAACCATTACATCATCCAAAAGAGTGTTGTAATGTTGTACTGAATTTCATAACAACACTCCTATTTTTTTTTTCATTCCCTTCATGCTCAAAGAGTTTTAACAGACAGTTACATTCTTATTGCTCGATGCGTGGCATCTGTATGAATTTCAAAAAAAGAACATTTTGGTTGACGCGCGTTCCACACCACCAGAAAGTCACTCGCCGTAAAAAAAAGTAGGTTATTCGAATCCCCGCCATTTTTCTTCGATATTTTTATTGTTTTGTTTACAAAAAATGAGCGATTAATTTCCAAAAGAACATAATATTCAAGTGAATTTTAATTACTTATTGCACTATACAAAATGTAAATTACTACTAAAATAAATAATTCCCTCATTAATACTTAGTTTATTTGTGTATAATCAGTTATGGATGATATAAGGTTACTACTAGGACTGGCTGTTTTAATGTTAGCAGTAAGCTAACTGTTTCAGAATCTTTTAGAGGATTCATATTTTGGGTGTAGATAAAGTCTTGTATGCAACTGTTGATAAAGAAATTATTAAAAGATTTTGATATTTCTAACGGATCGCCAATTATATTATTACCAATAATAAATCGATTTATCTCTTCTTTGGGTGCCTTTACTCTATCATTACAACAGATTTGACAATGTTCCGTGTTGCCTTGGATTTATAAGTAGCACAGTTGATTTGATAAAAGTTCTGCGATTTTTGCGTTAATTTCATGATTTTGTTCAACCGTTTAGATAATTCTTTCAGTTAAGTTTTTTATTATTTTCATTAGCATCATTCTGTATTGCCATAGTTATGCATGATTTTTCTTAGAACAATTTTTAATGCCCTTAGAAAACCACCTTGTTCGTTTTTGCAGATATTTTTTTATTTTTATTACTGGAAAGTATAGTGAATAAAAAAGCATAAATAGAGCGTAAAAATTATTAAAAGCAGACTCAGAATTGTTAGTATCGTAAACCTCATTGAAGCCAAGAGAACCTAGATATTCTTTAGGTTTTTTTAGACTTTCTTTACTATACTGACGTGCTTCTGAAAACCAATATTTCAAACAATAACTAACTTTAAATAATTGCGCCGTATGATCAGATTAAGTACAGTCAAAACTTTAATGTTGTGGAAAAAATTATCAATGCAAGATGAACTGATTAGTCTTGCTAAAAGCTGAAAAAAAGTCCTAGCTTCTTTGGTGTCATCATTTTCTTTTTACCATAGCAGAACTCTTGTATGAGACAATCAAGATTGAGAAAAAAGGTATTGCAATCACTTTATAAAGTTTTTGTCGGTCTATAAATACATAATATTATAATTTTATGTTGCAAAAGTTCCAATGCACAGCATTCTTGCTAAAAAAAAATTTGTAACGAGTAGAGCTTTAAATTTATGTTGCTTGTGAACTAATAATGGAACCTACTTATTATCTATTATTTCTTGTAACATGAGCTCTTAGGGAGTTTTTATATTATTAGTGATATCAAGTGAGCTGATATCATGGCATTGTCATGTTGTGCTCATTGATACATAAAACGTCAACTGATTTTTATTTATCAATATACTAGCTGACCCAACAAACGTTGTATTGCCATATAAAGTAATAAAAAAAAACACGGGAATGTTAAAAGAAGAAGATCTGATTTATTGATGAGTCCATTAATATTCTGATGCAATATATTTATTTTATCATACACGAAAAAGATTTAAATGGTGGCGTGGATATATTACATTTATTATAAGTGTCATTTTTTAGATTATTAATATTAGTTTGCACGTTAGCATTGGAAAACTTTTTATTCAGCTGTTGGTCATCTTTAGGAAGATTGAAAATTAGACTTTAATGGCTTTAATTTAAACTTTAAAGTAATAGGAGATTGTCCCCTTTTTCTCTCGAGTCATTTGGGTTTGTTTGTTTGCTTCAAACTGAACTAAATTTTGTCAGCCACATTTGTAGATTTTGGATAGCACATTCTCTGAATGTTTCCGTTACTCCAACCAATATGTAACTGCTAACACAAACCTTTGCCATCTCCTCCGTAAACTTTATGTACGTGTCCAATAATTGGTAAGCTGCTGAAGCTTGTTAGATGTCTGTAGTTTTTTCTAGCTCGCCATGCGTAGATCTCCGTACATACATATAAGCAGGTAAGGAAAACGGCAGCACACAATAGGTACATCTGAAAAAAGGTTTTTTATTCATATTAATTTTTTAAAAATCTAACTAATCTGTACCTATATAAATAAGAATTTATGTATACATGACAGATATTATGTTTATGATAATATTGACACATTTTTACGCAAATTATGTTGTCCCGAACGAGGCACAGCCTGCAGTATCGGTGCAAGACAACGATAAATTTAATACAGTATACTTACTTAAACATACATAAATACATATAAATATCCATGACTCGGAAAATAAATCAATATTCAACATGTAAATGTTAGCACCTTTCGGGATTCGAACCCAAGAGCTCTAGCTCAGTATGCAGTATCACTAACAACTGGGCTCTATGGGTAGTAAATATTAAGATTTTGATTTAGATTCAGACATATTTGAAGTGGCAACTTCTCTAGTATCATTGTGATTTTCAAGTCGATGAAATGAAAAAGCGACAGACACATAATAAATTCATAAGATTTAATTAACGAGGGAGAAATTGACATTATAAGCATTATACAGTGTATTAGTACCAGGCGATCATAGTTGAAAAAGACTACTTAAGCGGCACGCATAGGGATGTCACAGAAAATTTTTGTTACAAATGAGATTTTTTTTTCAATTGAAGACCACTTTAACAAACAAAATGACCGTATTCATGCTCAAAGCTCTAAGGAAGCTTCCCAATTAGTCGACAGAGTATTAGCTATGAAGGAGTGACTGAGCCATACTTTTGTGAAAAAGTTATCAAAACATCGGCACAACTGTATCAAGATTCTTGAGAAGGTAGTGAAGCCCCTGAATTAGGGCTTCCAATCCCGCGGCCTGTATTCAATCTCGGCATTTGCGGGACTACGAATTTTCGATCCCGCGGGATCTCGGTATTTGCGGGCTCCTGCATATTGAAAATATGCACATTTTAAAACAATGAATTTATCAACTCCACAGTTATTTACGTACATATTACTATTAAAATGAGATCAATCAAATTATACTGTTTTTTTTTTCACAGAAAAAAAACAATTCTAAATAAAAAGCAAAACAAACAAATCTTTTTCAAAAAATACACAACATAAAATTACAAAATCAACCAAAAAAAAAACACATTTTTAACTGATAAATTATTAATTAATTATTAAGTTTTTCTGCTTTTAATATTAACTGAAAATGTTTGCGAAGGAAATACAACATTTCCAAATTGTCGTCTGCCAAACTACTTTACTCTATTGCCTGGCCAGAAAATGCCCTTTCTGCTTCCACACTTGTGGGCGGTATTCCTTTTAAGAATAAGAATGAAAGATTCATTCACGTACACACCCTTAAATTTTTATTCTATTCTAAAAGGATGTATCAATAAACATCACGAAAATACGAAACAGTTAATAACTTGAGTTATTAAGAATAATAATTCACGCAGATTATCCTATTTTGCATCGCATGCACGCTTATTTTCAGTCCCGCAAATCCCGCGGATCCCGCATCTCGCGGAATTGGAAAATGGTGCGGGATTGGAAGCCCTACCCTAAACAACACCATATTCAATAACCAAGCGCCGTCTTTCCAGCAAGACTCGGCGCCGGGTCACAAAACTCGGTCTACGCAGTCTTGGTTGGAAGTGTACGTTTCGGACTTCATCAGAGCTGAAGGCTGGTCGACTAGTCCCGATTTTAATCCGCTGGATTATGATTTATGGTCAGTTGTAGATAGTATGGCTTGCTCTAAGTGCCACGATAATTTGGAGTCCCTAAAAGTATCCGTACGATTGGCAGTGAAGAATTTTCCCATGGAAAAAGTGCGTGCTTGTATTGATAACTGGCGTCAATGTTTAAGAAGCCAATTTTTATATTTTAAATTGTGTTATATTTATGCATTAAAGTAACACACTGTAAAAGTAATATAACATGTACCAGGACCTCATATGCAGCATAGAGGTACATGCACAATGCTCATCTTAAAATTATTATATAAGTACTGACCCATTGTTGTTATTCATTGGTGTTCGCTTAGGCCTGAGCTGTTGATGTGTTAATACATGTTTGTGCGCGCATGCGTAGTACAAAGCTTAAAAAGGCATCACATCAACCGTGGTGTTTTGTATACGTGTACATATTATACGTTCGTAGAGTTTTTTCATCATTTCTATTATAAAATTCTTCATCATTTTTGATGGTTTCACTTCTACTACGTGTGAATTGCACACATGTTTTTTTTATATTCATCCCCATTAATATACTTCATTCGTTATGTCACAACTGTACCGTTACAGTAACACTTTTATATTTCGCGCCTCCGATGAACGATGGTTGGCACTAGAATTTAGTGCAATGGCAACACTAGCTGCTATTCACGATGCTCTTAAAGGAAGTCAGAGCGAACGCACTCCGACGTGGCACCGACAAATAGCTGTCAACGTGACTTAAAAATCAACGGTTATAACGTAACGGTCGCGCGCGCGCCACATCTCCAAGATTCTATCAACCACGCGAGAATCCCTGTAGCTGGTGAAGAATCATCGAGTGTCAGTAGCAGTTCAAGGTACGTACGTGCATTGTTTTGTGATTGCTAATTTCGAAGTGCTAAGAATATCGTCATCGCCGCGACCCGCTCTCGCTTCTCGCCTCCTCGCGACTCAAGCACATCTCACTTATAATTATGTATGTAGTTACAAACCTACATTGGCTGACACCGACTCCAAAAATTACAATAATCCTAACTAGAATTAGATTGTATAAAAATACGCAATTATTTTTATACTCGTACTTTTTCGTGCATATGATATCTTTTTTTTCGCTGGTGATATAGTGACTCTTCTTCAATAAGGCTGTACTTAATTTTATTTTTGCTGTACTTAGTTTGGTATCAGTCACACTGGACATGGACTAGATTTCAAGAAACCGGTTCTTTGGAAAAAAAGACCGAGATACGACCTACCTACAATAACAATGGAAAAAAAACAAACCTACCTACAATAACAATGGAACTCATTAACGAGTTACAGGAAGGGTCCGATCTGTGGCAGAATTTCTGTCTGTAATCAAAAATAATCTTAAGGATATTATAAATGTGAGTGTGAGTGATAAACACACTCGTAGACCAGCTACGGGTCCTAAATTACTCCGTGGGCACCATATTTCAAAGTAAATATTTTCCCAAAATTGTGTGACGTGGACAGATGTAGAATGGAGCAAGGTTTTATTTTATGATGAAGGCAAAATATCTTAATTTGGTGCGGATCAACGTCGTAAACTAAGTACGTGCTAAGAAGACCAGGAGAGCGTAATGCAGAGATATGTTTTGAAGAAGTTACGCCGTACGGTACTCTGTCATGTTTTGAGCTGGCAAAAAATTGTACTGAGTAAGTTTTCGTAGAAAATGACTCTCTAAAAAGTGCTGCTGTGTTTACCGACGACAATACTAAAGCATACCGAGCGGGCGACGTAGACGCGTACTTAAGTGAATTCAGGATCCGCCGTTTAGATTGGCGAGCATGAAGTACCGACCTCAATCCCATTGAGCATCTATGGGACTTTTTAAAACAACGTGTTGGTACGACGTATACCTCAGCTTCATAGTACATCCAGGAGCTAAATAAATACTTTTGCTATTACGGCCGAATGGGAGCGTATTCCCCAAGAACTCATAAAAATCCGAACCAAAGCATGCCACGAAGAATGCCACTGCCAGCAGTTATTTCAGCCAGCTGAGGCCACGTAAAAGTCAATTTATGTTACCTTACTTTATTGTCAAAATAAGTAATTTTCTAAAAAATCAAAATAAAACAAATTAAGATTGACTTAATTTCTAAACAAAAGTATTTCACATCAGTATATAATATTTATTTTATTTTGTTGCAACAAATCCCTTTGAAAACTGTTAGTACTGAAAATACTAAACCAAAGTGTCAGTTTTTTGAAATAAAACTTCTTTAGGCGCGACTTGGGGGTAACTCAGAATTTCTTTTTGACGGAAGTAACGCTCAGTACAAAATTCAATTGAAATAACTTTTTAAGTCATTATAATTTAATGGTTTTTACAAAATATTTCAAATTGTTCAGTAATATTTTATAAAAATCTCCTGGTGTATAATTTCTTTATTTATTATTACTACCATTGCAATAAATAATATATAAGTTTTAAGAAATTTTCTGACATTTGCGACATTCGCTTATTTGTTTTTGGTTTCTTCGCCCATTATTAGGACAGGCAAAGCGTTCGAGCCCATACAGCCATATTTGTTAATATTCAATAACAATACTAATAATAATTTAACCTTCAAGATCTTACTATCAATTATTTTATTTAATGAGTGAAAATTTTAAACTGTGCTAATATTATAGTTGTATTATATTATAAATAGAGTATAAAATGAAAATAATAATCTGTCAAATAAATGGCGGAATCCTGGGAACATTTTACCTTTTCATCAATAAGAATAAAAGAGAAAATCAAGAACCTCATAATGATTTGACCTGTAAAGTAAGTATTTATTTTCTGATGAGTAATAATATCAAAAAAAAAAATTATAGCATTCTTTGTAAAATATATAAAATCTCACTTGATAAAATAATATTAATAAAGGCATTTATTTTATTTTAGGTAGAGAAAATGCCAACTTTGCTCCAAAGATCTAGTTATATCCTAAGCGTTTCCGAGAAAAAAATCTAACAATGCTCCTAGCTCTTCAGTAATACGTGAGTGCTAAGTTGCTAACACGGCTTCATTTCATGTATATATAATCTTAATATATATAAATTACGTGACACGTTGTTGGTCCGCGATGGATTCCTAAACTAATGAACGGATTTAAATGGGGATTACTTCATGGAGTGCAGTTTAGTCCAACTTGAGAAATAGGATAGTTTTTATTTCGATCTGGGACCATAGTTATTTTTATTTTCAATATTTGTTTTGTATGGACATATTTTCTATGAGAGAATTTAGTGACGCATGGTTTGACAGTACCACTGTGAAACAATTTCAACAACAGGGAGCATTTTTTACGAAATTAATCTTGATATTTTTGGCAAATTCCTATAAAACAGTAGTTATATTTTCTATCACCTACAGAACAACGTCTGTCGGGTCAGCTAGTTTAATATATTTATGCATCTGTTAATAATCCTAAAGTTAATTATTATCAAGTTTTACTTCAATCGCGCGTAAGGGTTACACACACATACGATGTTTTAAAAGGAGCTTTTTATTTTATTTATTTTGTCCTCATATTTGTATTTCAATGAGTTACCCACTTTTGGGTAACTTTTATCTATTCACTTCAAAAATATTTAAAAACATTTATTAATAAAGTAACAATAAATTTAAATGCACGACAACAGTGCCGATGCATTTTCTGTTTTTGGAAGATTAGCTATACTTTAAAAACAACTTACAATAATTTAATGTTAAATCCAAGGACTCCAACGAAATATTTCTACAACTAACACACGAAACTTACAAATAAATATTATTTCACTTTAAGACAATGTACGACTTTATATAGTTACAACAAAATGCATGTACCTACAGAGCTGATCAAAGTAAAGTCTAGAGCGCGCCGTGACTTTTATCATCTATATTCAGTATTATCTTAACCTCATATTTTTCACCATCGTACTCTTAACTTCTCTGGTACGTCTGAAAATAGACAATATTAAAATAAAAAAACTATAACTCTCACGAAAACAGTTATGAAAAGTATCTCTCATAGTCATGTCATAAAATCCTTACTATATAACCATCCATAGGTTTAAATTAATTAAAGACTTGCGGGGGTTTGTGACTTTACCGCGTACCTAGATTTCGGCGTATAACTTCTTTAATATACCCTTTTATTGTACGCCGATTCAAAAGAAACAAATACTAAATGTTGCAGGGTAAACTTACCAGAAAATATGAATATATTAAAATCCCACTCAAAACGGCTTACAGGTTTCTGAAATAAGCACTAAAATGACAGATAAAAGTATTAAAAACCATGTTTATTAAGAAGAAATAGTAATATACTTACAAAAACTACCATCATATTTTGAGCAAAAAAGCAGCTACACGTGTAGGTGGTAGTACAAAAATGTTCGTAAAGAACATATTTCTATACATAGGCAGGTAGGTACTTTAAATACGACAAAAAACGACGGCTTATACCTCTTTATCCATACAAATTTTATTTAAATTCATTAGATTATTGGGGTTTAAAAGGTAGTTCCCTGCCTGAACAGTCACACAAACAGATAAGCTTCACTTCACACATAATATATCGATATTTTAAATAGTAGGCGCGCTCTATACCGTAATTAACTCTACATAGAACTCGGAACTATCATAGACGTAATGTGCGTCAATAACTTATTGATATTCATATTACTAAGGTCTAAGTAATAGTGAAGCCTAGTGGAAAACTTTATTTTGCTCTAGCAGATTACCGCGACTTCGTCTGCGTCTGTGATAAAAATCTTTGTTTCTTAAAACATTAATAGCTTATAATATTACTATTTTTATTGAAGATATCACAATAACTTTTAGACAAGAGCCAACTGTTTTAACATAGAAATAAAACTAAGAAGACTTAATTTAAATCTATCCAGTAGACTTTCCGTGAAAAAAGTGAACAAATAAAAACCGTTATCATTTTATTTAAATACATAAAGAAAAAAACAAAAATTGCTTAAGCAACCGATTTTTTAGCCGATTCAGTGCAAGATAATCCTCTAAGCAAATAAAGTAATTGCTTAAAACATCACGTCTCGAAGGGCACCATATTTTTTTTTTTTACTTATGTACATGCAAAGCGGTAAAGGCTGTCCGAAAATATATTTGAAGCTTGAAGTTTTAGAGCTCTTTAGATATCCCTGGTGTTACCGGAGAATGTGGGCGGCTTCTCTTCCATAAAAAAATATTATCATGAATGAGCTGATTGTTAGTAATTCAGATTTTTTTTATGACAATAAGGGACGAGACGAGCAGTACGTTTAGTTGATGGTAATTGATACGCCCTGCCCATTACAATGCAGTGGACGCTCAGGATTCTTGAAAAACCTAAAAATTCTGAGCTAGAGAACTAGAATTGCGCTCGCTATCTTTAGACATAAGATGTTCTGTCTCATTTGCCCAGTAATTTCACTAGCTACGGTGCCCTTCAGTCCGAAACACAATAATGCTTACACATTACTGCTTCACTGTAGAAAAAGGCGCCGTTGTGGTTCCCATAAAAAAGCCGGCATCCTATGCAAAGGAGCCTTCCACTATACCGTGATAAATAATAAAAGTGTCAAGTTTTGACTTCTGCCGGAAATAATTCCCGAGTTTCTGACCATTTAAAGTAATTTGCCACACAACGAATTAATCATCAATAAATTAAATGAACTCATTTTTGATAATTTGATAAGAAGTATCTTATATTATGGAATTAATCTTTTGCCTGTGGCTCAGCCGAAGCGCAATTATAAAATTATCATGATAAGGAAGCTTGTTGGTATTTTATATTAAAATTCTTTTAACCACATACGTTCATATTTATAAGTCAGATGCAACAAAGATATCAACAAGGAAAACAGAAATTAAATTACAAACTGCTCTATAAATTGTTTACAATAAAGAAAAATAAACGTCATTTGGATGAATTTAAGCTCCGATGTGTTTTTCTACCCCAGCTCCGAATGCTTGGGACCCTGGGGTAATAAACATCCTAAAAAAAGGAAAAAAAAACAGAGTGTGTTGCATTGCAAATCTATTGCACTGACTTTGCGACCAGTGGGAGCCTCCCAGGACACACAGCACAGGAAGCCGGCTAGATTATGGGTACCACAACGGCGCCTAATTCTGCCGTGAAGCAATAATGTGTAAACAATACAGTGTTTCGGTCTGAAGGGCGCCGTAGCTAGTGAAATTACTGGGCAAATGAGACCTTACATCTAATGTCTCAAGGTGACGAGCGCAATTTTAGTGCCGCTCATAATTTTTGAGTTTTTCAAGAATCCTGAGCGGCACTGCATTGTACTGGGTGGGGCGTATCAATTACCATCAGCTGAGCGTCCTGCTCGTCTCGTCCCTTATTTTCATAAAAAGAAAAACAAAATTCTCCTGTAATTACATTATGTAGAATCGTTTAGTGGGTTTGCATTGTGAGCATTATTTTTGTAATTTTGTAGCAACCATGTGTATGCTATAACATGGTTCGTCATGCACACTAAAAATGCGAATGATGGCTGGTCCATGCGTCACCTGCTTGGACATAACATATACAAGATTTATAAACGCAACCCTTGTAGAATAACATTGATATTGTACATATTTCTGAAGCGTCGGTGGTGCGGTTAAATCCTCGCCCGCCACGTACCAATGTGTTTTTCATATAGAACGTTTATTCGATATTTCGCGTCACAAGGTCGGCAACGCTCTTGTGATTCCTTCGGTTATTCAAGAAATTATAAGCCGCCGTAATCACATACCATCTGGTGACCTGAATGTGTACTCATTTGCCTTCCTCTACCATAAATAGACTTAGTGCCTTATTCATAATAAAACGCTTTTCGAAGGTTTAAAGCTATATTAGTTAAATCGGTATTTTTAGCCTATCGAACGTTTGATAAAATTTCTTATTCATATTCGATAGATAAATCTCCCATAGCTAATACGTCTCTATAGTACGCAATGTTGCCATTACGTACAAAAAAACATAATTTTATTATTATTATTATTATTGTTTGGCTTGATGGCGTATCCTTTTAGATTTCGCCAATGACGAGTGTATATTTCAATGTCAACGGGTTGTCAGTTGTCAAAAGTCGATGTCAAAATAAGTTCAAACTTCAAAAATCAATGTTTTGAAGTCTGTCGGTTGTCAATATATGACGGATATCCAAAAACTTTGAGCGGGAAGCTATATATCACATTATTTAACGTCAAATACGAGACTGCTGATCGATGTTTTTGCGTTCGAGTGCTTAAAATAGGTTTATAAAAGGGTCCTAGCTAATAGTAGCTTTATCGAAGAAATAATGAGCGTTTTAGCTCTAATATGCGATTAAGAATACCATTTTTTACATAAATACATACATACATAAAATCACGCCTCTTTCCCGTAGGGGTAGGCAGAGACCACTTCTTTCCACTTGCTACGATCCTTACATACTTCTTTCGCTTCGTCCACTTTCATTATTGCTTTCATACATGCTCTCTGGTTTAGGGTACTCTTGACCTGGCCTTTTTTCAAGACGTCCCTGATTTGATCTTGAAACGTCCGCCTAGGTCTACCCTTTCCAACACTTTCATTCACACTGGCCTTATACACTTTCTTCGTCAATCGTTCTTCATTCATTCTCTCGACATGTCCAAACCATCTCAGCATACCTTTCTCAATTTTTGTCACAGCATCTTCTTTCAGACCACAACGTTTTCTTATCTCACTATTTCTTACCCTGTCACTCAGTGTAACTCCTATCATACTTCTCAACGCTCTCATCTCAACTGCATTTATTCTGCTTTCATGTTTCTTCTGCCATACCCAACTTTCACTTCCGTACATGAGTGTTGGAACCAACACCCCCTCATGCACAGCCAAGCGAGCCTTATTAGACACCTTCTGACTGTTCATAAAGGAGTGCAAAGCTCCATTCACCATGTTTCCTGCATTCACTCTTCTTTCAATATCACTCTCATACTTTCCATCTCTTGTAAATTTAGAACCTAGATACACAAACTCATTCACCTGTTCAATTTTTTCATCTCCAATCACGATATTGCAGTCTGTCACTACCTCATCTCTTTCAAGCACCATCACTTTCGTCTTCTTTACATTCATCTTCATTCCCTTTCTACCAAAAGCTCCATTCATAGTAGTTACCATCTCTTGCAACTCCTCGGCTGAAGATGCAAGTAATACTTGGTCATCAGCATAGAAAAAACATTTGACGAGTAACTCATTCATTCTCAAACCACTGTCATTCTCTTTTAAACCTGTCAAGCAATTGTTCATGAACAGATTAAACAGCCACGGTGACGCTACACATCCCTGTCTAACACCTTTTTCGATATTAAACCATTCAGTGTATGCCCCGTTTATCCTTACACAAGCACTAGAATCTCTATAAAGAGATTGCAATGCTCGTATGAGAACACTGCTCACACCGCTCGTGGACAATCCTGACGGATGTTGTTCATGCACTTCCTCTCTTTCAAACAAACTTTCAAAATTCTCTTTCCATCTCTTTAGCACACATTCTTCTCCTCTTATAATGTTCCCATCTTGACTCCTGATTATACTGAGCTCCGAGGTAGACGTTTTTCCTCTGGCTGTTTTGATGGATTTCCAGAAGAACTTAATGTTTGACTGGAAATCTTCAGTGAGCCTCCTATCAAAATCATCCTTTCGTTCTTCTTTCTTTCTAGACACAACTGCTTTCGCTGCTGATTTCAATCTTTTATACTTCGTTCTTGCTTCCTTTATCTCGTCATCCGTTGCCTTTTGTACTTTTTGGGTAGCTTTTGTTGCTAAACAATCCAACCAAGCTTTCTTCTTTTCTTGCACCGCCATTTGTACCTCTTTATCCATCCACAAATTATAGTTCTTTCTTCCTTTCCTTCTTTTAGCCACCCCGCATACCTCAACAGCAACATTCACGACCCCTTTCTTAAATGTCTCCCACAAATCTTCAATCACACCTATCTCTTCTATGCCTTTAAAACTTTCTTTCAGTTTCTCTACATACTCGTCTTTCCTTTCTTTTTCTTGTAGATTTTCCACTTTTACTCTGTCCAAAACACTCGTAGGCTCAGCTCGTCGGTGTCGCCAACGTTTAAAAAGGCCGCGCATTCGGGCTATGACCAGGAAGTGGTCTGTGTCGAGGCCTACACCGCGGTATGCCCGAGCATCTAGTCCTTTCTTTCTCAGTCTTTCATCTACAATTACAAAATCAATCATACTTCTAGACTCACCCTCATCTCTTGTATACAAATGGATCTTTTTGTGGTTAAACATTGTGTTGGCCACGCAAAGATTCCATTCCAAGCATACTTCAAGCAGGCTTTTCCCATTTTCATTCACTCTCTCGTCCCCAAACGTACCCAGAACTCCTTCATACCCATCACGCTTTACTCCAACCCACCCATTAAAATTCCCTAACATCACGATCCGTTCATTTTCTCCGCATTTATTCAAGACCTCTCTCATACTGTCCCAAAATTCCTCTCTCTCTTTTTTGGCTTTTAATGACCCACCTCCGCACAGATCCGTCGGTGCATAGACCCCAAGGATAAACTTTTTTACCATTTGATACCATTTTTTAATAAGCATATATTAGCGATGTTTTAAATCTCCGCTAAGTCATTATGAATAAGAAAGTTAATATATATGTAAAGAAAACACATTCCTATTTTCTTAATTACCTTATGAATTTTACCACAGTGCCTAAAGGAATGTCAAAGCATTTATGAATGTGTTGTCAATGTCAGTGACTTGTGTCTAATCTGTGTTTTAAAGTTTTATCACATTTTACAAACTTGGAGGTTAGAGGTAAAATAGAAAAGATTAGAATTGAAAGTTGAAACTATCAATATTAATTAATAAGGAGTTGGCGTATTTAAAGAATAAACTTTAATGTCGTTTCTTTTATTATTTCAGGTTTGTTTTAATATGGTGATGTCATAAATTAAGTGTGTTAAAAACTATAAAGCATAATAAATCTTTTATTATTTCAGAGCAACACATTATCGTTTTATTAATTGGCCGATCCTAAAAACTATCATTATAAAACGACATTTTTGTTTGTAAAAGTCGATTGGAAATGGAGAAACTACGTTTTGAATTTACACTGTTGCCTGGAAGTGATGGAAAATCAAACATAACTTCTATAACCTCAATAGCCACGATGGATAATAAAGTATATAAAATACCGGAAGAGTTACAGTCAGCCAGTCTTCATAAAG
Source organism: Leptidea sinapis (assembly GCF_905404315.1). Taxonomy (NCBI): domain Eukaryota; kingdom Metazoa; phylum Arthropoda; class Insecta; order Lepidoptera; family Pieridae; genus Leptidea; species Leptidea sinapis. The sequence continues at coordinate 13,136,439 of NC_066271.1, read as the reverse complement.
AAATTGTGAAAACACCTGCGTATATCAAAGTAAAAAATAGTTTAAAAAAAAGGTACCAGTCAAGAAGAATATGGATGACAATGAACACTGACAAAAGAACTCGAAAAGACCTACAAAGATGAGGATGGTAATTTACAATTTGGGGATCTATATCTAGAAGAAATCAGCCAAGAAACACTTGCTACTCAGAAAACAGAAACAGGTTCATTAGAAAAGCTAGTAAAAATCAGAGCTTAAAACGTATTGCTAAAAGTTTGTGATTGATAAATTCACAAGTAAACATTCCAATGCAAACCAATGGATTGAATTGTTTGAAAAAGAATGCATGCGGTTTGATGTGACAACAGATGAAAAAAAAATTGAAATATTCAGGTTATTTCTGTATAAAAGTTGTGTAGATTGATAGTTCAATGATCATAAAATTAACCATGAACTCGGAATGGTTGACATGGAAAAACAAATTCTGTGAGACATTCGCAAATAAGGGATGGAACCCAGTCACATATGCATTATTATTTAAATACAAAGAAGGTTCATTATTGGATTACGCTATGAGGAAAGAAAAACTTTTACTGGAAATGAGAAGAACAATTTACACAGGTACTTTGGTGGATCTTATTGCAGCGGGTTTACCAGAATTTATAGTTAATAGGATTGATAGGGAAGTGTTGCAAGACACAGTGGATCTGTTCAATGAAGTGAGCAAGTATGAACATATGGTAAATAAAAGAGTTTTTTTGAATAAGAAAAGATATGAATATCCTAAAATTAATACTAAAAATGAACATAAATACCCATGCAAGATTTGTGAACACTTAAATAAAGGCACTCGGTACCACGCTGAAACTATATGTTGGTTTAGAACAAAAGAGGATGATAAGTTAAAGAAAAATTTTATCAAACATGTAAACAATTCGGTGATTGAAGCTGAGTTAAATGAAACCGATCAAAAAAACTAATAAAATTGCTAAAATTAAAAGGAAAAAGACACATTTTGAATAAAGCTAATTTAGTAACAATTAATGGTGTTAAAAAGACAAGTGGTTTGACGAATTTGAAAATAAAAATTTTTGAACTAGAAAAAAATGTTGATGTTTACATAATCGATGAACAAAACTTTAATTATGATTTTTTGATTGGATTAGACATAATAAAAATGTTTAAACTTATTCAAAATGAAGACTAACAATAACACAAAATCAATTTAGTATTGAAACAAAAAAAAATTAAAGAGGTTTTGAAAAATATACAAGACAAGAATAACATTACTAGAGAACACAAAATAAATTTCAACAAACATGTTAAAGAAGAAGATTTTGAATTAAAGATAGATCACTTAAATCAATATCAACAAAACAAAATAGATACACTGATTTACAAATATAAATCAGTTTTTGCAAAAGATAAGTATGATGTTGGTACTGTTAATGGATATGAAGCGAGAATAGATTTATTAGTTGACAAATATTGTAATAAGAGGCCCTATAGATGCACTATAGAAGATAAAAAAGAAATAGAGAACCAAATAGGAAAATTACTGGATAATAAACTCATAGAAGAATCATATAGTCCATTTGCTGCACCGGTTACATTGGCATTTAAAAAAGAGGAGAACAGAAAATCCAGGCTATGTATTGACTTCAGAGACTTGAACAAAATAGTTGTGCCTCAGGCTCAACCTTTCCATTAATTGAAGACCTAGTTGTAAGAACTAGAAATTGCAATTTTTTTTCAACATTAGATATTAACTCTGCTTTTTGGTCCATCCCTTTACGAATCAAAGATAGAAAAAAGACGGGATTTGTAACACAAGATGGCCACTTTCAGTGGACATGCCTACCATTTGGGCTGAAGACATCACCTGCAATTTTTCAGAGAATATTAAGTAACATATTGAGAAAGTATAAACTTACAGATTTTACAGTTAATTTCATTGATGATTTACTTATTTATTCTGAAACATTCCAAGACCACATTAATCATTTAACTAAGTTGTTACAGGCGATCAAAACCGAAGGTTTCAGGTTAAAATTTACCAAATGCACATTTGCATCAAACTCTGTCAAATACCTGGGTCACATAATACAGAATAATTCTGTGAAACCACTCAAAGATAACCTAATTTCTATAAAGGACTTTCCAGTTCCATGAACACAAAAGAATGTAAGACAATTTCTGGGAAAAATAAACTTTTACCATGAGTATATACAAAAAAGGGCAATAATACTTGAACCATTGCATCATTTACTCAGGAAAAATCAAAAATTTGTTTGGTCAGACAAATGCCAAAAAATATTTGACATGATAAAAAACTTGCTATGCTCTCAACCAGTTCTAGAAATATTTGACCAACATTTGCCAATCAACATCTATACTGATGCTTCTATAGAAGGCATTGGAGCAATTTTAAAACAGATACAGCCTGATGGAAGAGAAAAACCAGTTGCATACTTTTCAAAAAAACTAAATGAAGCCCAGAAGAAAAAGAAGGCAATATACTTAGAATGTTTAGCTATCAAGGAAGCACTGAGATACTGGCAGTACTGGCTAATAGGTAAATCATTTACAGTTTATTCAGATCACAAACCACTAGAAAATATGAATCTGAAATCTAGAACTGATGAAGAGCTGGGTGATTTGATGTATTATGTTTCTCAATATGATTTTAAAATTAAGTATGCTCCAGGAAAACAAAATTTGGAAGCAGACTGTCTAAGCAGAAATCCAGTATTAGAGTCTGAAGAAAATACAGATGAACAATTAAAAGTTGTTAACTTTGTTAAACTCAAAGATATTTTAACAGATCAAAAAAACAATGAAGAAATACAAAATCAAAAAAGCAAATTGATTGAAAAGAACATGGTCTACTTAAAGAGGATCAAGAAAAAAGAAAAAATTATTCTATCAGAACAATTCAGCATTAAATTATTGGAAAATATACATAAAAACCTGTGCCATATTGGAATTGGACAAATGCAGAAAACAATTAGTCCACACTATGTGGCCAAAAATTTGATGATAAACATCAAAAAAGTTCGTAGTAATTGTGAAATTTGTATTAAAAATAAATCAAGAGGACGTGACAAATTTGGACTTATGTCTCATCTGGGCCCAGCCAAAAAGCCTTTCGAAATAATGTCTATAGACACAATTGGTGGCTTCGGGGGCTCAATATCAACAAAGAAATTTCTTCATCTCTTAGTAGATCACTTTACAATCTTGTAATTTACATATCTATGCATTTATTCTAACATCAAAAACGCAGACGGCAGACGATTTTGTAAAACTAGTCATGAACATATCAGAGGTGGAGAATATTGGCATGCTTCTCACTGACCAGTATCCAGGAATAAATTCGAAAGAATTCAAGAAATTCTTAAAAGACAAGAGAATCCCAATTGTCTTTACAGCAGTAAATGCCCCATTCTCAAATGGCTTAATCAAACACTAGTAAACAAAATCAGATGTAAAATAAATGGGGAAAAAAAAGGGGAAAAGAGAGCATGGACAACAATAGCTATGAATGTGTAAATATATATAATAACACTACACATTCAGTCACTGGCTTTTCACCAAGATATCTTTTATATGGAACAGATGTTAATATTTTACCAAACGAATTAAAGCAAGAGATATCCAATAGTGATTGGATAGGGGACAGAAAAACAGCACTAGAAAACACAATAAAGTCACACAACTACAACAAAACACTATTTGATAAAAATCGAAAACACTATGAATTTAATGTGGGAGACATGGTTTATGTGGAAAATGGAAATAAGCTGAACAGGAAGAAATTAGATGAACTAAAAATTGGACCTTATGAAATAAAAGAAAAAATATCAAACTCAATTTACAAAATTGATACAGGGCACAGAAAAACTGAATTAAACCTTTTTCATGTTACAAAACTTATACCAGTCCCTACATTAGATGTTTAAGGTGCTGCTGGATTTGAGAAAATTGGGAATTTTCTTTTCTGGGATGTAAAGAAAACACATTCCTATTTTCTTAATTACCTTTAATATGAATTTTACCACAGTGCCTAAAGGAATGTCAAAGCATTTATGAATGTGTTGTCAATGTCAGTGACTTGTGTCTAATCTGTGTTTTAAAGTTTTATCACATTTTACAAACTTGGAGGTTAGAGGTAAAATAGAAAAGATTAGAATTGAAAGTTGAAACTATCAATATTAATTAATAAGGAGTTGGCGTATTTAAAGAATAAACTTTAATGTCGTTTCTTTTATTATTTCAGGTTTGTTTTAATATGGTGATGTCATAAATTAAGTGTGTTAAAAACTATAAAGCATAATAAATCTTTTATTATTTCAGAGCAACACATTATCGTTTTATTAATTGGCCGATCCTCAAAACTATCATTATATATATACAAAAAAAATCTGAAAAACAAAATTTTATTAACGATGCGGGACTCGAACCCACGACCTCCGGCGTTCCGTGCCGGTGCTCTAACCAACTGAGCTAACCGTTGGAGTGACGTATCGTCAAAAAATCTTGTATGCTTTGTTTAACTCTCGGGTTGTGGCTTCATCTATAGGATCTACTTTACAGTTGATAACCTGCTCAACCCCAATATTTGCAAATTAAGAAATTGACTTGAGATGTTGCTCTTGTAAATCTAAACAATATGTTTTATTTTTAAAGTGATAACCCTCACATCTAGGATTAGTGCACAAATAAAATTTGAAATATAATATTTTATGAACGATGCGGGACCCGAACCCACGAACTCTGGCGTTCCGTGCCGGTGCTCTAACCAACTGAGCTAATCGTTCGAGTGACGTATCGTCATAAAATCTTGTATGCTTTGTTCAACTCTCACTTAATTCAACTTAATATATAGTCAAAAATCTAAAAGCCAAAACTGTCAGCAGACCACATGATGAGGTATGGAGTAAAAATAAACGGCACTTTTGAGGGATACCTTGAGATGTGATTTAAAATACGAATCGCAACGAATACCAAGTCTTAGATCATTTATTCGTCTAGATAGACTATGATAGCTGTGAAAACGTCTAAGAAAATTGAGTGAACTAAACTCTACTTTGAGCAATCCACGCACACTAACGTAGATTGACACGCACACTAAACTAATATTCCTGGCCTATTTTTATGGGTTATCTTACAGCAGGAGACTCTATTTAGACGTATAAATTATCTAAGATTTAAATATTTTTACACCGCGCCAACGTTTCGTAAGTTCACTCAATGAAACCTTCATTGATGTTGAAGATGAATAAACCACGACCTTCGACTGTTTTTCAGCAACAATTGACATTTTGAACCTTTGTGAACGTCATAGGCTCATAATAACAAAAACACGGAGAAATCTAACTAGTGCGTCAAACGTTCTATACAGTGGAAACTTTATGAATAATAACTATTTCAAATCAAATCAACTTTATTTGCGAGATAAGGTAATAATAAGATGTTGTTGGCTTATAATTGACAGCTGCTCTTATCCTAACCCATAAGGCATGCAAACTTATAGTGGAATACATACTCAGTTCACAGTATACAGTAACAATTATAATATACTGTACTATACTAAAAAAGATACACATCCCAAGCAAACTTAGATTAACATCAATCATACAATAGTTATTATTTCATAGGCTTATTCATTTTAATTTATAATATAATGTCATTAGCTACACAATGATGTTGAATTCAGTCGAAGTTGGTCCCATGCAAAAGATGCTGTTTTGATACAACTCTGTTCTGGACTTCAAAGGTCGTAATTTGTTGTCGTTTCGTTTCAAAATTACGGTTTCATATTTATTGATATTATTCTTTACCATAACTGCTACTTTATAAATATATATTGATGGCATGCTAAGAATATTTAAATGAATAAAGTGAGGTTTACATGATTCGATTGCTTTTAGTGAGCAGACAGATCTGACACATTTCTTTTAAGCTTTGAATACTTCATAAATCCCTGGAGCATTCCCCCAGAATAGTATCCCATATCTCAGAGTGCTGTCTACATACGCATGATATGCTGCTAACACCGCAGTCATATCAACTACTTTCTTCAACATATGTAGAGCAAATGAGAACCTATTTAGTTTTTTAATGACATAATCAATGTGTGTTCTCCATGACAGATTGTGGTCAAGATAAATGCCCAAGAATTTTGTGGACTTCTCTTCGTTAATCGCTTTACCGTCATAATTTTTTGTAAGCAAATGTCGTCATGCATGTTTTATTTAGATTGATTTTTAGATTATTATAATTTAATTTCATTTTATAAATATTATTGATATCATTGTGAAATCCGACATGTTTCAATATAACAGTACGATTAGTGTTTAGACAATTTTGTAACATATTTTGCATGTCAATTGACGAAACATATTGGATTATCCATTATATTGTTAACACCTTAAGTACAATGTTTCCTGCAAATAAAATTTCATTTCATTTTATTTCAACCACTCTATTAGTTCGTTAAGTGAATTTTTTATGTAATTTTCATATGTTAATGGATTGTTGTCAATAAATATGGCAGTACTATCGTCTGCAAATAGAACCATTGGATCCTTAATAGTTTGAGGAAGGTCATTTATATAAATAAGAAAAAGCAGTGGTCCTAGAATACTGCCTTGGGGCACGCCAAATGTTGTTTTCCGGGGGTCTGATAAATATTTCATTTTGGTTTTAGTTATAAGATTTATTGTAGTTATTTCTGTTAATTGTTGTTGATGACTATGATGGATATATATTTAAAAAAAACTACAGAAAAGATGACTTTAAATTTTTTTTAACATAAAAAATAATCACACTATATACTTTAATCTTCAAAATTATTCATCTATACATATTTTTGTATACATCTATACAAGTTTGTGATGCGTTTCTCTTTTTTGGGTCCTCGACTTGCTTCCTGTACTGTTGTAGTGGCCCATGTATCTATAGGCGATTTATATTTTCATACCAAGTGGCAGATCACAAACCTGGTGCCATGCATCAGTTAATGCTTTATCTAACACATCAGATGCATTAGACTGCAACAAATAGGGGTATCGAACTTGGATGCGGCGCTGGGCACAAATGATCCGCACTATAGATTTCGTGAGGATATACAACCGTGCCTCCTGATACTTCACGCGGCAAATTGCCCGTGTAATTTTTTTATAAAATAGGAGGAAATAGGAGCGTACGTAAAGGGTCGCTTGATGGTAATTTATCGCACAGGAAGATTGCCGGCTTTGAACAATATCATTCGACTCTTGCCAGTGCTATCGAAAATTTTAATAAGCGAACTTCTACTTATCGCCGAACTAGCCCATTTTCATGGAATAAACTTTTAATGCTAGAAGTTGGCAAATATTTGTTTCAATTTTACGTTCCGATAAAATCTAACAAATTGCCTCCCGCTAAGTTTGTAAAAGGTTTAAATGTACACAATGTTTCCGGCACTGCACGTTCTGCGTTCTAGCATCATCAGCGTTTATAAAAACATTGTGTCTAATAATAATTTCAGCTACTTCGCGCAGGATTGAATTTTATTGGGGCAAACTTCACGTTAGACGTAATGAATATACATTATTTTAGACCTTTACTTCTTTTCGACAGAACTATTCATGACGAGGTTTTTCTTGTTATTCAACTTGTGTATGGAACGCCATCTCAATGAGTGGGTGCTGAATAACATGTGCTTGTGAGAATCGAATCGCAAATCTCTTATATATAACATTCACATTCACATATGACATGCACATTCTTCAACTCTTCAACAGATTGTCGTAGTTAACAAGAAGTTACATCGATAATACGCAATGAAATACATAACAGTATGTCCTAGGTTTGCATCAATATAGGTAATTCGTTATGAAGATAGGAAACTTCAGAATTGAAATTGATAGCTGATTAAATTGATCCGGCACATATTTCGGCGGAGAGATGGCCAGTGAAGCAGAAAAGTTCTCGAATGGCGACCGCGTACCGGAAGACTCAGTGTTGGTAGGCCCCCCACAAGATGGACCAACGGTCTGGTCAAGATTGGATAGTTGGATAAGGGCAGCGCAGGACCGATTTTCCTGGAGATGATTATGATATTTTTTCTTTAAAGGTAACAGAGACTAATATAAAACATTTTAAAATAACTGGAGGATTCAAAAGTATACAATAAATATAATGGAGGAAATTCGGATGTTTCACATAGATAACTTTGAAAACAATGCTGCAAAACTTGAACATACTGATGAGAGAGAGATGTTAATTTTAAAATAAATAAATATAATAATTTAAGTAGGTTTATATCTGCAACATTACTAATATAAGTATGTTACTAGTTAATACATCAGTTTTATTTATACGACATTCGTAGTTAACTCAATAACGTTCTATACATACGTCATTGTAACTTGTAAGTTAGCAGTTTGACCACTCTACTCTACAGTTATTTTTCGTTGACCTAAAAATAAACTACAAAACTTTTATCTTTAAATGATTATGGAGGGTAAGGTACGGCTTAATGAAGCGATGTCTCTACGCAGCGCCAAGTGACCCAGCCGTTCACAGAGCACTGGGTCCGCGACAATTCGAGCTGCTCTGCGTTGGACGCGGTTGATTAATGATTATATTCCTCGGATAAAATCAGCTGAGCGCACAGAGTACATTATAACCGAGCAACCATTGATTCATAAGTGTGCACATAAAATTGCAATTCAAAGAAAATATTTAAAAAAATGCAGCGTTTGCGAACTGAATATAATTTAAACACAACGCAGCACGACTTTACAGATAATTTGTTTGAAAAAATAACATTGACACATTGACATAGGTTCAAGATGACGACTTATTTAAAAACGCCCTGTTAAGCTGTACTGTACTGAGATAGTGAGAAGCCTATTTAATTTATCTGCACTCACAGTTAACAAAGAACAATTATACTATGGTAGGAGTAACATTTTGTCTTCTTTGGTGGAACGTACTATGAGTTATTCTGAGAATAAATGCAGGGATTAATTTTAAACCTCGAATAGTTATTTTGGTATAATGCAGTGGTGAAATTGATCCTTAATATGTAAGAAATATATGATAATGAATCCACAGCATAAGAATTTCAAACTATTTGAAATACAAAATTATATTACGATAATTGGTTTTATTTGGAATTGACACTGTCACTTTCTAAATTGATATGTTAAAGCTAGGGACTGAGCCAACGGCATTGAGGAATCGTGCGAAGCTGGTTTACCTCTCTCGCACAAGATTGGCATAGTTACTATTCAGAATTAGAAACATTTTTAATTTATTACAAACATAATACAATTTTCTTTACAAAAAGGTGACACTAAATGCCAGCGACCTTGAGCGATATGAGTTCACGGCTGCCGGCCCGCCATCTATGTAACAAAGCCAATATTTTCGAAATTCTTGCGTGGAAAACAGTAATATATAGAGTATATACAGTATATGCTTACAATCCTCGTTATACACTAATCTGAATAAATGAACCTACACAAAAATATACAAGCTATAAGAATAACTTTTCTGAGAGATGCGAAAAAATGCGTCACGTCATGCCACAAAACTTGTTTAACTTCAAAGAAATGTGATAGTTCGAAAAGGCTCGGCAGTGTTAACTATAACCAACAGAAAGCATTAGCAACCTACAAAGAGGACTTAAGGATATGTGTAACAGGATTAAGTAGTATTCGAAATGCTATACATTCACCACAAAACTTGTCTAAAAACACCATGTTTGCGTGTTTTCTGCTTACTCTTCGCCTAATAGTACTGGTGTATAATTAATCATTTTTATCTAGATTGAATGATTAGCATGGCTCCAACTGTAAAAGTTATGGGTATTTTGTTGATTTTATATAATACAGAGCATCGCACTATCTATATAATATAGAGATGTAATAAAAAAAATGAATTTTCCTCTCATGTTGTGTAGATATATAATTATTTTTTATAATTATATAAACATTATATAAACCATCAAAAAATTATTTCAATTATGCGCTATTTTGGCGATTTATTGGGATAGCGGCCTTAAGAAATATGTCACACTACACTAGAGAGAGACTAGAAAGCGAAAGTACTTAGACTTTGCTCAGACTTTACTAACGAAAACTTAGCTAAGTGACGATATCGTTTTTGCATTGGGCTGTCTTAGCTAAAGCTCAATATAATTTCAGCTGTCAAATGACTATAAAAGTGAAGTCAAAAATTATGCTAAGTTTACACTAAGCTAAGTTTTACGAACTTTAAGTACCCACCTACAGGGCGTTGCATCGCAAAAGTCCATTGCATTCAACATAATATAATAATATTGACACACTTTAACACAAATTATCTTGCCCCCAACTAGGCATAGCCTGTACTATGGGTACAAGACAACGATATATTTAAAACAATATACTTACTTAAACAAATACATATAAACATCCATGACTCGAAAACAAACATCCATTTTCATCAAGTAAATGTTTGCACCTACCGGGATTCGTACCCGGGACCTGTAGTCAGTAGTAGTCTGTAGTCACTAACCACTGGGCTATATAGTTCGTCAATCGTCTTAATAATTTTATATCAAGATAATTTTAGTCTCATCAATATTTCAGGTATCAAGATATATCTTAATATACTTTGGATAGTGAGTGTGGCATGTTACTGATATGTTTATATTCAAATTCAAATATTTTTATTCAAAATAGGATGTGACATCACTTATTGAACGTCAAAAAACTACCACCCACTCCAAAATGAATGCCTCGGGCATGAGAAGAATGGGCGCCACAACTCAGTATATGTTCTCCGTAATCTGGTATTACATATCAGTGCGATGTCCTCAAACGGGTGATCTGGTAGCAGCCTCTGTAATTTTTTCTCTAGCAACTTGCAGTCAGCCATCATTTTTAAATTTAAATGTACTGTATGCTTTTCTATAGGTAGGTCATTTCGAATAACGTGAAGTTTCAAGTTGAAAACCTTATTAATGCCTACTCTATTTTGGGTACGACAACCTTTTTCTGCCGTTAAGCAGTAATGTGTAAGAATTATTGTGTATCGGTCTGAAGGGCACCGTAGTTAGTGAAATTATGAGAAAATCTCAAATGACATCTTAGGTGACAAGCGCAATTGTAGTGCCACTCAGAATTTTTGGGGTTTTCAAGAATCCTGAGCACTGCATTGTAATGGCCAGGACGTATCAAATACCATCAGCTGAACGTTCTGCTAGTCTCATCCCTTATTTTGATTAAAAAAAGTAACTTGGTACGATTTTTGCTGCTTAGTTTTATATAGGTGTAGTATTTTTACAATAATCATTACAGAACAATTTCAAAATAGACTTAAACAGCTTATTATTTATCGATTACAACTCCCTTTAAAGAGAGCTAATTATCGATAGAATATGTCCTTCCTGAATGAACTATTAGACCTGAGAAAAACGGTCAGAGAAGGAGTTTCATTAAATAAAATAATTATTAATTAAATAGCTCGAGTGTGGTCGCTCCAATTCCAACGATCCATTCTCAAAGTAATGGTAAACCATGAAATGCATCAAAGTATAAGTTTATTTGACCAAAAAGATTAATATTTTGATTATTGATTTTATTAATATTTCATATTTCGCAAATATTTCACACCTCCCATATATGGTTATGTTTTAACCTACTGCCTAGTTTTGCTTTTACTATAGGTTGCGAGAAATCTTTGATGTCAATTGTACTTGAAACTTTTTCAATTTCTGAAAATATAGATTTTTGCTGACCTAACACGATATTTCTTTTCTGGAAGAGAATTAACAGGCGTACATATGGGTCACCCCTATAGCGTTTAATAAACTTACATATGAATTGGAAAACCCACAGATAATCTTGGTAAACCGAACACATTTCAAGGCCTCGATTGACTTTTAAGTAACTCTAGTTATAATCGTTCTTCACAAAATTAATTTAACTAGTTATAAAAAAAATATTATAGTGTATGATATAATACGTCGGACTGCTGTTGTACTTTTTTATTCAAGTCAATTGCTGTGACAAAAATATCATAAATTGACCTCGGAATATTTAATAGTCAAAAATCGGATGCAGAGAAGAATTTTACTTATCAATTAATATTAATTTATTATTATTTTAACCTTTAAATACTACCCACCCTATGAGCAAGGTCACTGGCATATATGAACGCCTTAACGTGGCGACTGAGGATCAAAACAGGGGGAATTATGATAAAAGTGAACATCTGTACCTACGGATTGTGGCACCTTCGCTTCAAAATGCTTAAGTTTTATTCATTGTCTGTCTGTCACGTTTAAGTTAACCATAATAATTTTAATATAATTTTGTTAACTGTTATTATGATATATTAGTGCAGCATATGCATATGTGTCAGCAAATCTGTTCAAGATCTAATTGAAAGTTATCTAGAATTTGATTCAATTGTGAAGCCTGAGACAGAATTATCAATTAATTTAGGAAAACAACTAAAGTATTATAAGCAATGGGCAATAGTCGTTTGGATAGTGATGAATATGCAGTTAGAAAGATTATAGAGTACACGAATGTTGCGACCGCTAGATTAGTGTACTTCAGTTATTTTCACAGCATCATTACGTACGGTATTTTACTATGGGGTCATGCTGCTGACATTGATATAGTGTTTGCTCTGCAAAAGAGAGCTGTTCGTGCTATATATCAGCTTGGTTATAGACAGTCTCTCAAGGAAAAATTTAAAGAAATGAATATTATGACTGTTCATTGTCAGTACATTTATGAAAATTTAATATACGTTCACAAAAATCGTCCACAAAAACCTTTTTGCTCTTAATAGTGATTTTCATTATTATAACACTAGAAATAAGGGATTGCTTGTTACTTATTCTAGTAGGCTTCATAAAATACATAATAGCTATAAGGGTAAATGTATACACTTCTATAATAAAGTCCCAGCCACTGTTCAGGCATTATCTATAAATGAATTTAAATGTTTTATAAAAAAATGGCTCTGTCGTAAATCCTATTACTCCACTGCTGAATATCTAAATGATCGGACAGCCTGGGACTAGATTGTGATTATTTTATAGCGATAGAAATGATTGTATAATATTGTATATTTTTATTGAAAAGAGCGCAAAAAAAGAATGCTGGGAGAGTTTCTTGCGCCGCTTTTTCTCTCAGAGCGCCATTTGTTTCCGAAGCGGTAGTAGTTATTAGAAATGACATCAAAAAGAATTCTAAAGGAATCAATTTTGAAAAAAATAAATGCCTTTTTTATGCCTTTTAATATTAACGGTTTGTTGTACGTTTTGATACCACTGTTAATGCCGGGTCGGGACTTACTAGTAGATATTATATGGTAAATTATTAACATTTTCATAGTTATAAAGACAAAGCCGATTTAGTAATTGTAGTATGACTGGTTTTTCTTGTTTAACGACTAGAGCCCATGTTGGAGTCTCTTAACATTGAAATAGCGACTGTAACAACGATGCTTAGTATTTATATATGCGTATAAACATTAGCAAACAAAACAGCCTTGAACATAATTGTTCTTGGATATTCTGAATCATTGATGACGGCGCTTAGAAAAGAGTTACTAAGCCTTTGGTCAAATGCTTATCATTCCAGAAATCACTTCCGCGAAGAATTCGCATATTACAAAAATTAAAACCCGATGAATTTGTGGCAAAAATTATAGAACAACGGTTGAAAGATACAGTTTTTCTTCAAATTTTAAGTCGAGATCTGATTCAGAATATGTTTAAAGTGATGAAGGTATAACGTTTGGTATATGGATGGCAGCAATTATAACAAAACTTCTTGGTGGTGTAAAGAATACATATTTGCAAATACCTTTTACTTTAATTTTGGTTTTTATGAAGTGTGTAACAGGACAGAAATTGTTAGATACGTCATATCAATTTCAAATGGCTGCATACAACTGTAAATGGGAGAAGTTACCATACGTAATAGAAATCTGTGTCTTAATGAATTCGCAAAAAAGTCTGCAAAAATCTGCTGGTGGCATGGCTGTTATGAGTTAAGGAAGCCTTCTTGCTGTTCTTAGATTAAGCTACTCTACGTTAAAACTTTAAGATTACTCTGAAAAAAATTAGTCATGTGATATTACACTCAATGTTTCATGTAGATTTGTTAATACGAAATAAATAATTAAAAAAAGAACGGTAGCAAGCAGCTGGTCGCAAAGTAGTCAGAAAAATATAAATAAAATATGATTTTTGATTAGCTAATTAATTTGATGGTTAAACAGTGAAGGAGTACCCAAAACACTGACAGGATTTATAGTCAACAACAGAGCACGAGCAATCAGAATAAATCCATCTTCGTTAGATAGGGAAAATTTGACAACAAAGACGGGAAAATATCCATAAGCAGTCATACTCCCTCCCATCAACCACGACCAACTCCGTACGAGCTCCCAAGCATATTGAGTTGAGTGTGAAGTTTGAAGTCGTTCAGTATACCTCTGTGTGATTTTTAATTTAATAAATAGTTAAACGCAAGTATCTAGATTATAATTGAAATAGATATATAAATTAACAACTGACTTAAATGTGCTGAATATGTTTTTTAAGAAATAGTTAATGTTTACATTATATTTAAGAAAACCAAATTACTAAGTGTGTGTGTTCGCAGTACATTGACCTTTGTTTAATCCAGCAGTTATTTCGTATTTCGTGTTCTTATAAATTTAAAATAGTGAAAATTAAATACTTATCCCTGTGAAAGTTAATAAATATAAAGATAAGTAAAAAAAAGTGTTCATAAAATAGTAATATTTAAAAATCTAAAGTACATATTGAGGGTAGGAGTTAAAAACTTTGCTGTTGATTCGATCTAGCATATATTGTGTTGTTTTGCTCAATTACGGAACGCTGTTTACAGTTTCAACGTCACGAGCTTCGTGGCAACATGCGTAACTAGTGTGTTAAGCATTAACGCTGATCATCGAACTGAGTTCGAATTCCATCCGCACCTCAGTTTTTATTTTTATTTTAAAATTTGTCTACCGATATAAGTCTCTGCAAGACACCCGTCGACCCCAAGTTCATAGATTACATACTTATTGAGTAAAAATTATTCAAGATATTGAGTGTACTATGGATTGCAAAGCTTGCACCGAGCAGTTAAAACCGGAAATATCAATAAAATGCACTGCATGTTAATGTATATTCCATTATGCATGCGTGGGCTTAAGTGAAATTGAGTTAAAAAAAAATTTACCCATGAATAAGATTAAATGGAAATGTCCCTCGTGTAAGCCGGGTAAGAAAAATAGTCCGGGAAATTTACGTTCTGACTGTAGTTCTATTATAAATATCTATGCGAATGCTATCATGGAACATTTTGATATAAAATTCAATGAATTGCGAGTATCCATCGATTCTCTTAAGACCGATGTTAATGATCAGCTGATGAGACTCTGGACTACTGTTAATGCATGTGATACAAAAATGAATAGCTTTGCTTCTGCTATCTCATCAGTTAATGCACAGATCTCAGATTTAAACGAAAAGAATCGTAAATTAAAGCAGGAGCTCGACAATTTGTGTTCAAATTTGAATGAGATTTCTGAAAGTAGCCATCGTAATGAACAGTGGGTTCGTCGATCAAACATTCAAATTAATGGTGTTCCTGAGAAGAAAAGCGAGAACCTGTTGAGCATGGTAAAGTCTCTAGCAAACAAATACAATTTCACTATCAACATAGACACCGACATAGATTTTGTAATGCGAGTAGCGGTCAAGAACGATGTTGATAATAAAACACCTAAATCAATAATATTAAAAATGCATTCCAGATTTAAAAAAGATGATTTTTACTATCACTGCGCAAATTAAAAAACTGCACCGCACGTGATATTGGTATCCAGGGCGCACAGGGCGATAAGAAAATATTTTTTAACGACCACCTGTCTGCAAGGAATAAATTCCTACTGAGAGAAACCAAGCGTTTAGCTAAGGAGAAAGGCTACGCCTATTGCTGGCTAAGAAATTGTACGATCATGGTGCACCGGAATGACCAGTCACCTGTAATCCATATCACGTCAAATGAGTCGTTAAAAAAATCGTATAAGTACTATGGCCGACGCTTGTGTTGATCTAATTTGTTGGTTTTTATTATTTTATTTCAATTATTATTACTTAAGGATTCCTTTTTCAAGTTACAAATCTGTACAAATTAATAATTATAATGAAATTAGTTTAAATAATACTTGTCAATGTGTGTTGTTGCAAGCAGTAGTGCTGGTTTACATCTATGTTTTAAAAATATGCAGATGTCCATTGGAGCTACCAAAATATTCTTGCTGCATATTATTTTATTTTATCATTATGTTTACGATATTATATTCAAATATAATAAAAATTGGTTTTAGTATATTTTATCAAAATGTTAGATGAATGCGAACTAAAGAAAAAGTTTTTTACAAGAATGTGCTGAACTCTAATGATGACATTATATGTTTAAGTGAGACATGGCTGTGCCCGGGAATATATGACGCTGAATTATTTGATTCTCGGTACACAGTGTATCGAACTGACCGTGATTACATCAGAGTAGGTGGTCAAAGAGGAGGAGGAACCTTAATAGCAGTTCGTAGTGGGGTAAGCGTAAGTATGCAAGGCTTGCAGTCATTACCGTACGTGTATGACGCTGATGTGACCTTTGTTAATATTTTCTTAAATAAAGTATCTACTATGACCACGTTACGAATATTTTGCTGCTATTTTCCACAAAATGATACCCAAATACTAGCTGAACAGACTTTTTATGAATATATCTCTGACCTCAAGATTAAATATCCTAATGATATTTTTTTATTAGTGGGAGACTTTAATATTAGACTAGCTAAATGGATCCCAGATCCCAATTCATCAGGTATCAAATTATGTCTAGAAAATCCCTATGAAAACACGTTAACATCTCAGATATTTGAGTTTTTATGTTTTAATAGCTGGTCTCAATATAATTATATTAACAATACGAATAATCGACAATTGGACCTGGTTATATCTGACTCTGAATGTTCGGTGCAACGTGTTGACCCATTGTCACTACCTGAGGACGGTCATCATCCCTCTTTCTGTATAGATTTAAATATTAGTTATACGTCGAGTTTGCGCCCAGCGACTCGAGTGATCCGACGTTTTCATGCAGCTGACTATGACAATATAAACTCAGAACTGTCGGATATTGATTGGTCAACTCATTTCGATTCAAATAACATTGATAATTTAGTAGAATCCTTTTATAAAATAGTTGATAGTCTAATAGACAAGTATGTGCCTTATAAAGTGATTAAAACTAACCACAATTACCCAATTTGGTATAATAAGCATCTGATAAAATTAATAAATAGGAAACTCAAATATCATAGGAAATGGAAAACATACGGTAGGCTAAATGATTATAGCGAATTCTCGATTGCGCGACGAAAAGTTAAAGAATACATGATTCAGTGCTATGATAAATATATGATAAGTCATACCGAGGAAAATATCCGTTCAAACACTAAGTATTTCAGGTCTTTCATAAAATCTAAACGGGATAGCAGTGGTATACCTGATACTCTTTACTTTGGTGACATTCATGTATCCGACGGTCAAGAAAAAGCGGATCTATTTAACACATTTTTACAGTCCGTTTTTGAACCTTCCTCATCTGGCGACGTACACATAGATACTGGATGTATTGATTGTGTTATAAATTCTGTTTATATTAATAACTCCGTGGTTGAAAAATATCTAAAGAATCTTGACGTTAACAAAGGAACCGGTCCCGATGGTATTCATCCGATTTTTCTCAAATGTTGTAGTAAACAACTAGCAACTCCTCTTGCTTATATTTTTAACGTTTTATTAAGAACAGGTGCTATGCCCAGAATATGGAAAAAATCTATCATTGTGCCCATTTTTAAACAAGGGGATAAGCATAACATTGCTAATTACCGTGGTATCTCCAAGTTGTCTGTAGTGCCTATGCTGTTTGAAAAGATAGTATATGATTCATTATTACCAGCAATTAGACCGTTCATAATAATGAATCAGCACGGATTCATTAGTGGTAGGTCCACCGAATCAAATCTGTGTGAGTTTCTAGAATTGACATAAGACGCAATGGAGAAGGGATATCAGGTGGACGCCGTGTATACCGATTTCTCAAAAGCATTTGACAAAATTTCACATAATCTATTAATAAGTAAGCCTAATAACATCGCTATACATGGTGACCTCCTGAGATGGCTATCCTCATATCTACGCGATAGGTCCCAAGCCGTAGCAGTAAAGGGCTATACGTCTAGTTTTGTACCAGTTACATCTGGTGTGCCTCAGGGCTCTCATCGTGGTCCACTTCTTTTCAACGTTTTTATCAATGATGTGACACAATGTTTTCATCATTCCAAAATTTTATTGTACGCAGATGACACAAAAATATTTTCCTTTGTTAATTCTGTTGAACATTGCCGGCGTTTTCAAGAGGAGTTAAACACATTTTATGAATATTGCTCTGCAAACAATCTAAAGTTAAATTTTGGTAAATGTCATGCCATTACATATTCTCGAAAGAAACAACCAATCCGTTATTATTATAGGTTAAATAACAAAACGATTGATAGAGTGACCAAGGTCAGAGACCTAGGAGTACTACTTGACAGTGAACTAAACTTAGCCACTCATATTGAAAATATTACAGCTAAGGCTTACAAAATGCTGGGTTTTGTTTTCCGACAATCTAGTGACTTTAAACATATAAATACGTACATTATGTTATACAACTCCTTAGTTAGAAGCCAATTGGAGTATGCTTCTTCGGCATGGAACCCCTTATATTCTATCTATATTAATCAGATTGAAAAAATCCAACAAAAATTTTTAAGGAGATTAAGGTACAAATTTGATGACTCAGTGCCGGAGTTACATACTTTAGAATTAAGGCATGAACACAGAGATCAGACGTTCTTGTACAAAATAATTAACAACTTTGTTGACCCTCCACTCCTATTTAGTCGTATTTGCTTCAAATGTCCAATCCAATCCAATAGGTCATCGATCCACCGATCAAATATTTTTAGTGCCATTCTTTAGGACTAATTATTGTAAGAATAGATTTCTTATCAGAGCTTGCAGAACACACAATGACTGTTATAACCACATAGACATATTTCGATGTAATAAGTACGATTTTCTATCTTTTGTTAAAAAAATTGGTATCTAAAGGTTATATTTATTTTGTATCAGTGAATTTATTGGCTCTTTAAACTTCTGTATTTTTTTTTGTAATAATTTTTATAAGTCTTAAAACTTCACTATGTAATAAGCATCGTTAGGAACTATTTTGGCTAGTGTAATATTTATACATTATCATACTTTTATGTAATATAAATAGCTGTAAGTTTCTTTATACAAATAAATAAACAAATATCCTTCTCCACACCATAATTAAACCGCAGTCATATGACTGGGGTTCAATTATGGTAGCATATGCTACCATATTTCCAAAATTAGACTGAATGTCTCCTTTATGTTACCATATTAGCTGTCATCTATTAATCAGGTTTAAAAGCACCTTGCACTAATTAGTGAAAAATGCCCGTTGGTTAAAGTCTAAAATGTGATATTCTCGTGTACAGTTTGACCGATGTACACGACGGTGCCTTTCAAATTTTTCGGCTTTGGCAGGTACACACAATCCTATGGCCTCTTTTTTTAAACTTTTGCGAACTATAAGGCTCGCTTACTCGCACTCCTCGCAAAACTTGTTCGCGTTCGTCCCGGGCTTGCACAAAGTGACCCTCATGTTTCTACGAGCTTGAAGTTACAGTAAACGGTTATCCCACCTAGTCACCACTACCCACAATTTCTACTGATTAGGACTCTTCTTCTTACAGAATCAGTCATCCTGTACCGATCGCTTAAGTCTAGCGGCAATTTCGTGAGGAGTATTTCAATTCGATTGTCAAGAAGAAAACTTTCTCTGAAAAGAATCACTATTTACAAAATGCGCCTCATACTGACTTTAAACTTATAGTTAGAAGAAATCCCTTATTTTTGTGTTATAATACGACACTTACGACTAACAAATCAGTGTTAGCGGGTAGCAGAATTAAATGTCCATCGCGAACAAACAACGTGACACGTAATTTACACGTAATATTAAGTAGTTTCTTAAACAAATAATGCCTAACAAGTGTCCTGATTGTGGGAAATTCTTCGCAGTGGCTGACAGTTCTAAGTGCAGTAAGTGTTCTATTCTGTATCACCGACAGTGCAACAATATCAGTCCTGATTCGAGAATCAGTAATAAATGGGTATGTAAGTCATGTAAAGGAAGATCAAACAATAAAAGGGTAGACTGTAACCGGTCTCAGGATGGCGAAGATGTCACCATCGAATCTGAACCAAGCGAGACCCCGTCTCTAATTCGAGAAATTCAACTGTTCAGAGTTGTCGGGCTTTAGAGTTGAGATGACAAAACTGTCATCATTGGTATCTGAATTTAATACAAGGCTCGATACAATAGAACAACGGGTGTCAAATCTTGAGGACGCCTCAAATTTAATTAAATTCGAAGACGTCCAACAACAAAATGCTCAGCTGAACAGTTCACTTGATGCGTTACGGAAGCGACTCAATAATAGCGAACAAGAGCGACTACTGAACGACGTAGAAATTACCGGAGTAGAGGAAAGTGGAGGCGAGAATCTCCTCCATGTCGTCATCACCGTAGCGCAGAAGATAGGTCTAGCCATCGACGAGCGTGACATCGTCAACGTGCACCGGCGCGGGGCCCTGCGGGCCGCACGGGGTGAGCCGACGTCGAGCGGGCCGGCGGGAGGTGAGGGCACGCGCCCGCGAGCCATAGTGTGTAGGCTCGCTCGCCGACACCTGCGTGACGAGCTGCTGCACGCGGCCCGGGTACGGCGCCACGCTGATACGTCGGGGACCGGCATAGGTCACAAACCGCAAAGGTTCTACGTTAACGAACATTTAACATTCGATAATCGTAACCTGTTCTATAAGTCGCGTGAACTAGGCCGAAAACTAAATTGGCGTTTTATCTGGACTCGTGATGGTCAGATATATGCTAGACGAGACAGTTCGTCTAAAAAATTTATAATTCGATCAGAGTCTGATTTAAAAAAGGTTTTTTGTGTTTAATATTTATTTGTTATTGTCAGTTAGATTTCAGATTTGTTAGTTTTTTTAATATTTATTTTAATCTCTATATGTTTCATTTTAATTTTATATTATATATTTTTTCCATAGGTTTCTTAGGAGTGTTTAATTTTATGAATGATATAGTAGTATCGAATTTATACAAAAGAGTACTGTGCGGCAAATCTAAATATTATTTAAATTTTAAATTTTCAAATGGGGTGATAAGTCACGTTTTGCGTATTAGAAATGTATTATATTATGTTCTCAATTTTATTAAGATAAATTACATCAAAAATAAAATGCGGTCTAAAATCAGCTATATTATGCAGTTTAAAAGTTATATATCAAACGAGCTTTATTCTTTTATAATATTATATAATTATCTTATAAATTTAAAAGTTATTTTATCACTTTATTACACATATTAAATATACTACTTTAAATATATTTATATATTATTTAATTATTATATATAATATTATATTTAAAAATTATGCCAAATAGGAAGGACAAATTAAAAATTGGCCTACTTAATCCGGGATCCCTTGGCACAAATCACGACGAGTTTCTCGTAGCAATGGATCGACAAAACGTGGATCTGATGTGTATCAATGAGACGTGGCTGCGCGCTGGGCATGAGGGCCTGCTCCAGCCCCGGCTGGCTACAGACTGCACCACGTGCCGCGACCTCCCAGCGTGCGCTCGCGCGGGGGTGGTGTTGGCTTTTACGTGAAAAAAGATGTTTCGATGCGGATTCTGTCGCACCCTATTGCTCCTACGTTTGAACAAATGTGGCTCAAGGTCGAGGTAAGTGGTAATAAGCTTGTAGTAGGTACAGCATATCGCCCTCCGTGGATGGACCCTGAGACATTTTTTGATGCGTTAACCGAATCTTTGGGATCGTTTGTCTGGTGTGACAATGTCGTTATATTGGGTGATTTCAAGATTAATGGGTTGTGTAACAATCATCCGAACTTTAAAAAAATTGAACTTTTTTTAAATTCGTTTAATCTAATGCAGCACGTCTCGACACCTACGCATTTCACTGCTCACTCAGAAACACAACTAGATTGTGTGTGTGCTAACAGAGCACTTTCTGTCACACATGTTGTTGTGGATCATATAGAGGCATTAAGTTCTCATGCGTATATCACATGTATCTTGGATTTTCCCAAGCATCAAATGAAACCAAAATTTATTACCTACAGACCCTTCAAAAATATTGATAGAATTAGTTTTCAACAATCTCTGGACAGCATTACATGGGACAAATTATTATTAATGAATAACGTAAGTGATATAGTTCTCAATTTTACTAGTATTATTATATCTTTGTTTGATTTTTATGCACCTAATACAACACGATTTACTCGAGATACTCAATACCCTTGGATTACGTATAATATAAAATTGATCATGAAAAGGCGGGATGAAGCATTTAAAAGAGCTCGTAAAACTAATAATGTAGCACATGTACAGTTTTATAAGGACTTGAAACGTTATGTTCCTCAAGCACTGCGTCGTGAAAAACAAGTATACTTTAACACATATATAAACTCCAATATTAAAAAACCGAAAATATTGTAGAAGCATATTAAGGACCACATTAGGCTAAAACATAAAATTTGTAATTTACCTCATCATCTTCATGATCCAAATAAAATCAATTCCCACTTCCTTGAAATTCCAGGCACTGGCCATGTGACATTATCAACTCTGACTTACTATGAATTTCACAGACACAGTAATACAACATTTGAATTTAAAACGATTGATGATAATATAGTACGTAAAGCTCTTTTTGAACTTAAATCGCAAGCGATTGGTATTGACGATATTTCACTTGACATGTTACTACTGACAATGCCTAAAATACTATCCGTACTAACACATATAATAAATGTCTCCTTCCAAACTAACTCATTTCCAAACTTAAGGCGTCATGCTATTATCCGTCCTGTGCCAAAAAAAGACAACCCCGATGACTTTAAAGACCTCCGACACGTTAGTGTTCTTCCTTGTCCTTCTAAAATAATTGAAAAAATTGTTTATAAGCAATTAATAAATTATTTAGAAACCTATAAAATTTTACCAGAACATCAATCCGGGTTCAGAAAGAAAAGAGGTACCATGACTGCACTCTTAGACGTAGTTGACAACATTCTAGCAGCTCAGGATGTGGGTAAAGTAACCATTTTAGTATTGCTTGATTATTCTCGTGCTTTTGACACCTTAAATTTAACTCTATTACTATCAAAATTAGCCTACTATGGACTCAGTGAAAATGCTATACAATGGTTTCATAGCTACCTCAGTCATAGAGCTCAGAAAGTTGTAACCACAGAAGAAGATGGTAAAGTTCGCTATTCAGAGTGTAGTAACATGAAAAGAGGAGTTCCACAAGGCTCTATATTAGGCCCTCTTTTATTTATTTTGTATAGTGCGGACATATTGCAAAATATAAAGCACTGTAAGTATCAAATGTATGCCGATGACATTCAACTATATTTATCTTCAATCCTCACGACATAGTTGATGCAATCAATTTAATTAATTCAGATTTAAACGAAATTTACAAATGGTCAGAGAAAAACTCATTAATTCTCAACCCAGCTAAAACAAAATATATGATTTTCGGTACACAGAATGGTATAAATACAATTGAGCGATACAATCTTGATATAAAAATTAATAATTATAAAATTGAACGTGTGCATGAAGCAAGAAATTTAGGACTGATAATGGATGAAAGTCTGCGATTCGAAAAATATATAAACTTGACAATTTCAAATTGTTTTTATCGTCTTAAAGTGTTATATAAATTAAGACAAATACTTAAATTTAGAAACACGCATACGTCTGTGTGATGCTCTCGTCCTTTCTAAATTTAATTATATGGACACCGTTTATGGCCCACGACTACTGAGTAAAACTAAAAATGCCATACAGCGAGTGCAGAATGCGTGCGCTAGATTTTGTTGGAATATTCCTCCCCGTAGCCACGTTACACCATATCTTAAAGAGGCAAAAGTACTCAAGATGGACGGAAGAAGGCATTTACACCTTGCTGTGTTACTCTTTGATAATTGCTTGGAAAATACCAGCATACTTATATCAAAAGTTAGAATGGCTTGGACAGCATAAAGCTTTGAATATGGATACGAGGTCAGCTTTTCGTATATTAGCTATTCCTAGCCACCGACTGCTGCGTTTCGGGGAAGTTTTAGATATCAAGCCACCAAGTGCTGGAATGATTTGCCACCTCCACTTCAACTTAGTAATACCATTCAAAATTTCAAAATAAAAACTAAAAATTACCTACTTAATGATATTTATAAACCTGTTTAACTGCTTGTACCTCTTTTAAATTTAATATTATAATATTAACATTTATAGTAACCATAATATATATTAAAACTTATTTATTATTAATAACCTCATTTTTTATGATTTTTCCGTCGTTAAGATTTAAATGATCTTCTTTTAACGTTCATTTTTTTTTATTTATATATATTTTTTTTAAGAGTTAAATTCAAAAATTACATCTATACTGCAGTTATTTATTTATATTCATAGACTTATATTCATAATTATAATTTAAAAATTACTAGTCGCTGCTACTCCCAGACTCAATAATGTTGGGGCTACTGAAAACCAGTGCTACATTGGCACCACGCCATTGCAGCTTTTTACTGAGTTAGCTCCATTTGGTGACATTCACTGCCGCACAGTAGCTTTTTCGTTTTAAGCTATAAATTATATTATTTAATTTGTTTTAAGAAATTATTACTTATTTTGGTTTGTATCATTTTAATAATTGTATGGTGGTGGTTTTTGTTATCAATAAATTTTTATTCTATTCTATTCTAATTTATATATATTAAGATTAGATGTATAACAACAGGTTCCAAAACGCAATTTGAGTGACGTTAATATTTTACAACTGCTTATATAATTTTGTTTACTTCTGACGCACTAAGATACAGTCTGTCCTTGATTTTTTTCATTCAAACAAGACAAACAATCATATTTGTCTGATCTTTCAATTATTTCTTCGCAAAGTCATGATAACATGACGTTTTAATAATTAAACGTTTATTGCATTGTCACGTACAAAGCTTAAATTCAACGAGTTTCATTTTGTATAATTAGTAATGGTTTTATTAATTACGTGCGAAGCAAGAACAAGCAGCCGACTACAAAATATGATAGAAACATAACACAATGCTAACCTACAAATGGACTTACAAATAAATTTCACAAAAACAAAAGCCAAATAGATAAAATCAACAATCAAATTAGAAATGATGAGCTAGAATATAAAGAACTATATATTTACTGGGATCAGATTAGATTCAGCATAGACAGAAATTATCAAGAAATAGAGAGTAGGGTAAAAAGTACATAGAATAAACACGGACTAGTAAAAAAAGAAGGACTCCGCGCCGTGATATTAGCAAGTGAAGCACATAAAGGTGCTTGTGTGTGTGCGGTTACGGGGTATACAAGTCACATAATTTTCTCTCCCTTAAATAATCATATATCCACAAATACTTTTATATTATTGTTTCTACACTTTTTCACAACGCAGGACAGCATTTTTAAACTATTTTATTGCGACGCAAACTGTCGATCTGTCACAGACGATGGTAAATCTCATAATGGTGGCCGATCGGCTTGTATTAGTGTAAGTGTATGCGTGGGGCTATGTATTTACAACGTTTACCAGCTTATTTTGGTGCCTCACTGTTATGTAAGGTGACACGGAGTCCTTATTTTTTTACTCGTCCGTGAGAATAAATTAATATTTAATTCCAATGAGTTGCAAAGACATATTTAAGAGTGATCTGGCTATATAGCTTAAAAATAGATTGAAATGCATCTAGCATTGATACACTAAGCCCCGGATGAAAACCCAAATGGAAATGGGAGGTCATGTGGCGCGTCTCATTGATCGCAGGTGGACAGTAACCAGATTGAGAGGCCCATTAGGCTAACCCTGAAAGAGGCCTCCTCTTTGTTGTATTTGTCACGTGCTTAAGAGTTTCAAGACTGAACAATAACGTCAAGTCACACTTTTCCTTAGATGTAGAGTTTATAAACTTATTGGCCATAGTTGACTGACTGACTTTTTTGCACTCAAATCAACCAACCCAAATTGACTACACAACTAACTATGGCAATGACAAGGAAACCTTTGTGGTGAGATTTCAATCCTTTGAATTTCAGCAAAGTATAGGTTTAATTTTCTATATTCGTGACTAACTGTGAGGTATAGATGGTTAATTATAAAATTAACCACACCATCGGAATGAAAAAAGCTCGGAAGGTTTTCTTTGTTGCTCGTTAAGAACATGGGGATAAATAAGTAAAACAATTGATTTTATATGCATTTACTATGCACAACTAATAGCAACTACCTAAATTATTTATAACAAGATCTCTTAATTTTTATACTTATAGAAAATAAAGTTTGTTCTACATTGTTGTTCGCAATGTTGTATACGCCGAGTATATTGATTTGAGAACTGCCATTAAAGATGTGAAACTTAGTGTGGTTACACCACCAGCTGATATCTTCAGAGATTTCTGTGAATTCTTCATCATTAGCAGCACTACCTTCATGTTACTCAAGTCGAAATTTTCCCATTTACAATCATATATAGCATCGTTAAATACTTCACAAGCATCCATCAGCTTTTGTCCCATCAAACAGTCTATTGCAACAGACATAAGAGCGAAAGGCAATTCTAAATAAGTATTTTCTAGTCCCTCCAGCAATTCGGCTATCAAGCTCACGATTAACAATAAAAATTCAATGGCTAGGGCCCCTCGAAACACTGATTCAATTTTACGAATTAAATCAATGTGAGTTGTGTGATCTTTGACGACTCCTGCTAATTGCTTGCGTATATATTTGTTCAAACGAATATTCCTATCTTCTATTTCGTTTGTCTCATTATCTTTATTTGCAATGCCATCTTCATAAGTTTTTGCATCTTCCCATAAGTTCACTAATTCTGTACTCAACGCGAGCATATATGATTCAGTGTAACCAATCAGCACAATTAGCAGAGCACTGATATTTGACGTGAGATAGGTTGTAAAGAAGACGCCCATTGCAGTAAGTGTGAAGGCTATTTGATAGTTTGGTGTCTGGAAAACGGGGTCTAATCCTGTAAAAAATATTTAATATTAAATTATATTATAATATTAGCTTTTATTGAGATTTGTTTATAATAAATAATTAATCCTAAGTACGATTCTCATGACCGTGTATCCCCATACCTAAAACTATGGAATGAAATCTAACTAACCCAAATCTGAGTTCTGAACTCCTTAAGACTTGGCCTGCTCTAAGCGACACGCCCACATCGATTTGCTTATGAAATCTCTAGAACAAACAGTGACTAAATTTCAAATGGAAACAGTGCGTAATGTAACTAAATGATAAAATGTAACTAATGCATAGATTCATAGACAGACAGAATTCGAATAGAATTTTTTAATATTTTTTTGATCGACGTTCAAAAAACAACTAGACTCCCAATCCTTATAAAAGTTCGTCAAAAAATGCCCGAACGGCGTTTTATACACGTGAATACAACGCCAACTTATACAGATAACATTAAAAGATTCATTCAAATTAACACCTTATGTCGTGGCAGTAATGTTCAAAGTCTATTGTATACACTCATTAGAAACTCGGAAGCGAACACGAAGCAAGAACATTGTTTAATCAATTAAATGCATTTGAAACTTTAAAAATTTTAAGTTAGTTACACAATTTTCTTAATTTCAATTTTACCGGAAATACGACAGTCCAACCTTTTTAGGTTTGGATATGCTGTTACATGGACTTTTTCACTGCACACGTTGTCATTGTGTGGCGTTGTATTCAAAGCGCGGTCGATACACAACTAAATGAAAACTCTGCCTAAGAGTGTCGTAGGCAGAGTTTTCTTAAGTCAATTTTTGAGCGTGATTGTGAGTCTAGTTATTTATTAAACGTCAATGATTAATACACATAGGTTTTATTAAGAGTACATAATGCAATAAAAAATGCATTTCTAGTTATTTATGCAACTGTTGTGTAATAAGGGGTATTAAAACACGAATGTGGATTTATCTCACAAGGCGAAGCCGAGTGTGATAATAGTATCACATGAGTGTATTAATACCTAACTATCAACAGTTGCATATAAGACTTTCTTTATCTACACCCAAAATATGAATCGGCTAAAAGATTCTGAAACAGTTAACTTACTGCTAACATTAAAACAGCCAGTCCTAGTAGTAACGTAATATCATCCGTTACTGATTATATACAAATAAACTAAGTATTAATGAAATAATTATTTATTTTAGTAGTAATTTACATTTTGTACAGTGCAATAATTAAAAATCACTTGAATATTATGTTCTTTTGGAAATTAATCGCTCATTTTTTGTAAACAAAACAATAAAAATATCGAAGAAAAATGGTAGGGATTCGAATAACATACTTTTTTTTACGAAGCGCGACGTTCTGGTGGTGTGGAACGCGCGTAAACTAAAATATTCTTTTTTTGAAATTCATACAGATGCTACACATCGAGCAATAAGAATATGGTTGTCTGTTAAAACTCTTTGAGCATGAAGGGAATGAAAAAAAAAATAGAAGTGTTGTTATGAAATTCAGTACAACATTACAACACTTTTTTGGATGATGTAATGGTTATTAGAACATTGGGTGTTATAGGTATATAACACGGTCAAAACACGGTACTTAAAAAAGCTTGGCATTTATCTATCTCATAATAAAAAATTTAAAACTTTTCTAGTTGACTGTAACAAAGTTAGAAGATGCATTGATTGGTATATTGAATGGCTTGAGAACATTCTTATACCACGTATGCAATAAAGAAGGCTATAATTCTTACATCGATGGAAGCGAAAATAAAGCCATAAATCACAGTAGCGTTATCAGCCTCGTAGGTTGTTAGACCTACGCATAAACGTATAAAACACTGCGTTAAGAAATTCATTCTATAGATTAGTTGAACGTGAAAAAAAAATAATTGAAAATGCACCGTAGAGGTGCACACAGCTCCTGTGAAAACTGACACACACTTTACTCGCCTCGGCATTTTTTTTTTAAATCTATGCTTCATTTATGCAACCGCTTCACCCTCTTACCGTAAACAGACAGCGTATCTTCCATTAGATGCCTGCCAGGGACTACTATTGGTTTACCCACGTAACAAACACCATTGAAAATTATAACAATCCAAAATATCATGGCGCGCTTTTTAATTAAACTCATTGATTTGTTTAAATTTATAGATATCCTGCTGCCGGGTACTATCTTAGAATCGATTGCCAAGTATTTAGATACAACATCGGTTATGGTATTCCTGGAAAGAGTAACTCGATTAAAGCTTCGATCAAACTGTAACGTATCTTGCAGATTCTTTTGCTAGCCCCGTGAAATGGATGCACTCGTTCATCAATACGTAATCCATGATAAAGTGTATTGTCATATCTTTATACACAGTTGTGGAGACAGTGATAATAATTCACTTTTTTTTTATTTGACACAAAACAATTACACAATAAATTATTACATTAGAAAAAAATAACATAACTAGTACAAAGTGCATAACCTGCAACAATGTCCAGGGGTTAATACTTAAAGATTATAATATAAAATAAGTAATGATCAAATAATACCTTTGTTATTTACCTGTAAATATTCATATAGATGAGCTTGAAGGCTGATATCTCGCTAGCAACGCCTAACGAAAACACAATAACTGCATCAATTTTGTCAAGCGCAGGTTGTCGCCAAAATACGCACCACAAAACAGATATTAAATAAACGTAGTAATACGCACCAGATATTAGAGTTGTGACCAAGTACGATATTATCGGGATTTCTGGAATGGAAAATAAATATTGATAGAGTGTTAGTTTGATTTTAAATTAAGTTTCACTGATTATACTTTTT
The DNA here is from genome assembly GCF_905404315.1 of Leptidea sinapis. NCBI lineage: Eukaryota > Metazoa > Arthropoda > Insecta > Lepidoptera > Pieridae > Leptidea > Leptidea sinapis. The sequence goes on along the minus strand of NC_066271.1, from coordinate 13,106,278 downwards.
ATCAAGTACAAGCGTTAAATAATATTTCAACGCGACATTAAACTCCTTAACTATACATTCATTGAACTAAAGTTACTGTGCAATATTTTGCCCAAACAAGGCTAGGGTAGATGAGAAAGAGTTTTCTGGGCGTGTAAATAATTGAGGAACATCATTAAGCTGTATGGACCTAAAATAGAACCTTGTGGGACGCCTGTAGGCACAGAAAATAGTAAAGATGACATTAAATGCACTTTAAAACAAGACATTTGATAGATGATGCTCGACAGATATGGACGTGATCATCACTATGACGATTTTTGTGAAGGTCTCTCTGAGTATTGGGTTTTTGTATGAGCCAAGTGCAAGACCGTTTCTCAGGAAGACTGGAACATCTTCTTTTTACAATGGCTCCAACGAAATCAAAAGTGTGTAATAGTGAAGAAACATATATTGGAAAACAATAAATATATTATTAACATAATATTATTATGTGGTATATCGGTATTGTATATAGGTGAATATAAAAATAATAATGAACATAGTAATTAATATTACTTCGAAATGTCAATGTCGTTCAAAAAGACTGGGATTTTACTATAAAAGTGTATGAATATGTATTATATTAATTTTGTCGTTTGCGCCCCCGGGATTGTCGAATGGGACGGAGTGTCGGCCCATAGACTTACAATATACTAACGTATAGACAAACAAATCATATAAGACAAAAGAACATCTTTAACGGACACAGCAATATGGAAAAGGAAAACTAATCTATTGTTACTGTAATCGATTTTGTTTGACACAATCAGTCAGCCACACTTGAAATTAGCTACTAAGTATTATGAATATGAGACTAGCAAACCACACACATTGACATATCAATATTGATTTCGCATTGTCGGACTGTCAGATTGTCTATACGTTAGAATATTCTGTCTATGATCGGAATTGAAACGACTAAAATAACACAGTGGGTATGGTAATAGCGGGCCTTTGTACGAGATGTGCGGGAACAGCGTTATTAACACATTTGGTAAATATACTGTAGAAATTGAAAGGAGGAGAGGGTGGAGTCTATAAAAGAAGATGTCTCACTATTGTGAGCGATTGTAAGCGAGGCGGGCCGTAAGTCTGCGAGCGCAGCATTCGCTGACGCTGACACCATCTCTGGAACACCACGCTTCGTACGGAATCAGGACAACTCCAGAGACCTGCGCATGGAGAGCCTGGACTACATCGTTGGTCGCCTGAGCAACTCTGTGATCGTACGCGCCGACAGAGCGCGATCCCAGCATTTGCGTGGCATCGTGCCATACCATCGACGACCGCCGGTCATAAGAGGACTACCACGTGACCTAGTCTCCTAGGACACTACTGCTTCCTCACTCAAAATCACTATTTGAGCATAATTTTGACTATATTTAGCAGTGCTTAGATAATTTTACCGCTACTTACTCTTCTTGTTACGTTTGTCAATATTAAGAGTCAGCAATCTTTAAAAAAATGCGATTTTCTTTATCATTGCTGGTAGATCCCGAACTTCTGTCAGTCTTTGTAACCATTTCAACATCTCTACATAATCTGAAGTTACCGGTTGCAGCTGCGGAAATACATAAAGAATTGATTGTTTAAATTAGTATTTATAGGTGTTTGAAACCAAATATTCGTGGTCTTTGGAATTAAATTTAATTACTTTAATATTTAGCTACGATACATTATTTCTTTTTAAATTTACATACTCACTACGTATTTATTTATGTTTATTCCTTGGGTAGTCCTAAACATTTTGTTTAAATACTTAATATAAAATGATAATTTAATGAGACAATTCACCCGGCTGTCCACTTTTGCTTATGGTCCGAGAGCTAGCACCAATTTTTGGGTAAGTTTCTTTTCTTTAGTTGTTTTTTTCCTTAAGGCTTTAGCATAAATACGGTTATTTTGTTTGTTAAAATATTGCTCAGTTGTAAAAATTATCTCATCCGTAAACAAAATTATTGTTTGACCTCCCTTTGCGTACCACTTCAGTAGTTCTTTCGATTTTACCTATTCTTTTTATAACTATCAGCTAAGAAATGACCAGTATCTCTTAAAGGCTGCAAGTCCTAAGTCATCTCTTAAAATATTCAACATGGTTCGAGGTGCTATTTTCATCGCCCGAGATAAAATTTTTAGCTTTCGGACAGGATTTCTTCGAACTCTTCCCTTTACTGCTTTGACGACCTTACAACACTACGTGGACGGCCAGATCTTTTTCTATCACAAACAGAGTAAGTATTTGAGGCAAGCTGAAAACTTGGTCTAAGCCTCTGCTTATATACCCCAACTCGAAACTGCAGACCTGGCTGGTGAGTAGCGGGGCTAAATAAACCCCTAATTTTTTGAAACATTTTTTTTTTTCAAAAAATATATTTTAGCCTTTAGGCAACATGCGATTAATAATAATTATGTTGCGTTTAAAAAAAATATAAAATCTCAAAATTAGATTTATTGAGGTATAAAATAATTATAAAACTGAAGAATTATTTTAAGTACAAAAATATAATATATAGAACGCAGACAGCTGCCGATAAGCGCTCTCTCTCACACTACGGCTTGCCTATAGCGCTACTCACTCGCACCTATACATAACTTTTTAGCTCACCTGGCAGGTAGAAAGTCCCACTATGACTGTCGTTTTGGGAATATTATTATTTTGTCATAAATAATGCCCTATAAAAATTTCAAATTGCCTCAAAACTTAATTTTGCAAATTATTTTTGAACACAACACACAAGACGTGTACATTTTACTCCTAAGGAGATAAACTAACAATATATATAATTCCATAATTTTGAAAGCAGGAGGCATGAAATTTCACATTGCTGCATCTGTTTTAAAATTGATGAATATAGTTTCGAGACTGATAATATTATCAGAGTGGTTCATAATGTGAACTCAGAGATGGTGCAGTAGATGTTGAAAGTTTATATGTGCAGGTGGCCCGGATTTTAATGGAATGAACCGTAGCGGAGGTTGGCGGAATTCAGTTATACTGTATGTATTAGTAAAGTAGAGTAATCAAAAAATTTACACGGTACCTGAAGTATCATGTAAACGGTGTTCTTTTAAGCTTTTATTTTTATATGACAAGATGCGAACGAGCAAGAGGCTTACCTGGGAAGGGCTCATTCAACATCATGGCATGGACATTCACAACACTAGGGGACAAACTACAGAAGTATTAACAATATAAGTCAAAACGTAACAATGAAAACTTCAAAAACAAAGAAGTGACAGCACGAAAATATCACGACAAATTTACCTAACGGTAATGAAACTGCCAACCTTACTGACCCAATAGGACGAGCGCGAGGTGATGAAAGGAGAACGGGAGGTGCTTAGGCGTTCCAGCGAGGTTCATAGATATTGTGGCCGTGTTATACATAACACTGTTTTCCTACAATACAATCTACTGTATCGTTGTTTTTGTTGTTCTGTTGTATTGTTAATGTTTCCTCTAATATTGCACCAGAGATAATCTGTCAATTACATCGGTAGTAATACAGCTTTACTTCTGAATTGAGATGAAAGTACGTCAAATAAATGTTTCAAAAAGTTGAAACAACACAAATATATACATAAACAGACCTCTGTGACAAAGTGTTACTAAAATACTAATGATAATACTTACATAAGATTTATGATCTGTCCTAAAAGGATTTAAAACATTCTAGTGCATCAGTGACAAGCAAAAAATTTTACCTTTAAATAGGTACGTATTTATATATATACATTTTAACTACGGATAGAAACAACTAAATTAATTTAACGAACACAAGGTATAAAATGATAAGTTTCTAAATAAATACGGATAGGTGTCATTTTGATTGACGTTTCGATTAAGAATGCATTTGAAGCACTAATAACAGCAGTTGTGTTTTAAGCTCCGTTAATATTTAATTCACTGCATATTTTTGTACTAGCTTTGCTCCGCAACATCATAAGCTTCTAAAAGATCAATTAAAAGTTACACAGATGTAACTATTTCGAGTTTATTATGATATCTTTACGTTTTAATTTAAGAACCTTTTCGTTTAACTGAAGTAGGTCCAAAATTTCGGGTATTAAGTTGTTGAGGTGGACGTGAGTTTAGTGATCCCAGTAATCTTCGTTTTCAACTACTCAATCATCATTATTTTTTCCAGAACGAGTGATTAGGTTAGTTATGATCAATTTGCTTCTTAGTTTTGGAAGATTCGGCCTCATCGCACTAATTACGTCATATTCAAATAGATGACTGTACTTTTATTGGGCATCATATTATTAACTTATGATTCGCGGGAATAACAATTAAATCCAATAAAGGGGTATATATATATATTAATTCAATTCAATATACATTTTATAACTATATTTACGACAGTTCGATTCAGGCAGGCAACGCGAGCACACGTGCCGCGTTATCTGTCCTCCTTCGAATATTTTTATTACCTGCGTTATCGCACTATCTGCTCAGGCCACCTGGGCTGCTATTGTTATCGCGCTCTATTGTTTGGGACTCTTTGAGTCCCGCACCTGTTACGTTCCTTCGCGGAACGTAGCTTAGTTATTATCTGTGTTAATTAGCCGGTTTTACGATCGTGTTAGTTAGCACCTGTGCTATGTTTCGCGATTCTGCACGCTAATCGTGTGTGTTTGTGAGTGTTGCAGACCGTGCCGTGTGTGTCTTCTCCGCGGGGGCCTGCACAGCGTGCATCGGTGTCCCGGCCCAGCCAGTCTACATCCAGCAAAGCTAAGTCTTAGGCTTAATTATTATTATTAATTTCTTTTAATTTTTGTATATTTCATTATTATTAATAGTATTTTATTAATGTGCAAGTGTACAACTAAAGTATAGTTGTCCACTTTATTATTATATTCCCCCTCTGCCTGACTCGGGCAGCAGGGGTTGTCACCCGCTTAACCTAATTAATAACAACCATGGCTTCACCAATGGTTCCCGACGAGGGCTTCTTCAGCGCTCTCTTAGATAGATTATTTACGGAGAAGATCGCTCCGCTAATTAAGGAAACTATAGATGAGACAGTGGATCCGGCTTTTAGAGCGAAATCCAAAAAATACAAATCGTCATCTGACATTTCGAGTTCCGACGGGGAATCCGAAATGGAGATAGGTAATGCGTCCGACGCAAGTTCCGTGGCCTCGGTCAAACCGAGAAAAGTGATCACCCAATCAGCCCGTACGCCTGTCCTACAGGCGTACTTCGACGCGCAGGCGACCCCTAAGGTCCCCGCGGTCAGTCCTGACCGCACGGAAGCCCCTCAGGCTTCCAGTGCTACACCGGCCCAGCCGGAAACCGCTCTACCGTCTAGAGCGGAGAGTGTACCGTCAGATGCTGACGGCTTCATCACCGTCAGTCGCAAGAAGAAGCGCGGTCGCGAATTGCCTTCTCTTGATGGCACACCCGCCAAGAAAGCCGCGGCCACGACTGGCCCCACTCCCGCGTCGGCGCCCGCGCCCGCTAAAGCCCGCGTACCGCCCCCGACCAAGCTCCCGCCTCCTATTTTTATAGGAGACCGAGGCCGCTGGCTAGCTATCAAAAATAGGATCCCGAAGACGCTCTCCTTCCAGGCGAGGGCGTACCAATCTCTCATCAAAGTAGAGACGAAAGAGGTAGCGGACCACCGCGCCTTGACATCTCTTCTTAGAGAGCTGAGTGTGGGTTTCCACACGTACGCCCTGCCTGAGGAGAAGCGTCTGAGGGTCGTTATTAGGAACGTCCCCAAAGAATTAGACGAGGCCTACATTCTGTCGGACCTCAAAGAGCAGGGTTACCCTGCACATGAGGTGCACCGTATGCGCGGAACCACCAACAAACAACCATTTAACATGGTTCTCGTCATCCTCAACCTCACGCTAGAGGGAAAGGAAATTTTCAATATTAAATCGATTTGCTCCCTTCAGGGCATCCGTACCGAAGCTCCTCGCAACCGGGGGGGACCCGGTCAGTGTCACAGATGCCAATTATACGGGCACTCGGCACGAAACTGCGAACACACCCCGAGGTGTGTGAAGTGCCTCGGGAAACACGGCACGCCGGAGTGCCCTCGACCAGCGCAATGCCCGGCCTGCGTCTTGTGCGGGGAGAAGGGGCACCCCGCGAGCTATCGCGGGTGTCCCAAGGCACCCAAACATAGGCGTCACCCAGGGCGCCGCCAGCCGCAAGGCAGAGCAGAGAAGGTGGAGTTCACTCCGACCTTCAAACCTGCGCCGCCCCCGAAGGTAAACGCCTGGGCGAGGTCTCCTCCGGCTGCCAACGCTGCCACAGAGGCCACTCTCGCGGCCCCCGTGCCCCTCCAGCCACCGCTAGCGTCCCGCCCGGCGGCGTCGGTCCCGCGACCGAGGCCACCGGCGCCCGCGTCCGCGGCAACAGGTAACAAAGGCGGCAGCACCTTTGCTTTCATGTTCGAACTGTCACAGCTGTTCGACATTGATGAAATCACAGCCCTGGCCAGCAGGCTCGACGCTGTCCGGGACGACCCGCCGTCGCTCCTGCAAGTTATGGCAGACAACGGCAAAATATTCCGTGCCCTCACCGATATAGGGCTAAAGTATAAAAACATTCGCGATGCCTAATTACGTAAGCGGACGGGTTAAACCACATACGCTCCGTATAGCGTATTTTAACGCCCAAGGCCTTAAGCCTCAACTAGACTTGGTGAAGGAGTTCGCTCACGAACATCAATTAGACCTATTCTTAGTGCAAGAGACATTTCTAAAACCACGTATACGCGATCCGCGTATCGCTAATTATAACTTAGTCAGGAATGATCGCACCACCCGTATGGGCGGCACCCTCATTTATTTTAAAAGGTCTCTACACTGTATACCTATAGATCCTCCGGTCCTCACTAACATCGAGGCCTCTGCCATCCGAGTCAGTATGGCGAATCACCAGCCGATCACTGTTATTTCAGCTTATCTTTCGCCCAACAAACAAGTATTAGACACAGATATAGAAGCATTACTCGGCCACGGGGCCGCAGTCATAGTGGGCGGCGATCTTAACGCCAAACACTCCAGCTGGAACAGTAGAGCTACAAATAGAAACGGAATCTTATTAGATTCGCTGACAAACAAGCTGAACTTTTCAGTAATAGCACCCGACGAACCAACACGTTATCCGGATAACGTCGCGCACCGACCCGACATTCTAGACGTTGCGTTACTTAAGAACGTAACGCTCAATGTAAACTCAATCGAGGTTTTTCACGAATTAGAGTCAGACCACCGGCCCGTCGTCCTAAATCTAGGCCCACCGGTTAACTTTCAACCACCAACGAAAACAGTGATCGACTGGCAACGGCTGGAAAAGGATCTCGAGTCTATCAAGTCCGACGACCTTGACCTTATACCGGACGTCATCGATTCGGTCGACACGGCTCACAGTGCTATCTCTCATGTGACGTCACATATAGAGAATAGGATCAAGGCCTGCTCCAGGCAGCGCCCGACGATGCAACCGCATCGCCTAAACCTGCCTCCAGAGGTCAGGAACTTACTCACACAGAAGCACAGAGCCACTAGACTTTACGATAGGTATCCGTCGGTCGAGAATAGGCGCCACCTCCGCTACCTACAGCGGGTGGTACGGGAACGTATTGCGGAACTCCGCGGCGAACGTTAGGACCGCTTGCTCGGCAACCTTAAGCCATCACATGTGGATTTCCATTTCTGGAAGCTGCCTCGCGCGTTCAAACAGGAGCCGCCCACTGTCATGCCTCCTTAAGACAGACCGGGACTGCAGCCGGCGCTCGATGACGATGAGAAGGCTGAATGCCTCGCCGATAGTCTTGAGAGTCAGTGCTCTCCAAATGCAGCAGCCGACCCGACACACGTTGACGAAGTTGATCGTGAAGTTGAACGTCGCTCCGCTCTGAGCCCTTCAGGCGATGTAATAAAACCCACCTCTTACAAAGAGGTGAAGCTAATCATTAAGGAGCTTAACTCCAAGAAGGCCCCGGGGCCCGACACTATAAACAATAGGGTTCTTAAAGTCCTACCCTCGACTCTTATTACTTTATTGGTTACCATTTTTAATATTCTATTGTCTAATAGCGCGTTCCCCGAACAATGGAAGGATTCCTTTGTTATCGGTATCCCAAAACCCAATAAACCTAAAGCTAATCCGAGTAGCTATAGGCCTATTAGCTTAATTAACTCGATCGGGAAACTTTACGAAAGATTAATTCTCGCGCGTCTTAATCATTACATCGCGGAGCTCAACTTGATACCCGACATACAGTTCGGATTCAGAACCGCTCACTCGTGTCCCCAGCAGGCTCACCGACTCACCGAGTACATTCTCGTACGGCGTCAACTTCACGCTACCACGGCAGCCGTGTTTTTCGATGTCGCGAAGGCATTCGACAAGGTATGGCACAACGGCTTAGTATTCAAGCTGTATCAACTGGGAGTGCCAGACAGGCTCGTGCGCATCATACGAGCCTACCTTACTGATCGCTCCTTCCAATATCGAGTAGAGGGCACCCTATCCTCACCCAGACCCATCAGGTCTGGCGTGCCACAGGGTTCAGTCCTCTCTCCCACACTTTTCTCGCTCTTCACGAGCGACATTCCTAAGTTTCCGAGTGTCCAGCTCGCTCAGTACGCTGACGATACGGCACTCTACTTTGGCTCCGCTCTATTGAACCGCTCAACCTTGAGCAGGAACATTAAAGTGCTTCAAGCCGCCGTCGATGAACTAGGCAACTGGTTCAGAAAATGGCGGATTGAAGTGAACCCCACCAAGAGTGCAGCGGTACTCTTCGGTAACGCGAATAGCATCCGCGCTAAAAAACGACCGACCGACGTCATTAAATTGTATGAAACACCCATACCGTGGGTGAAGGATTACAAATACTTAGGAGTCACGTTCAACAGCAATATGAACTTCAAGAAACATACTGATACGGTATGCAATAGAGCCCAATTTGTCCTCAGTCGCCTTTATCCACTTGTTTGTGGGCGAAGCAAACTTCCGCGCAAACACAAAGTGACGCTGTACAAAACCATCGTACGGCCCATACTGTCATACGCAAGCGTCGTTTTCGCGCACACCCGACCGAGCTACTTACGTCGTTTGCAAGTAGTTCAAAATAAATTCACGCGCATGGCAACCGGAGCCCCGTGGTTCATCCGAAACGTTGACCTTCACCGCGACCTAGAGCTTCCGACGATAGCTCAACACTTTAAAGAGATCTCGCGACGCTTCTTTGACAAGGCGCCTAACCATCCCAACATCTTGGTTAGGAAGGCATGCGGGTACACCCCCCTTCACCATAGTCTCAACCCAATAAGACGTCCCAGACACGTAATGGTAGACCCGGATGACGACATCACCATCGCGAACGCGACACCCACACAAACACCGACACAGACACGCACACACCGCCTTCGCAGGCGTAGGCGCGGTCAACCACCGCAAACCACTGGCACTCGTCACTGTGACGATGGCCAGCGGCCCGCACCCTAGATACACCACACATTGTTTTGATACCCGACGAGACGTTAGTCCTCGTCCTGTAATCGCTTCACTACACTCACTCACACACGGACTGACTGACGGACTGACTTACACCACTTACACAATCACAAACACACTCCACAAACAAACACAAACACAAACATACATGCACACTAACATTTACACTACTTACACAGATACAAACATACATACATACAATCATAAACACATACACACACTTACATACATTACACTAAACATCACCACACTCGGCGGCGAGTGTGTTCTTTTCATCTTCATTTTCATTTTCATTCTCTCTCCTTCCCACAAGCACACAGCCGGTCTGAGGTTCGAGTCTCCTTAGGAGACGCCCCGCGACTGTTGTTGCGTAGTCTTTGCGGCCTCCACGGCCCACGTCCTACTTCGCTGTGAAAGCCAGGGCTGCTAACAGCACAGAGGAGGTTTTAGTCGGTATGGGGCGTCCGCTTACGCGGCCACTCGAGTCCGACATATTACGCCCCGTTACGGGGCGTAAATACGTAACAGTATTTCCTCCTCTCAAAAAAAAAAAAACTATATTTACAATACTACGAATACATAAAATTAAAGCTATCATTACGTGGAAGCGTAGCAAGAATACTGGCAGTATTACCGCGTTGGATAGCAAGGCTGATCCGTTGACCGAAATAGCTGCCAGCGCTTGGGTTTCCAGTAGCCTTATTGAGGCGCGAAGATAGTATTTTGAACATTCTCCGCGCCTCTGGGGACCACGGGCCAAGTGTCTCGAGACCAAACGGCACAAAGATGTATGACTCACCGAGGCCACATATTTGCAACGCTTGCTGTCTTCGGCAGTCGAAGCAGCAGCCCCAGCACCAACTGACGTAACTTGGACATGAGAAGAAGCCAGAGTGTCGACGCAAGTAGCGTCCCACACCAGCGCCCTTCCCCGTGCCCAAGCCACCAGCGTCATTCCATCAGGAATACATATACATTTGGAATATATTCAATAAAAGTATTTACGCCATGTGCATCATAAATGTTTTCGCAGTAGACTACCTTATGACCAACTTTTAAAGGTTTATAACTATGAGAACTTAAGGACAGGTGCTTACAAATTGACGTAATTATGCATTATATTGCTCATCAACTTTTTGCCACCACATTATGTCGTACAAACGCAGGCAAACGCTTTCCGTTAGATCGAATTGGTGAAGCACTTTATGTAAATTTTAATCATATTCATAATTTGTGCACGTCAGTTGGAATGTTTAAAAACCAAATAGTAGTAGCATTGAAATCATAACTAATACCTTTTATATTGTTTAAAACTTATAGTTTATTGCACTTTATTCACTGTCTTTTTTGTATCTATTACATTTTAATCTTGTAATATTTTTAACTTTTTCAATTTTTATAATTAATCTGTGGTTAACGGTGCTGGTGGCACATTAAGTATTACCATAAAATGTATTTTAGTTAGAAAGATCTAATGTTTCACTGTTTGTTTACCCCAATAAATAAATAAAAATAGTTATTCCAAATAATTTATCCAGCGGACCAGTAATTAATAAAAATAATCGAAACAATATACAAGCCAATACAAAACTTTTCACTTTGCTAAGTTTTATTTTCATTTTAAACACGAAGAGTAATTACCATCGACAAATATTAGCACGAGTGTATTCATTAGGTATTGCACCAAATCACACAATGCATCATGTATGTTTGGTTAATCGATTTTCTCCTTCTCAGTCCCATTTATGACGACGTATGCAGGTAAATTAATATTCGAAATGTAATGCTATTTTAAAGTTCTAATTTAAGGCTTATCCCGAATATTAAAACGCGTAAGTTTAATAACGGGCGGTTTTCAGTTGTAATCGTTTTAAGTTCTGACATCAGCTTAATTCTAACTAATATTACCTACTATTAATGAGAATGAACGTTTTTCTATTTCTCTGTTACGCTTTCATGGCTAAAATTCTCATTCGATCGAAATAGAATTCATAGAATTCTTTGCGAGTGGCAAAAAATAGATGTATCGTATGAATTTAATTGCTGACCACGTTCACGAGTAGTTGTGACACTACGCGCAAATGCAACACAGTTTCATTCATACTTAAGTTCCGCTCTAAAAATGTTTGGTAAACCTAAAAAGCGCCAAACACTGGCAAAATTCGTTAGTGAAGTAAGTAACGTATTTTAACCGATCACCGAACCCCTACTCTAATAGAGACTACTAGAAACCATAATGGAACTCTTTGCCCCGAATGCCCTGCAACAAGCTGAGAACAGAGTGATTAGGAGGCAGTTTGTTGATAGATGAGCGAAAATCTTTTAGATTAAAAATTTCATTATAGAATGGCTAAACAAAGAGCAACAAATAATTCAGAATAACGCTAGCTTAAAACCTCCGCATTTATACATATTGCTTTAGTATATAATAAGATAAAAAAAACTACGTTTAAAACAACCGACTTCAAAAACTGAAAAGCGGTGCTAAGCCTTAAACAAAATAAAACTTAATATTATAAACTGCTTACTTACTGTTATTATTAAGGTTGTCTGGCCACGCGTGTCTGTCTGCTTGGGTTGTTTTGTTCTAGACGAAGCTATCACGCTCAAAGTCACTCGAGGCGAGTGTAGGTACTACTATTACATTTGGCTTGGCACCGACTTCAAAGCTATCAATATGTAGCACATACAAATAATAGTATTTTATTGATATTAAAGGTAAAGGTTTGCATAAGAGGTGTATTAAATTTAATTTTTAGTTATTTAATTATTTTGAGTTTTTGAAGTCGGTTTTTTAAACTTAGTTTTTTATTTTTAGTGTCAGTTAATAATAATAATACATAATCAACCTGAATGAAAACTCCTAAAAAAGCTGTACACAAAAATACAAGCCGTACATAAAAAAAACTACTGGGCCGAACTATGTAAAATTTTTATGGGACCAAATGGGATCTATTCTGCATCGAAGAAAAATTGCGTAAATCGGATCATAAATCTCAGAGTAATCAGTGTACATGCATAAAAAAAAATTACCGAGAGAATTGAGAACCTCCTCTTTTTTGAAGTCGGTTAATAAATTAAGAAAAAACATCAAAACAGAAGAGTTTAAACTGACCTTTAAGGTAATGGCAAAGTGAAAAATAGTTGTAAGTAATAACAGCACTGAAATTTACCTAATCGTTACTGATGAATAATACTTCATTTATTTGCACACGTTATTATAGCACCGTATATTTGAATAGTGTTTTCTTGTTTGTCTACTTTACAATTTGTTAAGGAGCAGTCGGGTTTTAGCTTTTTAAATTTCGATTTTGTTATAACTTTTTGAATTATTTAAATTTTAAATTAAATTTCTATCTAGAAAATTTTATTAAGTTGTCACTCAATATCAACCCTTGTATTACCTAATGTAGTATCCATATGATATTATTGTTATATTTTGAATGATATTCTATTATACAAATTCAAGATGAAATTCAAAGAACAATGGCGAAGTTTCATACTACAAAATATTTGAAATTGAATGGAAGCGTCTTAAGAACTGACAGCCGCATAGACTGGTTTTGAAACATTGTCCTAAAACATCACTTTTTCTTAAAAATAATCGTAATATGTGTATATAATTATATAACAAATTGCAGGAGGACTTGAAAATACTGTCATATAAAATGTTTATACCAAGACTCTTTAAATGTCTGCTTGAAAATAATTTGTATAGTATTAATGAATACTTAAATAAGTGTTTAGTTTTGCATACTTTTAATTTAAACTGGATAGAGGACGCATTGATATATTAAAGATATTTATATACCCTATTCCAAAGCAAATTAAATAATTTCATTTCATTTCATCATAAATGTATCTTAACTGAAAAAGAACAATGGCGAAGTTTCATACTACAAAATATTTGAAATTGAATGGAAGCGTCTTAAGAACTGACGTGTACTAATTAATTCTCTATAATTTTCTGCATCTACTGACATTATTCATTTTTAATTTGGAACCGAGATAATGGAGAAATAAATTATTATTTTGTTTGAGTTTTTAGGTCAGGTTTTTATTTTTATTACTTTACCGTTCTAACTATATTATACTTATCTATTATATTCCAACTAACATGTTCCAACAACAATAACACTGAATAACACCAATTCCAAAAATCTTTAAGGCTATCCTATGAACTAGTAACCATAGGCAAACAGTTAATAAATACCTAATTACTAACGTCTACGGTCAACAACTCTGAGTATTATATTATGATAAAATAGAAACTTGTTACTTGATGCAATGATAATAACAGTTTATTTGCAACAAACCAGAGTTGGTTGTCAAATGCGCAATCCATAGTCGTAGGTACTTCTAGTGTGCCTAATGTCTTTTTCTCGATCCAAGATCTTATTTTGTAGAAGTAGGTAAATTAAACAAGCATAATATTTTATTTTTTTTTATTCACGCTATAATAGGCCTTAGATGTTAATTTATTTTTTAAGATACATTTAAATTTTTTTGTAGGTAACATTTTAATTTCATTTGGGAGTTTATTATAAAATACAACACAATCCACTTTAAAAGATTTAGCAATTTTACGGAGGCTAGTAGATGGAATTGCGAGTTTATGTTTTTTTCGAGTATTGACACTATTCTTTTTAAATTGGCTAATATTTTTATGGTTCTATTATATGTACTGGCAGTGTACTGTCATAATATTTATTTCACTAAACTTTTCTCTGAATGAATCCCTTGAACGCATTTTATAGACTGCTTGAATTGCTCTTTTCTGCAGCACAAATATGTTTTCAATATCTGCAGCCCTACCCCACTATATAATTCCGTAAGACATGACACTATGAAAGTAGCTGAAATATACAAGTCTAGCCGTTTCAACATCTGTCAGCTGCCTATTTTTTTATCGCAAATACTGCAGAGCTAAGTCGATTACATAAGTTTTTTATGTGAGCACCCCATTGTAGCTTAAAGTCAAATGTAATGCCTAGGAATTGTGAAATGTTGTCGTTTCTACTACATCAAGTTTTGCATTATTAATTTTTATAGGTTTTGTTTTCCTTTCGTTTAAAAGTAAGTTATTAACATTAAACCAATTTACTAATTCAGCAATGTCGTCGTCAACCTGACAGAAAATTTTTTGCTGGCGTTTTATTTTAAATAACAAAGATGTATCGTCAGCAAATAGTATAATATCATGTTTATTTTGAATAACGTATGGTAAATCATTGACGTAAACCAGGAACAAAAAAGGACCCAAGATTGAGCCCTGCGGTACACCCATCGATATGATAGAGCCAGTTGATCTTTTTCCATTAACGTCTACTCTTTGAATCCTATTACACAAGTATGATTTTATTAAATCTAGTGACACATCCCTAGCACCATAGTGGTGAAATTTTTGAAGTAAGGTTTCATGATGAATGCAGTCGAATGCCTTGGATAAATCACAAAACACTCCTAACGTTATAGTTTTATAGTTAGATAAATATAATATATAGTAAGATAAATATTGTTTAAGTGTCAGTCTTAGTTCAATTTCATTAATTATTAGCATTAAATAAAATTACATAGCAAGCGGTAATCACTAGTTGGCTCTGCACAGGATTTCCTAGGGAGCCATCCAGAGGGATTTAATTTAAAGGTGCCTCATTGTTTCTGTTTTTGAGACTGAGACTGTAAATTTATATTAGGCATGAATAACAATGTATTTAATTATAATTAATAATAAATAAAATAAAAAATAAATATATATATGAATCCTGTATGTATATATATATTTAAAGGATTAATATATCTATATTAATCCTTTAAAAAAATACAAATATGCCTTATTGTGCCACTTTTGACTGTAGAAATCATAGCCACCATAGAATAAAAACGCAACACGCACACAGACAGCCAAATAATGTTGCAAGTGAATAGACATTTCCCTAAATCACTAAATTGTAAGAAATACTAGATTGTTTGTAATAAGGTCTTCCTTCATCATAATTTTTCGATTTAAATACAATTAATATTTTTTATGTGTTGTGCAAAATAAACAATTAAAAATATATGATGATGATGCATTAGAATTCTTTATGTATTAGAAAATTAATTCTAATTATCTTCTTAATCTAAAATTTCATCATCAACATCATCATGGACGGTGTTTTCGAGGGGGCTCCGTTAGTGAATGAGACGGAGCATATACCGCAGTCACTGGACTAGGCAATGCCTGCTTTTCGGCAGCCACATCGCACCCCACACCCAGTCGTGCTGCGGCAAAATATGGTGTTGAAAATGGTGTCAGGTGCCACTGGATCGTTGGTTGTCTGCGGCTTTAGAATGCCATCATCTCCTCATGCCCAGCCCCATTGAGTTGGTGGTAGGGGGTGGCCAGCCATGGCTGTATCTTTACATTCCCCCTACCAATTAGTTTCACCCCAATCCATCAGTACTTTGGGTATGTTGTATTAGGCACCAATTTCTACAAATTATTGCCCCTATTTTTCCATCGTTGAATGGGCTACTGTATAGGTTAATATGACTTTGAGCTCATGACTTAATGTTACTTTTTTATTTCAGTTCTATTTAAGATCTTAAAGGAAACGTCACAGGTGACAAAAGCAAACAATACTACAACAGCTGTTTTGTGGCTGGGACCTGTTTCTATAATCAGTAAGTAAACCTTCCATACTTCACTGTAAATGATATTTAGTGGATTAAGCGGACAATCATCCCAACAGATACTGCAACTCCTATTGATTTATTATTTACCCATCCATGCCACTGGAATCTCCCATTTCAATCTTTTTTGCAGTTTAATAATAATCTCGAATTTAAAAGATTTAATTAATTATTTAAATTAATGTTTTAAAATTATTTAAAACAATCAATTAGAAATGAAAAGTTAATCGTTTTTAAATATATCTTAATAAAAATTTAATTTAATAATATTTAAAAGATAAAAGATGAAATTATTTAAAATAATTAATAAGAAATGAAATTGTTTTTAAATATATTTATATTTTTTTTAACTAATATATTTTTTTAAATTTACATTTTTTATAAATTATAATTTATTATAAATAATTTTATTTAAATTAGAATTTAAAATTTAATTCGAAAACGCTAGAGTATTCTCTAATGTTTCTAGAAACATAAGATATTAAATCTCATTTGCCCATTAATTTCAGTAGGTACGGCGCCCATTTAAAGAGAAACACAATAATGTTTACACATTACTACTTCACGATAGGTTTCGCTGTGGTACTTATCTATCCTGCATCCTGTGCAATGCAGCCACAGACAAAACAAGGCAATTATGAACTTTGCCAAATTAACTATCAGATTTTCGTACAGTTTATTTGGAAACAAACTTAACTATTTTATCCTTCAACTTGAAATAACATACAGATGTATTTTTACAGTGCTAAACGGTCAAGAAGAAGCAAAAGTGTTTGCAAATGTATGTGTTGACAGGGCGTTTTTTTATGATTTTAGCAAAAAGTGGCTTGGACACTGTGCCAGGTAAATATTTAATTTTGGATAATATGATGTAGAGATCCAAATCGATTGTTCTGCCCGGCGGTAAATGCGAACAATGTCCTTCCAGTCACCTTATTGCGAGTAAGCCCAAGTTTTGCCACAGTCTGTCTTTGACTACCTCCCTATTCGGACGTTCTTATCATACACGAGGTTCGGTTTCATAAAGTCTTAATAAAAAATCGCAAATGCGTACACGATTCATTAGATTTCTTTCAGTGAGCTCGTGTCGCACCCCAATTTAAATTTTCTCAAATGGGTCAAACATGTTTTGTGGTCAATTTCCAGCTATATTGTAACTATATATATGCCAATATTACTTCACTTTTTCAAAAATAACGTCCATTTTATCCGTAACAGAGCGTACATACACATACACAATATCTTTACATTAAAATTAGCTGATTGAAAAAGCCATAGAAAAATTTGTGCTACTCTTTCTGACGCTAGAATGAGGTCCGAAAGCATCATTAATTTTTTTACGCAGTTTGCCTCATTTGTTTTCGTTTTTTAATTATTATAAAACTTTTTTATTAGATTCACTAAGTTTGACAGAATGAAAAGGAGCTGGACAGAAAATTTTACTAATTTGTGTCTTTTTATAAAATGTTACCTTTTTAATGTAACCAAAACCAGCCAAAGTAGTACAGCTAAAGAGATTTTTTCACAAGTATTTGTTCAATTAACAAAGTTCAATCCATTAAAATTCTATCAACAAAATTCAAGGGCCAACATGTAGGAAAAATATAAAAAAGATTGGCAACACATTCAATGCACCTGTAGTTGCCGAGTTCCAAGGAATTTTCAACGAAACATCCAGAACGTTGGTGAAGGAATTACATGATTTGGTTGATAAACCACCATCCGACATCTTGACACTTTGTGCGCTGGCAACGATTAATGCTATTTGCCGTAAGTTATCTTTATTCAATACAAGAATAACATGGTGAAATGGTCATTATGATCAGATGTTGAGCAGAGGGTAAGTTTCGGAATAGAAAATATAAGCGGAAATAGCCTATAACTTTGATTATGTACATAGTTACAAACCTATCTTGATAACACCGACTCCAAAAATTACAATTGATCATTATATTCGACTACCACAGTTACTTGACCATAACTATGTTTTGGTAGACTTAAATATCCGGATAGCATAAAAAAGATTCGGCCGAGTATAGTTAATTTGCTCCTAAGAATTGAAGAGTTCCGTTACTTTATCATGGATTCCGTAATCAGAACCTAACCAAACTCTCACCAAACTATTTTTGAAGTATATCCTTTCCAATAAAAAAAATCATCGAAATCGGTTAGCGCGATATTGAGTAATTCGTAAATTTATCATCCACTTTGCTATACGAATTCCTTTTAGCCGCTATAATCTTCTGGTAAAGTATTGTTTTTATATCTGTTACCAGAGTACCATGATATACAAAGTCCCTTATGGCATCTAAGCTATTCAAAAGTCAACGGCCTGATGCGGAAGTGGTAAATTATTTTTCCTATTATCGTGCGCAAAGTTCTATTTTGCGCATGTATTTGCGTTCGTAAAGTATCACTTTCCCACACGTTGACAAGAGCGTGCGCCATAAAATTATACGAGCGATTACAAGGTCTATACGCGTGCGCCATCTCTGGCACTCTCTTCGCATCAACACGTGCGAGCGACACTGTCTCCCCGAGCCCGAGCGCTCTTGCTCGTGCCGGTTTGTTTACATCTGTCGTCTGGAATGGACCTGTCTAAACGTGCGTTCTGTGTTTTGTATTCTAAGTTTTGTTTTGTAAAATAGTATACGATACTCGTGCGCACGCAGGTCATTCCACACGACGACTTACTTTGCGCACTTGTATCGTAATGTACTATTGTTTTTTTCAGATTAATCTCTAGATGTAATCTTAATAGTGATTGCGAGCAAATATTTATTGCCTAAGTGTATATTATTCTAAGTTTATCTCAGAAAAACATTGGTGATTAATCATCTGATCAGTATTTTTTTTTTCTGTACAGAAGCCGCGCTTGGTGTATCCATCACGACAGATACTGAGGGTGGACGTGAATATTATCACGCCTTCGAGCGAACTTTAGAAATATTCGTTGAAAAAGGAGTCAATGTGTTCCTTCATCCTGACTTTGTATTTCGTCTTACACCAAGGTATAAAGAATTAGAGAAGCATATAGGAGTTTTGAATAATTTTTGTGATTATGTAAGTTGCGTTTTTTTAATAATTGCTTTTGTTTTATTTTGTACCATAATAAAAATACTACTAAATAGAACTAGAAAAAAGAAGAATTAAAAAAAGTGTGTGCTTAAGAGGTATCATTAGCTGAGGCTTTTCTCAGATTTAATAATTCTAGAACAATAAACCGTCTCGCTCACGCTGATGAGACAATCATATGTGTGTCCTCTACCGCATTTACCATGGGGAGTGTTCCGAAGAGCTGTTTCACCTAATTCCTGCCGCTTATTTCACTTTCGCACGACACGCCACAAGTTAGGATATCATCCCCACCATCTGGATGTGTGGCGGTCCTCCACAGTACGGTATTCAAGGAGCTTTCTTCCATGTACTACAAAGCTATGGAATGAACTTCCTTGTGTGGTGTTTCCGGGACGATACGACATGTGTAACTTCAAAAAAAGCACGTTCACCTTCCTTAAAGGCCGGCAACGCTCCTGTGATTCCTCTGGTGTTGCAAGAGAATGTGGGCGGCGGTGATCACTTAAGACCAGATGACCCGTACGCTTGATTGTCCTATTTTTCAATAGAAAAAAAGTGTAATAAGTACAACTGCAGCAAAATCGTGATTAAAAATTCAAAAAACAGAATATCGTTCTCGGCAATTTCCTCGTACAAAAATTTACCGAATTGTAACGAAATTTTTGGAACTGAATAGAAAGGAAACATTCTGTGTCGGATTGTTTTGATTTCGCCGATTATTGTTGTCGGATATGTATATTGCTACTGTTTGTGGCCTATTTGTTTAAGCCATTTTAAGAACGTTTTGGAGTGCTAGATTTACAAATACGAAAATATCAAAAAAGCAAAACGGAGAGATACATAATAAATAATGATGATATTGATTTTGTTTTAAAATAAATTTGATCTATTTTTATTTTATTTATTTTATTTTATTCGGGAAACAAACAGTACAACTTAATACACTTAAAAAATAAAACTTAAAATATAAATCACTGACCAATAAAAGTTTCCACAATTAAATAGTACATAGAAAAATGCGAGCAATTTAATTACAATTTAAAAGTACCTATTTGTAATGAAAATAATAAATATTAATTAAATATATTGAATTGAAAATTACAAAATATTTATAGAAAATTATATATGATTTTAGTAATAATATTAATAATAATGGCATACATTTTTAAGTTAATAAAGAGATGCAATATTTATTATATATAATACTAATGAGAATTAATTAAAACTAAGACATTTTCTTAATTTGTTCAATCAACTTCTGTATCGACCCTGAAAAGTAATCAATTGAACAGAATTCTTTGTTGTATACTAAACAAGAACGATGAATGAAGGCATTTTGTGCATAGTTAGTGCGTGTAGTATGTAAATTAAATAAAGATTTAATTCGCGAAGATTGTCTTGGACATCGGAAATTAAGGCAATTAAGAAGAAGTGGAGAGTCAATCATATTATGAAGTAATTTTAGCAGAAATGTTTGATCCTTTACCTTACGACGTTTTTCCAGAGAGATTAAGTTAGGAACATATTGATCGATAGCGGAACACCTAAATTTTAAATGCTTTAAGAATTTCGTTTGAATTTTCTCTATTTCTTGAATATGGACATTGTAATGAGGATTCCAAATTACCGAGCCGAATTCAAGTAAAGAACGCACAAATGCATTAAATAGAAGAATCAAGGTGGTAATATGTTTAAAATCTTTACTGACTCTAAGAACAAACCCAAGCATGCGATAGGCTTTTGCAGTCTATAGTGGTGAATAAAGGTTAACGAGGAGTCAAGGTGAACGCCCAAATCTCTCACCCATGAAACCCGTTCAATAAGATTTTTATTTAAAGTGTACTTGAATTTAATAGCATTTTTTTTGCGAGAAAAAGATATTACGTTACATTTTTTAATATTAAGTTTTAAGAGATTATCATTGCAATATTTACACAATTCATTCAAATCATCCTGTAATAAGCTACAATCCGAAGGTTTACTTATTGTTTTATATATCTTCATATCATCAGCATAGAGAAGAATTGAAGAATGTTTAAATACTGCAATAATGTCATTTATGTATAGGTTAAATAAAAGGGGTCCAAGATGAGATCCTTGAGGAACACCAGAAGTAACAGGCACGAACGTAGAGCCTTTAACTGTAACAGCCTGGCTTCGATCCCTGAGGTATGAAGTAAGCCAACGGAGCAGGTCGCCATGTATACCGAGTTCATCAATTTTACGAATTAAGATAAGATGACAGATTTTATCAAAAGCTTTTGAATAGTCGGTATACACAACATCCACCTGGAAGCCTTGATCCATTGCAGTAGTTACCTGATGAACAAACTCACATAAGTTGGACTCCACAGATTTATTGCTAACGAAACCATGCTGTTGAGGAATAATAATGGGTCGTAGAATAGGAAAAACACAATCAAATATAATTTTTTCAAAGTTTAGCAATAGTACATAATTTGGATATGGGTCTGTAATTTTTCACATTGTGCTTGTTACCTGATTTAAAAACTGGTATCACATAACTTTGTTTCCACAGTTGAGGCATAACGCCACTACAAATAAATTTGTGGAATAATAAATAAAGAGGAAGAGATAGAGAGGTACGACACGTCTTCAAAAAAATAGGAGGCAAGCCATCTGGCCCACTTCCCTTATTAATATCCAGTTTACTGAGGTATCTCTTTACTATAATAGGAGAAAGTCAAACTAATCCAATGCTAACAGAGCTATACTTACTCGAAGCACTTACACAATTATTATTGTAGGTTAAGACAGGTGATTCATAAATGGATTCAAAATATTTACTTAAAAGGGAACAAATATCATTTCCATCACTTGCCGTTAATTCGCTTAAATTCATAATATCAGGGATATAACTAGAAGAGTTTTTCGCTCGGACAAATGACCAAAAGAATTTGCTACAATTTTTTGTTTGTTTTCAGAATTTGAAATATACAAGTCATAATATTTAGTTTGTAACCTTTTTTCGCGATCACGCAACAGACTAAACGTATCATAATCAGAAATTCTGTTATAAATTTTCCATTTCCTATGATACTTTAATTTTTCTTTAATAACTTTTATTAAGCATCTAGGGTACCAGCAGGGAAACTTATGGGTACTTCTTAAAATTTTGACTGGAATAAAATCATTTACAATTTTATGCATTATTTCATAAAAAACATTAACTGCATCCAAGATATCACGGCCATCCAATAATTCAAACCAATTAATATCGGACAGTGCATTATTGATTTCCTCGTAGTTAGCACGGTGAAAAAGTCGAATCAATCTAGCATTTGGCTTAATTAATCGTAAGTTCTGGATAGAAAATAATATTCCCAGAGCTGGGTGATGTGCATCCTCTTTAACAGGCGGTTGAGTGCAACGACTAACGGAACAGTGGCAGTCACTAAAAACAAGATCTAAAAATCTGCCATTGACATTATGAACTAAATTAAATTGCCTCAGATCAGCAAAATTCATAAAGTTGGCCAAGGCATACACCAGACTATTATCGTCGCAAAGGTTACACAGGATCATGACATTGTCATTCCTATCCCACTGCGCGTGCAGTCGGGACATTAAAGTCACCCAACACCAAGAAACTATCGTTAGGATAATTTAGCTTCTCATCCGAAACCAATTCAAAGAAATCAATAAGCCTCTCACAATGATGGTTAATATTAGGGAAATAGCAGCAATATATATGAAGTGACCTGGTTATTGCAGTAGACATCAACGATACTGTTACTTTCACTATTTCAGCTGAAAAGTTGCTCAATTGAATGGATGTCGACGAACGAACTGTTATGTTAGACTTTAAGGCGATAAGTACACCGCCGCCCATTTTGTCACCACGTACATTATAATTTCTATCACATCTATGGACAGTGTATCTTGAATCAAAGAGTTCGGAATCAAAAATACCATCATACAACCACGTTTCGCTAAGACAGATAATATCATACTCCCCATGCAACATTGCCCTGAAGAACTTATTAGTTTTGGTACGCAAGCCTCGTACGTTTTGGTACAAAATGTTTAAATTATATCCCATGATTTAAAAAGTTTAAAGCAATTACACGTACAAAAAAATTGTGTAAAATAATAATTTTATAATTGGAGTGGAGTGGAGTTATCTCCACTATTCAATATTTGCGTGGTATTAAAAGAAAAATTATAATATATTACATAATAAATATAAAAAATAACTATAATAACGTACATTAAATAGATTCCGCGACTAAAAACCCATATAAAAGATAACTTATAAGCACAAATGCCTTCACAAACGTTAAAAATTAAAATTGAGCAAAATGCATTATAAAGATATAAACAACTATAGCAGGAAAACAAAAAGACTCCATAACATGATGTGCCATAGGTAGATATATAAGTAATCCTTATACAATTTTGTTTAAATCATTCACATTACATATATTTAGTACAGCACTATTTTCGGAACGTCTTAACATTATACTGCAATTTTTTATCCAAACATATTTATAATTCTTCTCCTTTGCTATTTTTATTACAGATAGCAGCAAGGTTTTATTTGAACTTGTTAGATGCTCGTTAAAGTAAACATTATTATAATTGTTTGAAAAACCTAAATCATTACCCTTTATCTTTAGTTTTCTTGCTTGTGCGAGGAATTCATCTTTTTTCCATCGACTTAAAAATTTCACAATGATAGGTTTACACTTTTTAGCATCCTTATTTTTGTTTTTGGTGGCAACTCTGGTGATAAAATCAATGTCGGTGCTGGGATCAATTTTAATGGAGGTTTTGCTGGCAACATTTTGTAAAATAGAATACAGATTTTCATTTTAATGTTCAGGAATTCCATAGATTTCAATATTCGATCGACGAGCCCATTGCTCACGATTATTGTTTTCTGTAAGGATTGATTGCATTGTAGATTTTACTTCCTCAAACTCAGATAACTTCTCACTATGCTGATTTAATTCTTTTTCACATTTTTCAATACGTAAAATTAAACTATCAAATTTTGAATTAAAGAAGTCCAAAGATTCCTTAATACAATTGAAATACTGTCGAATCGATATTAATTCATCTTTGAGTGGAACAAGTGCTGATTTAAATTCATCCTTCAAGCTTAAAAATTCCGATGTGACAACCGTCCTAATCAACTCCAGTAAATTGTTATCATTTTCGGCTTCTTCACATGACGTGTCCACATGAATACGCGAAAATGAACTACCACCTCTTTTAAAATTTATATTTTCATTTGACTTATTAATGATACCACTACTACGTATAGGAGTATTATCGTTGTTTGTTTGCCTGGGTAACATTAAAGAGCACTCCGGGCACATCCAATGCTTCTTCAACTCATTTTTTAATTCCTTTTTATTATCAGTTGCAAAGAGGCACTGAACATGATAATTTTGTCTACATTTAGTGCAAGTGATAATCTCACCACTGCTTCCTGTTGTCAACTTGCAACACGCAAACTTCATATTTTATTTATAATAAGAATATACTAAAATAAATAAAATAATAAAATGTTATTCACGGCCGAGATTTGAACCACGGACTTTCAACTGTTTAAGTTTGGACAGTCTTGAATACCGCAACGCCAAACTGTCTTGAGTGCAAGTGTTGAAATAAGGCATCCAATATTGCACTACTGGCCACAACATTAACTGAGGTCATTGAACTTATTAGCTGAAGGACACACAATGTCACCTCACAACAATATCAATCACAAGATTTCATGTCTGAATACTTCAAAATAAGCACTAAACTAACTGATTTTATGTTTAATAGCACTAGTAGTTCAGCTTAGATATTAATTAACATAAAGAACACACTTCTTATCAAGTTTTTACTGTTTATATACTTCCTTTTGAATAAAATATTACGATGAAACGGAATTACACTTGCTCAGCACGACATCGCACTGTTGACTGATCTAGGGTTAAAAACCAAGGAGAAGGAACTCGGGAACGCTTGTATGGAAAAAAGGCCAATAATATTTCCTCTTTATACAACGAGACAGACGTGTAAACATCATCAAAACGTGCTTAATAATCTGCAACACAACTATTATTTTTGTTCTATATTCATAAAATAGTTCCCACTCTTAACGAGCGGCTAGTCTATGTACTAGCCGTTTATTAAATCCATTTATGGGATGATGAATTGGTATTTGGATCAAAGCCAAGCTTTCCCTATAGGTACTTTATGGGTTTGTCAATTAGCATTGCCATATTGAAATACAGATCAAGATCAATTCAAGATTAGTTGACGGATTTTATATAATCTGCATCCAAAATAACCATAAATTAACGTTCCCAATTAGTAAGCGGCCTTAAGACAACTTGCGTTTCTTACAAAATATATTTGATACCTTTCCCGTTATAGAAGAGGCTATATTTAAGTTATTTTTTTCTTAATCTTTTGATAGTGAATACTAACTGATACGTCTTATACAAATTAACAGGTGATAAAGAAAACGTTGTATTATTATCCAAGCTTGAAATAAATATATTTGTAATTTGTAAAGTGTATAATAGATTTGTAATTCGCGTACACCCGAAAGCATGAAGCAGTCATATAGCCCGGACAAATTAAAAAGCAGTAGAATATGGACAAAGCTTGGCCATTGTCGTTGCCTCTGGCCTCGCCTGAGACTTTGAAGACTTGAAACTTGAAGTAACTAATGATTTGATTTAATAACTTACTGATTATTGTGTATTAATAATAAATTGTTTTCACAAATAACATTAATTTTTGTATTTCATTATCATGTATTTATATGATTATTCTTTCATAAATTTTTACGAATTACACCACTTAAAATATTAATGTATTTGTTCCGAAATTGTGTCACATGTGATTTAGTGATTAAACAAAACATTGCATGTTTGTACTAATAAGATATGTATTCGAGAGACATAGCAACAGAAAATCAGAGAGACAGACGCATAATTAGAGATGACCAAAATATTAACAGAATAGTGCAAAAATGAATGACGATGAATTAATTTTACGCGGTAAAAAACAGAACGCCGACAGAGCACGTGCTTATAAAAAAGGGAAAAAAGATCTGGGTGAACGTAGTTTTTATATTGAATTTGTTAGAATTGTTAGAACTTTTTGCTGGTGCATGTTGTTGTTTATGGATTTATTGCAATTTTGAGTGCTTGAGTTTATTATTTAGTTTATTATTTAACTTATTAGTTAGTTTATTATTTAACTTATTTCGTATGGATATTAAATTAAGTATTTTTTATATATATTCGGTTCATTCAATGTATTAAATTTTATTTAACGAAAAAAACTGAAAACTCGTAATGAAGATGGAATTGATAATAGAATGATTGAAAATAATTGAAAAACGGATCGAAATGACTCAACGATAACAAAATATTGTTTTCAGTTTTTTAATATGTGAATATAATCTAAATCTAAGTATTGGGAATCAGTCACCCCATGTAAACTGTATATCTATATATACATGAAAAGGATTTGAAAGTATTCAAATTTCATAATTTTTAATCCTTTTCAATCAATATTTATAACCAGGGTTCAATAAAAATATTAGTTGGAGACTTAGTCTACTTTTATTGTTTCCCATTATACCCTTAATAGAATATTATTCCAAAAATTTTTAGTTAAATGTGTATAATGTGAAAAAATGTTTCACTTTTACCGTGATTTTATAAAACATATTTATAACGATATTTCATAAAACCACACAATCCTATTTTTTATATTCCCTGTGGCTTATTTTTTAGATAAACCAGGCTTCAAGTCATATATTGACATTCTGCTTGATCTAGAAGAAACAGATGCCAGCTTTACAGAGGAACGGATGCGTGGAGAAGTAAATACAATTATACTTGCAGGCAAGAAACAATAGCCACCACGTTGTTCTTTTGTTTCTTAACGATAGGAGACCATAAAGACGTGCAAGAAAAAATGGTAAAAGAGTTAGTAATCTACTATTGTCATTTGTCTTTTGGGGTTTTGGCAGAATCGCCACACTTAACAGAGGGTTTGGCAAGCGCAGTAAACGGTGATGTTCTCTTGGAAGAATGCTGCAGCCCATCCTCTGTTCTTTGTATCTCTGAGACGCCTCTTACGACACACACGGGAGGAGATGGCGTGGTGCTATTCTGGTATAACACCACACCCATGGGTTGGGTGAGGGCAGCGCAGGACCAATTGTCGTGAGGAGACCTTTGGGGGAGGCCTTTGTCCAACAGTGAACGTCCTCCGGCTGATATGATGATGAACATGATGAATCTATCATTCTTTTTTATTGCAATTTGCGAACTAGCCTTCGGCTCACCTGCTTGCAAGTAATCAGCATCCCGTATGCTCTCTTACTTAATGTTTAGTTAACTATTTTAAACTAACAACAGTTACCGTTAAATATTAACAGTTGGGAGGTTTTTATGCACAGGACACTATACTAGTGAAATTATCTGGCTAATGTGACTTAACATCATATGTCTCAAAGAGACTTTCTCTCTACTTCATTCTTTGTCCAGGGCTTTGTCACAGACTGTGAAGTCAGAACGTCTTTTGACGACGACCTTTTTCGGACGTTCTTGTCGTACGTAATCTATTTTTCATCACCAGTTATCAAAAACGGTGCGGTTTCATTACGTCTCAATAATGAATCTCTAATGTGTACAAGGTTCATTAGGTTTCTTACAGTGAGCTCGTGTAGCACCCAAATATCGAGCTTTTTTGTTTGCCTAGCTTTCTGGAAATGCGTCAAAATTTATTTGTGCTCAATTCCCAGTATTTCATATATGTCGAAACGATTGATCTTTGCTCCACTTTTTATAAATAGCGATTATGATTACAGACACTGGATTAGGTACCCACATAAACGTCGCAATTTTTTTCGCGACTTGCGTGAATTTTTTTCTTTTTTGTTATAAAACTTTAAAATGTTAGATCCACTCATTTTGACAGAAAAAAAATACAACTAAAAAATCTGGAAACAACATTTTTTATTATATTTTAATTATATTATATTTTAATTTTTAACCTTTTTTTAAATAAGATTTGGAGAAAAAAAAAAACAAAATAAACAACCGACTTCAAAAACACTATTCCAAAACAATAGATATAATGTGCATAAAAGTATAAAAATAATTGCGTATTTTTATACAATCTAATTAATTAATCTAATTTTAGTTACGATTATTGTTATTTTTAAAATCGGTGTCCTTCCGCCTTGACCCGCTCTCGCCTGCTCACGACTCAGCACATCTCACCTATAACTATGTATGTAGGTACAAACATGTCTTTTACCTATTCTGTGGTACAAACCTATCTTGTCTGAGACCGATTTTTAGTGAATTTGAAGTACACTAACTAACAATTTGTCTAAATATGTGTAGATATTCTAAATTTTTCAATGCAGCAATAAACGTAAGCGCTTTGCAATTTGATTACAGACAGAAATTCTGCCACAGATCGCACCCTTAC
The DNA here is from genome assembly GCF_905404315.1 of Leptidea sinapis. Taxonomy (NCBI): domain Eukaryota; kingdom Metazoa; phylum Arthropoda; class Insecta; order Lepidoptera; family Pieridae; genus Leptidea; species Leptidea sinapis. The sequence continues at coordinate 13,077,534 of NC_066271.1, read as the reverse complement.
TGTAAGTCATTAAGGAGTTCCATTGATATCATCGATCATCATATTCGACTACGACAATTACTTGACTATAACAGCTTCGTAGATGACTTAAATATCCTAATAGCATAAAAAAGATTCGGCCGAGTATCGTTAATTTGCTCCTAAGAGTTGAAGAGTTCCGTTACTTTGTCATGGATTCCATAATCAGAACCCAACCAAACTCTCACCGAACTACCTTTGAAGTATATTCTTTCCAATAAAAAAAGAATCATAGAAATCGGTTGGCGCGATATTGAGTTATTCGTAAATTTATCGTCGACATACGTATAGCAAATTTAAGACTTTTATGGTTTTCCCATGGATGCCGTTATCAGATCTGGACCAAATTGCAATGGGACCACACGAGAAGCACCAGCTTTCAAAATCGGTTCGCCCAGTCGAAAGTTTTGAGGCAACAAACAATAAAAAAAAACATACCGACGAATTGAGAACCTCCCTTTTTGAAGTCGGTTAAAAGTCAGAACATTTTCAGTTTGATTCAAAGGGACTCTTTTACATTTATTTGTAGTCTTTATTTAGCCTCTAGAATTATAAATACCTACTAGATTTCAACCCATGAAAAAGTTTTTCGTGAATCATGCTGTAAGTCTTATTTGTGTAATAAATTTAATCCCTTAAGTGAGGGTTATCAGTTTGAAACATAAACAATTGTTTAAATTTAAAAGATATTATTTATTCTGCAGAATAAAACAAGTAATGGGTGAAGAGAAGTGCGATGTCACAAAAGAACACTTGTCAATGATGCCGTATTGTGAGGCTGTAATAAATGAAACCATGCGGCTATATCCTGCAGCTCCTGGCGTTATGCGATACGCAGACCGTGACGTTAAACTTGGTGAGTACTTTTCCACTGTCTATATCACTCTTTTTATCTCAATTTGTTTACCTAAATTTTTTCTATTCTATTATCTATGAAACTCAGAGTTTGGCGAGTCAACATCTCCCGAGGATGCATCGTGTAGGAAAAACACGTGTCGAATTGTTTGAAGACAAATATTGGCGGAATTAACACTCAAGACAACTCAAAGCATTTGGATAGTTATTGATTTCTGCAAATTAACGCGTACTTCAATAAGTTTTATTTTATGACGTTTTTTGTCGGCTTTAAAGTAATAATGAATTATATAATATACTCTATTACTGTCGCTCTTTTCTTGAAGAGTTGCCTTGTTGATGCACAAGGCGCAACGCGCTTTAGAATCACATTTGCCTGGCCCGTTTCGACATGCCACGCCACGTTAATATGTTTCTGCTTTTAGTGAATAGCCGTTAAATATTAAGCCATGCTTTAGTAATACCTACAATGTTTATTGTTTATGTCTTGTAATCTTGTTTCACATATTCAATAAATGTTGCTTACTAAAATTTCATCCAGCCTAGTGAAACTCTCTAAGAAAAAAGCGATTCATTCGATTGTAGGTTAGGAGTTTTAAGATATATTGTTACATGCTTTGTTGGTTGAAATAAAGAATATGTATTTTTATTTATTTATTAATTGTCTTTCAGACTCGTGTACCATCGTAAAAGGGACAAATGTTTATATTAATTTCTGGAGTATGGGTAGAAGTGAGAAAGAGTGGGGTCATGATGCGTTAGAGTTTAAGCCGGAGCGGTGGTTACCACCTCATCCACCCAGGTCTAAGCAAGTAGCTTTCAGCTTGGGGAAAAGAGCTTGCATAGGTCAGTATACACTACTTCAGTGCACTATGGGTTATATTGCTTATTTAACAACTCGGTTTCCAGTTTCAGCAGTAGTTTGTAGTTTTACTCACCCAGATGAAGGACCTCCGAATGGTCCGAAACTAGACGGTACCCACACCGATGAATAGTGAGTAAAACCGTTAAAACCGTATTAATAAATAACTATTTATGCGTTGTCTCCCGATAGCATGCTAAACTCAAATTGCGGAACGTTTTTCATTTAAGCTACATTTCAATAAAAAAAAACATGCTAAGGCTTCACACACCTAGAATAGGCAGACGTCTGGTTTCAAGTTTTTATAGAGATGATGGTTATTGAAGAAATAAGTCACATATCGTTTTCATGCTAAGTTTCTCTAATTATTTTGCAGGAAAAAGATATGCGATTCCAGTGTTAAAGACGATCTTGATTCACTGCATTCGTGATTATGAGATCATAGCTGAACCAAATGAGAATTTAGAGTTCAAAGTGGATGTTGCCTTAAAAGCAATAAATGGTCATTTGATACGAGTGAAGCGACGACAGTAAAATTGAAATTAATACAGTAAAAGTTGAATTGATTAAAAAATATCACGTACAATGTGTTTCATTACCTTACCTAGGTTTATTATTTTGTTTTTAAATATATTTTTTAGACTCACAATCACGCTCAAAAGTTTTAGGCAGAGTTTTTGTTCAGTTGTGTTTCGACCGCGCTTTGAATACAACGCCACGCCATGAGAAAGTGTTCAGTGGAAAAATGTCCAAATAACAGTATATCCAATCTTAAAAAGGATGAAGTGGATCAAGTAGGTTCCCCTTTTAAATTAACAAAATTAACTGATTATCAAAATTAAATGATTAAAAACTAGCCTGACGTTTTTAATCATTTTTCTAAATACATTTCAATTGATAAAATAAAATAAATTGAACATTACTGCCACGAAATAAGGAGTTAATATGAATGAATGTTTTAATGTTACCTGTATATTAAGATAATGAATATAATACATATAAAAGGCATTTTTATTTTCTTAAAATTAATTCCTTTAGAATTGTTTTTGTGTTAATTTAAGCAAAGATTTTGAATATTTTCCAAAAAATTAAACAATAAGACAATTGGGGACTCCTCTAGCAGTGTAAAAACATAATGTAATATAACAAGTACTAGAATAAGTAATAATTGTAAAATTGCAAACCTGATGCACCAAAACATGCAAGGATTATTAGGTAAAGAACTTGAACTGGAGTTATTTATAAATCATAAAGATATACATATTTTATGTTTAACAGAGCACTGGCTCAGAAAATATGAGCTCATCTTTAACTTCAGTGGTCATCAGGTAGCAAGTGCGTTTAGCAGAGAAAAAGCTACACGTGGCGGCTCTCTTATTCTTGTAAGTAAATTATTTAAATTCAAAGAACGAGAAGATATTGTGGGCCTCTCTGTTGAACGTACAATTGAAATAGCCTGTGCAGAGCTCGAGCGCGCCATTGTTGTTAGTATATACAGACCCCCAGGTGCAGTATATGAATTATTTGAAAGTGTATTGGAGGAGGTTTTATTAAAATTATCTGAGTCTAAGAAGTATATTATGATATGTGGTGATTTTAATATTTATTTTTTAGAAAAATCCTCAACCAGGATTAGATTCAGATCTTTATTCAAATCATATGATTTAACCAATATTTTCTTAGAGCCTACTAGAGTAACTGGCACCTCCAAAAGCTGTATTGATAACATATTTACCAATTATAAACCCATTTCTCAGGCAATAATGAATAAAACAAACTGAGTTCTGACCACTTTGGTCATTTAGCCTCTTTTAATATTGAGGTCAATAAATGTACTAAACTTAAAAATTTTACGTTTGTTCCTGTGAATAATAGGCGAATGGAGAAATATAGAGGCAATGTGTCAGTTAAACTCTCAAATTTGGATTTATTCAAATATAATATTAATCCAATTAAATGTATGATATGTTATTTAAAATAATTAAAACAGAGTTTGCTTCTATATTTACTTCTAAGACAGTCAAATCAGGTGGTGTCCTGTCATTTAATGATTGGGCAACAGCTGGCATTCATAGGAGCAGACAAAGGCTATATGAACTGTATAGTGAGAGATCATTGTATAATCATGATGCATCTTTTCTCGAGTATGTTAAAAAATACTCTAAATTATTTAAAAGTGTTTGTTCTATTGCAAAGTCTATGCATATCAGACAAATAATTAAAAATGCACCAAATAAAATAAAGATGACTTGGAATGTTAATAACTGGGAATCTGGAAGATTGAAAGACCGCAACATTGAATATAATCTATCAATAAACAATACAATAATTCAATCTCAGCAGGAAGTTGCTACTGCTTTTGAGATTTTTTTTTCTGAGATTCCAGTTTCTATCACAAACACTAGTGTTGCTAAGTCACTTCTTCTGGAAAATGTTATAGGATGTCAACAAAATTTCAATTTCAATTTTGTTAGCCCTGGAGAAATAATTAAAACTTTTAAATCTCTAGACATGAAAAAAACTGCTGATATATGGGGCATTTCTGTTAAAATAATACGTTCAATAATTGATATCATAGCACCATATCTTGCAATAGTATTTAATAATTGTATTAATCGTGGCGTGTTTAATGACCTTCTGAAACATAGTAAAATTTCACCAATATTTAAGTCGGGATGCTCTTCTGACCCGAACAACTATCGTCCTGTGTCGGTTTTGCCGACCCTTAGTAAATATTTGAAAAAATAATTTTAAGCCAAATGCTTACTTACTTTAACTCTCATAAGTTACTTCATTTGAAACAATTTGGCTTTACTAGGGGACGTTCAACAACGGATGCAGGTGTTGAGCTGATCAAGAATATTTTTGATGCCTGGGAGGAATCGCAGAATGCACTTGGCATCTTCTGTGATTTATCTAAGGCTTTTGATTGTGTTCAACATTCAACGCTGGTCAGGAAGCTATACCACTATGGCATAAAAGGAACTGCGCTCGATCTTCTGACTTCATATCTAAACAATAGAATTCAGTGGGTCGACGTGAATGGCAGGAGATCTCCTGGGACTCCTCTCAGTATGGGGGTACCACAAGGGTCTATTCTTGGACCGTTCCTCTTCCTTATCTATATAAATGATCTTCCTAATCGTATAGAGAAAAAACATAAGGTAGTATTGTTTGCGGACGACACTTCACTGATTTTCAAAGTGAAAAGAAACCAAGCTATGTATGACGAAGTGAACGATATTTTATATGACATCGTGTACTGGTTTAGCGCTAATAACCTATTGTTAAATACCAAATGTCAAAAATGTAAATGCAAATGTTTTGTTAAATGGAGAGGTGATAGAACCGGTGGAATCTGCTATATTTCTTGGCATAACTCTAGATTCCAAATTACAATGGGGCCCCCATATTGAAGGATTGGCGAACAGACTTCGTTCTGCAGCATACGCGGTTAAAAAAATTAGACAATTAACTGACATAGATACGGCGCGACTAGTATACTTTAGTTATTTCCATAGTATTATGTCCTATGGTATATTGCTATGGGGCAACGCTGCCGATATTAATACAATATTTGTGCTGCAGAAGAGGGCTATTCGCGCTATTTATAACCTAGGTCCTAGGGAATCATTGAGAGCAAAATTCAAAGAAATTAACATCTTGACTGTTGCTTCTCAATATATTCTTGATAATGTAATGTATGTTCATAGGCACATAAATGAATTTGCCAGAAACTGTCATAACCATAATGTTAACACCAGGAACAGACATAAACTGATGATGCCTACTACTCGGCTAAGTCGAGTTAGTAAGTCTTTTGTGGGGCGATGTATATGCTTTTACAACAAGATCCCAGAAAATGTTCAAAACAAAGGTGTTACGTTATTCAAAAGAATTGTTAAAAAACGTTTGTGTGGTAAAGGTTACTATAACATAAATGACTTTCTTAATGATACCACAGATTGGGAATGGAGCGACCGCCCTCAGGCTATTAAATAATAAGTTTAATTGTACAATGTTACTTTGTAAATGTTACTTTTATTGTAAAACATATTTTTGATGAAAAAAAAAAGCCCGCTGAGTTTGTTGCGCCCATTCTTCTCAGGCCTGAGGCATTCACTTTGGAATGGGTGGTAGTTTTTTTGATTTTCAATAAGTGATTTCACATCCTATTTTGAATAAAAATATTTGAATTTGAAAAAAATAAAAATTGTTACATACATTTATGTTTTTGGTACGTATATACAACGCCACTCGGCCCTTTATGACGACCTTTTAATAGGCGATTGGGAGTCTATTTGTTCATAGTACGTCAATGCTACAATTTTATTGTATGTGTAAGTCCGATTTTCCTACTCAGTTGTACTGTGAATACAAAGTACACCCTCGTAATATTCAACATATCGGAATGGTCTCCAAACCACTTTGCGGACAACAGCTATCAATTATCAGATTCTCTATCACAGTATCGGATATGATGCGACATTTTGCGTAAATCGAAGTTCCAGCGAGTTAGGGTTGTCCTAAACACAATAGCCCAAAGTTTTATCTTGTCTGTCCACTTTGTAATTGAACAAGTTTAATCTTATTCTGGTAATTTATTGACATCTACTACGATATAATAGTTGTTTTCAAGAATGAACAGCCATTCAAGTTTGTCTAGTCGTGTTTGGTTAATATAATTATAGCAAATGATAGATCAGGCGAATTCGGCGTGAGTTTTAGCATAGGCCTACATTGGTAATGTTACTGTGCTCTCCAGGTAGATATAATTCTGTAACAGACAAGAACTCCACATTTTTGTTATAAATAATGCAGGTTCAAGGCCAAACGCCATCGGCGTTACGTTATACCACTAGAATTTAGTCTTAAGATGGTGGTGTCTGCAACAAGTTGCAGCTGAAACACAGCGCTCCATAACAGCAGTGGCTGCTGTGGCATCTTAACATTGGCAAATAAAAATTGATCATCACTATCGGCTTGTGAGGTTGTCTATGTGCTAGTATAAAAGTCTATGCTATACTATGTTTTGCACTTCAAATATTTGACTGTTTTATTTATATTTCGTTCCGTGAATTGTCTTGGAGTACTTCAAATCGTTTGTGTATTCAAATAGGTCAACCTCAAGCAAGCAAAGAATCTCGTATGTGAAGCGCCTTTGTATTTTAATGATGTGGCTTTTATGTTCTGAGCGAACTATGGTAGACTGGGTTTAAGTAAATTTGCTAAGATTTAGTTGGTGTGTGTTTGTGTGTTATGGTTTTAAGGGTTCAAAATACCTCAAAAGGAAAAAAACAAGAAACCTTTATGGATTACTTTGTTGTCCGTTCGTCTATCTATATATCAAGACACTTTATCTCGGGAACGCGTGGAGGTATCGAGATGAAATTTGAGCTGTGAAAAAATCAAACTTTTAAATTAACGTTAAAAAAAGATACGGCTATATTTTATGCCTATTCTCACACTTTCAAAGAAAGTAAATTTAAAGGGTGGTTTTCCGTTGACTGAGAACATTATTATGTAAATATGCGTTAGATTTTGCACTGTTACACGATGTATGTATATATAAATATACTCGCTGACCCGACAGACGTTGTTCTGTACATAAGAAATAATATACTGTTTTTTATGAATTTGTCAATAATATTTTATAACATCAAGAATGATATCGTAAAATATGCTTTTGTTATAATGAAATTGTTTCACAGTAGAACAGTCAAACCGTCAATAAAGTCTCTCGTTGGAAAAAATTTCCATACACGGAATAATATTGGAAATAAAAATAATTATGGGTCCCAAAACGAAATAAATGCTACCCTATCCCTCAAATTGAACTAAGCTGCACTCCATGAAGTAATCCCCATTAAAATCCGTTTATAAGTTTAGGAGTTCACTGGAAACACTGGATTTATATATATTAAGACTTGCTGACTCAGCAACCATTGTTTTGCCATAAAAATTAATAAAAAAAAATTTGACCATCGAAAAATTGATGTTGTCTGATTCTCAGACCTACCCGATATGCACACTAAATTTCATTCAAATCGGTACAGGTGTTTCGGAGGAGTTAGGTAACAAACACCGCGACACGAGAATTCTAAATAGTCCGAGAGCTGGCACCATTTTTTGGGTAGGTATTTGAGGCAAGCTGAAAACTTGGTCTAAACCTCTCCTGATATACCCCAACTCGAAACTGCAGACCTGGCTGGTGAGCAGCGGGGCTAAATAAACCCCCCGAATTTTTAAAAATTTTTTTTTTTTCAAATAATATGTCTGAGGCAACATGCAATTTATAATATATGTTGTAGTTTTATGTTTAAAAAATAAAAAAAAATAAGCCCGCCAGCCAGGCGCGTGCAGAAATATTTTGCAAAAATATGTAAAAAATGTACTTGAGGCAACTTAAAATTATTATTATAACAAAAAAAATAATATTCCCAAAAAGACAGGTCATTTTAGTGGGACTTTCTACCTGCCAGGTGATCTAAAAAGTTGTGTATAGGTGCGAGTGAGTAGCGCTATAGGCAAGCCGTAGTGTGAGAGAGAGCGCTTATCGGCAGCTCTCTGCGTTCTTGCTTGTCGCGTTACTATAGTCTCTAGCGATCTATTTCCAAAAAGACAGGTCATTTTAGTGGGACTTTCTACCTGCCAGGTGATCTAAAAAGTTGTGTATAGGTGCGAGTGAGTAGCGCTATAGGCAAGCCGTAGTGTGAGAGAGAGCGCTTATCGGCAGCTCTCTGCGTTCTTGCTTGTCGCGTTACTATAGTCTCTAGCGATCTATTTCCAAAAAGACAGGTCATTTTAGTGGGACTTTCTACCTGCCAGGTGATCTAAAAAGTTGTGTATAGGTGCGAGTGAGTAGCGCTATATGCAAGCCGTAGTGTGAGAGAGAGCGCTTATCGGCAGCTGTCTGCGTTCTTGCTTGTCGCGTTCCTATTCGCTCTAGCGACCTCACGTGACTTACATTGTACTTACGGCTATTGAGCCGCGAGGTTTCTAGTCGAGTCTAGTCGAAATTTCAGAGTAAAAAAAGTAAATTTTGTGAATTTGTGCTAAAAACGGTTTGTATAAAAATGAATATCTTGATTTGTTTGTTTTAAATGAACATAGTTTTTGTGTTATTTTTTTATCATAAAAAATTGTTGTTTAGTCAATTTCAATACAATTCTAAATGTTATGAATTACTTGAATATTGATTTTTTTAAGAAATCATAAGAGATTTTTTTTAATTAATTTTTCAACAACTTTCGTTTTAAAAAAAATTATAGAATTCATATTTTTGCCGCTACATCCAAAATTTAAAAAATTTGTTTTTTGTCACAGTCTTAACTCAAAATTCATAAGGAAATTCAATATTTTAATCACGTTAAAGTGCATAGAGGCGTATTAAAGAAAGCAATGATTACAAAAATATCAAATCAAATTTAACTATTTCAATACTTATAATAAATCTGTAGAGATCAAATTTCTGTACAAAGAAAAAAATGATCAAAACCGAGTCAGAGGGATGTAAGAAGAGATGTAGAACAGATCCCGATTTTTTTGGAATTTCTTATTTCTGTGTCTGTTTGTACGGGCTAATCTCTGAAACTATTGGACCGATTTAATTGAAACTTTGTATATCTTACATCCCCGGTCAATATCTTAGATACTTTTCATCCCGGAAAATTAAAGAGTTCCCGTGGGACAGTTAAAAACCTCTACATACTCAAATAGCGTAGTACACAACAACGTAATCACATAATTGTATAAAACTTGGTATATTGATACCTTATATTGCCGGTAAGATGTTGATCTTAGATACTTTTCATGCCGGAAAATTAAAGAGTTCCCGTGGGACAGTTAAAAACCTCTACATACTCAAATAGCGTAGTACACAACAACTTACGCACATAATTAAAAAAAAATTGAATGTTGATATTAACCCTCTAAAATACTTTTTCATAGTAGTATTTGTAAAATACGTCGAAGAAAAAACCGTCGAACACTAAAAATAGCTTATATGGCAAAACAACGTTTGCCGGGTCATCTAGTTGAGGTATAAAATAATCATAAAACTGAAAAATTATTTTAAGTACAAAAAAATAAAATTAATTTATTCTACGTCAGAAATAAATTTGGATTTATGTTCTGCGGATTCTGCTTCATCAGAGCTAACAGAATCTTCTTCGGAATCAAATGTGTTCGATTGGGTAACCCAATCTCTCTCTCTCCCTCTGCATCATCTGCGAAAAGTAATATATATTTATTTATTTAGTTAATCAAAGTCAAATGCAATAACATTTCCAACATTATCATTTTTATTTTTTGTATGAACAATAAATGCGTCGAATACTAATTGCAGCACATTAATGAACTTACGGATACATTGCTGTTTAATGGCAAGACTTATTACATAGTTATGTACAATATACACTGGCCTTCAAAAGTAAGTATCACACTTTTAAAATTGGGATAACGTTTTAAGTTCACAAGATATACTTTCGAAATAAAAAGGACTCCAAAGAGAATTTAATTTTGTACATAAAAACTTTATAGTCGGTAACCTTCTTTTAAGAATTGGCTGAAAAAAAACTTCAAAAACAAAACCATTCCTTTTTCAAAGTGGACGTTTCCGAATTACAATTTTACCATTCTCATTTTTCTTTCTGTTTTAAATTTTTTCAAGATCGATGGGTCTTGTTTTAAAAATTTATGCTAAAAAGCACATAACATTTATTTATCATGCCTCTTTCAGTTGAAGAATGTGCTAGGATCATGGCTTTTCTGGAACTAGGCATCAGTATGCGTCGCACTGCAAGAATGGTGGGTGTGTGAATCGTTATATTATTTCCACTGTGTTAAGAAATCGCCACCAAAACGCAGTTGAAGTCCAGCAACAGCTACTTCAGACCCGGGGGGACTACATTAGTGACAGTACAGTGAGAAGAAGGTTTGCTGAAGCAAATTTGAAACCCCGAAGACCAGCGAGTGGCCCAAAACTCGAGAGACAGCTTCGAGTAGCGAGACTGCAATACGCCCGTGAACACATGCAGTGGGATGAAGAAGAATGGTCAAGAATTTTGTTTGCAGATGAGTCTCGATTCTCCCTTTACACTTCTGATGGAAGGCGAAGTGCTTACAGGTGACATGGTGAGCGATACCTTCAAGCCTGCATCTCAGAAAGAGTCCAATACGGTGGAGGCAGTGTACATGAGCTAGTAGCCATAGAAAATGGCACCCTCACTGGGCAAAGATATGCTCAACATATTTTCAATGAGTATACAGGGCCGTATTTAGCAAATATCGGTGAAGGATCGATGCTGATGCATGATAATGCCCGGCCACACACGGCTCATATCGTACAAGAGTATATTCAGGAGGTCGGTATCAGCGTGATGGCTTGGCCATCAAGAAGTCCTGATCTCAACCCGATTGAACACGCCTGGGATGAGCTTGAAAGGCTAGTCAGAAATCGCAGACCACCACCTACTACCCTCAGGGCACTAAAGCAGGCCCTGGTAGAACAATGGGAGAATATTCCCCAACATCGGCTCCGAAACCTAGTGTTCAGTATGCCAAACCGGCTCGAAGCTGTAATCAGAGCTCGAGGAGGCAATACCAGTTATTAAAAATTAAATAACATGTAATACATTTTAGTTGAATTTTTTTAACACTAAACTAAAAATGACTATTTTCATTGTTTTATCTTTTTTAAGTTAAAAATGTTACTAATGTATAATTTTAGTTTCTAAGAATTAAAGCCTATAAAATTTGCAACAAAACGTTTTTAATCTTAAATCTCTACCTTCTATAGTTAAGAAAAAAAATTAATTTGAAAAGTGTGATACTTACTTTTGCAGGCCAGTGTAGATGTCAATAAATTACCAGAATAAGATTAAACTTGTTCAATTACAAAGTGGACAGACAAGATAAAACTTTGGGCTATTGTGTTTAGGACAACCCTAACTCGCTGGAACTTCGATTTACGCAAAATGTCGCATCATATCCGATACTGTGATAGAGAATCTGATAATTGATAGCTGTTGTCCGCAAAGTGGTTTGGAGACCATTCCGATATGTTGAATATTACGAGGGTGTACTTTGTATTCACAGTACAACTGAGTAGGAAAATCGGACTTACACATACAATGAAATTGTTGCATTGACGTACTATGAACAAATAGACTCCCAATCGCCTATTAAAAGGTCGTCATAAAGGGCCGAGTGGCGTTGTATATACGTACCAAAAACATAAATGTATGTAATAATTTTTATTTTTTTCAAATTCAAATATTTTTATTCAAAATAGGATGTGAAATCACTTATTGAAAATCAAAAAAACTACCACCCATTCCAAAGTGAATGCCTCAGGCCTGAGAAGAATGGGCGCAACAAACTCAGCGGGCTTTTTTTTTTCATCAAAAATATGTTTTACAATATAAGTAACATTTACAAAGTAACATTGTACAATTAAACTTATTATTTAATAGCCTGAGGGCGGTCGCTCCATTCCCAATCTGTGGTATCATTAAGAAAGTCATTTATGTTATAGTAACCTTTACCACACAAACGTTTTTTAACAATTCTTTTGAATAACGTAACACCTTTGTTTTGAACATTTTCTGGGATCTTGTTGTAAAAGCATATACATCGCCCCACAAAAGACTTACTAACTCGACTTTGCCGAGTATTAGGCATCATCAGTTTATGTCTGTTCCTGGTGTTAACATTATGGTTATGACAGTTTCTGGCAAATTCATTTATGTGCCTATGAACATACATTACATTATCAAGAATATATTGAGAAGCAACAGTCAAGATGTTAATTTCTTTGAATTTTGCTCTCAATGATTCCCTAGGACCTAGGTTATAAATAGCGCGAATAGCCCTCTTCTGCAGCACAAATATTGTATTAATATCGGCAGCGTTGCCCCATAGCAATATACCATAGGACATAATACTATGGAAATAACTAAAGTATACTAGTCGCGCCGTATCTATGTCAGTTAATTGTCTAATTTTTTTAACCGCGTATGCTGCAGAACTAAGTCTGTTCGCCAATCCTTCAATATGGGGGCCCCATTGTAATTTGGAATCTAGAGTTATGCCAAGAAATATAGCAGATTCCACCGGTTCTATCACCTCTCCATTTAACAAAACATTTGCATTTACATTTTTGACATTTGGTATTTAACAATAGGTTATTAGCGCTAAACCAGTACACGATGTCATATAAAATATCGTTCACTTCGTCATACATAGCTTGGTTTCTTTTCACTTTGAAAATCAGTGAAGTGTCGTCCGCAAACAATACTACCTTATGTTTTTTCTCTATACGATTAGGAAGATCATTTATATAGATAAGGAAGAGGAACGGTCCAAGAATAGACCCTTGTGGTACCCCCATACTGAGAGGAGTCCCAGGAGATCTCCTGCCATTCACGTCGACCCACTGAATTCTATTGTTTAGATATGAAGTCAGAAGATCGAGCGCAGTTCCTTTTATGCCATAGTGGTATAGCTTCCTGACCAGCGTTGAATGTTGAACACAATCAAAAGCCTTAGATAAATCACAGAAGATGCCAAGTGCATTCTGCGATTCCTCCCAGGCATCAAAAATATTCTTGATCAGCTCAACACCTGCATCCGTTGTTGAACGTCCCCTAGTAAAGCCAAATTGTTTCAAATGAAGTAACTTATGAGAGTTAAAGTAAGCATTTGGCTTAAAATTATTTTTTCAAATATTTACTAAGGGTCGGCAAAACCGACACAGGACGATAGTTGTTCGGGTCAGAAGAGCATCCCGACTTAAATATTGGTGTAATTTTACTATGTTTCAGAAGGTCATTAAACACGCCACGATTAATACAATTATTAAATACTATTGCAAGATATGGTGCTATGATATCAATTATTGAACGTATTATTTTAACAGAAATGCCCCATATATCAGCAGTTTTTTTCATGTCTAGAGATTTAAAAGTTTTAATTATTTCTCCAGGGCTAACAAAATTGAAATTGAAACTTTGTTGACATCCTATAACATTTTCCAGAAGAAGTGACTTAGCAACACTAGTGTTTGTGATAGAAACTGGAATCTCAGAAAAAAAAATCTCAAAAGCAGTAGCAACTTCCTGCTGAGATTTAATTATTGTATTGTTTATTGATAGATTATATTCAATGTTGCGGTCTTTCAATCTTCCAGATTCCCAGTTATTAACATTCCAAGTCATCTTTATTTTATTTGGTGCATTTTTAATTATTTGTCTGATATGCATAGAATTTGCAATAGAACAAACACTTTTAAATAATTTAGAGTATTTTTTAACATACTCGAGAAAAGATGCATCATGATTATACAATGATCTCTCACTATACAGTTCATATAGCCTTTGTCTGCTCCTATGAATGCCAGCTGTTGCCCAATCATTAAATGACAGGAGACCACCTGATTTGACTGTCTTAGAAGTAAATATAGAAGCAAACTCTGTTTTAATTATTTTAAATAACATATCATACATTTCATTTGGATTAATATTATATTTGAATAAATCCAAATTTGAGAGTTTAACTGACACATTGCCTCTATATTTCTCCATTCGCCTATTATTCACAGGAACAAACGTAAAATTTTTAAGTTTAGTACATTTATTGACCTCAATATTAAAAGAGGCTAAATGACCAAAGTGGTCAGAACTCAGTTTGTTAATTATTGCCTGAGAAATGGGTTTATAATTGGTAAATATGTTATCAATACAGCTTTTGGAGGTGCCAGTTACTCTAAGAAAATATTGGTTAAATCATATGATTTGAATAAAGATCTGAATCTAATACTGGTTGAGGATTTTTCTAAAAAATAAATATTAAAATCACCACATATCATAATATACTTCTTAGACTCAGATAATTTTAATAAAACCTCCTCCAATACACTTTCAAATAATTCATATACTGCACCTGGGGGTCTGTATATACTAACAACAATGGCGCGCTCGAGCTCTGCACAGGCTATTTCAATTGTACGTTCAACAGAGAGGCCCACAATATCTTCTCGTTCTTTGAATTTAAATAATTTACTTACAAGAATAAGAGAGCCGCCACGTGTAGCTTTTTCTCTGCTAAACGCACTTGCTACCTGATGACCACTGAAGTTAAAGATGAGCTCATATTTTCTGAGCCAGTGCTCTGTTAAACATAAAATATGTATATCTTTATGATTTATAAATAACTCCAGTTCAAGTTCTTTACCTAATAATCCTTGCATGTTTTGGTGCATCAGGTTTTCAATTTTACAATTATTACTTATTCTAGTACTTGTTATATTACATTGCTAGAGGAGTCCCCTATTGTCTTATTGTTTAATTTATTGGAAAATATTCAAAATCTTTGCTTAAATTAACACAAAAACAATTCTAAAGGAATTAATTTTAAGAAAATAAAAATGCCTTTTATATATATTATATTCATTATCTTAATATACAGGTAACATTAAAACATTCATTCATATTAACTCCTTATTTCGTGGCAGTAATGTTCAATTTATTTTATTTTATCAATTGAAATGTATTTAGAAAAATGATTAAAAACGTCAGGCTAGTTTTTAATCATTTAATTTTGATAATCAGTTAATTTTGTTAATTTAAAAGGGGAACCTACTTGATCCACTTCATCCTTTTTAAGATTGGATATACTGTTATTTGGACATTTTTCCAATGAACACTTTCTCATGGCGTTGCGTTGTATTCAAAGCGCGGTCGAAACACAACTGAACAAAAACTCTGCCTAAAACTTTTGAGCGTGATTGTGAGTCTAAAAAATATATTTAAAAACAAAATAATAAACCTAGGTAAGGTAATGAAACACATTGTACGTGATATTTTTTAATCAATTCAACTTTTACTGTATTAATTTCAATTTTACTGTCGTCGCTTCACTTGTATCAAATGACCATTTATTGCTTTTAAGGCAACATCCACTTTGAACTCTAAATTCTCATTTGGTTCAGCTATGATCTCATAATCACGAATGCAGTGAATCAAGATCGTCTTTAACACTGGAATCGCATATCTTTTTCCTGCAAAATAATTAGAGAAACTTAGCATGAAAACGATATGTGACTTATTTCTTCAATAACCATCATCTCTATAAAAACTTGAAACCAGACGTCTGCCTATTCTAGGTGTGTGAAGCCTTAGCATGTTTTTTTTTATTGAAATGTAGCTTAAATGAAAAACGTTCCGCAATTTGAGTTTAGCATGCTATCGGGAGACAACGCATAAATAGTTATTTATTAAAACGGTTTTACTCACTATTCATCGGTGTGGGTACCGTCTAGTTTCGGACCATTCGGAGGTCCTTCATCTGGGTGAGTAAAACTACAAAGTACTGCTGAAACTGGAAACCGAGTTGTTAAATAAGCAATATAACCCATAGTGCACTGAAGTAGTGTATACTGACCTATGCAAGCTCTTTTCCCCAAGCTGAAAGCTACATGCTTAGACCTGGGTGGATTAGGTGGTAACCACCGCTCCGGCTTAAACTCTAACGCATCATGACCCCACTCTTTCTCACTTCTACCCATACTCCAGAAATTAATATAAACATTTGTCCCTTTTACGATGGTACACGAGTCTGAAAGACAATTAATAAATAAATAAAAATACATATTCTTTATTTCAACCAACAAAGCATGTAACAATATATCTTAAAACTCCTAACCTACAATCGAATGAATCGCTTTTTTCTTAGAGTTTCACTAGGCTGGATGAAATTTTAGTAAGCAACATTTATTGAATATGTGAAACAAGATTACAGGACATAAACAATAAACATTGTAGGTATTACTAAAGCATGGCTTAATATTTAACGGCTATTCACTAAAAGCAGAAACATATTAACGTGGCGTGGCATGTCGAAACGGGCCAGGCAAATGTGATTCTATAGCGCGTTGCGCCTTGTGCATCAACAAGGCAACTCTTCAAGAAAAGAGCGACAGTAATAGAGTATATTATATAATTCATTATTACTTTAAAGCCGACAAAAAACGTCATAAAATAAAACTTATTGAAGTACGCGTTATTTTGCAGAAATCAATAACTATCCAAATGCTTTGAGTTGTCTTGAGTGTTAATTCCGCCAATATTTGTCTTCAAACAATTCGACACGTGTTTTTCCTACACGATGCATCCTCGGGAGATATTGACTCGCCAAACTCTGAGTTTCATAGATAATAGAATAGAAAAAATTTAGGTAAGCAAATTGAGATAAAGAGTGATATAGCCAGTGGAATAGTACTCACCAAGTTTAACGTCACGGTCTGCGTATCGCATAACGCCAGGAGCTGCAGGATATAGCCGCATGGTTTCATTTATTACAGCCTCACAATACGGCATCATTGACAAGTGTTCTTTTGTGACATCGCACTTCTCTTCACCCATTACTTGTTTTATTCTGCAGAATAAATGATATCTTTTAAATTTAAACAATTGTTTATGTTTCAAACTGATAACCCTCACTTAAGGGATTAAATTTATTACACAAATAAGATTTACAGCATGATTCACGAAAAACTTTTTCATGGGTTGAAATCTAGTAGGTATTTATAATTCTAGAGGCTAAATAAAGACTACAAATAAATGTAAAAGAGTCCCTTTGAATCAAACTGAAAATGTTCTGCCTTTTAACCGACTTCAAAATGGGAGGTTCTCAATTCGTCGGTATGTTTTTTTTTATTGTTTGTTGCCTCAAAACTTTCGACTGGGCGAACCGATTTTGAAAGCTGGTGCTTCTCGTGTGGTCCCATTGCAATTTGGTCCAGATCTGATAATGGCATCCATGGGAAAACCATAAAAGTCTTAAATATGCTATACGTATGTCGACGATAAATTTACGAATAACTCAATATCGCGCCAACCGATTTCTATGATTCTTTTTTTATTGGAAATAATATACTTCAAAGGTAGTTTGGTGAGAGTTTGGTTGGGTTCTGATTATGGAATCCATGACAAAGTAACGGAACTCTTCAACTCTTAGGAGCAAATTAACGATACTCGGCCGAATCTTTTTTATGCTATTAGGATATTTAAGTCATCTACGAAGCTGTTATGGTCAAGTAATTGTCGTAGTCGAATATGATGATCGATGATATCAATGGAACTCCTTAATGACTTACAGTAAGGGTGCGATCTGTGGCAGAATTTCTGTCTGTAATCAAATTGCAAAGCGCTTACGTTTACTGCTGCATTGAAAAATTTAGAATATCTACACATATTTAGACAAATTGTTAGTTAGTGTACTTCAAATTCACTAAAAATCGGTCTCAGACAAGATAGGTTTGTACCACAGAATTGGTAAAAGACATGTTTGTACCTACATACATAGTTATAGGTGAGATGTGCTGAGTCGTGAGCAGGCGAGAGCGGGTCAAGGCGGAAGGACACCGATTTCAAAAATAACAATAATCGTAACTAAAATTAGATTAATTAATTAGATTGTATAAAAATACGCAATTATTTTTATACTTTTAGTGCACATTATATCTATTGTTTTGGAATAGTGTTTTTGAAGTCGGTTGTTTATTTTGTTAATTTTTTTTTCTCCAAATCTTATTTAAAAAAAGGTTAAAAATTAAAATATAATATAATTAAAATATAATAAAAAATGTTGTTTCCAGATTTTTTAGTTGTATTTTTTTTCTGTCAAAATGAGTGGATCTAACATTTTAAAGTTTTATAACAAAAAAGAAAAAAATTCACGCAAGTCGCGAAAAAAATTGCGACGTTTATGTGGGTACCTAATCCAGCGTCTGTAAGCATAATCGCTATTTATAAAAAGTGGAGCAAAGATCAATCGTTTCGACATATATGAAATACTGGGAATTGAGCACAAATAAATATTGACGCATTTCCAGAAAGCTAGGCAAACAAAAATCTCGATATTTGGGTGCTACACGAGCTCACTGTAAGAAACCTAATGAACCTTGTACACATTAGAGATTCATTATTGAGACGTAATGAAACCGCACCGTTTTTGATAACTGGTGATGAAAAATAGATTACGTACGACAAGAACGTCCGAAAAAGGTCGTCGTCAAAAGACGTTCTGACTTCACAGTCTATGACAAAGCCCTGGACAAAGAATGAAGTAGAGAGAAAGTCTCTTTGAGACATATGATGTTAAGTCACATTAGCCAGATAATTTCACTAGTATAGTGTCCTGTGCATAAAAACCTCCCAACTGTTAATATTTAACGGTAACTGTTGTTAGTTTAAAATAGTTAACTAAACATTAAGTAAGAGAGCATACGGGATGCTGATTACTTGCAAGCAGGTGAGCCGAAGGCTAGTTCGCAAATTGCAATAAAAAAGAATGATAGATTCATCATGTTCATCATCATATCAGCCGGAGGACGTTCACTGTTGGACAAAGGCCTCCCCCAAAGGTCTCCTCACGACAATTGGTCCTGCGCTGCCCTCACCCAACCCATGGGTGTGGTGTTATACCAGAATAGCACCACGCCATCTCCTCCCGTGTGTGTCGTAAGAGGCGTCTCAGAGATACAAAGAACAGAGGATGGGCTGCAGCATTCTTCCAAGAGAACATCACCGTTTACTGCGCTTGCCAAACCCTCTGCTAAGTGTGGCGATTCTGCCAAAACCCCAAAAGACAAATGACAATAGTAGATTACTAACTCTTTTACCATTTCTTCTTGCACGTCTTTATGGTCTCCTATCGTTAAGAAACAAAAGAACAACGTGGTGGCTACTGTTTCTTGGCCTGCTAGTATAATTGTATTTACTTCTCCACGCATCCGTTCCTCTGTAAAGCTGGCATCTGTTTCTTCTAGATCAAGCAGAATGTCAATATATGACTTGAAGCCTGGTTTATCTAGAAAATAAGCCACAGGGAATATAAAAAATAGGATTGTGTGGTTTTATGAAATCACGGTAAAAGTGAAACATTTTTTCACATTATAGACATTTAACTAAAATTTTTTGGAATAATATTCCATTAAGGGTATAATGGGAAACAATAAAAGTAGACTAAGTCTCCAACTAATATTTTTATTGAACCCTGGTTATAAATATTGATTGAAAAGGATTAAAAATTATGAAATTTGAATACTTTCAAATCTTTTTCATGTATATATAGATATACAGTTTACATGGGGTGACTGATTCCCAATACTTAGATTTAGATTATATTCACATATTAAAAAACTGAAAACAATATTTTGTTATCGTTGAGTCATTTCGATCCGTTTTTCAATTATTTTCAATCATTCTATTATCAATTCCATCTTCATTACGAGTTTTTAGTTTTTTTCGTTAAATAAAATTTAATACATTGAATGGACCGAATATATATAAAAAATACTTAATTTAATATCCATACGAAATAAGTTAAATAATAAACTAACTAATAAGTTAAATAACAAACTCAAGCACTCAAAATTGCAATAAATCCATAAACAACAACATGCACCAGCAAAAAGTTCTAACAATTCTAACAAATTCAATATAAAAACTACGTTCACCAAGATCTTTTTTCCCTTTTTTATAAGCACGTGCTCTGTCGGCGTTCTGTTTTTTACGGCCTAAAATTAATTCATCGTCATTCATTTTTGCATCGTAATTATTCTGTTAATATTTTGGTCATCTCTAATTATGTCTCTCTGATTTTCTGTTGCTATGTCTCTCGAATACATATCTTATTAGTACAAACATGCAATGTTTTGTTTAATCACTAAATCACATGTGACACAATTTCGGAACAAATACATTAATATTTTAAGTGGTGTAATTCATAAAAATTTATGAAAGAATAATCATATAAATACATGATAATGAAATACAAACATTAATGTTATTTGTGAAAACTATTTATTATTAATACACAATAATCAGTAAGTTATTAAATCAAATCATTAGTTACTTCAAGTTTCAAGTCTTCAAAGTCTCAGGCGAGGCCAGAGGAAACGACAATGGCCAAGCTTTTCCATATTCTACTGCTTTTTAATTTGTCCGGGCTATATGACTGTTTCATGCTTTCGGGTGTACGCGAATTACAAATCTATTATACACTTTACAAATTACAAATATATTTATTTCAAGCTTGGATAATAATACAACATTTATTAAATTTCAATTGTTTAAACATCTCTGATTGTATTGTATATATTGTTTGAACAATATTACCTGCTAAATTTTTAGTGGTACCGCCATTTGACTTTTTCATGTTCTCTCTATTCTCCTTTGTTTTCTTTATCACCTGTTAATTTGTATAAGACGTATCAGTTAGTATTCACTATCAGGAGATTAAGAAAAAAATAACTTAAATATAGTCTCTTCTATAACGGGAAAGGTATCAAATATATTTTGTAAGAAACGCAAGTTGTCTTAAGGCCGCTTACTAATTTGGAACGTTAATTTATGGATATTTTGGATGCAGATTATATAAAATCCGTCAACTAATCTTGAATTGATCTTGATCTGTATTTCAATATGGCAATGCTTATTGACAAACCCATAAAGTATCTATAGGGAAAGCTTGGCTTTGATCCAAATACCAATTCATCATCCCATAAATGGATTTAATAAACGGCTAGTACATAGACTAGCCGCTCGTTAAGAGTGGGAACTATTTTATGAATATAGAACAAAAATAATAGTTGTGTTTCAGATTATTAGGCACGCTTTGATGATGTTTACACGTCTGTCTCGTTGTATAAAGAGGAAATATTATTGGCCTTTTTTCCATACAAGCGTTCCCGAGTTCCTTCTCCTTGGTTTTTAACCCTAGATCAAATTTATTTTAAAACAAAATCAATATCATCATTATTTATTATGTGTCTCTCCGTTTTGCTTTTTTGATATTTTCGTATTTGTAAATCTAGCACTCCAAAACGTTCTTAAAATGGCTTAATCAAATAGGCCACAAACAGTAGCAATATACATATCCGACAACAATAATCGGCGAAATCAAAACAATCCGACACAGAATATTTCCTTTCTATTCAGTTCCAAAAATTTCGTTACAATTCGGTAAATTTTTGTACGAGGAAATTGCCGAGAACGAAATTCTGATTTTTGAATTTTTAATCACGATTTTGCTGCAGTTGTACTGATTACACTTTTTTTTTATTGAAAAATAGGACAATCAAGCGTACGGGTCATCTGGTGTTAAGTGATCACCGCCGCCCACATTCTCTTGCAACACCAGAGAAATCACAGGAGCGTTGCCGGCCTTTAAGGAAGGTGAACGTGCTTTTTTTGAAGTTACCCATGTCGTATCGTCCCGGAAACACCACACAAGGAAGTTCATTCCATAGCTTTGTAGTACGTGGAAGAAAGCTCCTTGAATACCGTACTGTGGAGGACCGCCACACATCCAGATGGTGGGGATGATATCCTAACTTGTGGCGCGTCGTGCGAAAGTGAAATTAAGCGGCAGGAATCAGGTGAAACAGCTCTTCGGAACACTCCCCATGGTAAATGCGGTAGAGGACACACATATGATTGTCTCATCAGCGTGAGCGAGACGGTTTATTGTTCTATTATTATATAATTATTAAATCTGAGAAAAGCCTCAGCTAATGATACCTCTTAAGCACACACTTTTTTTAATTCTTCTTTTTTTAGTTCTATTTAGTAGTATTTTTATTATGGTACAAAATAAAACAAAAGCAATTATTAAAAAAATGCAACTTACATAATCGCAAAAATTATTCAAAACTCCTATATGCTTCTCTAATTCTTTATACCTTGGTGTAAGATAAAATATAAAGTCAGGATGAAGGAACACATTGACTCCTCTTTCAATGAATATTTCTAAAGTTCGCTCGAAGGCGTGATAATATTCACGTCCACCCTCAGTATCTGTCGTGATGGATACACCAAGCGCGGCTTCTGTACAGAAAAAAAAATACTGATCATATGATTGTTCACCAATGATTTTCTGAGATAAACTTAGAATAATATACACTTAGGCAATAAATATTTGCTCGCAATCACTATTAAGATTACACCTAGAGATTAATCTGAAAAAAACAATAGTACATTACGATACAAGTGCGCAAAGTAAGTCGTCGTGCGGAATGACCTACGTGCGCACGAGTATCGTATACTATTTAAAAAAAAACTTGAATACAAAACACAGAACGCACGTTTTGACAGGTCCATTCCAGACGACAGATGTAAATAAACCGGCACGAGCAAGAGCACTCGGGCTCGGGGAGACAGTGTCGCTCGCACGTGTTAATGCGAAGAGAGTGCCAGAGATGGCGGACGCGTGTAGACCTTGGAATCGCTCGTATAGTCTTATACATTCCCGCACGCTCTTGTCAACGTGTGGGAAAGTGTTACTTTGCGAACGCAAATACATGCGCAAAATAATAGGAAAAATAATTTACCACATCCGCATCAGGCCGTTGACTTTTGAATAGCTTAGATGCCATAAGGGACTTTGTATATCTTGGTACTCTGGTAACAGATATAAAAACTATACTTTACCAGAAGATTATAGCGGCTAAAAGGAATTCGTATAGCAAAGTGGATGATAAATTTACGAATTACTCAATATCGCGCTAACCGATTTCGATGATTTTTTTTATTGGAAAGGATATACTTCAAAAATAGTTTGGTGAGAGTTTGGTTAGGTTCTGATTACGGAATCCATGATAAAGTAACGGAACTCTTCAATTCTTAGGAGCAAATTAACTATACTCGGCCGAATCTTTTTTATGCTATCCGGATATTTAAGTCTACCAAAACATAGTAATGGTCAAGTAACTGTCGTAGTCGAATATAATGATCAATTGTAATTTTTGGAGTCGGTGTTATCAAGATAGGTTTGTAACTACGTACATAGTTATAACTATGGTGAGATTTGCTTGAGTCGTGAGGAGGCCAGAGGCGAGAGCGGGTCGCGACGGAAGGATATCGATTCCAAAAATAACAATAATCGTAACTAGAATTAGATTAATTAATTAGATTGTATAAAAATACGCAATTATTTTTATACTTATTAGTGCATATTATATCTATTGTTTTGGAATAGTGTTTTTACAGTCGTTTGTTTTTTTGTTAAATTTTTTTTTTGGTTAGGAGTGTGTGGAGCCCGGGCATAACAGCATCTCCACGACGAAATAGAAAATAAAAGCGGAAGTAACAGCGCAGCTATTGCTCGTGTGGAACAATAATTATGCTGGAGTCCGCAACAATGGCTCAGTCATGATGCGCTTCTTGCGGTGATATGACATGTCAATAACGAAAAATATTAAAACAACTATTGACATTATAAGAAAATTAAATATAATTTTGTATAAGAATATAGCAACATTTTAAAGATATTCTATAGTATAAATTTATGTAATTTGTTCCCATCGTCCTCGGGTGCGAATCGCGAAAGAATCTTCTGACTCTAGTTGCATGCTAATATGATTCCTATATCAAAGAAGTTAAGTGTGAGTTTCTAGTTCATTATACTAGAGTGATACCACACCCTCTAGCGTTAAAAAATCAAAGTTATAGGCCATTTCCGCTTATATTTTCTATTCCGAAACTTACCCTCTGCTCAACATCTGATCATAATGACCATTTCACCATGTTATTCTTGTATTGAATAAAGATAACTTACGGCAAATAGCTGCCATCCTTGCCAGCGCACAAAGTGTCAAGATGTCGGATGGTGGTTTATCAACCAAATCATTTAATTCCTTCACCAACGTTCTGGATGTTTCGTTGAAAATTCCTTGGAACTCAGCAACTACAGGTGCATTGAATGTGTTGCCAATCTTTTTTATATTTTTCTTCCATGTTGGCCCTTGAATTTTGTTGATAGAATTTTAATGGATTGAACTTTATTAATTGAACATTGTACTACTTTGGCTGGTTTTGGTTACATTAAAAAGGTAACATTTTATAAAAAGACACAAATTAGTAAAATTTTCTGTCCAGCTCCTTTTCATTCTGTCAAACTTAGTGAATCTAATAAAAAAGTTTTATAATAATTAAAAAACGAAAACAAATGAGGCAAACTGCGAAAACAATTTATGATGCTTTTGGACCTCATTCTAGCGTCAGAAAGAGTAGCACAAATTTGTCTATGGCTTTTTCAATCAGCTAATTTTAATGTAAAGAAATTGTGTATGCGTATGTACGCTCTGTTACGAATAAAATGGACGTTATTTTTGAAAATGTGAAGTAATATTGGCATATATATAGTTACAATATAGCTGGAAATTGACCACAAAACATGTTTGACCCATTTGAGATAATTTAAATTGGGGTGCGACACTAGCTCACTGAAAGAAATCTAATGAATCGTGTACGCATTTGCGATTTTTTATTAAGACTTTATGAAACCGAACCCCGTGTATGATAAGAACGTCCGAAAAGGGAGGTAGTCAAAGGTCGATCAGGCTTCATAGACAGACTGTGGCAAAACTCGGGCTTACTCGCAATAAGGTGACTGGAAGGACATTGTTCGCATTTACCGCCGGGCAGAACAATCGATTTGGATCTCTACATCCAACACCTGATAAGATTAAGTCAAAAAGCTAAGAGAAAGCGGCTAGAATTGATAGAAACAGATCAGAAAGTAGGTTGTAGTAAACTACTTGTGGCGGATGGCGTTTTAATTTAATCGCGCATAATATCATATTATCTAAAATTAAATATTTACCTGGCACAGTGAGTATACCCTGTCCAAGCCACTTTTTGCTAAAATCATAAAAAAACGCCTTGTCAACACATACATTTGCAAACACTTTTGCTTCTTCTTGACCGTTTAGCACTGTAAAAATACATCTGTATGTTAGTTCAAGTTGAAGGATAAAATAGTTAAGTTTGTTTCCAAATAAACTGTACGAAAATCTGATAGTTAATTTGGCAAAGTTCATAATTGCCTTGTTTTGCCTGTGGCTGCATTGCACAGGATGCAGGATAGATAAGTACCACAGCGAAACCTATCGTGAAGTAGTAATGTGTAAACATTATTGTGTTTCTCTTTAAATGGGCGCCGTACCTACTGAAATTAATGGGCAAATGAGATTTAATATCTTATGTTTCTAGAAACATTAAATTGCACTCGTCACCTAGGTGAGCGCAATTGTGTGCCGCTCAGAATTTTTGGGTTTTTAAGAGCACTGAGCGGCACTGCATTATAATGGGCAGGACGTTTCAATGATCATCAGCTAAACGTCTTTCTCGTCTCGTCTCTTATCGTCATAAAAAACTACCGGTAGTATTAAGAGCATTGGAAGAGAATACTCTAGCGGCAAGGTTTCGAATTAAATTTTAAATTCTAATTTAAATAAAATTATTTATAATAAATTATAATTTATAAAAAATGTAAATTTAAAAAAAAATATTAGTTAAAATAAATATAAATATATTTAAAAACAATTAAAATTTCATTTCTAATTAATTATTTTAAATAATTTAATCGATTATCATTTACATATTATTTAATAAAATTTTTATTACTAAAAATTTAAATTAATACTATTAAAAAGATATATTTAAAAACGATTAACTTTTCATTTCTAATTAATTATTTTAAATAATTTTAAAACATTAATTTAAATAATTAATTAACTCTTTTAAATTCGAGAATATTATTAAACTGCAAAAAAGATTGAAATGGGAGATTCCAGTGGCATGGATGGGTAAATAATAAAGCAATAGGAGTCGCAGTATCTGTTGGGATGATTGTCCGCTTAATCCACCAAATATCATTAACAGTGAAGTATAGAAGGTTTACTTACTGATTATAGAAACAGGTCCCAGCCACAAAACAGCTGTTGTAGTATTGTTTGCTTTTGTCACCTGTGACGTTTCCTTTATGATCTTAAATAGAACTGATATAAAAAAGTAACATTAAGTCATGAGCTCAAAGTCATATTAACCTATACAGTAGCCCCAACGATGGAAAAATAGGGGCAATAATTTGTAGAAATTGGTGCCTAATACAACATACCCAAAGTACTGATGGATGGGGGTGAAACTAATTGGTAGGGGGAATGTAAAGATACAGCCGTGGCTGGCCACCCCCTACCACCAACTCAATGGGGCTGGGCAAGAGGAGATGATGGCATTCTAAAGCCGCAGACAACCAACGATCCAGTGGCACCTGACACCATTTTCAACACCATATTTTGCCGCAGCACGACTGGGTGTGGGGTGCGATGTGGCTGCCGAAAAGCAGGCATTGCCTAGTCCAGTGACTGCGGTATATGCTCCGTCTCATTCACTAACGGAGCCCCCTCGAAAACACCGTCCATGATGATGTTGATGATGAAATTTTAGATTAAGAAGATAATTAGAATTAATTTTCTAATACATAAAGATTTCTAATGCATCATCATCATATATTTTTAATTGTTTATTTTGCACAACACATAAAAAATATTAATTGTATTTAAATCGAAAAATTATGATTACCGATGATAGGAAATCCCTTCGTTGGACATATTTTTATTGTGGCTATCTTAGAATAATAACGCTTAGTAGTACGTACGTGAGTAGGCCCAAGCGAAATGAAGCAGTTTCACTGTGGTCATACGTTTCCAGCCGCGTCAGTGTCATTCTGTCAACTTCCAGGACAATCAGTGCGCGAAATTTAATTGAAAAATGACTTACTGTACAAAGGAAAACCTCGGATATAGCTGTAAATGGCGCCTCTTCCGTCTCGCTATTTCGTTTCATCGACTTTCAAAAAACAATGATTCTATAGAACTTACACTTGCTTACTAAAATTGTTGCAACAATAATTAAATACGTGATGTTTTAGTGAAATTCTTAATTTATATTTTATTTCTTCTTCCTTATTACAACAAACAATCTAGTATTTCTTACAATTTAGTCATTTAGGGAAATGTCTATTCACATTGCAACATTATTTGGCTGTCTGTGTGCGTGTTGGCGAATGTAAAGTACGTGATGCTCACGCACACATTAATTATATTGTTACTTCTATATTGACTGGAACTATGAATTAAACTATCGTTCTGAGCGTTTTTATTCTATGGTGGCTATGATTTCTACAGTCAAAAGTGGCACAATAAGGCATATTTGTATTTTTTTAAAGGATTAATATATATATATATATATATATATATTATATTAATCCTTTATATATATATACATAAAGGATTCATATATATATTTATTTTATTTTTTTATTTTATTTATTACTAATTATAATTAAATACATTGTTATTCATGCCTAATATAAATTTACAGTCTCAGTCTCAAAAACAGAAACAAAGAGGCACCTTTAAATTAAATTCCTCTGGATGGCTCACTAGGAAATCCTGTGCAGAGCCAACCAGTGATTACCGTTTGCTATGTAATTTTATTTAATGCTAATAATTAATGAAATTGAACTAAGACTGACAATTAAACAATATTTATCTAACTATATATGATATTTATCTTACTATAAAACTATAACGTTAGGAGTGTTTTGTGATTTATCCAAGGCATTCGACTGCGTTCATCATGAAACCTTACTTCAAAAATTTCACCACTATGGTGTTAGGGATGTTTCACTAGATTTAATAAAATCATACTTGTGTAATAGGATTCAAAGAGTAGACGTTAATGGAAAAAGATCAACTGGCTCTATCATATCGATGGGTGTATCGCAGGGCTCAATCTTGGGTCCTTTTTTGTTCCTGGTTTACGTCAATGATTTACCATACTTTATTCAAAATAAACATGATATTATACTGTTTGCTGACGATACATCTTTGTTATTTAAAATAAAACGCCAGCAAAAAGCTTTCTGTCAGGTTGACGACGACATTGCTGAAGTAGTAAATTGGTTTAATGTTAATAACTTACTTTTAAACGAAAGGAAAACAAAATGTGTAAGGTTTACACTTCCAAATGTAAAGCACCAACCAACACCTATAAAAATGAATAATGCAAAACTTGATGTAGTCGAAAGGACAACATTCCTTGGCATTACATTAGACTTTAAGCTACAATGGGGTGCTCACATAAAAAACTTATGTAATCGACTTAGCTCTGCAGTATTTGCGATAAAAAAATTAGGCAGCTGACAGATGTTGAAACGGCTAGACTTGTATATTTCAGCTACTTTCATAGTGTCATGTCTTACGGAATTATATTGTGGGGTAGGGCTGCAGATATTGAAAACATATTTGTGCTGCAGAAAAGAGCAATTCAAGCAGTCTATAAAATGCGTTCAAGGGATTCATTGAGAGAAAAGTTTAGTGAAATAAATATTATGACAGTACACTGCCAGTACATATAATAGAACCATAAAAATATTAGCCAATTTAAAAAGAATAGTGTCAATACTCGAAAAAAACATAAACTCGCAATTCCATCTACTAGGCTCCGTAAAATTGCTAAATCTTTCAAAGTGGATTGTGTTGTATTTTATAATAAACTCCCAAATGAAATTAAAATGTTACCTAAATTTAAATGTATCGTAAAAAATAAATTAACATCTAAGGCCTATTATAGCGTGAAAGATTATTTGAATGATTAAGATAGTTGGAATTAATGTTTTAAATTTTGTTAATGAATATTGTTATACTCATTTGAATGCTATTGTAACTTTTGTACTTCATCCTGACTTGCACTAAATAACTTATAAAGTTTTACAGTGAATAAATATTTTTTGACTTTGACTTTGATTATATTTATATATATCATACTATATATCATACTATACTAGGTAACACTGAAAATGTTTAGAAAATGAAAAACTGCTTAATGTAGAAATTTGCCAATACTTTTATTGTTTTTCGAAGTAATCTCCGTTCCTCTCTATACATCGTCGCATTCGATGGAACCACTGAGAAAAGCAGTGGGCCCATTCTTCCTTAGGGGTCTCTTCTATGGCATTTTCGTAAGCTTTTACCGCATCTTCAGGGCTCGTAAAGCGAATACCTCGAATTTTATCTTTAGTTCTTGGGAATAAATAGAAATGGGCGCCAGGTCAGGACTGTATGGCGGATGACTCATTATCTCGACACCTGCCATAGTCAAATATTCAACATTCCGTTCTGCGGAGTGCGGTGAAGCATTGTCATGGTGAAGGAGGATTCTACTTCGAGGGCGCTGCTGCCGAATTTTTTCCAAGACAACAGGCAAACAGCGATTGACTTACCAGTCTGCAGTAACTGTGCTTCCATCTTCTAGCACAACTGTCGCGAAATGACCTTTCCGACCAAAGAATGAGACAGTAATTTTTTTTCTTTGACTTCTTCCTTTCTTTACCTTAGTTGGACGATCCTCGAAAGGAAACACCCACTAAGCTGATTGTCTTTTGGTTTCGGGTTCGTAGCAATATAAACAGCTTTCATCACCTGTGACGATGTCAAATACAGCATTTGAATCACTGCCGTTGAACTTGGCGACATCCAACATTCGGCGACACCAGTCCATGCGAAGGTGTTTCTGGTCATCGGTTAAAGTATGGGGAATCCATCTGGTACAAAGCTTCCTGACGCCTAAATTCTCATGTAATATTTTTGAACTTGACTCATACCAATGCCTAGGCTTGCCCATATCTGCTGAGAGGTTACTCTCTTATCTTCCTCTATCATTCGTCGCACAGCACTGATGTTATCTTCAGTAGTCGCTGTTAAAGGACATCATTGAGATTGCTACGTCTACGCTTAAACTCGTTAAACCAATTGAAAATAGTAGCAAGAGATGGGGCTTCAGAAATGCTAATCGCAGCCTATCATAGCTTTATTGTTGAGTAAGCCCACAACAAAAGTCATTATAAATCATAGACGGAAAATTTTCTCGCGTTAGCTTCATTTTCACGTATAACAAGAGTTTTAGATTTACCGCCAATTCACTAAAACAAATGAAAAATGAATGCAATATTCATTAGGTTACCAAAGATTTCTAAAATTGAAATTCAAAAATGTTTTCATTAGCAATGTTTCTAAATGGCCAGTTCTAAACATTATCAGTGATACACACGTAATACATAATTTTACGTTGCACAGCATTCTATCATGTTGCTATGACAACATTTAGTAACGGGTAGAGCTTTAAATTTATGTTGCTTGTAAAAAATAGTATACGGGAACCATATCTTTATTTAACAAACCACAGTTTAGGAAATTTCAATATATATTTACTACAAAAATCTAGTATTTCTTAGATTGAATAAGTATTATTCAACGAATTGAGTCTACTTTGATGCAATGCACTCGATAACATACATAGTTGCTGCACTTTTGAACTACAGTCACGATCTTAGGAACTAATTGTTATAATTACTTCTTATTATCACTGTATTTTAATATAGTTTTGCAGATTAATTTATATTTCAGTTTCGTATTATTATCTTGAATTTTTATAAGTTATTGAATTGTGTTGTCCGATTTTAAAATTAAGCATTTTAGATTTATTACAGTACGGATCTTCTAACTAACACTGTCACTTATTTATTTCATTGTCTCACACATACTTCACTACTAAGAACTTCAATAAAAAATTAACCCCCCCAACACCCATTAGTTTAACCCTCCATTCATCAGTATTTTGGGTATGTTGGATTGGGCTCCAACCTCTGAAACTATGGCAAAAATCGCTTATACACGAATTATTTCCCCTATTTGGCAGTTGATGGTCTATGTTGAGTGTGCTACAGGGTGGCCCATGTAAATCGGTTGGTATGGGGCAAGCTCCTTTTTTTATGGAAAAGGAGTACAAATCAGGATACGGGTCAAGCAAATTTCTACCTACTTGTTTGTTATTACTGTAGGTAAATGACATTAAGGATAACGATTCAGTGTCGACAGTACGTATGAATTCGAAAACAGAATAGAAAAAGAATAGCCGCCGAAAAGAGTCCAGTTTGGCCTTCTTTTCGAAGTGACAACAAAAACGAACATCGCTTGATATATCGAGTTATAAACTTTTGGCTTACATCTATAGTTTAGGAAACCCTTAAGCAGTCGTCATCTCATGTTGCTATTTATTGATTACCATATCATACGCAAAATATCTCGATGTACAGATACAATGATCGTAGAAATGAATGACTCGAGACAGAGCTTGTAGAGTCTGGCTCCAAGAATGCTAAGGAACAGATGCTTGACAACTCTTCTCCTAACGATAATGAATTCCAGATACACGGTGATGAAGCTGTTCCAAAAACAATAAATAAAAATGTTAAAGAAATCATCAATCCATGCCATTCGAATTTAAGTGGAAATTTACTTCTGCAACCAGAAATAGTTTCTACCACGAATAAAAGCAGCGAGTAGAAACGTTAAAAGTTAAAAATGTAATTTTTAAGGATGATGTTTCAACCTGCAGTTGGAAAAGCTCGAGCCAAGGGAACTGGAAAGCAGGCAAAGCCAATTATTTCTGATAATGGAAATAATCTTTGAGAAAGTTTACTTGAGTCCGCGCCTAAAATGCAGATCCAAAGTCGAAAGGAGAAGCATCGCGTTTTTTATGATCAGATGACCAGGATGTAAGAACAGTACTCCATGTGAGGCTGAATTTGCGCCTGAAGTAGAAACTTAAGGCGAAGAGTAAGCAGAAAACACGCAAACATGGTGTTTTTAGACAAGTTTTGTGGTGAAAGTATAGCATTTCGAGCTATGAACACTACTTAATCCTGTTACACATATCCTTAAGTCTTATTTGTAGGTTCCTAATGCTTGCTGTTGGTTATAGTTAACACTGCCGAGCCTTTTTGAACTACCACATTTCTTTGAAGTTAAACAAGTTTTTTGGCATGGCGTGACGCATTTTTTTGGTACTTCTCTTAGAAAAGTTATTATTATAGCTTGTACTTTTTTGTGTAGGTTCATTTATTCAGATTAGTAGTGAACAACGAGGATTGTATGCATATAAACTGCTTTCACCCCAGGAATTTTGAAATTATTGGCTTTGTTACATAGATGGCAGCTGATATGATAGCCGGCAGTCGTGAACTCATATCGCTCAAGGTCGTTGGCATTTAGTATCGCCTTAACGTAGTATGCCGATACACAATAGTCTCAGCTTTGAGGCAGTAATGGGAGTCATCGCAAATCGAGGGGATACGACAAAGGACGTCTTTTTAGCGGTGAACGCACAACTTGTGTCTTCTTAAGCTCAAACTGAACTTAATTTTGTCAGCCCCAGTTGAAGATTCTGCATAGCATTGTTTCGGAATGTCTCCGTTACTCTAAACCAATATATAACTGCTAACACAAACCTCTGCCATCTCCTCCGTATATTCTGTGTAAGTGTCCAATAATTGGCAAGCTGCTGATGCTTGGTAGATGTGCGTAGTTTTTTCTAGCTCGCCATGCGTAGATCTCCGTACATACATATAAGCATGTAAGGAAAATGGCAGCACACAATAGGTACATCTGAAAAAAGGTTTTTTATTCATATTACAGTTTTAAAAATCTAAGTAATCTGTACCTACATATAATAAGACTGTATGTATACATGAGAGATATTATGATTATATTAATATTGACACACTTTTACGCAAATTATGTTGCCCCAAACTAGGCACAGCCTGTAGCATGGGTGCACTACAACGTAATATTTAATACAGTATCGATTCGATATTATAACTTAAGATTTTTTTAAGTTTACTTAAATTTTTTTAATGGAGAACGATCGGTAATGATGAGAACTTCATTAGCATTCTTGTGATTTTCAAGTCGATGAAATGTTTTTCATTTCGCGAAAGACATAAATTTATAAGATTTAATTAACCTGGGAAAAAATGAGATTAAAAGCATTATACAGTGTTTTGGTACCAGGCGATCATAGATGAAGAAGAGATTGTCTTATACGAGAGGCGAGTATACCTTAATATATTCTGACGTCATGCGCACGACGTATTACTACATACACAGCAGGAGAACATATATATGGTAGCGGTGATTGTAATATCTTTCATAGCGATTGAAATTATGTGTCATCCTAGCAACATGTTAACAACCAGGACTTCATATGCAGCTTAGAGGTTCGTGCAAAATACACATCTTAAAATTATTATACAAGTGCTGACTCGTTATTGTTCGTTCTCTTTGTGCTCTGCGTCTTACCCTCTCCATTCGTGTTTACCAAGGCATAGTGGGAGTTGCTTGGGCCTCAGCGTTGTACGTGTGTTAATACATGTTTGTGCGCGCATGCGTAGTACAAAGCGTCAATCACATGAACCGAGGTGTTTTGTATACGCGTATGTTACGCCGTACCGGGACTCTGTCATGTTTTGAGCTGGCATAACTTCTCAAAATTGTCCAGAGTAAGTTTTCGTAAAAAATGGTACTACAAATGCATAACGCGTTAGCCGTTACAGAAAGCGCTGCTGAGTATACCGACGACAGTGTTAGATCACACCGTGGGCGACGTAGACTTATTTAAGTAAAGTCAGGATCCCCGTTTAGATTGGCCAGCACGAAGTCCCGACCTCAATCCCATTGAGCATCTATGGGACTTTCTAAAACAACGTGTAAGTACGACGTGTACACCCAGGTTCACAGAACATCCAAGAGCTAACAAGCGAGCTTTTGCTATTATGACCGAATGGGAGCGTATTCCCTAAGAACTCATAAAAATCTCATCCACAGCGTGCCACGAAGTATTGCAGCAGTTATTTCAGCCAGCGGAGGCCACGTCAAAGTGAATTGAAGTTACCTTATTTTATTGTCAAAATAAGTAATTTTCTAAAAATCAAAATAATACAAATTAAGATTGACTTAATTTCTAAACAAAAGTGTTAGTTATTACTAAAAATACTTGAACAAATCAAAGGTGACCGTTTTTCTTTAAAAGGAGTTTATTATTTTATTTCATTGGTCTTCTTATTTGTATTTCAATGAGTTACCTACTATTGGGTGACTTTCCTTTTTTCAATTAAAAACTTTGAAAAACTTTAATGAATAAAGTAATATTAAATTAAGATACACGTTTTTGGAAGATTAGCTATACTTTAAAAACAACTTACAATAATTTAATGTTCAATCCAAGGACTCCAACGAAATATTTCTGCAACTAACACACGAAACTTACAAATAAATATTATTTCACTTTAAGACGATGTACGACTTTATATAGTTACAAATGCAAGCACCTATAGAGCTGATAAAAGTAAAGTCTAGAGCGCGCCGTGACTTCAGCATCAATTTTGAACCGACTTCAAATACGAGGAGGTTCTCAATTTGATCGGTATTTTTTTCATGTATATACACCGATTACTCTGAGATTTATGATCCGATTTACGTAATTCTTTGCCATGCCAGTTGGTCCCATAAAAAATTTACATACTTTGGCCCAATGGTTTTCATTTTATGAACATTTTTTCGTGAAAATTTTTGTCTACGTGGATGATATAATTGTTTTTTGTGTGCGGCTTTTTTAGGAGTTTTCATTCCGGTTGATTATATATTATTATTATTAAATGACACTAAAAAGTAAGAAATAAAAACAACTAGGTTAAAAAAAACTGACTTCAAAAACTGAAAAGAAACAAATAACTAAAAATTTTATGCAATACCACCTCTTATGCAAACCTTTACCTTTAATATTAATAAAATACAATTTATTTTGTTTTGTATGTGCTACATATTGATAGGTTTGAAGTCTAAAAGTATTAATATTGACATATTTTCAGCGTCGTAGTATAACTTTTATTGTAGTCTGAAAATAGACAATATTCTAGTAAAAAATCTATAACCTTTACGAAAACAGTTACGAGATGTATTTCTCATAACCATGTAATGAAATCCCAACTATATAAACATCCATTAGGTTTAAATGTAGACTAGCTGGCGTTTGTGACTTCACCGCGTCCCTAGATTTCGGCGTATAACTTCATTAATGTAACCTTTTTTTGAAAGCCGATTCAAACGAAACAAATGCTAGATGTTGCAGGAAGACATTACCAGAAAACATGAATTTATTAAAATCCCACTCAACACGTTTCTGATACCTACTACTCGGATAAGTCGAGTTAGTAAGTCTTTTGTGGGGCGATGTATATGCTTTTACATCAAGATCCCAGAAAATGTTCAAAACAAAGGTGTTACGTTATTCAAAAGAATTGTTAAAAAACGTTTGTGTGGTAAAGGTTACTATAACATAAATGACTTTCTTAATGATACCACAGATTGGGAATGGAGCGACCGCCCTCAGGCTATTAAATAATAAGTTTAATTGTACAATGTTACTTTATAAATGTTACTTTAATTGTAAAACATATTTTTGATGAAAAAAAAAGCCCGCTGAGTTTGTTGCGCCCATTCTTCTCAGGCCTGAGGCATTCACTTTGGAATGGGTGGTAGTTTTTTTGACTTTCAATAAGTGATTTCACATCCTATTTTGAATAAAAATATTTGAATTTGAATTTGAATATAAGCACTAAAAACAGACAAAAGTATAAAAAACTACGTATATTATGAAGAAATAGTAATATACTTACAAAATTTACCATTATTCGTCAAGTTCAGATTGATTTTCAGTCCATTTTAACTTGTTTATTGTTCTAATTTTTGGGTTAAATGTTGCCTACTGTCATTTCCTTAGGCCTGTTCCACACGGCAAATTTTTTCTGACCTTTGAAAGTAACCCCTCCAGCACTCTTAAGTCCATCGGCGCTTACCTTAGCGCTAAGCTGCCTTTTGGGCAAAAAACGTATCAGTTGTAGTACAAAAATTTTAATTGACAAATGATCAAAAGTATTTTTATAAACCTACATGAATAAAAATATATGACTTAAACATTATAATTTTTAAACATTAAGAATTTTAATTTTTTGAAATCTTCAGTTGTTCTAATCTCCAGGCTTTCCATTCAGGCATTCTCCATAAACAGGATCTATATTCTATATATATAACGATATACTGCTCTCAATCCAAATTAGGATATTGACAAATCGTCCGTAATTTTGAATCCATGCCTTGTACCTCTATAACCTTACTAGATTTTATTTAAATTCGTTAGATTCGAATTCGGTTTAAAAGGTATTTACTGAACAGTCACACATACAGATAAACTTTACTTCACATTATACGGATCATTTTAAATAGTCGGCGCGCTCTATACCGTTATAGAACTCGGAACTATCCTAGTCGTTATGTGCGTCAAAAACTTACTGATATTTATATTACTAAGGTAAGTAATAGTGAAGCCTAGTGGAAAACTTTATTTTGCACTAGCTGATATTCGCGACTTTGTCTGCGAACACACATGACTGAGCACGTGGTGCTTACAAAAATCGTTGTTTCTTAAAACACTAATAACTATATATTGATTGAAGATATAACAATAACTTTTAGATAAGAGCAAAATGACTTAACAGAGACATACAACTAGTTGAAATGTATACAGTAGTTTTTCCATGATGCGCGCATAAAGAAAAAACAAAAATTGCTTAAACAAGCGATTTTTTTAACCGATTTACTCGAGCAAGATTTTCCTATAAGCAAAAGAAATTGCTTAGAACATCATGTCTGGAAGGGCACCATGATAAAAGGCATAAAAGGCATTTATTGTCTCAAAATTTAAGAATTTTTTTGATGTCATTTCTAATATACCAGATACTAATACCGCTTTGGAAACAAATGGCGCTCTGAGAGAGAAGTAGCGGCACAAGAAACTCTCCCAGCATTCTTTTTTTGCGCTGTTTTCAATAAAAATTTACAATATTGTACAGTCAATTCTATCGCTATAAAACAATAATAATTTAGTCCCAGGCTGTTCGATCACTTAGATATTCAGCTGTGGAGTAGTAGTAGGATTTACGACAGAGTCATTTTTTATTAAAACATTTAAATTTATTTATAGATAATGCCTGAACTGAGGCTTGGATTTTATTAAGTGTAAACATTTACCCCTAAAGCTATTATGTATCTTATGAAGCCTACTAGAATTAGTAACAAGCAATCCTTTATTTCTAGTGTTATAATAATGAAAATCACTATTAAGAGCAAAAAGACGTTTTTTGTGAACGTATAATGGCGTAATTGATTAATTAGATTGGTGTATTGGAAAATTCACTTGAAATGTCGCTCTTTCAAATCTATTGTTTTTACAATTGAATTTCACCATCATTGTGTGTGGTATGAGATTATTGCAATTAATATTTATGTTGGCAATAGTAACGGGCCGATGCAGTTGTTTAGGATAATTATTAACACTGATAGCTGTAACAGTTTCATGAATATTAAAATATCGACGCTAATTAATTAATTTATCATTTAAGTCTGATAAAACAGATTTGCGTTTTGTTATATATGTGTTACAAATATATTAAAACGCGTCACGTTACATTTTTTAATGAATGTTTGATAACCTACTGT
The DNA here is from genome assembly GCF_905404315.1 of Leptidea sinapis. Taxonomy (NCBI): domain Eukaryota; kingdom Metazoa; phylum Arthropoda; class Insecta; order Lepidoptera; family Pieridae; genus Leptidea; species Leptidea sinapis. The sequence continues at coordinate 13,039,498 of NC_066271.1, read as the reverse complement.
ATATTTTTCTAATATTTAATAAATTTCTTGAAAGAAAACATTGCATATAACTATATTTACAATACTATGGCTTCATTGAAATAAAACTATCATTACGGCGAAGTGTACCAAACATACTGGGAGCATTTCCGCGTTGGATGGAGGCTGATCCGTTGACCGAATAGCTGCCAACGCTTGGGTTTCCAGTAACACTATTGATGCGCGTAGATAGAACTTTGTACATTCTCCGCGCCTCTGGGCCTCACGGGCTGAGTGTCTTGACACGAAGATGTAGGACTCACTGAGACCGACATATTTGCGACGTTTGGTCTTCGGCAGTCACAGCAGTAGCCCCAGTACCAACTGAAGTAATTTGGACATGAGAAGGAGCTAGAGTGTCGATGCAAATCGCGTCCCACCGTCAAGCCACCAGGGTCATTCCATCAGGACGCATGCCATAGCAATTGACTCTAAAATAACTGGTTTATTAAGAGCGGCAAATGCCCTACGGGTGACTTCATGAATGCTGGCATGACGACTGATACGGCCTGCTGATTTTTGGCAGAATAGCCCGTGACGCTCAAGAGCATCTACTTCCACGCCATATAGGCATTGTTTTCTAAGTATGGTTTACAATGCTCTATAATCTAAATTTTTATGTTAGTTATCAATTAATAATTAATCGACATTTTGATATATCAATCCTCATCACCACATTCACAAGATATACGTAGGTCACACTAAAAGTTTTGCGTTACTTAAAAAAAACAACATGTTATAACCATTATGTTTATTGCTTTTCAAAATACTCTCCTTAACATTTTAAACATTTTTTCATGCCATCGAAACATTTTTTAAAACAGGAAGACTGCCTCTTCGAAATTGGTAAAAGTGAAACCGAGAGTCTCATCAAATCTTTGATTTTGGGGAAAATACAGAAATTACAGGGTGCTAGGTCGGGGCTATGTGCAGGATGGGTGACGAGTTGTACTTTTTCGGAAGCTAAAAATTACTTAGTTTTGTTGGCCGTATGTGAAGAAGTGTTGTCATAATAAAGAAGAACGCGGCTTTTACGAACGCGTAAACAAATGGTAGAATACCACTCGGCATTAACACTCTTTTGATCTTCACGTGAAATTGTGGAGATGGGACCCGTAGTTGAGAAAAAAAAATGCGATAATTTTTTTACCAAAGTTTCTCGCCTGCCTCACTTTTGTGGGCCTGATCTCATTTTCAAAAACACCCATTCACAAGATTGCTGTTTGTTTTTCGGGTTCAAAACAATAAATCCACGTTTCATCTCCTGTGACAATGTCATAAACAGCATTAGAATGTCCGTGGTCGTACTTCATTAGCATCTATGTTGCTCACAGCATTCCACGCAAGCCCACTTCTGCTCCGCTGTCAGTTCATGAGGGATACGACGACAATAAAGTTTCCGAACTTTCCATTCTTCGTGTAATTTTTTTCTGAATTTGGCTCATACCAATCCTCAATAGTCCTCGAATTGACTCATAGGTAATCCGCGGGTTTTCTTCAATTAGCCGGTTAACAGTAGCCGCATTATTTTCGTTATTTTTTCATATTTTCTTCACGAAATTCGTCATGTAAATAACCCGACCTCTCTCAAATTCAGCAATTCCTGCCAATTGTTTTATTTATTTATTTTGTAACCAAGAAGGTTGCAGCGTTTCAAAAAATATAAAATTCGAAATTCAAATAGTTCCGATTAGCTAGAAGTGCAAAACTTTTAGTGTGTATGTAGAAAACGCTTATCCTTTACAAAGACGGATTGAAATAAAACATTTCATAGACCGGTTATTGCCGGGTTGCTAATGTAGTATAGCCTTTCAATATAAAAATTGGCCGAGGTCATAATAACAAAGTTCTCACACGGGTCGAAACCGTTTAAAGTCTACAGGACATTAAAAAACCCTCCGACATTCTCCATACTTGCCAGACCTGGTCCCAACCGACTACCATTGTACCGATTTGGAATAGAAGCTATACTCAATACCTTCGCACGGTTGGTTGAGGTCTTCATAGTTCTACCAGAAAGGAATCTCGTGAGAAATAAATATACATTTGTACCTGACAAAATATTTTTTAAATTTTCAGTATAGAATCCAATCTATACATAAAAATATCTATAAATACTCTATAAAAAGCGAATTTTTTTAAATGAATAAACTCAAACACCACCAGACTTTTAGAATATTTAGTTTCACTTTTATTTTATTAAAAAAACAACCACATTAGCTCTCTCTACGCAAATTACAATAATATCGACATAAGCAGACATCCACACCAATGTACGTCAAATTCAAATTCAAATATTTTTATTCAAAATAGGATGTGACATCACTTATTGAAAGTCAAAAAACTACCACCCATTCCAAAATGAATGCCTCAGACCTGAGAAGAATGGGCGCAACAAACTCAGCGGGCTTTTTTTTCATCGAATAAATATGTTTACAAAGTAATATTGCACAATTAAACTTATTATTTAATATCCTGAGGGCGGTCGCTCCATTCCCAATCTGTGGTATCATTAAGAAAGCCATATATGTTATAGTAAGCTTTACCACACAAACGTTTTTAAACAATTCTTTTGAATAACGTAATACTTTTGTTTTGAACATTTTCTGGGATCTTGTTGTAAAAGCATATACATCGCCCCGCAAAAGACTTACTAACTCGACTTAGCCGAGTAGTAGGTATCATTAGTTCATGTCTTTTTTTTTGTGAAAATAAGGGACGAGACGGGCAGGACGTCCAGCTGAAGGTAATTGATACACCCTGCCCATTACAATGCAGTGCCGCTCAGGATTCTTTAAAAACCCCAAAAATTCTGAGCGGCACTACAACTGCGCTCGTCACCTTGAGATATAAGATGTTAAGTCCCATTACCCAGTAATTTCACTAGCTACGGCGCCCTTCAGACCGAAACACAGTAATGCTGTCTGTTCCTGGTGTTAACATTATGGTTATGACAGTTTCTGGCAAATTCACTTATGTGACTATGAACATACATTACATTATCAAGAATATATTGAGAAGCAACAGTCAAGATGTTAATTTCTTTGAATTTTGCTCTCAATGATTCTCTAGGACCTAGGTTATAAATAGCGAGAATAGCCCTCTTCTGCAGCACAAATATTGTATATTGTATATCGGCAGCGTTGCCCCATAGCAATATACCATAGGACATAATACTATGGAAATAACTAAAGTATACTAGTCGCGCCGTATCTATGGCAGTTAAATGTCTAATTTTTTTAACCGCGTATGCTGCAGAACTAAGTCTGTTCGCCAATACTTCAATATGGGGGTCCCATTGTAATTTGGAATCTAGAGTAACAAAAAATAAAAATAATAAAAATAGAGAAACAAAACATACAGACGCTAGAGATACATTTATCTCATATACTCGTATATAATAGCTGACCCGCAAACTTTGTTTATATAATAATATAATATATTTATATTTTGCTATTTAGAACGGAGACAAATCTAACAAATTAAAAATCATGAAAATCAGTCCATACGTTTTCCAGATATAAGTGTTCGAAAAACTGTGTAATGTATGTAAATTGGAACTCCACTCTTACTCTTCCGTAGACGCTAAGCATCACGCCAGGCTAAGTAGTAAATGCAGTTTCCATTTTATAGCGCTCCGAGCCAGTGGCTAGTTGGATCCATTAAACATGAAAATAAAAAAAAATGTTTAAAAATTATTTCATGAAATGTAATTAAAACGTAAACACTATCCCCCTTATTCATAATGGCCCGCTTAATTAAAACAGCCGCTAAGGAATGTTTTTTCTCATTCTGACTTAGGTCAATAGAAGAAGACAGAGTGAGAATTAGCAATGCTTTAAGTTAGCAGACTATTATGAATAAGGGGGTATGTAGTTTAACATCGTGTCATGTTCCGTTATGTTCGCTTTCGGTCGAACCTGACCATTTGGTCCCTTCCCTGTCGAGTAAATGTGATGGTCTCACCAACTATGTCACCGATACACAAATTCACAGCTAAAGGATATTCCTCAGTGGTCTTCCATCGCTTGAGCCTGGCTGTATCATGCGAATACTATGCATGCATCACATGACATCACACGCTGTTCTGCACTATGCATTCCAGCACACTCGTTCCTGTATATTACCAAAATTCATTACAAAGTACAACTGTAAACATTATTATTATAGTTTCTCTCATGCTCAGCATCATGGGACTTATTACTCGTCACTTTCGGAAAACTCACAAGTTATGACATGGCTTAAGACAAATGTTGATTTACGATTTACAGAAAATAAAATCACAAAATAGCAACTCCCTTTAATTATTAACGCAAAAGCTAAGTCTTAAATATTGACGGTAACGTGAACTAATGTCCACAAAAATTAATTTCATATAAATTCAAACACTTAATTCAATTTGTACGTATTTAGGGTGGTGAAAAATATTTTTAAACAGTAGCTATGAAACCCTTTTTTTGTTTTAAGTCAAAGATAACATCGAATAATCGGTAAATTTAAGTCTTATCAAATTAAGGCGACACTAAATGCCAGCGACCTTGAGCGATATGAGTTCACGGCTGCCGGCCCGCCATCTATGTAACAAAGCCAATATTTTCAAAATTCTTGCGTGGAAAACAGTTTATATGCTTACAATCCTCGTTATTCACTTCTAATCTGAATAAATGAACCTACACAAAAAAGTACAAGCTATAAGAATTACTTTTCTGAGAGAAGTACCAAAAAAATGCGTCATGCCATGCCAAAAAACTTGTTTAACTTCAAAGAAAAGTGGTAGTTCAAAAAGGCTCCGCAGTGTTAACTATAACCAACAGCAAGCATTAGCACCCTACAAATAAGACTTAAGGATATGTGTAACAGGATTAAATAGTGTTCATAGCTTGAAATCAAAATCTATACTTTCACCACAAAACTTGTCTAAAAACATCATGTTTGCGTGTTTTCTGCTTACTCTTCGCCTTGAGAAAAAGAGAATAAAAACGAAGTAATCCCTTATAATTAACTATTTAGCACAAACAAATTTCGCTTTCGTGATCTTATTATAAGTAGTAATATCCATGAAGATCAAATACTAACCTAAGTTATTAAAATTAAAATCCTAACTCCTTATAAGTAATAACCACAAACATTTAAGATGTCGTGGAATTATTGTAAGTAACTGTTAAGTATAAAGTAAAGTAACCTACCGATGTTATGTTAGTAAATAAAGTATCATTCTAAACGTAACATTCTAACCACAAAAAAACCCTTTAAAACTATTACAATACATATAAAACAAATCGCATTTAGGGTCAACCTTCATCGCCATCTGCCCGGCGCCCGCATTCGGCAATATTTACATGCAAATAAATTAATAATTTTTATTGTATTTATGGATTTTATGGATCACTTTTTTGTAGGATTATTTGAGATAAACAGTATATTTGTAACTCCAGTGATTTTTGGGGAGCAAGCTTAAATAGCTTGCAGATTGCAGATTTCTTTACTACTTACTTCACACTTTTATATTTTGTATAATTCACACTATAGTTTTATCATTTATAGCCTATTTATTATTCTGGTGTGTATGCTATATTATTGTAAAGTTTTATCAAAATCCATTTAGTAGTTTTTGCGTTAAAGAAATACAAACATACATCCAGATATCCCATCATACACATTTTCACATTTATAATATTAGTAGGAGTAGTAGGGTGAATCTCGTCGCCAGACCTGCAGGCAGTCAAGACGAGGTGCTGCTAAAAATATTTTGTTTAAGAATTAATATGATAATTTGAGCTATCTTTTAACATTATATGTGTTTGTGTTTCTTAAAGTGTGACGTTTTTATTGCGGTAAAACTGTTTAATAATTGATAACTCACTCAATATTAACCTATCGATTTTGTAACAATTATCAAATCAATTCTCAGTAAAAGAAAGGTGATAAACCACCGAAACAAATAATCATGTGCGACATTCAAAGTGCAATGCAGTGCGACCAATGCAGTATCTTAGAAGAATAATTACAGAAGGTGTTTAATTATAATAACCTACAGTGACCTTTGGACTCTGCGACCATCTGTGAAATAATTATTGCAGTTGTTGTTGACATTATTCTAAAACGCTGAACATCGAAACTCAACGAAAAAAGCAACCTGCCACATATGTCATATACAGTACTACATACGTCATCCGGCTCAGTGATTTATCCGACACTATTAACTTTATTAAGAACATAAATAAAATCTGCAATAGAAACCTCGTTAAAATGGCTATGGATACAACATTATTGAAGGTGTTTAAGGCAGTAAAAGACGAGCTCACAACTCTCCATGAACTGAAAACTAGTATGGAATTCTTGATTAGCGGATACGATCGCATTAAGACAGAACTAACAGTATGCGAAGACATAATTAAAGAATTAGCAAAACCAAATATGACAATAACAAAATGGACGAACTTATAAATCACATTAACCTCGGAAGACAGAGTCTCTTAAGAGACCTCGCGCAGTAGTAGTTAAGTTGCCTACGGTGAGGCACAGAAGTGAATTAATTACATTAAAAGTAATCCAACTATAAAATAACATTCGGGTCACCTGGGGTATGGTGGACCAAAGGTTCCCATATTTATTTCTGAGCACCTGGCACCTTATTTCAAGGCTCTTCACACTCGCACTAGAACTGCAGCCCGTGAAAAAAATTACAAATTTACGTGGGTTTGCAATGGTCGCATATACGTACGAAAGAACGAACAATCACCTGCCAAGCAAATTAAGTGTAATGATTCCCTTAAAAATCTGTAAGACCTGTTGATATTTAAGACCGCATCTTCTTGTTTGTAAAATTCAAGGTATTTTATCAAAATTTGAATAAGAACTAAAACTAAAGATCTTAAACTATCCTGGACTACTATGTTGGGACGGAATCATGGCTAGATAACAATATTAATGATAACGAACTTATATGCAGCAGATTCAGTGTGTAGAGAAGGCATCGTTTCTCTAGCTTTTTGGGTCCAAAACTGGGAAGTGTTTTCATTGCAGTAAATAAAAATCTCTCCTCAAACAGGATAAGTAAGTTTGAAAGTCCAATGGAGGATCGTTGGGTCATACTAAAAAATCATCCAAGTTTTTTTTCAATGAAAATAAGGGACGAGACGAGCAGGACGGTCAGCTGATGGTAATTGATACGCCCTGCTCATTACAATGCAGTGCCGCTCAGGATTCTTGAAAAGCCCCAAAAATTCTGAGCAGCACTTCAACTGCGCTCGTCACCTTGAGACATAAGATGTTAAGTCTCATTTCCCCAGTAATTTCACTAGCTACGGCGCCCTTCAGACTGAAACACAGTAATGCTTACACATTACTGCTTCACGGCAGAAATAGGCGCCGTTGTGATACCCATAATCTAGCTGGCATCCTGTGCAAAGGAGCCTCCCACTGGTAAAAGTTGCAAAAACCATTCTTTGTTATTGTGCGCTGTTTATCTTTCACCACCTATTTCTAGCAATACCTTAAAAACCTTTGTAGATAAGTGTAATAATTTATTAGAGTCTTATCGTAATAACGTCATGATAATAGGTGATTTCAATTTACAGTTTTTAAACTGGGTTCATAGAGAGAATGAACCAAATCTGACGCCTGTAAACCACAATTCTAAGTTAGAATTGTGGTTTTATGGAACTTAATAATATGTCTCAGTATAACCATTTACAAAATGTTAATCATCACATCCTAGACTTAATACTTTGTAATTTTAAGGACGTTGTTGTAGACGAATGTATAGACCCCTTACGTAAACTTGATATACATCATCCAGCTATTGAAATAAGTATAAATAATAAAGCAAATAAATATTCCATGGCTAATAAGAACCCGATTGCCACCCACAATTTTTATAAGACCGATTATTTCATAGTTAATGATGAGCTAAGTAAAATCGACTGGCAAAGGGAACTTTCATCGTTGGAGGATATTAATAGTGCTATTGACAAATTTTATGAGCTGTTAAGAAGTATTATTGATCTCACTATACCTAAAGCTAAGCCCCGTAGCGCTATGTATACCACTTGGTTTTCACGAAATCTCATAGGTCTTTTAAAAGAAAGGGATGAAATTCTAAGAAAGTACACAATAATAACCCGCAAGACGAGATAGAGTATACCTTGGCAAATAAACGTATTAAATCATTAACTAAATCATGTTATTCTTACTACATTAATAATGTTGAAACATCATTAAAAAAATCACTCAAAGTTATCTGGTACTTTGTAAAACAACAACGAGGAAATATTTATGGCATCCCAAGCAAATTTTACCTCTATGACAAAGTTGCTAATAATTAGTTATTTATAATATTTAATAGTTTATAATTTGAATAGTTATTAACTCTTAGTGTAAGATCAATAGAGTATCAATAATAGAGTATAAATAGAGTAATAATAAATAAATAAAATGAATGTTTAATTACCCTTTAATCCATCATGGCGCTAATAGCATACACTAGCAATAAGCATGGCTTATACTTCGAAAAGATCTTCACATTTCATATTCTTAAATTAATAGTGAGCTTAATTATATCGTTAGTTCCACAGACTTTTCATAATTTAGTTTACAAGTGGGAAACGCGCATTCAAAACTAAATCACTAAAAGGTATTAAGCAACTTGCCTTTCACAAACTGGAAGATGAATAGATTTAAATTTACCTCTTTATTTCTGTAGGCGTTAATTAATTATCATAGAAACAATATTTTTCTTTTAATTCAATAAAATAGCTGAATTATGATATTAACACGAATATAAAGACGTCCATAGTGTGGCTTTCCCTCTCTCTTCCACGTACAACTGGACGTAGTTCCTGAAAAACGTTCCAAGCCACAAACATTTGAGGGAATTCGTGTTTAATGTTTAATAAATATTAGTGTATTCCATACATGTGGGTTGGGCTACTAAGCCAAATTGTCATATAAAGAGTGCCAGTAGGGCTGCCATTTTTTGTAAGTCCGTTAATATGAATCACGTGACCAGTTTTGTGTTCTTAACTCAATTTCGACATGATTTTGGCTTGGAACGTTTTTCTGAAACTACGTCCAACTAAACTGTGGAATGAGCTTCCTTCTACGGTGTTTCCGGAACGATACGAATGTGGTACCTTTAACTAAAAACCGGGTACCTTTTTAAAAGGCATATTTCCTGTGATTCCTCTGGTGTTGCAAGAGAATGTGAGCGGCGGTGATCACTTTACATCATGTGACCCGTACGCGCGTTTGTCCTCCTCGTCCATGCCAAATATGTCTTTGAGAAGCAGGCAATGGACTTCCATTTCCCAGACCTAATATACTTACTTGACTAGTTCCACTACCAACAAATGTTTTGACAGAAGCTCTGTTATTTCTGGCAATCTTAACCTGGCTCCTTTTCAATTCATGATTCCTTAGTATAACGATTACAAAAACCTAACGATTTAAATTGTGGGGAATTCCATTGCAAAGAATCAATAGGATTTCCAGCTTTAAAGTCTAAAGCTTCAACAGACGAATATGTAAGTTTTGAAGGGGCAAAGTGCCGCGCAAATTTTTCGCGCAGAAGTTCTAGAAACATCTCAGATTTTGAAGTATTACAAAATAATTCGGCGACACCCTATTTAAGTATCGACCAGCGTGATTTAACCTCTCATCCGTTGTTGGCTGATGAATAAAGCGTAGGTACATCGTTACATTTTATTCCTAAACAAAACATACATCTTCTCGCCTCAATAGGGCTACTGGCAACCCAAGCACTAGCAGCTTTTTCTGTCAAAGGATCAGCCTAGAAATACAACGTGGAAATACTGCCAGTATTCTTGGTACGCTTCCCCGTAATGATAGTTTTAATTTAATGTAATTATAGTATTGTAAATATAAATAAAAGATTGTATTGTATTGTTTTATTTTGACTAAACAAAATCTATCCTAAGTCTTGCAAAATTAGTACACTAATGAAGATAATTATATTAATTAGCAAATACTCCACCAATACAGTTGTACGTTGGTGCGCCGAATTCAAACGTGGTAGAACATCCACCAAACTTGAAGCGTGGTCTTGAATGAATCTCAACCATGGAGCTAGTGTTACTGGCTCTTATATGGAAAATAAATATAAATTTGATTAACTAATTTCGTGAGAATCGTCAAGACAAACTAGAAAAAGTTTTTATTATTCCATCAAAATAATGCCACGCCCTGCCTTTGCCCTGTGCCTTCCCGGGGCATAAAAAGAATAGGGAAATTCCAGGTCTAAGGGCATTTACCAATGGGCTCCTATGTGTAGAATGCCGGATTTTCTGTCGTGAAGCAGTAATGTGTAAGTAATATTGTGTTTTGGTGTGAGGGCGCCGTAGGTTGTGAAATTACTGGCAAAAAGAGACTTAACATCTTTGTAAATTGTAGTGCCGTTCAGTTTGGCTTTTTCATGAATCCTGAGCGGCACTGTATTGTAATGGACAGTGCGTATCAATTACCGCCAGCTGAACGTCCTGATCGTCTCGTCCCTTATTGTCATAATAAAACACTTACGGAGCCGTCGTTGCCATGGTCGCAATTCGAGATGCTAATTCCGCAACACTTGTGCATCTTAAATTTTCACCTGGACTAGCCCCCAGTGATCTCTACCTATTTCCTGCAGTACTCATGTACTTTACCAGTCCACCTAAGAATCATTTCTTAGGTGGACTGGATGAAATGTTTGTTATGAAAGAAATTTTAAGTATTGAAAAACGATATTCCAAGTGTATTTTTAAATAAGATTTAATAAAAGTTTTCGGCAACACATGCATTGTCAATTATAGTTAAACGCCCTTCGTATTATTTACCACGGACCAAACTGTTATTTCAATATGTTTTTACAAAAAGAAAATCCCCTTTTACTCATGAGCATTTCCTGTAGGAAATATTTGAGTATGATGACGCAATCTTGATGTTATAAATCAAGAAGAAACTCAATTACGTATAACGATCTCGCTTTATTTGATGCGCGTTACAGATAATATTCGATGTGGAGAGTTGCCATGCATCCTAAACCATGGCTGCACGTAATTTAATATGATAAATATCAAACTTAAAATTTATCTTATAAAAAATACATAAAACACTTCAATGGTAAGAATTTTTTATTGATGAATTTTATCTAGCATATGACCGCGACATGTTTTATGTCTATGTTGTCTAGTTGACTTTTGCTATTAAAACTTTTAAGGAGTTACAATTTCACACGGTACATAAATCAATAAATTTTTCTACACTTTTTATTGTTAGAGAAACCTTTAATAAGTCTGATGTTTGAGAATACTGTTAATTGAGGGTAGGGTGCTAGAACTCAGTGAATCCTACTTTTCCCCGCATATTCGTGGTAGTCTAATTCCAAAAAACTAAGTAGAAATATCCCAAATGATATTAATATAATATAGTCTCCTCTTTTATATTAATATGTTTTCATTTCAAAGATATCGTAACCGTTAACCCTTGTCTGGCGATATAAGAGCTATGTCTGTAAGCAGCAGCGGAAATAGGTTGATTGAGAGACCCAGTGAGTCTCAGCGCCTGGTAGGAAGGTGCGGCCAAAATTTCAAATTTAATTTGCGTAATTAATCCCAGAAGTGAGGGTTATCACTATTAAAATAACGTTGTTGAAAGGCAAATTGCTTATTACCTTTTAGTGATTTAGGTTTGAATGCGCGTTTCCCACTTGTAAAGTAAATTATGAAAATTCTGTGGAACTAACGAAATAATTAGGCCCACTATTGATTTAAGAATATAAAACGTGAAAATCTTTTCTAAGTATAAACCATGCTTATGTGTAAGCTTTTTGGTGATGATAGATAAATAAATGTTTTTATTATAGAGTAATTAGAGAGACTTTTTTTATCAAGATTCATACTGTATATAAGAATAGCTGACCGACAGACGTTGCTCTGTTCATAGTAAAAAAAAAACTCTTGCGGATGGAATTTTGGAATCCGTTCTTAGCTGACCTCTACACGGTGAAAAGAATATTCCTACCAAATTTCAAGTCTTTTCAAGTCAATTTAGCTCTCGTGGTTCCAGAGATATCGTGATGAGTGACTGGAAATCTCTTATATATATATAGATTGAACATGGGAAATGGATTGTCTTGATTCAGACCACAAACTTTCAAGGATTGGCCTTAAGATTTGAATGGTCAGGGCGAATGCGAGACGGATCGGAAATTAAAGATTTGCGGGCTAACTCGACATGCAAAATGTTCATTAAGTAGTTGCTGCAGATCTGAAGAATTGCTATTATCATTGCTGCATTGATCTCTTGACATCGATCAAGTTATTTGTCCATGTTGCCGATGTAGTACAAACACATTTTTTATAATTAGCATACACAATACATAGGAATAAGTATAGTAGGTATGTTATTCTTCTACTGTTTTGTGTGTAAGTATGTAAATAAATAAATACCTTGAATGTCGGATTAAATCCTCGTCTTATCCTCCTTAGATGTCTGCCCCAAATGAGGTCATTTGGAAACAAACATTGTATTTTTGAGTGTTTTCTAGAAAATGGCAGCACAATTCTTGCGTTTCTCCGCAGAATACTCGCAAACAACGTCCATCGGCCCAATACGAAAGCTAGTATGCAAGCAGTACTACAGTACAGTATAAGTACTGCAATCGTATCGAAACCCTGCTCGATTCAAATCAGTACTTCATAAATTTCTTCTTGTGCTTCGAAAATTATCTATAAGTTGTTGATCTCTGAGGTTTTACTGGACGATTAAGTATTGCCAGCCGACCCGTTTTACGGGCTCCTATGCTTTGCTCTTGTGATTCATAGCACGACGTCGATCCATACTAACGCGGTTTTTTTCTTCAGTCCTTTTATTCGCAATGTTTCGAATCCCAGTTTCATTACGTCTGTGTCAGGAATAATTTGATCGTCTTAGTCGTGACATTGTTAATGATAATATCGGCATAATAAGCTAGGCATCACTCGCACACTCGAAACAAACACACCAACCAGTCAACTTGACTAACATGACGTGCACTGTCAGTTGTATTTTATTACTCATGTGGCGTGAAACTAACAAAAAACTTCATTGAATTCTTTCTATACTCGAGATGTCATGAAAATGTCAATCCATACAAAATGTATTTTTTGTTTGACGCCTTGTTCTTTTTAAACAGTTAAGTGTTGCAAAATTACATTTGTTTGGATATCTGCCTATTTCGACATTTTTGCAATTTATGTAGTGAGAATTATATGGTAAAAGTGATATTAAAAAAAAACTTAATATGGTCTGGTGGTATTTGAGTTTATTCATTAAAAAAAAACTCTCCTTTTATAGAGTATTTATAGATATTTTTATGTATAGATTCAATTCTGTACTGAAATATTAAAACATTTTTTGTCAGGTACAAATGTACATTAATTTCTCGCGAGATTCCTTTGTGGTAGAACTATGGAGACCTCAATCAACAGTGCGATGGTATTTAGTATAGCTTCTTTTCCAAATCGGTACAATGGTAGTTGGTTGGGACCAGGTCTGGCAAGTATGGAGAATGTCGGAGGGTTTTTAATGTCCTGTAGAATTTAAACGGTTTCTCGGGCCATATGAGATCTTTGTTATCATGACCTCGGCCAATTTTATATTGAATCGCTATCATACATTGGCAACCCGGCAATAACCGGTCTACGGAAGGTTTTATTTCAATCTGTCTTTGTAAAGGATAAGCTTTTTCTATATCTTGTGAATGTGTTCATGGGACTGATATATTAAAATGCCGATTAATTATTGATTGATGGTTAACATAAAAATTTAGATTCTAACGCATGTTAAAAGCACAGACAAAGAAGCATCTTGAGCGTCACGGACTATCCTGCCTAAAATAAGCAGGCCGTATCAGTCGTCATGCCAGCATTAATGAAGTCATCCGCAGGGCATTTGCCGCTCTTAATATACCAGTTATTTTAGAGCCAATTGGTATTACCCACCGCGATGACATGTGTTTTATGTCAAGACAATTGGCCCGTGAGGCCCAGAGGCGCGGAGAATGTACAAAGAACTATCTATGCGCCTCAATAGGGCTACTGGAAACCCAAGCGTTGGCAGCTATTTCGGCCAACGGATCAGCCTCCATCCAACGCGGAAATGCTCCCAGTATACTTGCCCGTAGTTATAGTTTTATTTTAATGTAACCATAGTATTGTAAATATAGTTATTCGCAAAGTTTTGTGTCAAGAAATTAATGGACCTGACTTAAGTGTTTAAGCGTGTATTTGCAGTGGGGCCCCCATATTGAAGGATTGGCGAATAGGCTTAGTTCTGCAGCATATGCGGTTAAGAAAATTAGACGGTTAACTGACATAGATACGGCGAGATTAGTGTACTTTAGTTATTTTCATAGTATTATATCCTATGGTATATTGTTATGGGGCTGTGCGGCCGATATTAATACTATCTTTGTGCTGCAGAAGAGGGCTATTCGCGCGATTTATAACCTAGGTACTAAAGAATCATTAAGAGAAAAATTTAAAGAAATAAACATTTTGACTGTTGTTTCTCAACACATTTTCGATAATGTTTTGTATGTTCATAAGCACATTGAGGAATTTTCTAGAAACTGTGAGATTCATAATGTTAACAGGAACAAACATAAAAATGTTATGCCTACTACTCGGTTGGGTCGAGTTAGTAAGTCTTTTGTTGGGCGATGTATATGCTTCTACAATATGATCCCAGAAAATGTACAAAACAAATGTGTTACGAAATTTAAAAGAATTGTTAAAAAACGTTTGTGTGGGAAAGGTTTTATAGCATAAACGATTTTCTTAATGACACCACGGACTGGGAATAAAGCGAATACCCTCAGGCTCTTTAATTATTAATGTTTATTGTACGATATTACATTGTAATCCATATTTCATATTAAAAAAAAAGCCCGCTGAGTTTCTTGCGCCCATCCTTCTCAGGTCTGAGGTAGTCTCTTTTGAATGGGTGGTAGATTTTGACGTTCAATAAGTGATTTTAAATCCTATTTTGAATATAAATATTTGAATTTGAATTGAGAGGCTAAATAGCTGCGGCAGGAATCTGGTAGATTACTTCTCGGTACCACTTTCCATGACATATGGTCTGCAGGATACTCGCTATAAAGCTACGTCCCTACGCAAGGGTAAATTATTGACCCGTTCACAGAGTTTCACAGCTACTTAATGCCAAATTAACAAACGTAATTTGAAGTATAAATTACCCTAGATTGGTACGAAAGTATTTTATCCTCAACACGCCATGACCTAACGTAACACGCTAAATTCCGTGTCGATTTCATAAAGATTTACATACATAATAGCTGTGATATTTACTATGTTTATTTGGTTAAATGAGCTTGTCGGTGTTAATTAAGGAGCAAAATATAACAATATTTGCCGCTGTTAACCGTTAATAAATAAATATGAACCATGAACTACACACGGGATACAATTGTTTGTTCCAATTTTCTGGATTTAGTGTTTTTTTGCGAAATTACGAAATAAGTTCAAATAAAATCCAACCAACCAACTTACTATTTATACATTTGTATATTACAACTATATAGTTGTATTTTACGACCATGTAGCGGAAGACGCAGTGTTAGTAGGCCCCCCACAAGATGGACTACGATCTGGTTAAGATCGCCGGAATACATTGGAAAAGGGCAGCACAGGACCGATCGTAGTGGATACCTTTGGAGGTGACCTTTTTCCAGTAGTGGACGTCTTCCGGCTGATGATGATGATAATATTAGAACTTAGTATATTATACGTATAGACAAAACATCTCAAGAACATCTCTAAAGGAGATACGGCAAGGAAAGCGAGTCTATTGTTTCTGTATCCGATTTCGATTGACATGTCGTAAACTGTCAGCCACGCGAAGCATTACTTCCAAAATATTTAGAATATTAAACCACTAGCTAACACACGTAATGACAAACCAAAAGTGATCACTGATTTCGGACTGGCAGGTCGTCTATAGTCAAAGTCAAAGTGAAATGAACTTTATATTAGGCTTAAACTAAGCGCTTTAGAATAGACACTATAAAAATTTCTTATTAATTACTGAATTTACCATAACACGTTCGGAAAAAGATGAGCTCGTGAGATGAACATACAAGAAACTCTACGGCCACTCTTTTCAATCAAATAGAGTATTTTACAATGGCTGTAATATACATAACAAATTAGTTTGTAAGATGCTGCATCCAAAAAATATATATATATATATACCATGGACTCCTAAGCTAATGAACGGATTTTGATGGGGATTACTTCATGGAGTGCAGTTTGGTCCAACTTGAGAGATAGGAAAGATTTTATTTCGATTTGGGACCCACAATAATTTTTATTTTCAATATTTGTTTGGTATGTACATATTTTCTATGAGAGAATTAAGTGACGCACGGTTTGACTGTTCCGCTGTGAAACAATTTCATTATAACAACAGGGAGCATTTTTTATGAAATAATTCTTGATGTTTTGAAATATTATTGGCAAATTTTTTTATCTACAGAACAACGTCTGTGGGGTCAGCTAGTATATATATATACGAGATTTCCACGTATTTACCACCCTTAACATTTAGGGGGATGAAAAATAGATGTTGTCCGATTCTCAGACCTACCAAATATGCACACAAAATTTCATGAGAATCGGTCAAGCCGTTTCGGAGGAGTTCAATGTTTAACACCATGACACGAGAATTTTATTTATTTGATGACAGCTGAAATTATACTGAGCTAAAACAGCCCAATGCAAAAGTCAAGTCCTCGTTTTATTTCACTCAGCTAAGTATTACGTAAGTAAAGACTGAGCGAAGTGTGAGTACGCTCTATAGATCTAAGCCTTTGAATATGAATAAAACTTTAAATTGCTGTTGAGCAATGAGACCACATAGGAGTAAATAAGAGCCCTCCATCTCCTCCCACAGCATCTCGTGTTCATCACCAGTTTAAAAAGAGTAGAGACAGACCAGCACCAGTGGGAGGCTCCTTTTCACAGGCTAGATTTCTGCCGTAAAGCAGTAATGCGTAAGCATTACTGAGTTTCGGTTTGAAGGGCGCCGTAGCTAGTAAAATTACTGGGCAAATGAGACTTAACATCTTTTTCTCAAGGTGACGAGCGCAGTTGTAGCACTACAGAATTTTTTAATTTTTGGGTATTTCAAGAATTCTCAGCGGCACTGCATTGCACATTAGGCAGAGCGCATGAATTACCATCAGCTGAACATCCTGCTCGTCTCGTCCCTTATTGTCATAAAAATAAAAGAGTTGGGTGTAGGTACCTCGAGAAGTTCTTAAGTCGTTCGGATTGCAATAATAGAATAAAAATTACACCAAGCAGTCTCATGAAGGAAGTAAAGCGATCGCAAATAGCTTAACTTTGATCTAATCTTTATATGAAACCCTGTATTGCCTCCTAATGCAGAGAAATTGGAGTTTATTCATCACAATTTGCATTTAGTCTAGTATAGTAGTCTAGTACTTATTGATTTTCTTAATTGTGTAGTAAAAATTATGATTTTAAATGGTATTTGGGTTAAATAATATACTAAGTATCAGCTTGAACTATTTGTCCGCGTGCAACGCAGAGCTGCTCGAAGTGTTGGGGATCCAGTGCTCCGTGAACAGCTAATTGCACTAGGCACTTGGCGTCGTCGTTGTGTGTCTTCTACCGCAGTTACCACGGGGAGTATATATAATTATACAATCATATAGTGGCATGTTTCCACGATGGACGATAAGACATAGGTTCCTTCGAAAATGCGAGTATATTTTTCTTTGAGGCTGACAATGTTCCTGGTTACTGGCACCTAACCTGGCACTTAACACCAGGTGACTCGTATGCTCGCTTGTCCTTATCTGTATAAGCCTTTTTTCGTCTGGGGCAGTTTTGCTGTCTGCCACATATTCCTACCAAAAAACAGCAGTGCATGGGTGTTCCTGTCGTCTCATCGGCGAGAGTGGGGGCTTGCGTTCGTGGCGGAGCGGCGCTCGCACCGAGGCCGACGGCGGAACCAGTCGCCTTAAAAACTTGACCCGCGCGCACATGCATTAACGCTAGCATTATATTAACTTACATGTTATATATATTAATTACGTAATACAGTCCTTTTATGAAACAAGGTATTTTAATTCAAGACCACCAGAAGCCACAACTGGAGCTTGATATTCAACAATGGGTTCTGCTAGGTTTCGCTTTGAAGGGCTAATGTGTAATTATAGGAATGGGAAATATTCCATCTAAAGAGTCAGGGTGACGAGCGTACAATATGTTATTTATTTTAGTTATATGAAGTTAATGCCCCTGAACATCTTCACCGTTCTTCTTATTATGGAAGCGGAGAACATACGAGGGTTACGTGATATTTAGTTATCATAACACCAGAGGAATTACAGGAGTATTAGATTGGTGGGCGCACTAGAAGGATTTAATGACAGCAAGTGCAAAACCGTACTCTGGAGACACGTAAAGTGTGGCATGTGGTGCAAAGGAATCCTGCCGCAGTTATCAAGTTAAATAGCTGGCGGCACCAGCGCAACGGTGGCGCAACCAGTCGCCGCTTCCAACAATAGATACAGCTCTATAGAGAGTTACTAGACTGGTGTTCGTTTGGTTGCCCAACAAATTTGGTGGCGCAATTATTTCCGACGCGTCATGACTCTGGTGTTTGTATGGTGTCTAGTTTGGTAGCTTACAAATACCATGGTATCGCGAATGGTAGAACCACCGATAGTGAAATATAACCCCTAGGCATACTGATAATTGCAGTCGAAGAAACCATAAAATAACGTCTCCTGAAGTAGCTGGAAGTCCCTACTACACGAATAGTTATTTAGTTCTGTAACTTATTTCCCAAGCCTAAAATCATGGAGTAGTTAAGGTGAAGGGTAAGCGGAAAACACGCAAAGAAGGTGTTTTTAGACAAGTTTTGTCGTGAAAATATAGCACTTGGAGCTATGAATACTACTTTATCCTGATACACATACCCTTAAGTCTTATTTGTAGGTTGCTAGTGCTTGCTGTTACAGTTGTAGTTAACACTCCAGGGCTATTCTAAGCTACCACTTTTCTTTGCAGTTAAACAAGTTTTTTCTCGGCATGACGCATTTGTTTAGTACTACAACTCTCTGAAAGGTTATTCTTATAGCTTATACTTTTTTGTGTAGGTACAGTTATTCAGATTAGTAATCAATAATGAGGATTGTAAGCATATAAATTGTTTGCACCTGTTAAAATGTTACGTTTTCCAAGGAAGACGTTCCAAAAATATTGGCAGTCGTGAATTCATATTGCTCAAAGTCGCTGGCATTTAGTGTTGCCTTTTACGATTTTTTTTTGTCGGCACTTTCTTTCTCCTATTTCTTTCGTCCTTTGAACATTATAGTTTGGATTCCTTATAAATTCAAAAGATACTCATCCTGCAAAACAATAGTCCATCAATATACAATACAAAGTTGTTACGCTCATTGTTACTATTCATATTTTCTAGATCGGTATCGATGCTTGGTGTTGTAATTGAGACCTTATTGTGTCGTCATAAGTTTAATATTGTATGTACCAGCGGTTTAATTTTGCATTTTAATTGAGCATTATCACAGAATTATACTACATGTCGACCTTGAGATTCTCACGACTTTAATAAGCATGAAAGAGCTTTGTATTGTGTTCAATAATATTTATAATAAAACAGTTGAGGTTCATCTTAACATAACAGCACGAAACAGTAATGCCTTTTAGATAAGATAGATATGTATATATATATATAAGATTTTAACCTAAATCTATTTTAAGAACATACATTTTTCTTCGGACGTAAAGAAGTTAAGCGGGCTGCATAGGATTGTTACTATCGTGCTTAGAACGTGTACCCCTGAGTTGAAGTCGTTGCTATTACGTTTATTCCAGCACTCATATTATAAAGGCTTAGTACCTGACTCATGGAAGTCAGCCCTTGACCATCCGATCCAAATAAAAGGAGATATTGCCTCTATTGTTCTCCTTTAGGTATTATCTTGTTAACCGCCAGATCTTGGTATACCTAGAGGGTCACTAGTTGATCTTCGACCCACAGTGCGGCTTTCGCCATGGTCGGTTGGCGGGTGATCTTCTGGTGTACTTAGCATAGACGGGCAACGGCTATCGAAGGCAAGAGAGAAGACCTGGCAGTTGACCTGGATATAGTGAAGGCCTTTAATCATGTTTTGCATAAGGCACTTCTCTCAAAACTTTCATCTTTTTTCTTTATGCTGCAGAGACCTGCACCCTACGGGGAAGTCAAACGAAGAATATAGATTCTCACGATATGTGATATGCGTTGATGTGGTATTGGAGAAGAATGCCTGAATATCGTGGATAGAGTTCCATACCAAACTTGTCGTCCACGGTAGTCAATCTCAAACTTAAATATTTTAAGCAAATAGGATTTAAATGACTTATTAAATGAAAAAACGTACCACAAATTCTGAAGAGGTACACGTCTCAGACATGAGAAGAACTGACTCAAACAACTCAGTGGGTTTATTCTTTTGTAATGAAATAATAATAATACCATCTTCATAGTCGCTACTCATATTTAAACGAGAAATAATTTATGTATCTTCAAATTCTGTCTTCGTGTTCTGAGGACAAACGAGCGACCTGGTGTTAGGTGATCATCGCCGCCCACATTCTCTTGCAACACCAAGGCTTTCAAGGAAGGTGTACGCGCTTTTTTTGAAGGTACCTATGTCGAATCGTCCCGGAAACTCATTCCACAGTTTTGCAGTACGTGGAAGAAAGCACCTCGAAAACCGCACTGTGGAGGAACGAATAGGTAGGTTATAAATGTTTATAAGGAAGCATTCTTGAATTTTCATAAAACCCAACACGCTCCTTCTCACGGGTAGGGGAAGATCTTACAAGGACCTCTTATCCGCAAATAAGAACTCATTGTTATAAGGTTAAGGTGTTAAAGTTGGCCGTAAAGCTAAAGAATAACATTTTATGTAAATTCGAAATTTGACGCGAATAAGAAAACTATAGAGAATAGAATAGAAACGATGAGTAGTAAAAACGGTCGGTTTTCAGTCTAAAATATTATTTATAATTTTCTATTGTATTATATTTTAGAATCAGTCAAATAAATAACTTTCAAGACAACGTAATCGTTTGACTTTGATCATTTGTACGTCTAGATATACTTCGAAAAATATTGTGTTTAGAACTAACCTCTATTTAGAGCATAGTTTCTCAACCTCATTTTGCTCACCACCCACTTTGAGAATATGTTTTTTTCTAGAGACCCCATCTTAATTTTACTTACCATCTGTCTCGAATTTAAAACAGCTATTGCCACCACTATATTTAAACGTAAGATATTATATTATAGTCGTAAGAATATGACCCCATCCTATTTCTGAGTTTGAAATGAAGAATAAAAGAAGAATGTTTCAATGGGAGCAATTACAACGCATGCTTAGATACATTGAGGAATATTTTTTTTGACATTCAAAGGACATGAATTTATGACTTTTTAGACTATATTTTTAAATCTACCCACGCGCCATCTTAATGCCCCCTCATTTTCTCTGGGTCTTCTACTGGAAACCGAAGCGCTGTCAGCTATTTCGGTGAACGGATCAGCCTAGCTATCCAACACGGAAATATCCAACACGGAAATAGCGCAAATAAGAACTCATTGTTATAAGGTTAAGGTGTTAAAGTTGGCCGTAAAGCTAAAGAATAACATTTTATGTAAATTCGAAATTTGACGCGAATAAGAAAACTATAGAGAATAGAATAGAAACGATGAGTAGTAAAAACGGTCGGTTTTCAGTCTAAAATATTATTTATAATTTTCTATTGTATTATATTTTAGAATCAGTCAAATAAATAACTTTCAAGACAACGTAATCGTTTGACTTTGATCATTTGTACGTCTAGATATACTTCGAAAAATATTGTGTTTAGAACTAACCTCTATTTAGAGCATAGTTTCTCAACCTCATTTTGCTCACCACCCACTTTGAGAATATGTTTTTTTCTAGAGACCCCATCTTAATTTTACTTACCATCTGTCTCGAATTTAAAACAGCTATTGCCACCACTATATTTAAACGTAAGATATTATATTATAGTCGTAAGAATATGACCCCATCCTATTTCTGAGTTTGAAATGAAGAATAAAAGAAGAATGTTTCAATGGGAGCAATTACAACGCATGCTTAGATACATTGAGGAATATTTTTTTTGACATTCAAAGGACATGAATTTATGACTTTTTAGACTATATTTTTAAATCTACCCACGCGCCATCTTAATGCCCCCTCATTTTCTCTGGGTCTTCTACTGGAAACCGAAGCGCTGTCAGCTATTTCGGTGAACGGATCAGCCTAGCTATCCAACACGGAAATATCCAACACGGAAATAGCCTAGGCCGACCGTTTATCTGAGTCCTCGCCTGCGGGGTACAGGGGCGCGGGGGTATGACGACAAAGGGGACTGAGACCGGTGCGGGCGGTGGGCGAATTTTTGTAATCGCTCAATTCACTAAGCGCCCCCGCCGCCCGCACCTGTCTCAGTCCCCTTTGTCGTAATACCCCCGCGCCCCTCTACTGTCGGCCTATATTATTCTAGGTACGCTTCCACGTAATGATAGTTTTAATTTTATATAGTCATAGTATGGTAAATATAGTTATAAGAATTGTTTAGTTCATCTTAACAGTAATGTTTATTAGATCAGTAATTATATATGGAAGTATGAATAAAATTGTGAAATTAACACAAGTATAAACAAAGTTTTTGTTTCACGATGAACTATAAACAATAATTCATACTTCATCCGTATTATGGAAATATTCAGTATTTATAAGTGACCGTGTACTCACAACATAGACACGTGACTCGAGTTTTTGTATCAAGTGCCTGGCCGTGCCATCTCAATCATCACCTGTTATGTGTAACCGACACTCTTGCGTCATAAATAATAGTTGGTCTTATTGTTAAGTGGAATGTAATATATATTTTATGATTTATATGAACTGAACACGTTATTTACATTAATTTCTTTGTTGAACACACATTTACTAGCTTGACCTGTATATTTGTATGCAGCGTAAAGTCTATGCGTTATTTTCATCAACTAAATCAGAAGTGTAGTATTTATTAAATAGAATTGAATAGAAATTCACTTGTCACTTTTTTAATAGGTGATTTTCTGAGCCGATGAAATGTTTTAAAGATTCGTGTAAGAAACTGTGAAATGCTTAATAAAGAAGACTTCAATGTAGAAAATTTAAGTCTTTTGTTTGACTGCGCTGACCCAACATGTGTTGCCGCTCTTCTGAGATTTACTCGTACGACAACAAAAGCAAAGTTTACGAGAAAGAGAAAATAGACCAGACCTCGCAAGAAGCGTTTAGTTGAAAATGATGGAAATAAGATAAAAAGGGTTTTTTTTTAGAAAAAAAAATTTAATACCACCATTGTAAATAACTAACTGTAAAATTAAATAGAACAATTTGCTAAGCATCTTAGAATAAATTTCAAATTACACAATGACTAATATTCGAACAGAAATTGGGCAGAGTATCGTCCTAACCCGAAAATGGTTGTAGCGGAAGTGTGACCACGCTTTTTTTTTGCGCCCAAAGGGAAAGGGCTACGGTCCGGGATAACGACGGGAGCGAGGTGGTGAATGCTCATACATACCAACGCAGACTTAGGCTGCGTTGGTTATGTGAGACTCACGTAATTCCTGAGTGCCTACTCACGAATCACCACCTGAGGTTGGCTATGGGCAAGAGCCTTCTAAGCCTTCATCAAAGGCGACCATCTCTTGGGTAGAGAGAAGCTCAAGCGGCATTCCCTATGGAGTATCCGACGCTGGGTAGACATCGCCTTTTATAGACTTTTGCACCCTGTCCACCTGTCACTGTCAACAATACTGTTAATTTTAAGGCAAGCGTAGTCAACGTAAGCATATCATCATGAGATGTCATCTACTATCCAATTGACTGAGGCTGCTATTTACACAAACTATGTTTCACTATGATTGATGACTAATGAATGTCAATTTTTATTCTTATTGAATTTACCACTAACTTCGTTAAGTGATGCAACAAATTAAATAGTCGATGCCGTACACGAGGAAGTCAAAAAAGTGTATGTAAATTAATACAAAACAAAAGATAACGAACAAAAAATAAACAAAGAATATGCAAAATGTTGATAATATCGTTGACAATACTGTCAATACAATGCTTAGAATATTAGTGTTAATATTCTAAAATACAATGATAATTCTGTAGTTTTCCTAATGTCAAGCAGCCTTGTAAATAACGCGGGAAACGATAAACGTCTGAATAAACCAATCGTAAGCAAAATGTGTATTTGTAAACATTTTGAATATTCTTGGTTTATAATCAGGTATAACTTTATGCCAATTTCATTAGTAAGGCCCTTAAGTTTTAATAAATTAAAAAAGTGTGTGTATATCACGCAAGAAGTTATACTTTTTGGCGTAACAAAACAAATCCTTAAAAACGACGATTTTTACAATATTGTTCTTTCTGCAAACGTAGAACTAAATTATTGAATATTAACGAATACGGCTGTATTGGCTTGAACCCTTTGCCTGTCATGATAATGGACGAAGAAAACAAAAAAAAACAATCAATGTAATTTGTCAGAAATGTGTCAAATGTCAATAATTGTTAATTGGCAATGTTTAAAAGACATATTCTTATAACCAACTTCAACCTGTTTCTTTTGTGTTACAGTGATGCGCGCGCATCTTAAAATTTCACTCTCATCATTTTTTCATAAGAAGTATAACTTCAAAAATTATAAGATAATAATTAAAAAACAAATAGAGGTGGAATATTTACGTGCACTTGATCAAATAACTTTATTCCACTGTTGCTCACATAAAACGGGCTGATTTAGATTATGCTCAGTTATCAAACAGATGTCCAATTCTTGCGAGATGAGCAGAACGTTCAGCTGACGGTAATTGATACGCCCTTCCCATTACAATGCAGTGCCAGGATTCTTGAAAATTCTGAGTGGCACTAGAAATGCGCACGTCATCTTGAGACATAAGATGTTAAGCCTCATTTGCCCAGTAATTTCACTAGCTACGGCGCCCTTAAACATAGTAACGCTTACTGATTACTGCTTCGAGTCAGAAGGCCCCGTTGTGGTACCCATAATCTAGCCGGCATCTTGTGCCTGTGTGAAAGGAGCCCCCCACTGGTAAACCCTAAAATTGCTAAAAGATGAGTATTGTCTCATCATTTCTATGCTATGGATAACAGCTGATTCAACTATGAAGTTAACTGGAGCAATGAAAGTGATTGCTTCACATTACTTAAACTTGTTATATGTTAGGTTAAATACGGTACGAACATAAGTACTAACACATCTATTTACCTAAGTTCATGTTACTACTTTACATACTAATCCATAATCGAGTAATTAGTTGTAATTACGTAATATTAAATATCTCTTATAACCTTTAGCACGTTATTATGTACGTTAGTAAATAAACCTATTTTGTAACATATAAAACTCCTTAGAAATAGATTAACTCCTAGGTCGCTACTCTATTTCACTATTGTATTGCGTTAATTTTACATTGTGGATATAAATCGATCAGTTTCTATATAAAAAAAGGAGTAATAAAAATATTTTAACGAAAAAACAACCGCCTTCAAAAACACTATTCCAAAACAATAGATATAATATGTTTCAAAAAGTTTAAAAATAATTGCGTATTTTTATACAATCTAATTAATTAATCTAATTCTAGTTATGATTATTGTTATTTTTGGAATCGGTGTCCTTCCCCCGCGACCCGCTCTCGCCTCCTCACAACTCAAGCACATCTTACCTATGTATGTAGTTACAAACCTATCGTGGATGACACCGTCTCCAAAAATTACAATAATCGTAACTAGAATTAGATTAATTAATTAGATTGTATAAAAATACGGAATTATTTTTATACTTTTTAGTGCATATTATATCTATTGATTTGGTATGGTGTTTTTGAAGTCGAAAAATTTATCTTAATATGTGTAGATATACAAAAAATTTCAATGCAGCAATGAACGTATACGCTTTGCAATTCGATTACAGACAGTTCGATTCGATCGACAGATTACAAAAAGATTCGACAGAGTATCGTAATTTGCTCCTAAGAATTGAAGAGTTCCGTTTCTTTGTCATGGAATCGGTATTCAGAACCTAACCAAACTCTCACCAAACTATCTTTGAATTATATCCTTTCCAATAAAAAAAGAATCATCGAAATCGGTATTGAGCGCGATATTGAGTTATTTGTAAAATTATCATCCACTTTGCTATATGTATGTATAGCAAATTTAAGACATTTGTGGTTTTCTCATGGATGCCATTGTCAGCTCTGACTTAATTACATTGGGACCACACGGGAAGCATCAGCTTTCAAATAAAAAAAGAATTATCAAAATCGGTTCACCCAGTCGAAAGTTTTGTGGTAACAAACGTTAAGAAAAAAAAACATACCGGCGAATTGAGAACCTCCTCCTTTTTTTAAGTCGGTTAAAAATGGGTGGTCCCTTTTGACGTTCAGTAAGGGATACTAAGCTAGATGATAGTAAGCATACAAGACTTTATCAACAATATGTCACTCGAACAGTTGGCTCAGTTGGAAAGACCGCTCGCACAGAACGCGAGAGATGTCAAATTCAAATTCAAAAATTTTTATTCAAAATAGGATTTAAAATCACTTATTGAACGTCAAAATCTACCAACCATTCAAAAGAGACTGCCTCAGACCTGAGAAGAATGGGCGCAAGAAACTCAGCGGGCTTTTTTTTTAATATAAAATATGGATTACAATGTAATATCGTACAATAAACATTTATAATTAAAGAGCCTGAGGGTGTTCGCTTTATTCCCAGTCCGTGGTGTCATTAAGAAAATCGTTTATGCTATAATAACCTTTCCCACACAAACGTTTTTTAACAATTCTTTTAAATTTCATAACACATTTGTTTTGTACATTTTCGGGGATCATATTGTAGAAGCATATACATCGTCCAACAAAAGACTTACTAACTCGACCCAACCGAGTAGTAGGCATAACAAGTTTATATTTGTTCCTCGTGTTAACATTATGAATGTCACAGTTTCTAGAAAATTCCTCAATGTGCTTATGAACATACAAAACATTATCGAAAATGTATTGAGAAGCAACAGTCAAAATGTTTATTTCTTTAAATTTTTCTCTTAATGATTCTTTAGGACCTAGGTTATAAATCGCGCGAATAGCCCTCTTCTGCAGCACAAAGATAGTATTAATATCGGCCGCACTGCCCCATAACAATATACCATAGGACATAATACTATGAAAATATATGTCGGTTTCGAGTCCCGCAGTTTGTGTCAGTAAACTTTTTAAATCCTATTTTGAATAAGAATATAAAAATCTCAGTTTCTGATACTCGCTACGTAACAAGGTGCTCGGTGTTTAGTAGTTGTGACATAACAGGGACGTGACCAGACTGTCTTTGAACTATCTGATTTGTCTATAAACGAAAGTCGTGGTTGAGGCAATAAGAGATTTTTATATGTAACGAGCGTACGGGTCATCTGATGTATATGTCGTATGATCTACGCCACTTACGCCACAAGGACCGCTAACATATTCTGGTGGAGAGACTGGAGGATGGGCGGTCTTTGACACTTTTCACGCCACTATTTTGTGCGAGTTTGGTAATTAACCCGGATGAGCCTGGGCCGTCCGTGCTGAGGTCATAAGACTCAAGACAGCGTGAATCTCCAACTTCTAAAAGCTTAAGGCGAAGAGTAAGCAGAAAACACGCAAACATGCTGTTTTTAAACAAGTTTTGTGGTGAAAGTATAGCATTTCGAGCTATGAACACTACTTAATCCTGTTACACATATCCTTAAGTCTTATTTGTAGGTTGCTAATGCTTGCTGTTGGTTATAGTTAACACTGCCGAGCCTTTTTGAACTACCACATTTCTTTGAAGTTAAACAAGTTTTTTGGCATGGCGTGACGCATTATTTTTAGTACTTCTCTTAGAAAAGTTATTCTTATAGCTTGTAAATTTTTATGTAGGTTTATTTATTCAGATTAGTAGTGAATAACGAGGATTGTAAGCATATAAACTGTTTTCCACGCAATAATTTTGAAAATATTGGCTTTGTTACATAGATGGCGGGCCGGCAGCCGTGAAGTCATATCGCTCAAGGTCGCTGGCATTTAGTGTTGCCTTAAAGGCCGGAACGCATTAGCGCGGCGCTGCGCGGCGCTGTACTGCGCGGAACTAAGCGTCAAAATATTATTTCAACCATTTTGTATGGAGCATGTCGCACCAGAGCGTCGCTGCACTTTGCGTTGCTGCGCGTCGCGGCAGAGTTGCCTTCGAGAGAATATTTTGACGCGCAGTGCAGCGACGCTCAGTGCGACACAGTAAGCAGCGCGTCGCTTCAATATACATACTGTTAATTGGTAAGTTTGTAGGATTTTGTTCTATAATTTAATTTATTTTAATAACTAAATAAAAATAATTTAATTATTGATTTTATTGTTAAATTTAATAAATTAATAATTTGATTTATATTGGATGCATACCCTTACAAACTAATTTATTTTGTATATTAAGGCCGTTGTAAAGTACTCTATTGATTGAAAATCGTGGCCGTTGTGTTTTTTGTATGTTCTTTTTCAAAATCTCTAATTTTTCCGAAACATTATGGTAGATTCGGTAATTTAAAAGAAATATTTATAGCGGCTATTCAAAAGCGCTTAGCTTAAGCTTAATCTAATAAAGTTTATTTGATTTTGATATCTCATTTTTTTTCTCTTTCATTAATAGGTTCTTCTTCTGCACACAACAAAGAAATAATGACCAAATCCTCGTCACTAGCGCTCATCTTGTAATGTTGCTCGCACGCGGACAGCTATAGAGATGATGCGAGCTGCCGCTTACTGCAGTTGTATTGCGATACGTACCGTCAAGCGACGTGAAGCGACGCGCAGCGCGGCGCCGCTGTAATGCGTTCCGGCCTTTAGTCACCTCATATTAGCCCCGGAGAAGCACAGTGCAAAGTATGTTAATACATAAAATTATCAAAAATTTATGGAGAGGCAACAGTTTATTGCTTTACATCTTTCTCTTAATGACTCTTTAGGGCCTAGGTTATATTAAATATTAATTAATAAAAAAAAATCAATAATTAAGTTTGTTGAGGTATAAAAAAGAAGATGACGACCGATTTTCAGACCTACCAAATTTAACGTACCTACATAAAATTTATCGTTCTACAATTATCATTATATTGCCATCTTGTACCTCGATTGAGTATCTGTGGATGGAATAGAATAATATTGAAATCGCAATACAAAAATAAGTGTTGATCGTAGACGGGTGAAAATAGAAAGTTGTATGTATTTTTGAAGTTGTATGCTGAATCATTATAGAATAAAAATAAAAATGGCCGATTCTCAGACCTATCCGATACACACACAAATTTTCAAACAAATTTGCTTAGACGTTTCGGAGGAGTTTAGTATCAAACACCGGGACACGAGAATTTTATATTTAAGATGTTAATTTATGCGGTGTTAAGTGAAATTGTGACGATTTACGAAGTAAGTGACATTATTATTCAATGTGAAGTTTATCTACATAACTTATTCGGTGATATAACACTTGTCAAACACAACACAACGAAGGTGACGCGGGCGCTAATTGTCACCTTCGATCCGTATTTGTAGATTGTTAAGGTCGACAATCACCTGCAACGAACCGCGACGTGAGATGTTTTAGTCGCAGGAAAGGTTGATAATCTGGCGATTACTAATATGCCTGGGATTAATTATGGCAAGCATGTAACTACGCACTTAATTACCTAATAATAATCATGAATATATGTTTAGAGGAATAAATTGCTTTAAAAATTGTTAAGTTTAGTACTGAATTATACAAATGACTCATGCCATCATGTCAGTCTCGGTCCAGATTTTGGGGAGACAACACGTCCTGAGGATGCCTCGTGTAGAGGCGAAACTCGTGTCGAATTGTTTAAAAACAAATATTGGCGGATTAACACTAAAGATAACTTAAATCATTTGTATAATTATAGATTTCCGCAAAGTAACGCCTACTTCAATATTTTTTGATGTGAAACATCTATAGCCGCACGTAAAACCGATTTCTGGCGTGGCGACGCATGCCGTGGCGACGCGTCGCCTTGTCACATTAATACCGTCCTTAGAGGCAATATCGAATATAACTTAATAGTCGAAGTCACTGATTAAACGAATTCAGTAGTCACGATTTGAAATAAATTCGTAAATTTTTGTATTTAATGAAAATAAATGTTTATTCAATAAATAGTCATCGTTATCTGGAAAAAAATCGTAATATTTTATTTTATCATTATGACATATTTAGTTATAGCAAACCAAGAAGCTGTAAATGTTTCTTTAAAAAAAATTAACAAAGCCTGTTTGCAACTAATGCCACCTCCGAGGAAAATATCAACAAATTACAATAAACCTTCGAACGAAATTTTTCTGAATTTCCGGGAGCTATATGAAATACCCAATATACTAACCTACCGCGACATTTCCACTCGTTTTAGTTGTTCAAGCGCCGTAACGATTATCGATTTCACTTAATTTCTTACGACATAAAGTACAACTGTTTTACTTCTTATATAATTGACTTCAAAACGCCTATTTGTATAATATGACTAGTTGACCCGACAGACGTTGTTCTGTACATAATAAATACAAATACTGTTTTTTATGAATTTGTCGATAATATTTCATAACATCAAGAATTATTTCGTAAAATATGCTCCCTGTTGTTGTAATGAAATTGTTTTACAGCAAAACTGTCAAACCGTGCGTCAATAAATTCTCTCATAGAAAATATGTCCATACAAAACAAATATCGGCGGGGGATACATCAAAGGAAAAACAAAATTGTTGTTTTTATTTAATTCCGAACACTTTCATATTTATTCACCTTTGAAACCTTCCCTGGACTTCCACAAATAATTCAAGACCAAAATTAGCCAAATCGGTTCATCCGTTCTCGAGTTTTAGCGAGACTAACGAACAGCATTCCATTTTTATATATTATAAAGATTATACTTTTCATTTAAATTTAGATCGAAACATATCTTATGTTTGTCACGGACTAGTAAAAAAAGAAGGACTGCGCGCCGTGATATTAGCAAGTGAAGCACCTTTATGCTAGTGTGTGTGCGGTTACGGGGTATAGCATACACACAATTATTTCTCCCTTTAATAATCATATATCCACGAATACTTTTATAGTATGTTTCAACACGTTTTCACAACGCACGCCGGCAGTTTTAAAATATTTTATTGCGACGCAAACTGATCTGTCGCAGAATATAGCAAATCTCATAATGGCGGCCGATTGGCTTGTATTAGTGTAAGTGTATGCGTGGGGCTATATATTTACACAATTACCGGCTTGTTTTCGTGCCTCACTATTATGTAAGGTGTGAATCCTTCTTTATTTACTCGTCCTTGATGTTTGTATGTTGTATGAAACAAAACAATATAAATAACACATAATCAAGTTATCTAGAAACTGCGACATACCTAGACCTAGTCTTGCCATAAATACAGAAAAAAAATATATTGCAAATAATTATTACTTTTACAGTATGTTAGTTTAATACATAAATATAAAACAATTTAAAATATGAAAAGCATATTCAAAATGGCCTCCATTGGCTGCAATACAGTCCTTTAAACGTCGAGGCCAGTTATCAATACAAACACGCACTCTTTCCATGGGAAAATTCTTCACTGCCAATCGTACGGATTGTTTTAGGGACTCCAAATTATCATGGTGTTTAGAGCCTCCATTTTAATATCGCAAAATAATGTACAATGTATTGGCGCCAAAATGAGAATTCTCAATGAACAATCTAAATATAAAGATGACAGATTCCAAATTCAAATGTAATATTTTGTTTGTTTTTAATTGTAACTGTATTTATGGCCAGACTAAGAATATAACGTTGACCAGGATCAAACATAAACTTGTTATACCTTCTACTCGGCTAAGTCGAGTTAGTAAGTCTTTTGTGGGGCGATGTTTAGGTATTTACAACTTGATCCCAGAAATGTACAAAGCAAATATGTTACAAAATTCAAAAGAATTGGTAAAAGATGTGTAAATGTAGCGACCGCCGTCAGTCTATTTGATTATAACGAAATTTTATAATAATAAGAAGCCCGCTGAGTTTCTTCCACCCGTTCTTCTCAGGTCTGAGGCATAAATTTCCGAATGAGTTTTGAGTAGTTTTTAAAGTTCAATAAGTGATTTCATATCCCATTTGGAATAAATTCTATCCTATTGAAATTAGTACAAATATTTGAATTTAAACTTAAATTTTTTGTGATCCAATTTTGCCGAGAAAATAAATTAGATCCTATGTATACAATTCTCGTGTCAGGGTGTTTGTTACCAAGCTCCTCCGAAAGGGCTAAATCGATTTGTATGAAATTGTGTGAGCATATCGGGTAGGTCTGAGAATCGGCCAAAATTTATTTTTCATATCCCTAAATGATAAGGGAATACCCGTAATATTTTTTTTAAACTTTTTTGACAAATATTTTTTTATTATGATTTAGCATAAAAAATACATGCAACTTCAATTTTTTAACCGTCTACGATCAACACCTATTTTGTATCGCAATTTTTATATTAATCCGTTCCGGACAACAGATCCGCAATAGGGTTGCAAGATGGCAATAGAATAGAATAATTGTAGTACGATAAATTTAACGATATATTTGGTAGGTCGTAGAATCGGTCGTCATCTATTTTTTATACCAAAGAAATTTTAATAATTGAAATTTTTTTTATTACCTTATTTGGTAATATAACTGTATGCTTATATAATATTCAAAGATACTCTGGAATGGGTAATCTAAGACATAATAGACAGGATATATTGCGTATCTAAATAGCCTTAAACATATTCTATGATATTAATTATCACGCATAATGCATTAGCTCATTAAGATTCCTGAGCGATGGTCGGTTTGAAGTTACGAAATAACTTACAATAGTATGTTATCGTTATGGAATCATCAAGGACAATCTGTATAACATAAGATGGTATTCTTTTAAAATGGAAATGAAATGAAATTTGAAATATATGGCCCAACCTGTATATTATAAAACTACCTTCCATCTATCTAGGGGATCGATAAAGTTCGCTTCCTCTTTGAATCCTCCAGTGCTTTTTTTTTCTCTTACAACACCAGAGGAAACACAAGAGACCTTAAAGGCCGGTAACTTTAAGGAAGGTGTACGCGCTTTTTTTGAAGGTGCCCATGTCGTATCGTCCCGGAAACACCGCACAAGGAAGCTCATTCCACAGCTTTATAGTACGTGGAAGAAATCTCCTTAAAAACCGCATTGTGGAGGACCGCCACACATCCAGATGGTGGGGATGATATCCTAACTTGTGGCGTGTCGTGCGAAGGTGGGATTCGGTGGCAGGAATCAGGTTAAACAGCTCTTCGGAACACTCCCCGTGATAAATAGTTTGAATATGTTGCTATGCTGCTATGAATATTTTATGATTTAGTTGATAGGGTGCTAGGATCATTTATTGGAATTATTTAAATAATTAAATAAATTATTTATTGCCATACAGAACATAACAAAAATAAAATGCATAATTAGGCGATGAAACAAAGGCAAAAGGAGAAGGCTCAGCTTCACCTGACATTCAATCACCTGGGGAGGCTCTTTTGCACAGGCAGCCGGCTAGATTATGGGTACCAATGGGAAACAAAGGAATTTATCAAACGGAAATCCACCTGTATCATCACAACTGTGCATTTTCCAAGAGACATTTTGTCCCATTCCGCCATTTTGTGGTATCAACAACCGGTTGCAATATTTTCCAACCGATATGTAGGACCTTCGAGATAAAAGTATACCGACAACTCATCTGGTATTGCAGATGTTCATAGGCGGTTGTATTTTCTGGTCCTATCTCGTGATTATATTATTATATATATATACTAGCTGACCCAGCAAACGTTGTATTGCCGATATTAAAATCGCGATACAAAAGTAACTGTTGATCGTAGATAGGTGAAAATTTAAAGTTGTATGTATTTTTTAATGCTGACTCATAATCAAACAAATTTAAAAAAATGTCAAAATAATAAAAAATAAAAATTCGGCGTGGGCCACCCTTAACATTTAGGGGAATGAAAAATAGATGTTTTCCGATTCCCAGATCTACCCAATATGCACTCAAAATTTCATGAGAATTGGTCAAGCCGTTTCGAAGGAGTTTAACTACAAGCACCGCGACATGAGAATTTTATATATTAGATATAAAAAATATATAAATGGGAAACTTCTTATTTCATCGTTCCGAGCTCAATACTAACAAAAAGTCCTCCTCTAAACTGCCTGTAACGATCTTTTAATTCTTTTCTCATAATTAGTGATGGTGATGATAAACACACAACTTTGTAACTTCCATCATAAATGTTAAAAAACAACTTGATCGGAGGATATGAACGCACGTACATTATATACACTCACACACATGCAAGGGTGATAACAACACTTTTTATTACATATTACATTCCATAAAAAGATAACTGACGTAGGTTAAGTAAGTAAGTAGTAGATAGTAAGTAATCGGGGAGCCATAACACATCTACTCCCACTTAACACCTTAGGGAGGAGGGGATGGCTGAACAACAGCGCTGCATGAAAACATAAATCCGTGATCCCATTTTTTTTTATGAAAATAAGGGACGCGACGAGGAGGACGTTCAGCTGATGGCTTTTGATGAGCAGCGCAGGCCAGCTAAAATTGTACAATATCATATTAAAAAGACTTGGTTTGTTATATGATTTAAAAGATGGGCTAGGATTTTCTTATCAGTTCTTCTCCCCATATCAAAGCCCCTTTACCACAGTAGACATAATATTTCTTCTGTGCCATTTCGAACTAATGTTCGAAAAGGCACAGGTGCTTCATGCCGTTTACCAAGTGTTGTTTCAATATGTTTTTTTTTATGATAATAAAGGACGATGGTTATTCATTTATTACATTATTCAGCTGATGGTTATGCACTGCATTGTAATGGCCCTACACATTACAATGCAGTGCCGCTCAGGATTCTTGAAAAACTCAAAAATTCTGACCGGCACTACAATTGCACTCGTCACATTGAGACATAAGATATTAAGTCTCATTAGCCCAGTAATTTCACTAGCTACGGCGACCTTCAGACCGAAACACAGTAATGTTTACACATTACTGCTTCAAGGCAGAAATAGGCGCCGTTGGTACCCATAATCTAGCCGGCTTCCTGTGCAAAAGAGCCTCCCACAGGTGATTGAATGTCAGGTGAAGCTGAGCCTTCTCCTTTTGCCTTTGTTTCATCGCCTAATTATGCATTTTATTTTTGTAATGTTCTGTATGGCAATAAATAATTTATTTAATTAATTAAATAATTCCAATAAATGATCCTAGCACCCTATCAACTAAATCATAAAATATTCATAGCAGCATAGCAACATATTCAAACTATTTATCACGGGGAGTGTTCCGAAGAGCTGTTTAACCTGATTCCTGCCACCGAATTCCACCTTCGCACGACACGCCACAAGTTAGGATATCATCCCCACCATCTGGATGTGTGGCGGTCCTCCACAATGCGGTTTTCAAGGAGATTTCTCCCACGTACTACAAAGCTGTGGAATGAGCTTCCTTGTGCGGTGTTTCCGGGACGATACGACATGGGCACCTTCAAAAAAAGCGCGTACACCTTCCTTAAAGTTACCGGCCTTTAAGGTCTCTTGTGTTTCCTCTGGTGTTGTAAGAGAAAAAAAAAGCACTGGAGGATTCAAAGAGGAAGCGAACTTTATCGATCCCCTAGATAGATGGAAGGTAGTTTTATAATATACAGGTTGGGCCATATATTTCAAATTTGTTGTTTATATTTTTTTGTTAAAAAGGCCAATGGATAAATCAAATCAAATCAAAATCAGTTTATTCACGTAGGTCACGGAAATGACACTTATGAATGTAAAAAAAAAAAATTTTTCGCATTGAATCTACCGCTACTTCATAAAGGGTTGAGCTAATGAGAAGAAATAGCAAGAAACTCATTGCCACTCTTTTATATCAAGATTTACATTTACATCGATTTACAAATCATTTCAACCACAATATAATATGTAAAATGATGCAACAAACACACTCAAACGTCAAATAGTCAATGTCTTACACGAGTAAGTCAAAACAGTAAATGTAAATTAATACAAAAGTTATTGAGTACAGTAGCTGCATCATCCACATACACCATAAATAAATAATATAGATACAATTCCGTGACATGGCTTCAATAGGATTGGACGTACACATGCTACGCAACTACATGACATGAGAGATTCTTTATTACTATGATATTCAAGACCAGAGGATTTATTAACAAAACTGTATACGCTTTATAAATTAAAAAAAAAAACTTTTATCAAGAGCAGGCGGCTATTTCATAGGCGATACGGGCGTTTTTTCGAAAACATAACAAAAGTTACATTTTTCGCTTGGAATAGTATTACCACCAGTCTGAAGGCCATTTAAAATATATTATTGAATATGTATACTTCTTGTGGCGCGTTAGGGAAAAATTATCAGAGTGAATTATACGATTCGCGCGCCCAACGTCACGCACATTCAACACCCTGACGTTAGCTGGTCAACTAGAACATTTGTACGAAAATCATACTTCAGCTAACAGCAGCTCTTGTAACGCGTATAAAACCATAATCAATAGACGAGAATTAAATACATTCCAATTTATAGACAAGTTTTAAAATAATAAAAATAATCTCTCTCTAGTTGCATTAAAATAATTTAATGATATTTAGTTACGCGTTATTTAATTTAATTAAGCGTTATAATAATATTTTCATTGATTGTATTTAATACCTTCTTTATAATCTATATATCTAATATTTATATATCAATATATCTAAGCGTACCGGACTACAGAACCCGTCACACTTCCTTGTTTCACGTCCCCCAAACTACAAATTTTGCCCAGAACAATATTTTAAAACGTATAACATACTTATATAATACTGATTACGCAGGTACTGACATTTTTGCGACGTCTAACCAACGCTTTTTACACGAAATCTCAATACAACACACGAAAATAAAATTGTATAACATAAACACGAAAACACTCAATCACTTACACACTCACTCACCTACACTATACACACACACACACACACACACACACACACCTCTTAAATAATATTATTATTAACGTATGTAATAATATTAGCATTAAATAACAGATGTATACCTATTAAAGTTTTGTAACTATTATTCTTAATCCTAAATTGGCATATTTATAAAATTATTTGTAAGTCTATTGTAATGGTATATAAAGCTGTTGGATTATTAGTAAATAAATAAAAAATAAAAAAAAAATAACAATATTGTTTTTAACCGACTTCAAAAAAAGGAGGAGGTTCTCAATTCGTTGGTATGTTTTGTTTTTTATGTTCGTTACCAATTTAGTAGTAGTGGTTAGACAATCTAATTAATTAATCTAATTCTAGTTAAGATTATTGTTTAAGAATACGCAATTATTTTAGTGTTTTTGAAGTCGGTTGTATTTTTGTTAAAAACAATTTTTTCTTTGAACTTAATATAGCACGGGGAATAATATTTTTTTAAGAATTTCTGTTTATTTGTTAGATTACGCTAAAGAAGAATAATTTCTTGGGTGCGCACACACACACACTTTTTTTGTATAATGTTAGTGACAAACGTTTTATTCACACGTCAGTCACCTTGATAATGAGGCTAAACCGATTTCATATATTATTGTCATGGATTCACTTAGCAGTCGTACAATTATGACCTTTTATGCATTGTTTTAAGGTCAAGGTGAAATCATTATATTCATAACTTCGCTTTTTAATGCGATACCTAAACAGTAACTGTATAAAGATGTTTTGACGGTATTATGGTGTTTACTAACTTACCAGTGGGAGGCTCTTTTGCACATGATGCCGGCTAGATTATGGGTACTACAACAGCGCCTATTTCTGCCGTGAAGCACTAATTAATGTATAAGCATTACTGTGTTTCTGTCTGAAAGGCGCCGTAGCTAGTGAAATTATTAGCTGGGCAAATGAGACTTAACATCTTATGTCTCAAGGTGACGAGCGCAATTGTAGTGCCGCTCAGAATTTTTGGGTTTTTCATGAATCCTGACGTATCAATTACCATCATTGCATAAAAGGCATTTATTTTCTCAAAATTGATTCCTTTAGAATTCTTTTTGATGTCATTTCTAATAACTACTAGATACTACTACCGCTTCGGAAACAAATGGCGCTCTAAGAGAGAAGAAGCGGCGCAAGAAACTCTCCCAGCATTCTTTTTTTGGGCTCTTTTCAATAAAAATATACAATATTGTACAGTCATTTCTATCGCTATAAAATAACCACAATCTAGTCCCAGGCTGTCCGATCATTTAGATATTCAGCAGTGGAGTAATAGGATTTACGACAGAGCCATTTTTTTATAAAACACAACGCCTGAAATATATAAATAACGCATAAATAACGCATAATATATATAAAAAAATCGGTCCAGCCGTTAGGAACAGTTCACTAACATACACATGAGCAGGAGAATTATATTACATGGGCGGAATTGAGAATCTAAACCAATCTGGTTTATATACCAATATAAAAATTCACTGAAACAAACAAAAAAGTCATCAAAATCAGCCGTTTAGGAGGTAGTTTAATTGTGAATCTAAACCATTTTCGAATCCACCTGAAGACACACACCAATCTCAAATTCACTGGAACACACAAAAAAATCATCAAAATCGGTCCAGCCGTTTAGGAGGTAGTTCAATTGTGAATCTAAACCATTCTCGAATCCACCTGAATACACACAGAAAGTTTCATTAGAATCGGTCCAGCCGTCTAGGAGGAGTTCAGTGACATACACACGCACACAAGAATTATATATATAAAGATTAGATTTAGTTAACCAATGATATCTTTACAGAGTCACCTATTGCGATAAAGTCTCGACTAAAATTTAAGTATTTAAATTATTTTATATAAAAATAAATCTTAGAATTACTATGAACAATTTGTACCTACTTTACAAGTTAATTAATGCTAATAGAACATACAAAAACTGCCATTTATTTGAAATCATTCTGTGAGCAATGAAACAAGTCATTCCTATATGAAAGTTTGTTTAAAACTCTCAATATAATTTTCTTAGATAATATATAGAGCTCGAAAAACCTAGCGGCGAACTTTTAGCCTCTATTTTCAACCACGCACGCACTCTAAAACAAAGCGACTAACGTATCGCTAGTGTACGACGTATCTGTCATGCACACTAAAGTAATAAACCTGGCCTATTGTCATGCCTTGGCTAACAGCAAGAGGCTCTGTTTATGCGTATAAATTATTCAAGATAATTTTATACCATTGACTAAAAATATTGATAAACATCCATTTAATTGACCACAGACTATATGCGATTAGTCGTATTTATCTTTGTTAAAATACTGGATTCTTGCCGAGACAGAACAAGATATCTCGAGATGAGTTTATTGACATTAACAATATCGCTTACAAAATATTTTTATTGCCAGGTTGATCGTGGTTGCTTCTACATCTTAAAATATCTACAAAAATGAATAATTAACAAAAGAATTCCTGTCCTCATATAGTGTAGTTATAAAAAGGCATAAAAGGCATTTATTTAATCAAAATTGATTCCTTTAGAATTCTTTTTCATGTCACTTCCAATAACTACCGTATCGGAAACAAATGGCGTTGTGAGAGAGAAAAAGCGGCGCAAGAAACTCTCCCAGCATTCTTTTTTTGCGCTCTTTTCAACAAAAATATCCAATATTGTACAGTAATTTCTATCGCTATAAAATAATCACAATCTAGTCCCAGGCTGTCTGATCATTTAGATATTCAGCAGTGGAGTAATAGGATTTACGACAGAGTCATTGTTTTATAAAACATTTAAATTTATTTATAGATAATGCCTGAACAGTGGCTGGAATATAATATAATGCTATAAATTTATATTTCTAAAACTGAAAAAAAAAAAATGTTTTTCAGTAGTATTTTCCCGTTGTTTTTAAAAACTTGGAGCTTTGATGATACATTTGTGTTATTTATCAAATTTAAAACGAAATCGTTGTTAAAATGTTATTCTTTTAGTTCACGGCCACATAATCACTGGACCTCGCTGGAACGTGAAGACCCCTCCCGTTCCCCTTTCACCCCCTCGCGCTCGCCCTGTTGTTTCAGTACGGTTTGCAGTTTCATTACCATTAGGAACATGCCGTGATATTTTCGTTTTGACTTTTCACACACTTACATACACTCACACATATTTACATACATATATCACCGCACTCGCTGGCGAGTGCAAAGTCTCTTCAAACCTAGAGTCCACTGGACTAACAGATATATTAGATCGTTAGTGATCTTCTCTCCATCCAGCCTAGTGAGCAGGCGATCCGAGGTTCGAGTCTCCTTCCGAAAACATTTACGGCCTCCAAGGCCCCCGCCCGGCTTCGCTGTAAAAGGCTTCAGGGCTATCAGCACAGAGGAGGTTTTTAATCGGTAGGGGGTGTTAACAACCGAGCCCGACATATGTGCCCCGTTTCAGGGTCTTCAATACGTAAATGCATTTTAATCCTCTCAAAAAAAAAAAGTTTTGACTTTTGCTATTAGTAGTTCTGTAGTCTGTGTTGTTCTGTGTCGCTATAATATATGTCGCTAAATACTACTGCTAGAAAAATTAATATATACTTTTTTTACCTAACCCAGATTTTCATTGATATTTCATCATTATAGTAATAATAATCAGCATCACATCACAACATCTTTACATCAATCTTTTTTTTTAGTACGTGGAAGAAAGCTCCTTGAAAACCGCACTGTGGAGGACCGCAACTCATCTAGATGGTGCGGATGATATCCTAATTTGTGGCGTGTCGTGCGAAGGTGGAATTCGGCGGCAGGAATCAAATTCAAATTCAAATTCAAATATTTTTATCCAAAATAGGATGTGAAATCACTTATTGAAAGTCAAAAAACTACCACCCATTCCAAAATGAATGCCTCAGGCCTGG
Source organism: Leptidea sinapis (assembly GCF_905404315.1). Taxonomy (NCBI): domain Eukaryota; kingdom Metazoa; phylum Arthropoda; class Insecta; order Lepidoptera; family Pieridae; genus Leptidea; species Leptidea sinapis. Next base: position 12,998,209 of record NC_066271.1, on the reverse strand, counting down.
GCTGCCTGGGCTGGAATGGGCGCAACAAACTCAGCGGTGTTTTATTTTCATCAGAAATATGTTTTACAATTAAAGTAACATTAACAAAGTAACATTGTACAATTAAACTTATTATTTAATAGCCTGAGGGCGGTCGCTCCATTCCCAATCTGTGGTATCATTAAGAAAGTCATTTATGTTATAGTAACCTTTACCACACAAACGTTTTTTAATCGTCAATCAACCAGGTGAAACAGCCCTTCGGAATATCATAAAAGCGGTAGAAGGTACACAATGAAGCGACGCCTCTACGCAACGCCAAGTGATGCAGCGGTTCACAGAGCACTGGGTCCCCGACAATTCGAGCTGCTCTGCGTTGCATGCGGTCAAATGGGTCGAGATGACACTGGGGTGCGCCAGACCAGAGATGAGAGCAATACTCCATATGGGGCCGCACCTGCGCTTTGTAGAGCGTTAGAATGTGGGCCGGATTGAAGTATTGCCGTGCTCTATTTAGGACGCCCAGTTTCTTTGCAGCCAATTTGGCTTTGCCCTCCAGATGCCCACGAAATTGGCATTCGCTCGAGATTTCGAGACCCAGTATTCCGATACTAGGCGAGGCTTTAAGGGAAGTGTTGTCGAAGAGCGGTGATAATTATTTTACATTTTATTCGTACATTACGTATATTTATTCCGACTCAGAGCTTACACTATCGATATATGGATACAAGAGGCTTATGGTAACTAAGGTATGAAATAAATATTTCTTCTTCGAAGCCAATATGGCTGTGCCCTCCATATCTCCAATCTAGAATACTGAAAAAATAAATCGTTGTTTATTTATTAATAATAATAATATGATGCTTGTTTTGCACACCGTAACAAAGCGACAATGTGACGTCATCGAACGGATTGTACTCATTATTAAGTTTTCTTAATGTAAGATCAGAATCTGTCCGTCTCTCTATCCATCAATACCAGTTTACTCAGGAACGAGTGAAATTCGAGTTTAAAATGTATTTTTCCAAAATTGTGTCCCTGAGAATGTTTTTTAATCTCAATCACTAGCCTTGCTTCAAAAACCAATGGCGCTCTGATAATGGAGGAACGGTGCAAAAACTCTAACAGAATTATTTTCTACGATTTTAAATAATTTTACAAGTATATTACATACTAATTTCTTAAGACAATCCCAAAGTGCCTCATCGTTTAGATAATCTGCAGCTGAGTACAGACTTAATGTTGAGTAATTTTTGAATAAAACTTTTAAAATTGTTTGGACACCAGCGGGTCTGAACTTTATTATTAAAAGTATAATATAGCGTGCAAAACAAAAACAACAAACGAAATCAAGTAAAAGAAGTATGTATTGAGAGGAGCATGAAGAGAATTTAAAATACTACAGAAAATACCACACAAAGTTATCCGTGAGAAGACAGACGTTACCTACTGATGCTCTTAGCCATGCCCAGAAATTAATATGACTGATGGTAGGTGGACTATCCGGACTACACTATAATAATAATAATAATCATATATTCAAGACTAATAATATATGGTACAGAATGTTTTGTGCCCTACCCTCTGCGGTAGGATACCCTGAGTTGCAGAGGCTAGGTCCTTCCGAAAGGTATTATTAAACATAATTAGCAAACTCACTAAAAAGAGGTATATGTGTGTGCGTGTGTGTGTATGTGGGCGTGTGTGTGCACAAGATTAAATAAGTGTTAGTAATTGATGCTTAAGTTTTAATTTTAAGAACGTTTTCTGTATCGTCGTATTTTCATACTACTAGCCATGATTTAAAAGATTTTGTTTTGAGTATTTATTTATTTTACTTACATTTTTATTAAATTTATTGAAATTGTTATAAGCGTATGACGAATTACATTCATATTGTGACTGAGCAAAGCCTGTTTTAGTGATTGGGGTACGAAATGTGGTTTTTCTGTTATAATCATTACTACGGCCAGGCCCAGCCGCCTACAGAAAAAGAGGTAGATCTCAAACAAGATGGGTACACGACATCACGCATAGAGCAGGTCAGGGGGTCTGTCACTGGGTGACAGTGGCAACCAACAGAAACATATATATTTTTTTTATGAAAATAAGGGACGAGACGAGTAGGACGTTCTGGTAAATGATACGCCCTGCCCATTACAATGCAGTACCGCTCAAAGTTAGTGAAAAATCCAAAAATTCTGAGCGACACTACAATTGCGCTCGTCACCTTGAGACATAAGATATTAAGTCTCATTTGCCCAATTTCACTAGCTACGGCGCCCTTACAGCACGAAACACAGTAATGCTTATATATTAAATACTGCTTCATGGCCGAAATAGGCGCCGTTGTGGTACCCATAATCTAGCCGGCATCCTGTGCAAAGGAGCCTTCCACTGGTAAATATCTGGAGGAGGCCTTCGCCTGAAGAGGGGTTCTTGCTCACTTAACATATTGCATTGAAATACAAAAAAAAATCGCGTACACCTTCCTTAAAGGCCGACAACGCTCCTGTGATTCCTCTGGTGTTGCAAGAGATTGTGGGCAGCGGTGATCAATTATCAACAGGTGACTATTCCATAAAAAAAAACTTAATACTTATACATAATAATTGAAATGTAAAAAACGTTAAATTAAGTTTTTTTTAATTTCATTTGTTTAGTTTAATTGTAATATAATATTATTTTGTATAATAACAGCTGTATTGTAACTTTGTATTGTAACTGGCAAGAAGTAAAAGACTTTTCATTTTATTTATAATATACTAGCTGACCCATATTCCGTAGATAATAAAAAAAATACTGTTTTATAGGAATTTGCCAATAATATTTCAAAACATCAAGAATTATTTCATAAAAAATGCCCCCCTTTTGTTATAATGAAATTGTTTCACAGCGGAACTGTCAAACCGTGCGTCACTAAATTCTCTCATAGAAAATATGTCCATACAAAACAAATATTGAAAATAAAAATAATTATGGGTCCCAAATCTAAATAAAAACTATCCTATCTCTCAAGTTGGACCAAACTGCACTCCATGAAGTAATCCCCATTAAAATCCGTTCATTTGTATAGGAGTCCATCGCGGACAAACAACGTGTCACGTAATTTATATATATTAAGATTTATTTTTATCACTGATTACACACTTCGCTCTCTACCTATGTCGCCATCGTCTCTAACATCAGGAGTCAATATGTGACCGAGGCATTTAATAAAATTATGGAAATATCTTTGATGAGTGCTGCTTCAGGTTTATTGGCGGTACAAAACAAATGTTAATCTCTGATCTCTAAATTATAATCTTTATATATATAATTCTTGTGTGCGTGTGTATGTCACTGAACTCCTCCTAGACGGCTCCGGTCCGACCGATTTTATTGAAACTTTCTGTGTGTCTTCAGGTGGATTCGAGAATGATTTAGATTCACAATTGAACTACCTCCTGAACGGCTGGACCGATTTTGATGAGATTTTTGTGTGTTCCAGTGAATTTGAGATTGATGTGTGTCTTTGGGTGGATTCAAGAATGGTTTACATTTACAATTGAACTACCTCCAAAACGGCTAGACCGATTTTGATGATATTTTTGTGTGTTCCAGTGTATTTGAGATTGGTTTAGATTCTTACCTTACCAGTGGGAGGCTCCTTTGCACCGGATGCCGGCTAGATTATGAGTACCACAACGGCGCCTATTTTTGCCGTGAAGCAGTAATGTGTAAGCATTACTGTGTTTCGGTCTGAAGGGCGCCGTAGCTAGTGAAATTACTGGGCAAATGAGACTTAACATCTTATGTCTCAAGGTGACGAGCGCAATTGTGGTGCCGCTCAGAATTTTTGAGTTTTTCAAGAACCCTGAGCGGCACTGCATTGTAATGGGCAGGGCGTATCAATTACTATCAGCTGAACGTCCTGCTCGTCTCGTCCCTTATTATCATTTAAAAAAAAATCTCAATTCCGTCCATATAGTGTATTTTAGTGGACTCCTCCTAACGGCTGGGTCGATTTTGCTAATTTTGGTCTTGAATTATTTGTGGAAGTCCAGAGAAGGTTTAAAAGGTGAATTATTATAATATGAAAATGCTCGGAATTAAATAAAAACAAAAAAATTTTGTTTTTCTTTTGAGGTGTCCCCTGTCGTTCAGAAATCAAAATGAAATAATAGTTTAAAATGAATAACTAATTACCATTTTTATATCTTTCTAACTCTCTCAGGAGGCAAAAAATAAACTGAATTTTAGCTAACTAACGATATTTTCTAATTACTTTATATGGCAATACAACGTTTGCTGGGTCAGCTTGTACGGAATAAATAAAATATAATTAATATGTCTTATGGCAACACCAACTGTGGTGTTGCGTTCCGCAAGGCGACCCCGACTATATTAAAACGAATAATAATCATCAACTGACAGTAATTACGACAGACATGCTAACGAACGATCCTTACATCACTACATATTGTAATTAAAGTCCTTCACCGCGTCTGTCTGTCTGTCTATTCGTGATAAACTCAAAAACTACTGCACCGATTTTCATTCTCGAGGAAGATTTGAGTATATGATTTGTTAAGTTTTTATATATATAATTATATATATGGACGTCTGGAAGCTTTCAACGAAAACGCTGCCTTTGAGATATTAAAACAAAATATTGAATGGAGGAATTGTGTATCTTATATAGATCTATAGAAAAGTCCGCGATGACATACTGTATCTATCACTTAAGGATAATCTATACTAATATTATAAAGCTGCAGTGTTTGTTTGTTTGTTTCTTTGAACGCGCTAATCTCTGGTACTACTGGTCCGATTTGAATGATTCTTATTTTCTATGTTTAGGCTATGTTTTTTTTTTCAAAATTAGGGATCCGTAATAAAATTGCTATTTTGTAACACAAGGTGTAAAATCGAAAACCTATTTTTGCGTGCGCTGCAAAAACTATTGACAATAGAACAAAATGATGTACAGGCTATAATATAGGCAATATTTTATTACTTATAAAACTATCGCGTGAATTATACTTTATATGGCAAAACAACGTTTGCCGGGTCAGCTAGTATACTATATACATTATAATTCTTTACAAAATTGGCATTTATAAAGCGGTAATGTAAAAGCTATTATATACATATTAGCTGACCCAGCAAAAGTTTTATTGACGATATTAAAATGAAGTTGTTTGTATTTTTTAATGCTGTCTCATAATCAAACAAATTAAAAAAAAATAAAAATATAAAAAAAAAAGTTCGTGTGGACCACCCTTAACATTTAGGGGGATAAAAAAAGATGTTGTCCGATTCTCGGACCTACCCATTATGCACTCAAAATTTCAAGAGAATCGGTCAAGCCGTTTCGGAGGAGTTCAAAGTTTAACACCATGACACGAGAATTTTATTATATTTTATTATTTAATTATAAAATAATTCAGATATACGTTTTTGTTTCGTTCTATTGACAGAACAGCGTCTGTCGGGTCAGCTTGAAAACAATAAATTCAATATATTTTATAGCTTCGATAATTTATACATATAGATAGACTGTGACAGCTGTGAACACGGCGAAAATAATTGCGTATTTATATAAAATCAGTCAGTCAGTTTATGAGGGATCCAACGACAACAAAATTTCCGAACGTTCAATTCTTCGTGTTAAATTTTCTTAATTTACCTCATACCAATCCCCAATAGTCCTCGAATTGGCTCATAGGTAATCCGCGGATTTTCCTCAATTAGCCGCTTAACAGTAGCCACATTATTTTCGTTGACGGCAGTTGAAGGCCACCCTTCACGAAATTCATCATCTAAAGAAACCCGACCTCTCTCAAATTCAAAAAACCATAGCCTCACGGTGCTCAAGCAAGGTGCTTCTCTCCCAAAAGCATTTTGAAGACGAGCGGCACAGTTTCGCGGAGAGAGAGAACTTTTAAAATCATAAAAAATCATCGCTCTAAAATATTTTCGACTTAATTCCATTTTCATTGCATACGTAGATCTTTGATGTTTGCAAAAAAAACAAATGACAAATGACTTCCCGCCAATTGTTTTTTTTTACAAAGGCGGTTGCAACGTTTCAAAAAATAGAACATTATTCAAAAAATCCAATTAGCTAGATGTGCAAACCTTTTAGTGTGCTCCATGTAAACCTGGTTGTCATGCGTTTCCTAACAGTTAGAGGCTCTATCTAGACATATAAACTCTCTAAGCTTTTTAAGTTTACCAGTGGGAGGCTCCTCTGCACAGTATGCCGGCTAGATTATGGGTACCACAACGGCGTCTATTTCTGCCGTGAAGCAGTAATGTCTAAGCATTACTGTGTTTCGGTCCGAAGGGCGCCGTAGCTAGTGAAATTACTGGGCAAATGAGACTTAACATCTTATGTCTCAAGGTGACGGGCGCAGTTGTAGTGCCGTTCAGAATTTTTGGGGTTTTTCAAGAATCCTGAGCGGCAGTGCATTGTAATGGGCAGGACGTATCAATTAGCATCAGCTGAACATCCTGATCGTCTCGTCTCTTATTTTCATGAAAAAAAAAAGTTTATTGATATATATATATACATAATTTAACCCCAAACTAGGCATTGCCTGTATATATTATTAGTCCTAGGCAACGATATATTAAATACAATAAGCATACTTAAACACCTACGGCCTTACAAATAAACTTGGTATAAAGTTATAACTAAGCATAAACAAAGAATATGCAAAATTCTTACAATATCGTTGACAACACTGTCAATACAATGATAATTCTGAAGTTTTACGAATGACAAGCAGCCTTGCAAATAAACGCGGGAAACGTTATACGTCCGAATAAACCAATCGTAAGCAAAATGTCTATTTGTAAACATTTTACATATTCTTGGTTTATGATTAGTTGTAACTTTATGCCAATTTTATTTGTAAGGCCGTTATAGTATAAAAACATTCATGTATCGTAAATAAAAATTCATATTCGTACCTTAGAATCCAAGGTAACTTACAACTAGGCTATGGGGTCACCATAAATGCATTATATATTTATCCACAGCTCTACATTTCCGAAAACATCGTGAAATCAGATAATTAAAATGTGTATTCAATAGCACTTAGTAAAAGCCTATTTGCTTAAAAATTATTTCCATTTGAGTTTCATATGGCACTACCAACGATGCGGGATTCGAACCCACGACCTCCGGCGTTCCGTGGCGTGGCCTGGGTTCGAATCCCGCATCGTTCATAAAATTTTGTTTTAAAATTTTATTTGTGTATTAATACTAGAAGTGAGGGTTATCACTTTAAAAACGTAACATATTGTTTAGATTAACAAGAGCGACATCTCAAGTCAATTTCCTAATATGCAAATATTGGGGTTGAGCAGGTTATCAACTGTAAAGTAGATCCTGTAGATGAAGCCATAACCTGAGAGTTGAACAAAGCAAACAGAATTTTATAACGAGGCTGTACTCGAACGGTAAGCTTAGTTGGTTAGAGCACCGGCACGGAACGCCGGAGGTCGTAGGTTCGAATCCCGCATCGTTCATAAAATTTTGTTATTCTAATTTTATTTGTGTACTTACCTATTATATAAGGGCTCATGTGACTTCAAATTGAATCTTTATAAATATCGCTAAAAAAAATCTCAAGCAAAATAACACTAAAAAATCTTAAATTTAAGGATAAATATTTAAAATATCAAATCCCACCGATAATCTTAGCCACTACCTGTTCTCCAATCAGTAAAATTAATTCTACCAACGGCCATCTTCCATAAAAATAAAGAAACTGCAACATTTAAGGAAAATCATTATATTATATTAATGAAGGTCAAAAAATATAACTCTATATTATAATAATCTCTATAATTGGATTATATTAATTCGAATATTACAATATTCGAAATAATATACAAACACTTATAATTAAACAGTCAAAAATACTATATAAATTAAAATGAATACTTCAAAGTTTTCATTATTCCGTGCCGTAAAATATACGCGAATTTAAATGAAACAACTAATAAAAAGGCTTGATTTTAAACATTTTCTTTGTGGCCTAGACCTCAACGTTTATTGAATAATTAAATAAATGATATACAGTACATATTATAATATAATATATTGTTTTTATTTAAGCCTCGAAGAGGAAAATCTGTTGATACTTCATACTTTAGTCGTTCGGCGTTGACGCTAGAGCGTGCACGCTTGCCACAGCGGAAACGTCGCGTGTGTTCGAAATTCGTAATTTCCAGTCTGTTCGTGTTTTATTTTTTATTTTATCTGTGTACAGTGCAAGGATTTAATTGCAGCGACTAAAGAGGTTTGATTGTTTTTTATTTTAACTCTGTCGGGTTTTTAATTAAATTCCCAGCGAGGTTGTGTTGAATAGAGTTTTCATTACTAAACCTTCATGCTACGGTTTGTTTTACAGATATTAATATATTTTGATGTTTGTATACACCGGTATTTCATTATGGTGATCAAAAGTAAAACTACTGTTTATTTGTTATGTTTCCATTTTACATGTTTTACTTTTTGTGAGGTTATTATAAATTATTATTGTATTTTATTTTCTCAAATAAAATTAATTTCTTTCTATTGTTATTAGATTGCTGAAGGTATATCGGTATTCTGATTCTTATAACAATTAATTCACACAGATTGGTGGAAACTATTTAATATCTTCTGGCGCGGATTTTTTTTTTCACTTTGAAAAATTGCCGCGTTATTATATGCGTATATTTTTTTTATATAATTTATATTGTATCTTATGTATTGAGGTCCCGTGTATTAATTTAACAAGTAAATACATCGTAAAATTATATTTTTATCGATGAAGAGGACAAGCAAGTGACGCGTAGTCAGCTGATTTTAAGTGATCATTTTCATTTTTCCGGGATCCGGCATTTCGGCATCTTCTTAAGACCTAGGTGTACCTACCTTATGGTCTACCAATGGTATGGTAAAACTTATTCATCATAATAACTATTCCTCATGAATGTAGTTATTATATTATATAAACAGGATTACTTACACTTTACCCTGATTTATTACTTGGATATAGGTACCCGTGTGATAAATCAAGGTAAAGTACGTTCAAACAAAGTAACAAAGTAGTGGCTAATAAGTATAAGTCATATACTTAAATCATTATAAACCAATCAAATAATATTTATTCTAAGTAGTCTAAATATACATTTTAAACAGTCACAAGAAATTCGACACTATGAAATTATTAAACCATTGCATAGTTTAAGGATTGGTCTCCACTGCGCTCCAACTAGATACCGTAGTAGTCGCAAAGTGTGGCAACTATTCCTACTCCCAAGTGGGCGTACTAGAGCCAGTCTCGAAAGTGCCACATGTTCTGTTAAATTTTGCTAATAATTGAAACTAAAAGAGTGCTTGCGCACACAAGTATCTAATAGTTACCGTAATAAAAAATATTTATACTTAGGTAGTGCGGTATGTGGTTGGAGCGCAGCGGAGACCTTAATCTAAGAACCATTGTTCAAATTTAAGAATTTAGGGATTATGCTGTGAAAATCAATTTTAAGCAGATGTAGATCAAATCTTTTCTTATTATCTACAGACATACATCCAATAGTTATTCATATCGGTTCAGTTCGGATCTCGGTACGTCAAGTCAGTCTGTTAACATGCTTTTACATTAGAAGGAAATGTGTTAAATGAATAAAATTGTACATCATTGTTTCCGCAAATGTAATATTTAGGTGTCCGCTGCAATATAAAAATATAATATGAATTTTACAAAGCAAAAGGTAACAAGGCGCGAGAAAAAATGTAAAACAATTATAGCTCGAGAGGCGGCGGTATGATTACAATATTAAAGTTTGCGACAATTTGCGATCTGCAAGACAATTATTTAAAGAAGTTAAAAAAGAATAAAATTGTAAGTATTATACACTTCTAGAATATACAATTATAGCTCGAGAGGCGGCGGTATGATTACAATATTAAAGTTTGCGACAATTTGCGATCTGCAAGACAATTATTTAAAGAAGTTAAAAAAGAATAAAATTGTAAGTATTATACACTTCTAGAAACGATATAATTAGTATTTTATGTAATATTTTATAACAATTCTAATAAATTTTATAAATGCGATTATTTTGTTTGTTACGTTTTCATGTCGTAACTTCTCAAGCGGTTATCACGAAATTGCACATAACTTATACAGGGTGTGTATCAGATGAAATGATACACACATTTTTTCAAAGATTAATTGCTTTTTTTTGTAACTTACACAAGAAAATTAAAACCTTTGAGTAAGTTTGATTCACCAGTATACATACATGAATTTCTTGCCACTTCTTCTCATTAAAGCTCAACTTTACCGCAGTGGTGGTAAAATCTTTTACATTCATATGTGTTCAGGAACTACGTCCAATTATAATAATAATAAATATTGACACATTTTTACACAAATTATCTTGCCCCAAACTAGGCATAGCTTGTACTATGGGTACAAGACAACGATATATTTAATACAATATACTTACTTAAACATACATAAATACAAATAAACATCCATGACTTGGAAACAAACATTCATATTCATCATATAAATTGTATGCATCTACCGGGATTCGAAACCGGGACCTCACCAACCACTGGGCTATAGGGGGTCGTCATATGTTATATCATATGTTTTGTCAGATGGTTTTTGTAATAGTTAAATGTTTGTTTAACTATGAAGTATTTATTTCAGTAGAATATACAAAACTAATGTTCTTAATATTAAGGGTAAATGTATACACTTCTACAATAAAGTCCCAGCCACTGTTCAGGCATTATCTATAAATAAATTTAAATGTTTTATAAAAACATGGCTCTGTCGTAAATCCTATTACTCCACTGCTGAATATCTAAATGATCGGACAGCCTGGGACTAAATTGTGATTATTTTATAGCGATAGAAAGGACTGTATAATATTGTATATTTTTATTGAAAAGGGCGCAAAAAAAGAATGCTGGAAGAGTTTCTTGCGCCGCTTCTTCTCTCTCAGAGCGCCATTTGTTTCCGAAGCGGTAGTTGTATCTAGTATATTAGAAATGACATCAAAAAGAATTCTAAAGGAATCAATTTTGAGAAAATAAATGCCTTTTATGCCTTTTATTGATAAATAATATAGCCTGTTAACACAGCCACAGGTTAGCCTACATTATGCTTCTTTTTTAATCTTAAATGTCAAACCGATCCACTAAATTACACTAAGTAACACTGACTTTCACTACAGAATAAGACGCTGGTACTAACTTGGCATCCTGTTGAAAGACGATCAATGTATTTAAATCTATATATATAAATGAATTGCTGTTCGTTAGTCTCGCTAAAACTCGAGAACGGCTTGTCCGGTTTGCCTAATTTTGGTCGTGACTCATTTGTAGAAGTCCAGAGAATGTTTGAAAGGAATAAATATGAAAATGCTCGGATTAAAATTAAAACAACAATTTTGTTTTACCTTTGATGTGTTCCTTGTACTTAACGCGACACTAAATGCCAGCGACCTTGAGCGATATGAGTTCACGGCTGCCGGCCCGCGATCTATGTAACAAAGCCAACATTTTCAAAATTCTTAAGTGGAAATCGTAATATTTTAACAGTTTATATGCCTACAATTCTCATAATTGATTACTAATCTGAATAAATGTACCTACACAAAAAAGTACAAGCTATATAAAAACCTTTTCTGAGAATAGTACTAAACAAATGCGTCATGCCGAAAAAAAAAAATTCTTTAACTGCATTGAAAAGTTGTAGTTGAAAATAGCCCTGGAGTGTTAACTTATAACCAACAGCAAACATTAGAAACCTACAAATAAGCCTTAAGGGTATGTGTTGTATGATAAAATAGTGTTCATAGCTCCAAATGGTGTAATTTCACTAACAAACTTGTCTAAAATGCATTGTTTGCGTGTTTTCTGCTTACCCTTCGCCTTAAATGTCAACCCGATCGACTAAATTACAATTATTGACAGTAAGACTGACATTCACTACAGAATAAGGCGCTGGTACTCACTTGGCATCCTGTTGAAAGACGATCAATGTATTTAAATCTATATATATATAAAATAATTGCTGTTCGTTAGTCTCTCTAAAATTTGAGAACGGCTGGGCTGATTTGGCAAATTTTGGCCATGACTCATTTGTGGAAGTCCAGAGAAGGCTTAAAAGGAATAAATATGAAAATGCTCGGATTAAAATTAAAACAACAATTTTGTTTTACCTTTGATGTGTCCCTTGTACTTAATAAAAATCTATTTCTTAGAACAAGTCGTCTAGTAAAAATGTGTAGTATATCTATTAGATATATAAATATTATATACTTTATCTTATTATGTCTGTATTTGTTAAGTCCTATATGATGTTGATTTATTGCCTTATCTCAAGTTACAAACAAATCTCCCACACTAATTGGTTACCTGGAAGATATCGCCTAATTGTGCTACCATAACTGTTATTTCGTACATACAAATTGCATATTTATTTTATAATATGTTAAGTCCAATAAATAATTTTTATTCGTTGTATCATTCAAAGAAGCCTGCCAAAGAACGGGAACATACAATACGATCTCGATGGTAGTCTTAAGTTACAGACAGATTGAAACGAAAGCCTAGAAATGCATTAAATGCGATTAAAATAACACACCTATGCAATGCACCTTGATCTACTGTCTATACAAAGTCGATATTAGTCGCATCATTATTAATGTCATACACGTGTTGTGCTCATTTGGATTGATATAAAAATTCTTTATAGACTTGCTTGCTGACATGGTTTTATTATTCATTATAGACCCGGGAACATCAATGTCGATAAGAACCAACCATTCAAATCAATTGCTTTGAATCGGTTTTTTTAGTAAATTTTAGTCTTATAATAGCAACATATTATTATTACTATACTCTTTATTAATAGGTTGTGGTTCATCTGCAGGATCTACTTTACAGTTGATAACCTGCTTAGCCCCAATAATTGCATATTAGGAAATTGACTGGAGATGTCGCTTTTTCGAGCTAACAAGATATGCCAAAATTTAAGACTCACGCGTATTCGAACGTTTGACTCAGTTGGATAGAGCCCTCGGATGGGACCACGGATTCGAGTCCCGCATTTTTCACAAATTTTGGTTAGAAATTTAATTTGTGTAATTAATCCTAGTAGTTCATTGACCATCTCAGTAAGTATGTTCTTTTGTCCTCAGTAATTAAAATTTTTCTTCTATTTTATACTGCTGAAGGTCTCTTTTTCAAAACTATGTAACAGGAAAATATGGCTCTATTACAAAGCGCTTCCTGGATAAACTGTTTTAATTCTTAGGCTGATCGATCAAACACTAATATGAAAATAGTAGAGTAGTCTTCTACAAAATGTTTTTTATTTTATGTCCATTTTCATAGAGTTTGCAATAATTCTTCGGCGGAAACGTCTTTCTGAACAACAAACGATCGAGGGATATAATTGATTATTTTGAACAAAAAATGTAGTTTTTTTTAGAAAAAATAGATTTATTTAAAATAGTTCTCCAATTTCATGGAAGATATTCTTAAAGTGATAGGTTAGCATTCACATAATGTTAATACTTGTTACTTGATTAATCAGATACTCACTCACACATACACACACAACACATACAGAGTTGAATTTTTGTTTTTGGACAGGCTATGTCTAGTGTAGGAACCAAATATTATGCGATAAAGTGTCTGTATATAGTAAATAAATAAATAAGTAAATATATTCTTAATAGAAGAAGCATAAGGATACCTCTAAGGCTTTTTTCTGGATTAATCAGAGATTATCAAATGAGTATGGCTGTCCATATTAACTATTGATAAACCTGTTGTTGGCAAACCTGTTTCAAATGATTAATAATAACTTGAATACCAGCTTAAGTGATTGTAATTTAATTAAAGCTCACTTCATTTATTATTAATTTAGTTCAAGTTCATGTTTGTAAACAGTAAATTATCGTATTTATTAACTAAGTTATTCTATATTTCATTTTTGTCGATCTCTCGATATAGGCCTAAAATGGGCTTAGTGAAAATTACCTAAATGCCTCAACATTATCCAAACGGGCAGATAGAGGCTTATCACCACCAAATTTTTGAAAAATTATTTTTTTCTTTCTTTTTGACCCATATAGAACGTTGTAATATTTTTAACCGACTTCAAAAAAAGAGACGGTTCTCAATTCGACTGTATTTTTTTTATGTTTGTTACCTGTTCAACTTTCGACTGGGTGAATAGTTGATGATTCTTTTTTTGTATGAAAGTTGGCGCTTCCCGTGTAGAATTGTAAAATAGTTAGAGAGAGAGAGGTCAAGATTAATAATATTGTATAAAAGTATGCAAATATTTTTATAATTTTTAGTATATTATATCAATTGGTTTGGAATAGTTTTTTTTAATCGTTTGTTTTTTTATTTTTTTTTTGTATAACACCACCATAAACATAAGTCAAACAAATAACACATTTGATGCATGTATATTGACGTACGTACATTAATATGAGAGTGATATTGAAAGAAGAGTGAATGCAGGAAACATGGTGAATGGAGCTTTTCACTCCTTTATGAACAGGCAGAAGGTCTCTAATAAGGCTCGTTTGGCTGTGCATGAGGGGGTGTTGGTTCCAACACTCATGTACGGAAGTGAAAGTTGGGTATGGCAGAAGAAACATGAAAGCAGAATAAATGCAGTTGAGATGAGAGCGTAGAGAAGTATGATAGGAGTTAAAATTAGTGACAGGATAAGAAATAGTGAGATAAGTAAACGTTGTGGTCTGAAAGAAGATGTTGTGACAAAAATTGAGAGAGGCATGCTGAGATGGTTGGAGATGGACATGTCGAGAGAATGAATGAAGAACGATTGACGAAGAAAGTGTATAAGGCCAGTGTGAATGAAAGTGTTAGAAGGGGAAGACCTAGGCGGACGTTTCAAGATCAAATCAGGGACGTCTTGGAAAAAGGCCAGGTCAAGAGAACCCTAAACCGAAGAGCATGTATGAAAGGAATAATAAAAGTGGACGAAGCGAAACAAGTATGTAAGGATCGTAGCAAGTGGAAAGAAGTGGTCTCTGCCTACCCCTACGGGAAAGAGGCGTGATTATATGTATGTATGTACATTAATAATGATACGAACAAGCAAAGTATAATGATATAAAATATTGTTTACACTCAAAGACAAATCAATTGTCCATTGAAGCATTGTGAAATGTTTATAATAATACTGTTACTTTTATATTGTCTTTAAGTATATTTATACTTGTGTTCTTCATTGACTAATTAGTCATTGTTCTCTGTGTAAATAAAACAGATCATTGTATTGCTGTGTTTAAGTGTTTCATAGTTATCTGTGTTTCAATAATCTTTAGTTCATTTTTTATCCAAAGAAGATGTAAATACTACGTAAGAAGTACGCACGGATTGTTTAAGTTATAATTAAAATTTATAGTTTAGTATGAAACGTGCAGTCGTTTGACATAACTTTGAAATAGGAGTTAGTGGCATTTCTGATGTGGGAGAAAAAACTGCCAGGCTAAAGTGGAAATGGGCTGGGCATATATGTCGGATGCACACAGACCGATGGGCACAGTTCGTCATGTATTCAGTGCCTCAGGACGGGCAAAGACGTCGAGGCAGACCCCGAAATCCATGGCGTGAAGATCTGGATGCCCATCGTAAAACCTGGCTGGATCTGGACATGTTAAGTGGAGGAAAGCAGGGGAGGATTTTGCCCAGCAGTGGGATCCGATAAGCTTATAAAAAAATGCTTCTATTTCGTCATAATTTTTCATATCCAATGTAGTATTTTTATTTCAACGGCGCCTATTTCTGCCGTGAAGCAGTAAAGTGTAAGAATTACTGTGTTTCGATCTGAAGGGTGCCGTAGCTAGTGAAATTACTGAGCAAATGAGACTTAAGATCTTATGTGTCAAGGTCAAGCGCAGTTGTAGTTCTGCTCAGAATTTTTGGTTATTTCAAAAAATCCTGAGCAGCACTGTATTGTAATGGGCAGGACGTATCAATTACCATTAGCTGAACGTCCTGCTCGTCTCGTCCCTTATTGTCATAAAAGAAGTATCTATTTTATCAGAAGCACACTCGTGATACTTTGAGATTAGTAATTCTTTGTCTGTAACTATAATAATGTTAATCCACTACTGTAGACTTAATCATATTTTTTATTTCAAATCAAGCTCCTCTTGTTTTTGCTCCAGAGACCTTGGACAGTCGTAGACAAAAACTTATAGAAACTAGAACCGCGTGACATTGAAATCGTCGAACAGTAAGCGATACAGTCGTTCACTATCATTTATTCATTTACTTTAGGTTTGTTTCTCTTTGTTTTTTTTTTTTTTTTTTGTCGAGGAGGAAATAAGCCGGGCGGGGGCCTTGGAGGCCGAAAATGTAGCTCACAGGCGCTGGGCGTCTCGGAAGGAGACTCGAACCTCGGACCGCCTGCTCACTAGGCTAAATGGAGAGAAGATAACTAACGACTTATATATCTGTCAGTCCAATTCAAAATCAAATATTTATATTCAAAATAGGATATAAAATCACTTATTGAAAGTCAAAAACTGTCACCCATTCAAAAAAAATGGCCGCAAACCTGAGAATATCGGGCGCAACAAACTCAGCGGGCTTTTTTTTCATAAAAATGGTTACATGGTTACATATTAATAACGTACAATTAAAGTGATTATATATTAGCCTGAGCATTTCCAATCTTTATTATCATTAAGAAATTCGTTTATATTATAGTAACCTTTACCACACAAACGGTTTTTAACAATACTTTTGAATATCGTAATACCTTAGTTTTTAACATTTTCTGGGATCTTGTTGTAAAAGCATATACATCGCCCCACAAGACTTACTTACTCGACTTAGCCGAGTAGTAAGCATTATAAGTTTATGTCTGTTCCTGGTATTAACATTATGGTTATGACAGTTTCTATCAAATTCACTTATGTGCCTATGTACATACATTATCAAGAATATATTGAGAAGCAACAGTCAAGATGTTATAATGGACTCTAGGTATGAAAAAACTTCGCACTCGCCGGTGAGTGCGGTAATATAATATGTATGTGTGTTTTGTAATTATGTGTAAATGTATGTGTCTGTGTAAGTATGTGACTAGTTGTGTGTCGTGTTGATTTCTATTTGTAGATGAGTTTGAGGTTTGTTTTGATATTACAGGAACAGCTTCGTTGACCGTTTTGTCTGCTTGTCGCAAAGGCCACAGACTTCCATTGGATAAACCTGGTGGTTTGTCACCTTGAGACATAATAGATGTTAAGTCTCATTTGCCCAGTAATTTCACTAGCTATGGCGTCATTCAGACCGAAATACAATAATACTTACACATCACTGCTTCACCGAAAAAAATGCGCCGTTGTGGTACCGGTGCAAAGAAGCCACTGGTAAAAATTTCGTTGATTTTTGTCTCTCGTGTATTATTAATACATTACGGTTTGTATGTATTTGTATACACAATGACATTCTATACATAATGTCATTGATAATACAATATGTTTATTAATTAATTAAATTATACTTAAACTTCAAATAAAAATTTAAAAGATTCCATCGAAATGCTACCATACTGATCTAGTAAGAAAGTCGGATGGAAATCATATACCTCAGAAAAGAATAACTTAAAAAAGAACAACACATTTGTGTTGACACCAAGTCTACGTCTCATGATGAAGGAATATTGAGGCATCAGGAAAAAAAGTGTGTGTGTGTGTGTGTGCACGCAAGAAGTAATACTTCTATGGTGTACTTAACAAAAATCCTTAAAACTATTTATTCCTCCTGTTATTGTAAGTTTGTGGAAAGAACAATATTGTAAAAATCTTACAAAGACGGCTTTGACAATTAATTATTAAATAACGAATACGGCTGTATGGGCTAGAACCCTTTGCCTGTCCTTGTAACGGACGAAGAAACCAAAAAAAAATAAGGAATGTCGCAAACGTCAGATTTTTTTTTTTGGAACCAACTTCACCTTGTTACTTTTATGCTACAGTGATGCGCGCGCATCTTAAGATTTAATTCTCATCATTTTTTCATAACGAGCCAAAAGAAGTATAACTTCAATAAAAAATGTAGGCGAATCCCCACGCCGAGCCACTTCGTAGACGAACCGCTAATAGAATAGGAAATTAGCCAACATTACGTATAGCTAAGGAAGCGTTACACTTTCACGAGCTCCTTGCATCAATTATAAATTATCTTTCATACTGTATAATTTCTACGTGGTCATTCAAGGCCTTCTTATCGATCGATACTAATATTATGCCAGTGGGACGCTCCTTTGCACAGGATGCCGGCTAGATTATGGGTACAACAACGGCGCCTATTTCTGCCGTGAAGCAGTAAAATGAAAAACATTACTGTGTTTCGGTCTGAAGGGCGCCGTAGCTAGTGAAATTACTGGGCAAATGAGACTTAACATCTTATGTCTCAAGGTGACGAGCGCTATTGTAGTGCCGCTCAGAATTTTGGGGCTTTTCATGAATCCTGAGCGGCACTGCATTGTAATGGGGCGTATCAATTACCATCAGCTGAACGTCCTGCTCGTCTCGTCCCGTATTATCATAAAAAAAAACTAATATTACCTGACCCGACAAGCGTTATTCTGTTCATTATTTAAAAAAAACATTGCGGGCGGAATATCGTAAAAATCCCTGAACATCTACTCGGCGAAAGGAGTATTCCTACCAAATTTCAAGTCTTTACCCCTTATGGTTAAGGAGATATTGATGAGTCATTACATAGGAGGAAATCTCATATAATGAATACTAGCTGACCCGACAAACGTTGTTCTGTACGTAATAAAAAAACTCTAGCGGGTGGAATTTCGTAAAATCCTAAGCTGACTTCTACTCGGCGAAAGGAATGTTTCTACCAAATTTTAAGTCTTTACGACTTATGGTTACAGAGATATTGTGATGAGTTAATATACATATAGTTGGAAATCTCTTCTATATATATACTAGCTACCCAGCAAACGTTGTAGTGCCAAACAAATTAATAAAAAAAAATTTGGGCTATAAAAAATAGATGTTGGCCGATTTTCATATATTCTTAATATATATGAATCTCGTGTCACAATGTTTGTCCTCAATGGACTCCTAAACTAATGAACGGATTTAAATGGGAATTACTTCATGGAGTGCAGTTTGCTCCAACTTGAGAGATAGGATAGTTTTTATTTCGATTTGGGACTCATAATTATTTTTATTTTCAATATTTGTTTTGTATGGACATATTTTCTTTGAGAGAATTTATTGACGCACGGTTTGACAGTTCTGCTGTGAAACAATTTCATTATAACAACAGGCCGGAGCATATTTTACGAAATAATTCTTGATGTTTTGAAATATTATTGACAAATTGATAAAAAATAATAATTTACTTATTATGTACAGAACAACGTCTGTCGGGTCAGCTAGTATATATATATACTAGATATATATCAACCGCAGCTTATATTCTCTTACAACACCAGTAGAATGACAAGAGCATTGCCGAGGTAAAGCGTGTAATAAACGTACGTTTGATATCAAAATCCGTCAACGTCAGATTTAAATAAAGAATATAATGTTTATAAGAAAACTAGGAAGCGTGTTTTAATAAGCTGCCACGCTTTTCTAAAAGAAAATATTTTTTTTTTTGTAGTCACACTATTCCAAATTTAGTTGGTTTTTATTATATAGGATTTTTTGAACTACTATTTATTTTTATTTTTTAGTTATAAAACAATAATAATTTCCTAGCGCCGGCGAATAATGGACTTTTTGATATGTGTATGTATTATTTACCTACACGCCTTGTTTGGCACAAAGACACAAACACTACTGATCGGACATAACCTGGTAAGAAACATTGGACACTTGAAAATGTGCTAACATTCAAATAAATCCGACGATTTGAAGGGGTCGAAAATCATGTACAATGATTCCGTTACATAATAGTACAAGATCCCA
This sequence comes from Leptidea sinapis, assembly GCF_905404315.1. Classification (NCBI taxonomy): domain Eukaryota; kingdom Metazoa; phylum Arthropoda; class Insecta; order Lepidoptera; family Pieridae; genus Leptidea; species Leptidea sinapis. The sequence continues at coordinate 12,978,223 of NC_066271.1, read as the reverse complement.
CTACTCGGTTCTGCAGGTACGTGTTTTTGTGATAAAACTAATTTAAACTAAGGCTAATGAAGGCGTATTATAGAAGTGCTCCCGAACTAAACACAATATTCACACACAAAAAAATGTTAACATAATGTTATAATAATATAATTAATCCTTACATTGTCTTCCAAAAAAGCTTACAATACCTAATGCCTTCTCCTAAATAAGTCACACACAATATGATCATTGAAAAGTGTTTGACGGTCCTAAGTATGTACTTGAAATGAGATTGTTCGACCTTTACTTTGACTCGAGAAAGGAAGCGCGTTTTTGACGATATTCGTGTCTATAATATTAGCTATATCTTCATATAAACCCGTGACTCGTGGTGAACATAATGAGATCAATTAATTAATTATAACAACTATTTTAATTGAACTGGATAGCTTAATCTCGACAGTAGATTATTTTTGTATACAAGAAACAATCTACTAAACAATTTAAGCCATCCTCATGAAACTTAAGTGTGAGTTACGAATATATAACAGAGAGTAACAACATTTTACATTACAATACTTATGATTACCACAGAGTATCTAAGTAAGTATAAGTGACTTTGACAGGCGTGAACAACCCGTAATAAGAAGCTCTCTTAGTCGTGTTATAGCATTTTGAAAATTAAGTAAAGATCTGTCTGCAATTTTTTCCATTAAATGAAACATGTGGGGTTCATACACTATTAATATGTGAAGCGCTTGAGTATTTCTTTGTGACAGTTTTTTTTCACATTTCCGCCAAATTGTTCGCGCTACCCCCATTAGTGAAAGAGTGCACATCGTTTAAACTTTCCTTTTTTTTAGCATCTAACCTTCACAATCCTATAGGTGCCCATGACGCTCGAGTAAAAAAATTTTGCCTCTTGGGCTACCATAATAGTGAGAATGGTTTTGTCAAAAGACTTATGAAGCAAAGTAATGCATACTCATATTATTAATAACACATTGTTTTGATCTTTTCTTTATGTAAACATAATTAATAATACCAGCATCTGAATTCCACCACCGGACTATTCACAATACGAAATTCCACCCTCTTCATGTGGCATCATTCACCTGGCTTTCTACAATGGCCCGTTTCACGTGGTAAAGTAGGAACTTCTTGCCTCGCACTGCCAATGGGAGGCAAGAACAATTTGCACAGGATACCAGCTAGATTTTGGGTACCACAACGGCGCCTTTTTCTGCCATAATGTGTAAGCATTGCTGTGTTTCGGTCTAAAGGGCACCGTAGTTAGTGAAATTACTGGGCAAATGATACTTAACATTCTATGTCTCAAGGTGACGAGTATAATTGTAGTGCCGCTTAGAACTGTTGGGTTTTTCAAGAATCCTAATAATCCTCAGCGGCACTGCATTGTAATGGGCAGGACGTATCAATTAACATCAGCTGAACGTCCTGCTCGTGTCGTCCCTTATTAGTTATTGTCATAAAAAAGCCACTTTGTGAAATTACTACCGGCTGCAGCATATGCCCAACTTAAAGGCGGACGGCGAATCTGTTGAGTCCTGGTGTTGCGGATGTCTCGGCCGTCGCTTCTTGTATATTATATTAAATTAATTGTTATTTGAGTACTACTGTTGAGTTTCTTGTCATTTTATCTCATAAGAACCTTAACGATGGAAGTTAAACATAATAGTAGAACCCTGCTTGGATAAATACATTTGATTTTAACCAATAAAATAAAATGTATTAGCCTTACGAATAAACATGGTATTAAATTATACCTTAGACTAAACGAAACATATTATACTTGACTCTATCGGTGACAACACTGTCAATACAATTTCTGAAGTTTTCCGATTATCAAGCAGCCTTGCAACTTTATAAGTCCTAATTAGCCAATCATATGCAAAATATCTATTTGTAAACATTTTGCATTTTCTTTGTTTATAACTTTATACCAAGTTGAGATTTAATGAGAAGAAGAAACTCATTGCCACTCTTTTAAACCAACATTTAGTATAACTTTAGGGTTCAGGAGCATCAATTTATTGCCCCAGTTTAAACAGAAACTGACTAAGTTTTGCACAAAACTTGAGCTCACTTTGTAAGACTATTTCGAAGTGTCAAAACAATAACTTTATTGATTAGTCACTTGTTGTTGTCGTCATTTTGTTTGCGAGCGCCTGAAGCATCCCCTCGCAACTTCTGCTTTCCGACCGAATTTTTAGGGGAGATTTAACAGTGACTGACATTAAGTGATATTAATTGCTTTTTACAACTTAAGATCGGGGGTGATTCTTGAATCAATATTTAGGCTTTCAGAGATTAAGGTTACTTAGACAGAAAAATCCATGTTTTATTGTTTAGTATGAAAATTTAATATACGTTCACAAAAATCGTCACCTTTTTGCTCTTAATAGTGATTTTCATTAGAAATAAGGGATTGCTTGTAACTAATTCTAGTAGGCTTCATAAGATACATAATAGCTTTAAGGGTAAGGGCTAAGGGCTAGTAAGGGTGGGCTTTAACTTCTATAATAAAGTCCCAGCCACTGTTCATGCATTATCTATAAATAAATTTAAATGTTTTACAAAAAATGGCTCTGTCGTAAATCCTATTACTCCACTGCTGAATATCTAAATGATCGGACAGCCTGGGACTAGATTGTGATTATTTTATAGCGATAGAAATGACTGTTGTCATTTTTAATATATTAGATACTTCTACCGCTTCGGATACAAATGGTGCTCTGAGATAGAAGAAGCGGCACAAGAAACACTCCCAGCATTGTTTTTTTGCACTCTTTTCAATAAAAATATACAATATTGCACAGTATTTACAACATAGCCTTTTTTTATAAAACAATTAAAATTATTTATAGATAATGCCTGAACAGTGGCTGGGACTTTATTATAAAAGTGTATACATTTACCCTTTAAGCTATTATGTATGTTGTATAAAGAGGGTCCAAAAACGCGTGTGGCGTGTTGCGCCGCAAAGACGTCACGAGCGTTTTTTGCCCCAGTAATACAACGTGTCGCATAAAATATTTTTTCTACAACTTGGTAATTTAATGTAATAAACAAACAAATACCACAAGTTTTCAAAGGTACACCCGTACAGCCAACTGGGGAAAATTTAAAATTACAATATATATCTAGCAGCATATTGGCCAATTATATTAACAAGTTTTTGAAGTTATACTTCTTTTGGCGCGATGGAGAAAAATTATGAGAGTGAATTTTTACGATGCGCGCGCACACCGACACCCGAATTCTACATCGTGAAGTTAGTTCTAGGTGGCATGAAAATCGATAACTATGTTCAAGTTGTATATCCTAGTATATTTATATTTAGAACAAGTGTTTCGTGACAGTACAGTTAAACAGTGTGAAAAAAAATATTTTGGTGTTTTTATTAAATCAATTTCATATACGACGGTGATAGTATTTACTAATAATTTATTAGTATATCTATATATATATTGAATATTAGTGATAAAACTGTTTTGAATAAACTGTTTTGAGTGCATTTATAGATTTGAGGTTAATTGTCGGTATGTATTTATTGTTTACATCGTTAATTAAAAATTATTAGGTACATTATTATCTAAAAAATATGTTTTTTTCGTTTTGTTTTATTTCTGGTATAATAACAAATTTTATGTATAAATAAAGAAAAAATCTATACTTGTTTAGATGAACCTTAAATGCTGAGTGTTTATACTATCTTTGAACTTAACTATTTGTTAAAATTTGATTTATTTTTCCATACGCCAAAGAAGTATAACTTCTAACGCGTGTACATAAGTACATACACTCTTTTTTTTTTAAATTGACATTAAGTCTGTGTTATAATGTGTGGCCTAATCATAGAGTACAGAATTTTTCAAAGACTTAATAAAGTATGTACTTATATAACTCATCGTGGCTGTATGAATAACAAATAAAAGAGGATTAGAAGAATGAGTACTTTACAGTTGATAACCTGCTCACTCGTGGTCACGATACGTTACTCGAATATAAAAGAGTGGCAATGAGTTTCTTGCTACTTCTTCTCATTAGCTCAACCCTTTACGAAGTAGCGGTAGATTCAATAAGAAAAATATTTTATTTTTTTTGACATTCATAAGGGTCATTTCCGTGATCTACTTGAATAAACTGATTTTGATTTGATTTGTTTGGCTCAGTGATAGAGTGCTCTCACGGAATGCGAGAGGTCGCGGATTTGAGAGCAGCACCGTTCATAAATTTTGTTTTTAAATTTAATTTGTACGAGTAGACTACTCACACTAATGAGGTTTTGTATGATTTTTTATTTAATCAATTAAGTTGAAACTTAAATATTTTCTTGCATCACTTGTATAGATATAATATTTGTGAAATGATTAAAAACCTGTTAATGTTGATTTAAGAGATGCAACAAGTTTCTTGCCACTTCTTGTCAAGCTAAAGCTAAATTTTTCCGAAGTGGTAGAAAATGGCAAATTGTGATATTAATAAGTGTATTATTTATATGTAGTCAAAGACAAAAAAACTTTATTCAAATTATCTTAAACTTAGCGCGTTCAATTAAAATAAGAGTAAAATTACTCAATCTACCAAAAAGTAGGCCTCGTGAGAAGAACAAACAAGAAATTCAAGGGTAACTATTTTAAATCAATAAGTATTTAAATACACCACAAATAAGCTCGTAAAATAATAATCAATATAGAAACGTATTCAAATATGAAAAAAGCGTTTTGTAATATCAAATATTTCATAAAATGTTATAAAAACTAAACTGCATAATACACAAATAAAATTTGAAAAACAAAACTTTATGAACGATGCGAGATTCGAACCCACGACCTCCGGCGGCGAAAAATAACATAACATATTGTTTAGATTTACAAGAGCGACATCTCAAACCAATTTCCTAATATGCAAATATAGGGGTTGAGCAGGTTATCAACTGTAAAGTAGATCCTGTAGATGAAGCCACAACCTGAGAGTTGAACAAAGCAAACAGAATTTTACAACGAGGCGGTACTCGAACGGTTAGCTCAGTTGGTCGTGGGTTCGAATCCCGCATCGTTCATAAAGTTTTGTTTTTCAAATTTTATTTGTGTATTAATACTAGAAGTGAGGGTTATCACTTTAAAAAAAACATAACATATTGTTTAAACTGCATAAATATTAACTATCGTATATTGAATGAATAAACCCTTAGAGCTTGAGTTCATTGGTTGTGTCACGATGCTTCGTGAATGACAGGAATTATTGTTGTTAATGACATGACATTAATGATTACTGTCATATCATGTAGTACGAAAGTGATATTTAGTACTTTAAAATATACGTCAAATTCAAAATGACCTTACAAAATAGATAAACACAAATGAAAATCCAAATACGATCAAATTGGAGCTCTATTTCATTCCAATAAGGTTCATCTTGTCGACTGTTCACATTGACGAGCAGGTCATGGTCGCTATTACGTCACCTAACATACACTTTTTATTTGGTCTCAGGTGCACAAAGAAATAATTAATAAAGCTATCATAATAAATGGAAGTATTAAGAGAGGTATTTAAATATTTCTTTTGAAAAACTATAATTTTGAATGCAATAGAATCTTTTGTATTCGAGCTCTGTTGAGTTGACGGTTGGATTTATTTTTAAACCGTTTTCTCGAAGTCCATGTTTAAATATGGTTGGTGTTTTTTGGGGGGTAAAGTCCAGGAGTCTTAATTTGGCAGGGAAATTAATTATTAGATTGGGGGTAAAAATAGGCGCGTTTAATTTTTCTTTAGGGGGTGGGATCAGTTTTTTTTATGAAAATAAGGGACGAGACGAGCAGGACGTTCAGTTGATGGTAATTGATACGCCCTACCCATTACGATGCAGTGCCGCTCAGTATTCTTGAAAAACCCAAAAAATCTGAGCGGCACTACAATTGCGCTCGTCACCTTGAGACATAAGATTTTAAGTCTCATTTGCCCAGTAATTTCACTTGCTACGGCGCCCTTCAGACCGAAATACAGAAATGTTTACACAGCAGAAATAGGCGCCGTTGTGGTACCCATAATCTAGCAGGCTTCCTGTGCGAAGGAGCCTCCCACTGGTTAAATCAGTAAGGGAACAATGAGGCTGTAAGGATGACTGTACTTCAAGTATAGTGTGGAGAGCGTTCATTATAAAGGAGATCCATTCCATTATAAAAAGTCTGGCATTGAAGAATTAATTAGAACTTTTACGTATAAACGATATGTTAATTACTTATTAAAAACGTAAATCTTCGCCTTAACGCGACAATGTGGCCATAGCAAAAGAAAGAGTTAAAACTATTTTAAACCTCCTTAGTACTTTGACTTCTTTGTTATAATATAAACCTGTTTTTCCTTTTCTTACAGTATCTTGCTTAATTAATATTGTGAATATAGATATCACTACATATTATAACTACATGAGGAGAGTCATACTATTAACTTCACGGTGTTGTAAAATCGTGTCGCTGCTCGCATGACTGTTGTTAATTCACTTTATAATTTTTTCCCAAATGTGCCTTTAGAAGTATAATATAAAAAGTTAGGGTTAGCTTATATACTCTCATTAAACTTACTGTATGATCTTTAAAATGGATATAGAGACCAATTCAATCGGTGATAACGGACGTCGTCTGTCTTACGTAACATTCTTCGTTACGACAAAACAACCATGACGTGAACCTAATAGCAAGCAAGCAAGTAATTACACGCCCTGCCCATTATAATGTCGTGTCACTTAGGAGTCTTGAAAAACGCAATATATTAAGTTTCATTAGCGCAGTAGTTTCACCTGCAACGGCGCCATTTAAACTGTAACTTTATCTTGAAATCTGTGCTTTTGAAAATAGAGCACGAGACAGGCAGGACGTTCAGCTGATGGTAATTGATACGCCCTGCCCATAACAATGCAGTGACGCTCAGGAACATTGAAAAACCCAAAAAATTCTGAGCGGCACTACAACTACGATCGTCACCTCGAGACATAAGTTGTCAAGTCTCATTTGCCCAGTGATTTCACTAGCTACGGCCAGCGTCCTTTAGACCGAAACGCAGTACTGCTTACACATTACTGCTTCAAGGCAGAAATATGCTTACCAATGGAAGCTTCCTATATATGTAAACCTCTGGAAAATTCAATTAACTATTCAAATCATATTTATTTTCTCTCACAATTACATGATACACTGTTTATTTATATCAATATATTTAGACCTAAGATAATTTAAGATAGAGCCTCTTGCTACTAGACAACCAATGAAAACAGGCCAGGTTTATTACAATAGTGTGCGTGACAAGCTACGTATTACACTCGCGATTTGTGTGTCACTTTGTGTGGTATCTGTCACAGTCTATTTAGACGTATATTAATTATATAAGATCTAAATATGATTTGAATTTTGAGAGGCCGGTGCTTGAAATCATCATCATCATCAGCCAAAAGACGTCCACTGCTGGACAAATAGACGACCGGTCCTGCGCTGCTCTCACCCAACGTATTCCGGCGATCTTGACCAGAGCGGCGGTCCATCTTATAGGGGGCCTACCGACACTGCGTCTTCCGGTACGTGGTCGCCATTTGAGGACTTTACTGCCCCAACGGCCATCTGTCCGTCGAACTATGTGCTCTGCCTACTGCCACTTCAGTTTTGCAATCATTTGGACTATGTTCGTAACTTTGGTTCTCCTACAGATCTTCTCATTTCTTATTTGATCTCGCAGGGAAACTCCGACCATAGCCCTCTCGATTGCCCTATGAGCGACATAAGGTGCTTGAAATAGGTAATGAATACCTATGCTACAAGTCATCGGACCCCCAAAGCACATATACGAGTATATAATAATGAAAATGATATACAAAAATAAATATATAATAATGAAACTTAATTACTAACTATTACCTATGTGTGTGAGTGTTAATGTTATGTGCGCGTGTGACATCGGAAAAATCTACCAAATACTCTAAAGATATCTCGCAATAGTGTAGAAAGGGTTTGCAATTTAAACGCACATAATAAAACTATTACATCTGTATTTTAAAGTTTCCACTTAGAATTACAATAACTATACACTTATTATTTAAAATTAAAAGACTATTAGGGAATAGTGAGCCCTTACAATTTACAATAAGTAATGCGTACTTATTACTAAATTTAAAATTTCTATATTTGATAATAAAATATATACAAAATTGTAGGTCTCAGAAAACTCATTTCAACAACCCTATCTTCGTGTTGAGGGATAAAACTTTATTATGCTTAAAACTAATACATAAGGTTTGTGGGGGGAAATCCAGGAAACTGGGAAAACCTGGCTATTTGCTATCAGCGTGCTATCTATGTGCGTACTTGAACTTAGTGCTCTGGCTTATATAGGGCACGACCGTCTACCGTGATGATGCTACCAACTGTTAGTTGGCACTGCAGTAGTGCCAACTAACTTACACGATTATACAAAAGATTTAAGTTTTCTTTAGCCAAAATGAGTCTCGTGCCAGATTTTGGCGAGACAACACGTCCTGAGGATGCCTCGTGTAGAGGCGAAACACGTGTCGAATTATTTTAAAAAACAAATATTGGCGGAATTAACACTAAAGAAAACTGAAATCATTTTTATAATTATGGATTTCCGCAAAGTAACGCCTAATTCAATAAATTTTCCTAACTTACACGAATCAAGATCTGAGTATGCTATTAGTTATTTCTAATCAGTGATAATTATAAGTATAAATATAACACTACTAACACAGTATTGAGTTAGATAAATAAATGTAATTATTAATTGGGATATCTTATGCCAGCTCATGACGTTGGTAGCGCTTGTTACCACATCAAGATGATAATAATTTTTCGGTGTCCTCATAATTTCCTGTTTGTAGACAGTAAACAGACAGTTTCCTAATTGGCGTGCATGATAGTGCGGGTGTGACATCCACCTTATGACAACGTCATCTTTGAGTTCTCGCACAATCACCATTCGATAGACCTACATGCACGTATTAGATTATTAAGCTTTTATGTTATTATTTGATAATCACAAAGTACTAAATAACACTGAATAGAATCTAATGTAAATAATTAAAAGTTAAAAGTCAAAGTCAAAGTCAAAAAAATCTTTATTCACTGTTAAATTTTACAAGTTATTCAATGCAAGTCAGGATGAAGTACAAAAGTTACAAACGCATTCAATATTCATTAACAAAATTTAGAACATTAATTCCAACTATCTTTATCATTCAAATAATCTTTCACATTATAATAGGCCTTAGATGTTAATTTATTTTTTACGACACATATAAATTTTTTAATAGGTAATATTTTAATTTCATTTGGAAGTTTATAATAAAATATAACACAATCATAAAAGCATTGTTTTGATGATAAATAAAATCCAAATGTAGTCACACAAGCACCACTGCGCTGCACCAACGAACTTTGTATACTTAGGTTGGCAATCCTAGCTCGAACAGCCAATCAGGAACAATCCTAGTGGCTGTATTGACTTTAAAAATACAAATGAGCTACTTTTTAGTTTTAAGATGTCAAAACATAACTCTTTTTACTTTTGTTTTTTTTTAATTTATTATTTTTATTTATGCAGGTATTTAAGTGACAGATCTATTTCTGATGACTTAATAATTAATAACGCTATTTATATAAAACATAATAAAATAAAACCTAAATAATCTAACAAAATTAATTAATTACAAATAGAAAATATTGTTGCGTAGCAACCCTTCGAAGTATATGACGAGAGTTGTCAGACTTCAAGACATTGTTAATTTTAACAGCTCCGTCAGCAATACTCGTAGCTCAGTGGAAAAGTGTTTACTTTAAACGCTGTAGACCCGGGTTCGATACACCTACCAGTGTAAAGGGTTTTGTAAAGTTAAAGCAAATTTCTAGTAAGTTCAGGATCAAATCGAACCGAAAAAAAGGGATGGAAAATGTGTAAGCAGGATAAAAATAGTTAAAAGAATTTTCTAGTACAATTTAAATTTAAAGATGGAATGGGAGAATCATTTTGAAAAAATTACGGATCCCGGGGTATATAAGCCGTACTAAGCATGGCCTACGGCAGTTCTAGTTCTGACTCGAAAGTGTAAAGAAGAAGAAGAAGAGAAGAAGAAGAAGAAGAGAAGAAGTAGTGAAAAGTGGAAGTGTTCCAAGAAGAAGAAGGTAGAAGAGACCTAGTGTTCGGTGTAATGTGACGCGTTTAAGGTACTGCCGCCCACAAGAGGAACAGCGGCAGACCGGCGAAGTGCAAGTTCAGAAAAAGTGAACGCAAATAAAGACTCGTTCCTATAAGCGGAGTATTATTTCCAATCCCTGACCCACTCCCGTGTCAATATCATTAAGAACGCTATCGGCAGGTAAGGTGCCCATGAAGCTGGCAACGTTACCTCTTTGTATGGCCAAACTTGACAGAGGTACGTACCAGATCTTGTGTCACCTGTTAAATCGGTTAGACGCCTGAATAGCTCTTTACTTTTAATTATTTACTTTTATTAGGTTTTATTCAGTGTTATTTAGTACTTTATGATTTTTTTAATAATTACATAAAAACTTGATAAGCTTAATAATCTAACACACGCATGTCCTGATATCTATAAAACCAAAGCATGAAGAGAAAGGGAAACTAGCTTACGGGCCACGTACAAGTGATGACTGTCGCGTACATTCTCTAGCAACACCAGAGGAATTACAGGAGCGTTGCCAGCCTTTTAGAAAGTTATAAGATAAGGTATATCGTTTCGTCTTGGAAAATCCCGTGTGGAAGATTAATTAAATGAATTCTTTATTACAATACAGATTAAAAACATTAATAGCAACTTCACAATATGTCATCTTTATTAATAATTTTAAATATTTATTTGTTCAATTTCATCATTACCCATTTATAAACATTTCTCTCATAGTGTCAACCAAAATACATCATTAATGTATAATTTGGTACGCGTCAGTTATTATTCACCGTTTTGTGCAGAAATATTCACAATTATTCGTGCCTGTAACGCGACTAATTGGAATTCGATAAAAAAATATAATAATTGTTACAATTAACATTTTTGAAGTGAAAACTTCTTTAGCCGCGTTGGACAGTTTTTATAGGGGATAATCTTATGGGTTAGCGTCACTGGCATGCTCATGACTAGTGCACGCGATAAATAAATAATTAAAAAATAAATATATATAGTTAGACACTTTTTGGATGGGCATATCTGTAGCTATTATATATACTATCTGTAGTTACCAGTGTGAGGCTCCTTAGCACCGGATGCCGGCTAGATTATGGGTACCACGACGGCGCCTATTTCTGCCGTGAAAAAGTCATGTAAGCATTACTGTGTTTCCGTCTGAAGGGCGCCGTAGCTAGTGAAATTACTGAGCAAATGACACAATATCCTATGTCTCATGGAGACGAGCGCAGTCGTAGTGCCGCTCAGAATTTTTGGGTTTTTCAATCATCTTGAGCGACACTGCATTGTTATGGGCAGGGCGTATCAATTACCATCAGCTGAATGTTATGCTCGTCTCGTCCCTTATATTGGAAAATAAGCTTTAAAATTTAATTGAATTTAACAAGATTGACTAATTTTAATGTAAAAAATTATAACGACGATTCAATAGTGCCTATTTTCATAAAGTTTGCCGGACTTTGAGTGTATAGTTATTATTATTCATATAGATCAAAAATTATGAAATTACGGACGACAGAATCTTCAGCATCGGGTAAAGAGATATATATGTACATATTTATACAGAGACTAGCTGACCCAGCAAACGTTGTATTGCCGATATTAAAATCGCGATACAAAAGTAACTGTTGATCGTAGATGGGTAAAAATTTTGAAGTTGTATGTATTTTTTAATGCTGACTGCTGACAAATTTAAAAAAAAAATGACAAAAAAATTAAAAAAAAAATCGTGTGGACCACCTTTAACATTTAGGGGGATGCAAAATAGATGTTGTCCGATTCTCAGACCTACCCTAATATGCACTCAAAATTTCATGAGAATCGGTCAAACCGTTTCGGAGGAGTTCAAAGCTTAACACCATGACACGAGAATTTTATATATTAGAGATTATTATCATTTGTTACAACCGATCAATATCAGTGGCCTTTATTGTTTAACAATTATGTTTATAATGCTACTTATTGGGTATACGATGTTCTCAAGGCTTTTCACTCAGCGAGCTTCTAGACATGTCATTATTTGAGATTAAGATTAGCTCTATCTCACATTAATCACACTGCTTATAGCAAGGCCGACAGTGTTTGTAAAATTCATCTGAATAAAATTAATTGTAGTTTTAAGTTACTTTTTGTGAAGACAAAAAGTAACAAAAACAAGTTTGCATATCATCCCTACCACCTGGATGTGTGGCTGTCCTCCACAGTGCGGTTTTCAAGGAGCTTTCTTCCACGTACTACAAAGCTGTGTGGAATGAACTTCCTTGTGCGGTGTTTCCGGGACGATACGATATGGGTACCTTCAAAAAAAGCGCGTACACGCGTTTAAGGAATTAAAGGCCGGCAGCGCTCCTGTGATTCCTCTGGTGTTGCAAGAGATTGTGGGCGGCGATGATCACTTAACAACAGGTGACCCGTACGCTCGTTTGTCCTCCTATTCCATAAAAAAAGACAGTTCGTTCTATAATGATGCAAAGTCAATTGAGAATAATTATTTGTCAGTTCGGCTACAAACACGATTTCGTCTGATTTTTTTTTTATTGTATTGATTTTTCTGGATAATGCCAACCAAGGCCAACGTAACTATTTTAAAGTAAATAGGAATAATATTCCGTTATATTTATATTTGAGGAGGCCTTCACCCAAAGAGGGGCCCATACTACTAATTAAACATTAATTATTAAGAAATAGGAAAAAAAATACTAACATAAAAGTACTCTCTTTTTAAGTTCTTATAATATTAGGCATAAGTTAAGTTTACTAACAATAATTATAAGTTTGTTTTAATTTTAAAATTTAGTTTAACTTTATTATGTAATTTTGTATTTATAAAAGGCTTTTTTTTTACATTTATATTTAGATAGAAAGAAAAATATCCGATAACGTAAAAAACTCAACTCAATAGCAGAAAATAATTTTTCAATATGCTTAAAATTGTGTGATTAATAAAACAATATTTGAACGTACGAGCCTTGCTCAGATTTTTAAGAATGTACAAAACTTGAACAAAATAAAACTAATAGGACATCTGGATTTGAACCGGGGTCTTCTGCTTTCCGGGTCACCCAATGTCCATCTGAGCTATTATAGTCTTGTATGTAGTGGTGACATTTACCTTTGTATTCTAATGTTATTGTAGCCATTCAAACACGGATAAAACTACATTTTTTTTAAATTGAAACCTAGCTAGATCGATTTCTCGCCCCTGAAACTACCTGTATACTAAATAAATTTCATTAAAATCGTTGGAGCCGTTTCCGAGATTATATATATACAAGTATTGCTCATTTAAAGATATATTCATATTCTTATTCATAATAGTCATAATGGTGACTTCGGGTGTACATATACCCCATTCATAATAGTCTGCTAACTTAAAGCATTGCTAATTGTCACTCTGTCTTCTTCTATTGACCTAAGTCAGAATGAGAAAAAACACTCCTTAGAGGCTGTTTTAAGTTAGCGGACCATTGTGAATAAGGAGGATAAGATTTAACTATCTAATATACCCTGTTTAAAACGTATTTTAATTGTGTGGGCTACAAATGTGGGATGATCCCTCGGCCACCGCGTTCTTTGTAGGCTCTTTTGTGTTCTTTGCCCCTTCATAGTACAGCGTTTTCTCCAAACCTACTGCATCTTTGAGGCGTAAAATATCCCGTGCCGGCCAAGAACTATGCATTTTTATCTTCTGTATAATCTGCATTCTTTGTCAAAGAGGTTTTAATATATTTCTTAAATTTTTGCTCAGTGTACTAGTATATTGTCTAGGGAGGCTCCTTTGCACAAGAAGCCGGCTAGATTATGGGTACCACAACGGCGCCTATTTCTGCCGTGAAGCAGTAATGTGTAAACATTACCGTGTTTCGGTCTGAAGGGTGTCGTAGCTAGTAAAATTACTGGGCAAATGAGCCTTAACATCTTATGTCTCAAGGTGACGAGCGCAATTATAGTACCGCTCAGAATTATGGGTTTTTCAAGAATCCTGAGCGGTACTTCATTGTAATGGGTAGGGCGTATCAATTACCATCAGCTGAAAGTCCTGCTCGTCTCGTTCCTTATTTTCATTAAAAAAATGGCTGATATTTTCTTCTAAAATTGAATACGAATACCTGTGAAGGAGCTCTTAACCTAACCTAACCTATTGTATTCTACGTACAGTTTTTTCTTTCATCTTGAATTCAGTATTATTTTTAAACTTGTATATATCTCCTACAATATTAATATATTTGCCTGATTTATTACACTCATACCACTTCTTATGCAGGTTCTTCTGTTCAAGTTCATTAATATATATGCAAATTGAATTTGAAAACAAAATTGTTGAACGATGCGGGTCTCGAACGATTGGCTGTGGCTGGTATGTGTAAAAAATATATTTTTTATCTTGTTTTAAAGTATAATTTATGCATGATCGACGCGGTATTTGTTAAACTTTTTCAATATTATTCTTGTGTTTTTCTAATTGTTTGAGTTTTATTCGAAAACCTGCACATTTGTTTTAATTTGCCTGTAGAGTTTTAATCTAAGCTTCGACTACTGTTGAAAATTACAATCTATAATATAACTAGCTAACCCGACAGACGTTGTTCTGTAGATAATAAAAAAGATACTGTTTAATAGGAATGCGCCAATAATATTTCAAAACATCAAGAATTATTTCTTTAAAAATGCTCCCTGTTCTTATAATGAAATTGTTTCACAGCAGAACTGTCAATACCATACAAAACAAATGTTGAAAATAAAAATAATTATGGGTCCCAAATCGAAATAAAAACTATCCTATCTCTCAAGTTGGACCAAACTGTACTCCATGAAGTAATCCCCATTAAAATCCGTTCATTAGTTTAGGAGTCCATCGCGGACAAACGTGTCACGTAATTTATATATAATACTAGCTGACCCAGCAAATGTTGTATTGCCGATATTAAAATCGCGATACAAAAGTAACTGTTGATTGTAGATGGGTGAAAATTTGAAGTTGTATGTATTTTTTAATGCCGCATTATAAAAAAATAAAAACAAAAAATTTCGTCCAAAAATAAAAAAAAATTTAAGGGTCAACAACCCTTATTACTTAGGGGTATGAAAAACAATGTTGGCGGATTCTCAGACCTACTTAATATGCTCACAAAATTTCATGAGAATCGGTCAAGCCGTTTCGGAGGAGTACGGGAACGAACATTGTGACACGAGAATTTTATATATAAGAAGATAGATCAAAACGTATTCATACTTCACGACTTTACATTTGTGATCTGTGTTTCTTTGTAGTGCCGTTGAAATTTATTCACATATTATTCTTACCAAGTTTTATATTGCATCAAACTGGAAATGCCAAAATAAGTTGATCACAATGTCTAACGGTGGTTTTCTGCTCCGATTAACGTAATTTCTTAAGATTTACAAAATTCGTGTAAATAAAGAATAATATATTTGCTACGAAATATCGACGTTGTTCGGCAAAGTGTCGTAAAATAAATGATGTAATTTACAATTGCTTAATTTACGATTCCGGCTTGCCAGTGGGTTGTGGGGTCAGTGAAATGGGACAGATTGAGTAGAAAACGTATTTACGCTTCACATAACTTGTGAAACAGAGGTCGACGCGAGTGAACTAGTATCGTTGTACGAACCGATACGCTTTTGAATTGAAAGTAAAACCCACGGGTATTGTGAATATTGAAGTAACTAATACTAAAACTTTCACACTTGGCGAAAATTACATTAGATACATACATACATATATAAAATCACGCCT
This sequence comes from Leptidea sinapis, assembly GCF_905404315.1. NCBI lineage: Eukaryota > Metazoa > Arthropoda > Insecta > Lepidoptera > Pieridae > Leptidea > Leptidea sinapis. The sequence continues at coordinate 12,962,265 of NC_066271.1, read as the reverse complement.
CTTTCCCGTAGGGGAAGGTAGAGACCACTTCTTTCCACTTGCTACGATCCTTACATACCTGTTTCGCTTCGTCCACTTTCATTATTCCTTTCATACATTCTCTTCGGTTTAGGCACTCTTGCCCTGGCCTTTTTTCAAGACGTCCCTGATTTAATCTTGAAACGTTCGCCTAGGTCTACCCCTTCCACCACTTTCATTCACACTGGCCTTATTCTCTTTCTTCGTCAATCGTTCTTCATTCATTCTCTCGACATGTCCAAACCATCTCAGCAAAAATTACATTACTCACTTCATATATTTTATTTTTAAAGTCATTACCGAAAGAAAAAAGATGATTGATGAAAATTATGAAGATTAAGATGTTCATCTTACTGCTAATTTCTAGTAGCTGTCTCAATACAATCTGTATCGATACAATTCGTAACAATATTATTTAGATTTCGATTAAGTACGTCTTTCTGTCATCCAACAATACATCTGAAATTTTGACACAGAGTTGTGAGTACCTATTTATAATATTAAACTGCTTTTGTTACAAACTAGCTGCTGCCCACGAAGTAGTCTGCGTGGACTCTTTAAAGCAACAAATATATATATTATTATCCCTACATCTAGTGTGACAATTATGTAGCTTGTATATTGTCCCTAACTCTGATTAAAATTCAATTTATTCAGTAGATCGTCGCCGCCGGACCGCACCATAGTATCGCGCACTCGGTTGGTCATCGTCTTAACTATTAAAATATTTGTCCAAATAATGTTGCGTGAAATACAAAGCATATCTACTTTAAATAATAGACTTTATTTACTTATATTTAGTACAACGGTACGGAATCATTATATATATAGCCAGTATTTTTTTTAAATATGTAAAGTCATAATATTATATCTTTAATAATAACAAAGCCGTTTATTATACTACATTACATTATTCAATAATATTAAAAAAGCTAAAGTAATTGTACAAAATGCAATATTAAGTCACAGTTTAACTGCACGTAGTCACCTTTTAGCGTAGGCTTCCCCTAACTCTTTCCAATTTTCCCTGTTTGTCGTTCAGTACAGTCCCAACCTTTTAACAAATAGTCCTGCCCATTTTTTCTTTCACCTCTTGAACTTACTTTGGACGAAAGCCAAAAAACGATCTCACTCTTTCTTTTCTTTCACTCACCTACATACTCTTTCACTGTCGTTTCATAATTTTCTATCGCCAAGTTAGGTAAATGTGGACCGGAACCACAAAAAACTTGACGGGAGCCATGTTAAAGAATTTCCTTATAATCTACTTGCAATTAAGAAATTCAATTTCGAATTTTCTTTAATGATGCGATAGGAAATACATACTACATAGGGAACCCTATGCTCTACCATTGATTTATGAAGTAGTAATCAAGGTTATTAAACAATGCGTTTCAGTCAAACTTAAGAAGTTTGAGGGATATTTTTATTCCCCACTGCCGCAATGATCAATTTGATTTACTAATTGATCATTAAGATGAATAGAATATTTCTATTTCCCTGAGCTTCTTTAATAAATCAAACCATGAGGACTCAACAGGACACAAATTCTCTGAGGACAAATTGGAATGAATGGCTTCGTTTTTTCTCCTTTTGTGTGGTACAAGTTATAAGAATTGCGATGTGATCTTTGATGATTTTTTGTTTTGTTGTAATCTATTTTATGTATTTACTTTTATATATTTGACATAATATCTGGATCTAAGTGATCTGAATTAAATTAAAATATGTTTCATTCCACCTGATCCTTAAAATATTCATTCACATACATAGATTGGTTTATTTAAGTATAATTTATGTTTTTGTTAAATGTGTAAGCATTCTTAGCCGTTGGAAAAAGCAGTCTTCTCTAACACAGGTTTTGCGAACTTAAAAGGGAAGTCCTTCAAATACTATTTACTAAAATGCTTAATAAAATTTTTTATTTTTTTTTCACATACATATTGTAATTTTTTTAGTACAAAATCTAAATAAACTGACTTCATTTAAACTGCAAATACGTTTATAAAATACAATATTCTTCGAAACTGACAGGTAACAGGGATAGCACACAGGAAGTTATAATATTAGTAAGTGTAAATTTATTGAAAATCAAGATTTGTATTAAGAATTGGTTCAATAAATTATAACATGCCAATCATACAAAATATTTGATTTATATTTAATTGTTTTTAAGCATTGAAAAGCTTATTAGAATACAGGAATCTTCGTTTATCTGTTTTGTTTTTGAATCGTATTTTTCGCTTAGTTTTCCTCCAGTATATCCTCCATTGTATGAATTTCTTCTAAAAAATTGTACCTTAATTTAATCATTTACGTTTCCTATCACTTTAACTCGAACTTCGATATGTTATTTGGGAACAATCACAGTTCGTTATTATTTTTCTTATGGTATTCCTTCTTCGGGTATTTATCCTGACGCATTTATCCAAGTCTGTTATAGATATTGATTTTATTGATGACAGATAAATAATAGTTGAAAGTATTCACATTCATTTTATTATATCTTTACAGGTAATATGGTGCAATCGTAAGTTCATGACTTGGGACACACAAACAACAACTTATACAAATGAAAAACGGCAAAGTCGATTCATCTAGATTGTTTTGAGAAGTAGTAGTCATTATATTTATATAATGATTGATTTCCTCGTTCATTTTGATTTGTTTAAGTAAGCATTTGATAAATGTTTTATATTCTAGCAAATACAGTTTGTTTTGTAAAAATTATAACTATTTATGACAAATGGGCCTTAGTTTTGTATGCGAATACTTCAGAATGGAATAAATTATAAACTTTTTTTATTATATTACGTGAAGTCGTATATCTGTAGCTAAGGCTCATTCATCATCATCATCATCTTCAGGCCAGAATACGTCCACTGCTGGACAAAGACCTCCCCCAAAGTTCTCCACGACGATCTATCCTGTGCGGCCCTCATTTAACGTATTACGGCGATCTTGACCAGATCTTCATTCCATCTTGTGGGAGGCCTCCCAACTCTGCATCTTCCAGAAAGTGGTCGCCATTCGAAGACTTTTCTGCCCCACCGGCTATCTGTCTGTCGAACTATGTGCCCTGCCCACTACCATGTCAGTTTCGCAATCATTTGAACTTTGTCGGTGACTTTGGTTCTCCTACGGATCTCCTCATTTCTGAGGGATGAAGGGTCATTATCTTCTCCAAAATATGATGGAGGTATGCGATAACTTGTCCGTGCGTCACCTCGCACCATTTGGGAAATCTTTTTCAAAAATCGGTGTGTTATCAGAAAGTCATTTAGTGATTATTTTATGCATTTCGTAACACATTTGTTTTGTCGTTCTTCTGGGATCATGTAAATAATTATACATTGCTGAACAAAAGACCAGTTAACTCGACTTAATCGAGTATTAGAAATAGCTAGTTTATGTTTCTCTCTCGTGTTCACATCATGATTATCACTGTTTCTAGAAAATTCGCTAATGTACCTTTGAACATACATTCATAGTATTATCAAGAATATTTAATATATATATTTATATAGATGCATCGGTTAAAATGTTATTTCATTAACATACATTGTAAAATATAAAAGTACAGTATGTAACCCATATACGTTAAGTATCGTCACGTTAAGCCTACTCGCAGGCTAAGTTACGTAACCTCAATTCAAGTGGCTTCTCTTTGATGACCGATCAACCCTCCTAATCTTGATTCCGACCGAGATTTACATCATGACAGGAGATTATTCCACCCTCACATTACTTACTAGAATACATTATCCGGATCAGTAGCAGTTTTATAAAGGCTGGCGTCGACTACAGCAGTTATATGCGTACATATTACTAGACTTAGACTAGACTTACTTGGACTGTGTAAAGAAACTACAAGATTTAGGAGGCCTATTCCATCGGATTACCATATATTAATCCAAGGCTGGTCATCGTGATAATGTGAATGATCATTGCCGAAGAAATTTGCCTGTTGAGTGATTCGCGCGGTCGATTCAAATCGGCGCGCCGCGGCCTGTCGCGTTGCTGGACTTGTTTGGATGGACGCAGTTTCATAGAAATATATAGGAGGCGACTATGTTCGGCGAGTGTAGTGGACGCGAGCCTTAAAACTATTTTTCGGGGTGTTGTATGGCTTTTGCTTAATTTGTAAGATGCCTGTTTGGTATTTGTGCAGCAGATCTCTGGGTCGGTTAAATTGGGCGAACAAATTGTATTATAATAATTGTATTGTATGTATGTACGCTGCAGCGCAACCTGGTGGGAAACTGCTACAAACATAATATATTCATGCCAATTTTCATACTAATTTTTTGAACACATTTGGAGTGAACGCTAACTTATAAACATATTATATAATATATTTTAATAGTAAGCAAAATAGTAATTAATATGTTAACAATTTTGTGTCAAAATTTCAAAATTATCGGTAAAGAACTTTGGGAGATTTACGATTTTCATCTAACAAACATTAGAGATGAAAGTGGCTAAAGAGCTCCGTTAACATACAATTATTATTCAACAGAATAATTCATAATTATAGTTGATAAAACTATCTTTTCAATCGTTATTATATATTGCTTCTTATATGCGACTTATATTTCGGCACACAATTTACATTCAGAAGATTATCCGTTGGGTTTGAGGCTATTGATATTGTTATGATGTTAGGAGGTATTCACGCTCTATACGAGTAGAATTCAATGTTCGATTAAGCTAAAAAGCTCCTTCATTTGCAAATTTTTAACTAGCTTTTGCTCATGACCTCGTACGCTTCAAATTCAGAATTAAGAATCTATATTTGAATTATTTTACAGTTACGAACTAAATGTAAATAGGACACTTTCCTGCCCTAAAATGGTGCTTACATTTTTGTAAGACTTCTAGCAATACTTCATCGAAACAATTCCATGCCGTAGTTTAGTTTTTGCGATATAAAAGTATAAACAAGCAGACAGGCAGACATAAATTCAAAAAACTGTTGGCTTTTGTTTGCTTTATTAATATTAATGATAATAATAATAATTAATAGGGTTATTTGGTTCAAAAAGTTTACAAAAATCTTATATAACTAGTAACACTATGAGCATTAAAGAACCAAAATGGTGTCTAGTCAGGATTAGAAAGTTGGGAATTCTTAACCGCCCTAAAAAAGGAAGAGGTTCTCAATTTGTCGGTATTTTTTTTATCTTTCTAACCTCAAGACTTTCGACTTGATTTTGATAATTCTTTTTTTTATTTGAAAGCAGGTGCTGGTGTGGTCCGATTATTGTTTAGTTACTTTAAATTCACTATAAAAAACAAAAAATAAAATAAAAAATTAACAACAAAAGAACAACCGACTTCAAAAACACTATCCAAAACAATAGATATAATAATATGAACTAAAATGTATAAAAATAATTGCGTTATTTTATACAATCTAATTAATAAATCTAATTCTAGTTACGATTATTGTAATTTTTGGAGTCGGTGTCCTTCCGCCGCGACCCGCTCTTGCTTCTCGCCTCCTCACGCTGGCTTTCTTTAGACACCGTACAAGAATAATATTAAAGACCCATATATTATTTTATCTTCATTTTTTATAATGTATAGACAACTAACAGTCTGTTTACTATTTTCTTATATTATGTTTAGAATCAAGAAGGCGTATCTACTTACTTGTGTGGGCATAATCTCATTTTACGTTAACCTCTTTACAGCATTTTATTAGATTATCTACAAATTGAATAATGTAGGAAGTACTTAACTAATTTATAACATTTATTGGATTCAATTGTAGTGTACTTGTGTGTTTGCCAAATGTTACGTGTCCATTTTTTAGCTCGCGTTTTCGGTATTCCGATAAGTTTTGACTATATTATGATTGAGAACCTACCTATTTAAATAAGAACTAAAGTAGCTACGGTTTGTTGTCTCAAGCCAATGTCTAAACTCAATAATTCAGGCAGCTAAATCATGTTTTTGCTAAATTTGTTCTTTTCAAAGAGTACTGAGGCTAAGACTTAGATTGAGAATTGGTCTCCGCAGCGCTCCAACTAGATACCGCAGGCGTTGCCGCAAAGTGCGGTAACTGATACTACGCCCAAGTGGGCGTGGTCGAGCCAGTGTCGAACTATGTATGACGCTGACGGTCTGTTAATCTTTGCAAATAATTGAAACTATAATGCCGGGTTGCGTAGTAAGACTTTGTAAAATTAATACTAGGTACAAGAAATAAAAAAGACACTGGGATCACATATTATCATCAGTAAGTATTTTGTATTTTATTAATTTCATTGTAAAATAACACAAAGCGTATGTTATAAAATTTGATGCCATTGAGTATCAAGTGTGGAGCACACAAGCATTTAATAGTTGCCGTAATAATAAAGATATTGTTCTTAGGTAGTGCTGTATCTAATTAGAGCCGAGACCAATCCTTAAGGCGAAGAGTAAGCAGAAAACACGCAAACAAGGTGTTTTTAGACAAGTTTTGAGGTGAAAATATAGCATTTGGAGCTATGAACACTACTTTATCCTGTTACACATACCCTTAAGTCTTACTTGGAGGTTGCTAATGCTTGCTGTTAGTTAAACTTAACACTCCAGAGCTATTATGAATTACCAGTTTTGTTTACAATTAAACAAGTTTTTTCTCGGCATGATGCATTTGTTTAGTATACTGCTCTCATAAAAGTTGTTCTTATAGCTTTTACTTTTTTGTGTTGGTACATTTATTAAGATTAGTAATCAATAATGAGGATTATAAGCAATTAAACTGTTTGCGCCTGTTAAAATGTTAAATTTTCGACGCAAGAATTTCGAAAATATTGGCTTTGTTACATAGGAGCCGTGAACTCATATCGCTCAAGGTCGCCGGCATTTAGTGTCGCCTTAATCTATGGTATGTATATTGAATAGAATCATATAATTCCCATCTGAAAATGTCAAGCTGCAGGTATTTAGAGTAATTAGAAATAATCCCCCAAATTGTAATTTGTGTCCATCGAGAAGGCTCTAAGTGTTAATACCACGCTTACTGCTGTACCTGATCCAGCATAATTAAACGAAAATTTCTTAGATTAACGGAAACTCACGGGAACATTTTATCGGAGTTTGCTTGAAAGCTGACGCATATTACTAACGCTTACTGAGCTCAAATTCAAGAACTATATTAAATCTTTTATGACAAAAATAGTTACTATAGAAACAAAACAAAATTTTATGAACGGTGCGGGATTCGAACCCACGACGTCCGGCGTTCCGTGCCGGTGCTCTAACCAACTGAGCTAACCGTTCGAGTACCCCCTCCTTATAAAATTCTGTTTGCTTTGTTCAACTCGCAGGTTGTGGCTTCATCTACAGGATCCACTTTACAGTTGATAACCTGCTCAACCCCAATATTTGCATATTAGGAAATTGACTTGAGATGTCGCTCTTGTAAATCTAAACAATATGTTATGTTTTTAAAGTGATAACCCTTACTTCTAGGATTAATACACAAATAAAATTTGAAAAACAAAATTTTATGAAAGATGCGGGATTCGAACCCACGACCTCCGGCGTTCCGTGCCGGTGCTCTAACCAACTGAGCTTACCGTTCTAGTACCGCCTTGTTATAAAATTCTGTTTGCTTTGTTCAACTCTCAGGTTGTGGCTTCAGTTGAACTGTATAGTATAGTAGATTAAATAGAGGATAATGATGTATGATTCTTGACTACTACAGTGCAGGCCAGCTAAAATTGTACAATATCATATTAAAAAGGCTTGGTTTGTTATATAATTTAAAAGATGGGCTGGGAGTTTCTTATCGGTTCTTCTCCCTATGTCAAAGCCCCTTTTCCATAGTAGACATAATATTTCTACTGTGCCTTTTCGAACTGATGTAGTTTCATGACGTTTACCAATTGTTGTTTCAATTTGTTTTTTTTTATGATAATAAGGGACGAGACGAGCAGGACGTTCAGCTGTTGGTAATCGATACGCATTGCAAATTACAATGCAGTGCTGCTCAGGATTCTTGAAGCCCCAAAAATTCTGACTCTGTTAAATTCTAGCGCCCTTCAGACCGAAACACAATAATGCTTGCACATTACGACCTGTATAGCCAAGTGGTTAGCGATCCTACCTACTTAGCTAGAGGTCCCGTGTTCGAATCCCGGTAGATGCAAGCATTTATATAAAGAATATGGATGTTTGTTTCCGAGTCATGGATGTTTAAATGTATTTATGTATGTTTAAGTAAGTATATTGTAATAAATATATCGTTGTCTTGTAACCCATAACACAGGCTATATAATATGCTTAACTTGGGCCAAGATAATTTGTGTAGAAAGTGTGTCAATATTATTATTATTACTGCTTGTGCAAAGGAGCCTCCCACTGGTAAATTCCACTGGTGAAGTATATTCTAAGTCTATGATATCAACAGCTGTAGCACTTCTATTACGTGTCAAGAGCATCTTGTAGATTACGTAACAACTTGCATGTTCTGTCAGACAGGAAATCCTAATTAAGCGCGCGTGTAATGCCGTGTTCAATAGCTCGTATATCACGGTATTGTTATAGCATTTATATTCATATATTCTGTGAACTAGTTGCTCGAGCGGAGGATATCGATTGTTCAAATGTTATTAAAATACAATTTGTTATATATTAGACGCAATAACGCGTGTAGATAATATGTCCTACATACTAAAGGCACGTATTGTTTATCAAATCAATATCACAAGAAGCCACGCCACAAATTAGGATATCATCCCCACCATCTGGATGTGTGGCGGTCTTCCACAGTGCGGTTTACAAGGAGCGGTCTTCCACGTACTACAAAGCTGTGGAATGTGCTTCCATGTACGGTGTTTCCGATACGACATGGGTTCCTTCAAAAAAAGCGCACACACCTTCCTTAAAGGCCGGCAACGTTTCTGTGACTCCTCTGGTGTTGCAAGAGAATGTGGGCGGTAGTGATCATTTAACACAAGGTGACCCGTACGTATTTGTCTTCCTTTTCCCATAAAAAAAAGTAAACTCTTGCGGCCTTACAAATAAACTTGGTATAAAGTTATGCCTGAGAATGAATCAAGAATATGTTAAATGTTTCCAAATAGACATTTTGCTTATGATTGGTTTATTTGGTTTACCGTGTTTATTTACAAGGCTGCTTCCGAATGTCATTCGAAAAACTTCAGCGTTATTTTGAGTGTTGTCAAGGTCATATGTGTATATCAATAGTCAACATTTTGCATATTCTTGGTTTAATCTCAGATATAACTTTATACCAAGTTTATTTAGAGTTCTAAAAAATTTTCAAAGTTCCAAATTTAGTATTTCTATTTTATTTAAGTTAGTTTGAAATTGATTTGCTTCGATATATATAAGAGACTACTTTTCTAATATATATCTTAGAAGAAAATTAAAAAATTGATTATAACCTTAATAAATAAATTTGCAAATATAAATATTACAATTGTATTGTCACTCCCTTGAAATTTATCCCCAAATTTAAAAAAACCGTCGCATATGGTCATCACTGATGCCCATGTAAAAATATTTTCGTAAATATCAACAAAAGCGACGATAACAGTTGATTGGTTCAAATCAACACCATCTACTTTATTGCACAATACAAACACATAAATATAAATATTGTAATTAGGAATAACAATGCATAGCATGCTTGTGGACATTTAATACATAATAATTATTTGCTGCTGTCGTGCCAAGTTCCTACTTCAGCACTGTTATTGTATTTATCTCTGACTAGATGCTACCCGTGACATCGTCCACATAGATTATATTTTCAATTCTAGTAATTTCTTTTCTTTCTTCTTTCTTTCTATCTCCTTCGTTATTTCCTTCTTAGTTGTCTAGTAACATCAGTATCACACGTTTATCTAAATTAATCCTTAAGCTATCTTGCTGACGTAGCAGTAGCTGTGTTTGAGGTCTCGGATACAATCCACATCATAGTGGTATTAAATTTTTTCTGAGAGGATTATCTCAAAATACAGATGCACTGAGAAACAATATCGGCGAAATGTTGGGTGCCGTGATCTTAAAGGATAAAATGTCAACATTAAGTTATCCTTAAATGGAATTAGGCATTATTACAAGTTTTACAAGACACTTAGAAGCTCATTATTTATTTCATCACATTTCTGTTGCTAACGTTTGATTTAACAGGAAAATACTATTATAAATAAAAAATGGCAGATTGTGTACAAAAAATACTAGAAACAGGAAAGATATTATATATTATAGTATTCATCCTTGAGGTACGCCCATTGAGACTGGGGAACAAGAGGATTGCTTACGATGTTTATTTACGAATTGGATTTTATTTTGTAAATATATAAATTCAGAAATATAAGATATATATAATTTCATACTTTTAGCAATATTCCTCGAACACCGTATTAATTGGTTTAATAAAAACCTAACGGTGAACACAATCAAACGCTTATGTCAAGTCACAGATGACATCCAAAGTTCTGTTAATGTTTGTAAGGTTTTGGTGCCAGTGTAAAACATACGAGACCTTCGATATTTAAGGCTGGAGTTAGGGAGGGGTACGATGTAATTGGGATTGTAGCCCACTAGCTCCTGCCCGCGACGTTGTCGGTGTGGTCGCTTTAAGCAGCAAAAAAAAACACACGGCTGAAGTAAAACAAAATATTTATTTTATAAAAAAATTAAAAAATAATTTAAGAATTCAACGTTCGCGTAAAGAAAGAACGCTCTAGTCACGCATTTACCAGCATACTCCCAAAGTCAAGCAAAGAAGTATTTCTTTAAAATACTACGTCTGTATTAAGTGTTATAATTGTCGCCTATTTAACCGACTTCAAAAGAGGATGAGGTTCTCAATTTGTCGGTGTGTTTTTTATGTTTGTTACCTCAGAACTTTCGACTGGGTGAACCGATATTGATAATTCTTTTTTTATTTGAAAGCTGGTGCTTCCCGTGTTCTAAGGTAATAAACTAAAAAAACATATCGACGAATTAGGAACCTCCTCCTTTTTTGAAGTCGGTTAAAAAAGCGCTAACTCTTAAGTCGATTTTTGATATAATATTATAACACGGTACCGAAGTGTGTAGCAGGCAAAATAATATTAAGGAATCGGACAGAAAAAGGTCAAATGAATCGAATCTTCTATAAATATGTTTCTGACAGAAGGCAGTATCTAATTAGTAATATTATCACAGAGTATAGTGATGGATACTTACGTATTAAATAATATTATGAAATAGTTTCTTCGCTTTTCACGTCGTGAATCACCTTAAATATTCAGAGATGTCGAGAGACATCTTTATATAAAATAAAAATTTTGTTGTCGTGGGACACCAGGTAGGAACGAAGTTCCTTCGGCTAATGTAGAATCGACACAAATTGCAAAAAAAATTGTTCTAATATTGCTATAATCGTTATCATATATTAATATAATAATATTGATAATATATACACTACTCGCTTGTGTATGCGACTGTCGCGCCTGCGCACGTCTCATTTAACGGTTTTATACCACGCACTTTTCCACGCACTTTTTTCCACGGATTTTTTCTTACGGTTTTACTATCACATTTTTTTCAGTTCGGTTGCGCAGCAAAATCTCTATCCCCTCCAAGCCTGCCGTAACGAACTTCGTTCCAATTATCTATTGTTGCATGGAATACTGCATTGGGTCCAGAGAGAGATGTGAATTGTATGCAATTTTTTTTTAGTAACATTGTTACTGAATATAGCTACATAGTTCGAACTAAAGTATTAAATTTTTCAGATGTCTTAAAATGACTAACTTTTTCTGGTTTCCGTTTTTTTTTGGAAACAATACATTATTTCTGTCTGTGAAAGCTCCATGAAAATTCACACATTTAATTCGGAATGGACAAAAATAAATAAAAATCATTAATTTGTATTCTAATAATCTTATTATTACTGTTTTTAATTTATCTGCAATGAAACGTGTTTTCGCTTCATGACAATCTACTTTAAAGAGCTTGGAGTATTTGTTTTTTAAATATATTTTAAATTCTTCACTATTACGAGTATTGTAATGTTTTTGACGACCTGTATAGACGAGTGGTTAGCGATCCTACCTACTAAGCTAGAGGTCCCGGGTTCGAATCCCGGTAGGTGCAAGCATTTATATGATGAATATGGATGTTTGTTTCCGAGTCAAATATATCATTGTCTTGTAACCCATAACACAGGCTATATATGCTTAACTTGGGGCAAGATAATTTGTGTAAAAAGTGTGTCAATATTATTATTATTATTATTATTATTGTAATGTTTCTCATAATAAAGGTCATATAAGCGTTTACGACTTTTGTGGATACCCATTGTTGCCCAATCATTGAATCACCCCCGTTCTTCCTTATTTATTTATACAATGTACAGATTCCGCACTACAGTTGTTTTATTATAAGAATAGATATTATTATCTAATACGGAAAACATATATTATAATTACATAAGCATGCACAAACAATGCGAGCAAATGTGGGTTAGTTAAATATTCACAAATCGGTTGTCTTATCCGTCTGTATGTAAATGGGGACACGGTCGATTAACTAAATATAGATGCCGTTGGACGGTTACGAAATTGGACAATCCTGGTATAATTCAGAAACTAAGTATTTTCATCGCTTTAAAGACACTTAAGAAAAAAAATAAGGGCTGCACTCATTAACGTTGCGTATTTTTAATATTTCGCACGAATTGCTTAATTTATCAATATAAAAGTACCCGCAAAATGTGGTTAAATACAATATTCATTTATCGTCTAGAAGCGGTTTTTCGTCGCCTATTTACTTAATCGATGCTTTATGTATGATTTCATTTGTTTTGACTTTTGAATTCACATGTGCGATTATTAGACGTTTTATAAAATCGGCAACGATCTTTACATTCCTCTTGTGTTGCGAAAGAGTATGAAATAGAAATAGAAATATATTTTTTTACCACTAGCTGACCCGACAGACGTTGTTCTGTATATAATAAATAAAATAATGTTTTTATATGAATTTGTCAATAATATATCATAACAACAAAAAAAATTTGCACCCTGCTGTCGTAATGAAATTGTTTCACAGCAGAACTGTCAAACCGTGCGTCAATAAATTTTCTCATAGAAATTATGTAAGGACACATCAAATTTATTTAATTTAGCAGCATTTTCCTATTTATTCAACTTTAAAACCTTCTCTGGACTAAATTTGCCAAATCGGTCCAGCCGTTCTGTAGTTTTAGCGAGACTAACGAACAGCAATTCATTTTTATATATATAGATAAAGAGTGACAATAACATAACGTATTGCAACAACACTTCGTAAGCAATTTTATATTTCGTGGGCCCCACGGGCCAAGTGTGTCGACACCAAACGGCACAAAGATGTGAGTGCACTCACTGAGATCGACATATTTGCAACGTTTGCTGTCTTCGGCAGTAGAAGAAAAAACTATTTAAGATATAATCAATAAAGATAAAAAATATATATTTGAACTAACTGTTGTAAAGTGTTGCATACACCTTAATACGCTGATTACTTAGAGACATATGATAAATGATGTTCTATACACATATAAGGACACATCGTTCGCAGTCTGATAGAGGAACGCTAAGTGTGCTTCAAGACAATATAAGCCATAAACTTAGTATACTACCGTAACAGACGAACCCTGTGTGAAAGTGAGATACATCCTTACATATAAACCTAGGTGTGAAAAAGAGACGGAAGACCATGAAACCGTTTTGAAACAATCTAGTGTCTATTTTTTTTTTATGAAAATAAGGGACAAGACGAGCAGGACGTTCAGCTGATGGTAATTGATACGCCCTGCCCATTACATTGCAGTGCCGCTCAAGATTCTTGAAAAACCCCGAAAATTCTGAAAGGCACTACAACTGCGCTCGTCACTTTGAGACATAAGATGTTAAGTCTCATGTGCCCAGTAATTTCACTAGCTACGGCGCCCTTCAGACCGAAACACAGTAATACTTACACATTACTGCTTCACGGCAGAAATAGGCGCCGTTGTGGTACCCATAATCTAGCCGGCATCCTGTGCAAAGGAGCCTCCCACTGGTAAAATACTATTAGTCTCCTGTCAAATGGAAACGCGATTTAATTTTAGTGTTTTATCGTTATTGTTTTGTGTTTTAAGCGATATTAATAAAAAAATATTGGTGTCGTGTTCTGTGTTAGATTGTGTTGTTACATATGGCAACTAACCAGCTAAAGAAACATTTCACAGGTAAACACTGATTCTTCAATACTACTTTTATGATGTTTGATTTCGTAGAACATATTATACACTAAAAAAAACTACGTTTAAAAAAACCGCCTTCAAAAACTGAAAAGTATCAAATAACTAAATATTTAATTTAATACACCTTTACCTTTAATATTATTAAAATGCTATTATTTATATGTGCTACCTATTTCGGTTAGGTTCTAAGTAGGTGCCAAGCCCTATACAAAATAAAACTTAATATTATAAAGAGCTTACTTACTGTAATTATTAAGGTTGTCTGGCAACGCGTGTCTGTCCGCAAGCGGACAGACACGAACAAAACAACCCAAGGGTTGTTTTGTTCTAGACGAAGCTATCCCGCTCAAAGTCACGCGTGGCGAGTGTAGGTATCAATATGTAGCACATACAAATAACAGTATTTTATTAATATTAAAGGTAAGGTGTACTAAATTAAATTTTTAGTTATTTGATACTTTTCAGTTTTTGAAGTCGGTTTTTTTAAACGTAGTTTTTTTATATTTTAGTGTTAGTTAATAATTATAATATATAATCAACTTGAATGAAAACTCGTAAAAAAGCCGTACACAAAAAACATGTAATGTATATCATCGAGGTAAACGAAAAATTTCATAACATGATAAGTACTGGCCCAAACTATGTAAAATTTTTATGGAACCAAATGGCATCTATTCTGCATCGAACTAAAAAAATGCGTAAATCGGATCATAAATCTCAGAGTAATCGGTGTACATACATAAAAAATAAATACCGATCGAATTGATAACCTCCTTCTTTTTACAGTCGGTTAAAAATAATATAATATATCACATTTTATATACGCAGTAAACACTCTATTTTCTTAAGATTATAAACTGAATAAATGTTTTACATTGCTGATTATTAACCAAGAATATTTTAAATAACTGAGTAAATAAAACTGAAAACAAAAATTTATCAACGATGCGGGACTCGAATCTGCGACCTCTCGCATTCCGTCCGAACGCTCTTTCCAACTGAGCCAAACGTTCGAGTGCCGTATCGCTTATAAAATCTTGTTTGTTTTTTTCAACTCTCAGGTTGTGGCTTCATCTACAGGATCTACTTAACAGTTGATAACCTGCTCAACCCCAATATTTGCATATTAGGAAATTGTCTTGAGATGTCGTTCTTGGTAATCTAAACAATTTTTTATGTTTTTAAAGTAATAACCAGAAGTTAGGGTTAATTAGGATTAATTATCCAAATAAAACTGAAAACAAAATCTTATTAATAACGATGCGAGACTCGAACCCGCGACTTCTCACGTTCCGTGCGAGCGCTCTTTCCAACTGAAGCAACCGTTCGAGTGAAGTATCGCTTATAAAAACTTATATGTTTTGTTCAACAATTTATTTGTTTAATAATTCCAGAAGTGAGGGTTATCTATTTATTAAAAAACATTTTTTTTAAATTTGAGTAAACGCGGCAATGTATAGATAGAAGAGAATAGAAGAGAATAGAGAAGTAGAATCTTATTATGGTGTAATTTGTCGCATGTTCCATATTTCGGCTTTGTTCTTATACGACGTGGTTTTACTATATGTTGTGAACGTTACGGTATTAAGTTTCAAAACCACTGTAATAATAATGCTTTCATATTACTGCGTGACTGCAGAAAAAGGCCAGCCGACATTCTCTGCAAACAAGCCTCCCACAGGGTAAGTTATTAAAAAAAATTAAGCTTGTTGACTGAAGTGCTTTTGCAGCAAAAGTCTTACATTATGTCTCGATTTTATTACAAGGACGCTTAAGATCGTACTGACAGTTAGAACATGAAATTACGTTAAACTTACAACTTATTTATCACTTTCATAGATTTTTTTAAATGAAAATAATGGACGAGACGATTAGGAAAGTCAGCTGATAATAATTGATACGCCCTGCTCATTACAATGCAGCGCCGCTCAAGATTATTGATAAACCCAAAAATTCTGAGCGGCACTACAACTGCGCTCGTCCCCTCGAGACATAAGATGTCAAGTCTCATCTGCCCAGTAATTTAACTAGCGACAGTGCCCTTCAGTCCGAAACACAGGAATGCTTACACATTACTGCTTCATTTTAGAAAAAAGCGCCGTTGTGGTACCCATAATCTAGCCGGCATCCTGTGCAAAGGAGCCTCCCACCGGTAAGGTAGATTATTTATGGAATGTCAGAATGTAGAATATATTCGAAAAACATTAGAAGAATGGGTAAAATTTTGATCTAGATACATTATGGATTGCCCAATTTGAAAGTAACCAACAGCAAAACAGCTTAGAATAAGTCAACAATATATTGTGGACTTAAACTGTTGGTATAAATTATTTGAACATCTGTTAATGATTGTTACACAATAATAAGCCTGCTGTTCAAAATATCTCTTTTCGATATTTTGAGGGTTCCGTAGCAAATGACAAAAATCGGAACCCTTGTAGATTCGTCATGTCTGTCTGTCTGTCAGACACTTTTTTCCAAATCTATAAGAATTATACTGTTGAAACTTGGTAAGTAGATGTATTCTGTAAGCCGCATTAAGATTTTCACACAAAAATAGAAAAAAAAATTTTTTGGGGGTTCCCCATACTTAGAAATGAAACTCAATTTTTTTTTTAATTAAACCCATACGTGTGTGGTATTTATGTGTAGGTCTTCAAAAATGATAATTTTAGAATTTTTTAAAATAAATTCTCATGCAAATTCTCTGCATGTATATTTGTATGCAAAAATAATGAAAAGAAAAGAGTTTTCTCCCAATTATCACATAATAAAGGCTTAAACGGCTAACATCGTTAATGGAACATAATATATAATTCAAAAGCAATATTTGCTTCTAACTTCAAACAATTGTAGCGAAAGGAAAATCTGTATTTGAAGACAGGTGATGGACTCAAGATAAATTTAATATTCTTTTTGCCGAGACCCAAACCGTCGCGTAGGATTGACGTACAATTAGGTTCGTCGGGTTACACATTGCTTGAATCCGAGTCACGAGAAATTTTACGAATTTTATATGGTTTGGTAATACGCTGTACAATACATGATTTTTGTTTCATATATTTTAGGTTGTTTACTATCCAAATGATTTGAGTTTTCTTTAGTGTTAATTCCGCCGATATTTGTCTTTAAACAATTCGACACGTGTTTCGCCTCTACACGAGGCATCCTCAGGACGTGTTGAATCGCCAAAATGTGGCACGAGACTGAATCAAATGAGTTTTTTTTTTTTGCGCCCAAGCAAGGGAATGGGCTACCCTCCGGGATAACGACGGGAGGGAGGTGGTGAATGCTCATGCATACCAACGCAGCCAAGGAATCAAATGAGCCGGAAACTGCTGTTTTATACCCTCATCCCATGAAATGACGCGCTGTGATTGGTCGGCTTTTGTGACGTATTACCCCCGGAAAAGATACGTAACAATGGTGAAGGGACCAAATTTGTTTGTTCTTTCAACAATGTAAGCATGTTATTTTTGTGTTTAATTATATCTAATTCGGAATAAACACTAAAGAAAACTCAAATCATTTGGATAATTATGGATTTTATTATAGATAGTTTAAATCCTGTGTTTTTATCACATTAAACCGTATATACATACACATATATATTTTTGTATGTACATATATATCCTGACTAGCATCTGCCCGAATACAATAATGGTGTTTTACTGTGTTGATTGCTTAAAATCAGGCCTTTAAAATGTTAATCCACTTTTGGCTGTCAGATCATATTTTTATGTATATTATAAATAAATTTAAGAGCTGTGGACTATATATAAATAAATAAATACATTTCATGCTACGTTTCACCAGTCTGTACGCATCTTTACAGATTCAAATAATTCAGTATTTAAGGCATGCAAAAACATCACAAGTAGAATGACCTACAATAAAATATTTTACTTATTCCTGTATTATTTATACATTTGAGTATTAATAAAAATAATATTTAAATACTTATACAAGATCTCATCAAATAACCAACGCCTCGTAAACTTTCTGTAAACATTTGTAACTCATAGAAGGGTTGAAGTTAAAATGTAAAGTAAAAGTCATTTTCCGCTGTAAAGAATTTTTTTATGAACTTTTGATATAAGAAAGTTGTAATTACGAGAGACGATGTTTATAAATAGTTCGGAGCTGAATTAAAAGAGAGATGAATGAATAGGTTAGTGACAGTTTAATATTATATATAGTAGTTAAAAAAAACTATAAAGCACTCTTTATATAGAACTTTTAGTTTGGTTTACTTATAAAAGCGTGTTTTTTTTAGTTTTTTTTTAAACTTGCATTGTTAAATTAATAATTAATCTCTTTGGTATTCGAAAATTTCCTAATATTAGATAAATTGGTTAAAGATAATGGTTGAAATTGACATTAATTCCTGCCATATAGACGAAAATTATTTAAATTGATAAAATTATAGAAAAATGGAATAATTTTATCAAATTAATGTAATGTCATCAGTCCTCGATAAATCTACGAAGTTTGAACGAAATCTGGCCGTTTAAAGTGGATCAAAATCGCGCCTAAATGAGTCGGTTACAAACAAACATACATACGGGTGAGGCTAATAAAAAGCGTGTAAAAAGTATTAAAAAGTCACTGAAGTTTACGAGGGTCTTATAGATTTGATGTTAGTGAAATATTTGTAAGCAATTGTAGTACTGCTCAGATTTTTAGGCTTTTCAAGAATCCTGAGCGGCACAACATTGTAATGGGCACGGCTTTTTGATGTCACTTTAAACACTACTAGCGCTTTGCAAACAAATGGCGCTCAGAGAGAGAAGAAATAGCGCAAGAAACTCTCCCAGAATTCTTTATTAATAAAATTTACAATATTGTACCGTCATTGTTGTTGCTAAGAAATAATCATAATCTAGTCCCAGGTTCCCCGACCACATAGATATTACCGTTATACATTTACCCTTAAAGCTATTATGTATCTTATGAAGCCTACTAGAATTAGTTACAAGCAATCCCTTATTTCTAGTGTTATAATAATGAAAATTATTATTTAGAGCAAAAAGGTGACAATTTTTGTGAACGTATATTAAATTTTCATAAATGTACTGACAATGCACAGTCATAATATTTTGTAACACGTTGATATCAAAATTGATGTTGAAAGAGAAAACCATATTTACTAATTTTGAATTACCGAGTGATTGATTGCATGCTCAAATTAATAGACATTCTGTAATACTCAAAAAAGGTATTCTTAAAAAAATACATTTCATTGGCAGACATGTAAAATATTAAAAGTTATATATTCAAAATATTAAATCCCTCGACCTCGCGGTGTTTCGGCTTAGCAATCACAATGACTCAACTACTGGTCCAATGACCGTATCATCATTAAGTTGAAATAGCCGTACCATAAAATGATAACCCTCACTTCTGGGATTAATTATACAATTTTTTTTTATCAAATTTATCAACAATGCGACCTCGAACCCGTCCAAGTCCGAGCTCAGAGCGAGAGAGCGAGTACGAATGGGTAGTAAATTTTGTTATATCTAATTCTCAACTCTCAACCTCAATTAAATACATAATTAATGTTCAATAACATTGCCCAGGAATTGAACTATTTCACAATTCTAATCTTGATAGCACGGACACCCTTAAAATGTCAAATACCCAAAAGCAATTTTATTCACAGTTAAAAAGTATTGAAATATGAGTCGAATTCTTTGTAGTAATTAAAAGTACTGAGTGTCTAATTCCTTCGCTTGTTAACGACCTCATACTGTGAAGGAATTTCGAAATGACTTTGGTGATTTGTATTTGACAAGGGGAAGCTTAATTTGAATGTAATTGTACACTTATTTCCTGCTTATCTCTACAATAACGAGCTTCAGTGTTGCTTATATATAAGCTTTGAATGCAGTTCTGTCTGCTTGAAATTCGATTCAAAAATAATTCCAAAATATTGTCAAGATTTTTTGCTTTTCCTTCGAATATCGTGATTATCTTGTACTTATGCATACAACGAATGCTTTCCTGTCATGTCGTGTTTTTGTGACGGTAGTTTACATTTAGATCGTTAGAACAACTCGAGCGGGTTAGATTGAGGTATGGTAATTTAATTATATGCAAATTTATTGAAGTAGGCGTTACTTAGCGGAAACCCATGATTATCCAAATGATTTGAGTTTTCTTTAGTGTTAATTCCGCAAATATTTGTCTTTAAACAATTCTTAAAACAATGGCAAATATCGATTAAATAATTCCGAAAAATCCGACGTTTATAAACTTGTTGTGACACTTGTAACGGGGTATATATAGGCCAAACGGGTTGAAATTTAGAAATTAGATTAAAGGAACATATTGCCGCATTTAAGAATAATCATCCCGAAAAATCACACTTCGCGAAACATTTAATTGACACCGGCCAGTCAACCGGAAACAATAATAATTTTAATATTTTACATACATGTGAAAAAGGATTTCGCTTGAATGTGTTAGAAAAATTAGAAATAATAAAACACAAAACTGACATGTTTACATTGTTGAATGAACAAAAAAATTTAGTCCCTTCACCATTGTTACGTATCTCTTCCGGGGGTAATACGTCACAACAAACGACCAATCACAGCGCGTCATATCATGGGACGAGGGTATAAAAGAGCGGTTTCTGGCTCATTTGATTCAGTCTCGTGCCAGATTTGGCGACTCAACATGTCCTGAGGATACCTCGTGTAGAGGTGAAATACGTGTCGAATTGTTTAAAGACAAATATTGGTGGAATTAACACTAAAGAAAACTCAAATCATTTGGATAATTATATGCAGTAAAGTGGGCATTTCAATAATCTAACAATTTGAGTGTTACTTAGGGAAATCAATAGGGTTCATTTAATATATTGATTTAATGATGCGCTATTAAAGATTTTTAACGTCCCGCTTGCACATTTTCAAAAATCGGGAAATTATAGGTTTTCCCCCGTTTTTCGAAAATATAGTTTTCATCAGATCTCGACGTTTTAAGGTCTTAGTAAGTTTCCCTGACTATTCCCGCGATTGTGTCCGTATGCCTGTATGTATGTGTGTGTGAATGGATATATGAAAACCTCTTACAACTTTCGAACGGCTCGACCAATCTCATCGCGGTTGGCGCTTCTTGAAAGGGCTTAACCAATTTAGATTTTGAATACAATTTCGGTAGATTTTGAAGAATCTCAAAACAACTACGAATAAAAATTTCAAAACGTGTTTATTTTGGAATAGTTTTTAAAGGCTTTTACCGTTCAACTGAAAATCGGCATATTCATTGAAAGGTAATTTCGGTTCAAAAATTTATTCAATAGGGTTTTATTTAACTTTTTTCAGACTTTTGAGCTCGAAGAGCTCAAAAACAAAGAAAATCTAACTCTTTGAACTAGAAGAGAACAAAATAACGTCATTAGTACAATTTGAAGCGTTTAGGTATGGAATTAGCGGTGTGCAGGGGTTGCTGGGGTGGCCTATAGGGTCCACTGTTTTCCTAATATTTTTTCCCATTTTCTACCACTTCGTACGTTTTTTTTACATTGTTGTAAATACTCCACCAGTGACAGGGTATACATCATATTATTTTTTTTACTCTTTTACCCCTAACCCTCACAATCCAATAGGTGCCCACGATGCTCGAGTAAATCTCTTGGGCTCCCCTACCATTATTGAAATTGACATTATTTTGTCAAATGTTTGTCACTCTGTCCGGTGATTCATCAGATAACTATGATATCATATAATTTAAATGGCGCTTACCTAGTACATAACACTGTTTGTACATTGTGAAACGCAAATGATGTCTTTATTTGGTAGATAAGTAGCAAGTAGCCTATTCGTAGCTTTACTTGGACATTGTGAAACAGCCCCTTAGTAATATTAAGACTGGGTTGCATCAACTAACATAAGCAATAATAAACATTTTAAACAGTATAAAGTAGTTAAGAAAAAATGTGTTGTACCATTTAACAATATTTAGAAGACGTCATAACTTTAACTGTTACCCTTAACCATCCAATCTTCCGATTGAAGCTAAATAATGTATTATATTGTTAATGCTAAATAGCTACATGGCGACCTGTGAAAGGTATCAAATAAATATTCAATTTTCACTTGATATTTCACTTTATAACTTTAACTATGCCAAGGAATACGATGGTGCAACACATTCTGCAGTCTAACGCAGTCAACACAATATGTTAAAGTCAGCGTTTGATATAAAATGTAATGCTGTGTCGAAGGCTTACATGGACAAAGCCTTGCTGAATTAATAATAATTATAATTATTATACTTAACTGTCTACTCTGCACTGAAATTATTTTGTTATATATATTTTTATTAGGCCTAAGTAACCATAAAAAAATACCTTAAATTTTTTATGAAAATAAGGGACGAGACGAGCAGCACGTTCAGCTGATGGTAATTGATACGCCCTGCCCATTACAATGCAGTGCCGCTCAGGGTTCTTGAAAAACCCAAAAGTTCTCAGTGGCACTACAATTGCGCTCGTCACCTTGAGACGTAAGATGTTAAGGGCCTCTTTCACCACATTCAAGTAAACTATCGAGTAAGCTAATCACTGGGTAAAGTCAATAGTAACATAGCATACGAATTTCAGTGATTAAGTCTCATTTGCCCAGTAATTTGACTAGCTGAGGCGCCCTTCAGACCGAAACACAGTAATGCTTACACATTACTGCTTCACGGCAGAAATAGGCGCCGTTGTGGTGCCCATAATCTAGCCGGCATCCTGTGCAAAGGAGCCTCCTACTGGTAAAATATTATAAATAAATCACGATTTTGTACTACTAGGATCTACCTACACTGGTTGAGTACATAACTTAATTTACTTTTAAATGAAACGAAATGAAATTATTTATTTTATTTTCTTATGGGGTGTGTCCAAATCTGTGTGTGTCCTCTTTCCAGATTAAATTAAACGCATGCAAAAACTTAACACTTATTTAAATATTTATTAAAATTGTTAATAAAGATATTTTGAAATTGACACGTTAATTTGACTTAGACCTTAACTATAACAGATAAGTATGATGCAATCCAACCTAAGTCTATACTTAATATTATTTAGACAAGGTGAGATAAAATGAAGGGAATTACACGAGGTGTAAAATTAATTTAGCCCAAGAGTCTACTGAAGACAAGCGAGCAGTTTTAATTGGTGATGATTACAGCCATTTGTTTGAAACTTGTTAACGAGCCGTTAAGGGTTTTTGATCTTTAATTCCTACTGTAAAATAAGTTTTGGAGAATTCAACGTTCTGTTGTATGTAGTAAGTATGCACCAGAATTAAGAATAACGGGCGAGATAAACTGAGTTGGCTTTTTTTTTTAATATTATTACAATGTAATAACGTACAATAAAATTTATTAGTTACACCATGATGGTGGTTGCACCGTTCCCAAACTATCATTAAGATTGATAGATTAAGATATTTATGTTATAGTTATCTAGCTGACCTGGCAAACGTTGTTTTGCCATATAAATTAATTATTGTAAGCCTTCCTTGAGCTTCAACGAATCTATTACAAAAGATTTCATTGAGATCGGTCGAATAGTTTAGGAGTTATTAGGGAAAATACAAACATACATTCTCTTTTATATATATAGATATAGATATCTAAGTATCCATTGCTACTCTCTGTTTAGTAACCTTTACGGCACAGTCGTTTAATCATTCTTTTCAATTTTGTAAAACATTTGTTTTGTACATTTTCTGGGATCTGTAAAATTATAAACATCGCCCTACAAAAGACTTATTAACTCCACTTAACCAAGTAGTAGGCATATCAAGTTTATGTTTGTCTCTAGTGTAAGCATTGTGATTTTCACAGTTTCTAGCAATTTATTATGAAGATCACAGGGCGTCCCAAAGTTATGGGACATGAAGGGAAAGTACCTCAAATATCGTAGATAGGGTATTTTACTGAAACAAGAGTTTGTTATTTTTAAAAGTTAGTAATTCTCCATTGAAAGGTTTGCTAAAAATTACTTGCCTCGTCTGGGACTGTAAAAAAAATCACCCCTACTTTTATGATGCCAATCGAAAGAATGGCCAAAAACTAATAACTCTTCTTCAGTAACATTGTATTTTAAAAGAAAGGAGCAACGTTAATGTTTGAATCAAATTTCAAGAAAGCTATTTATTGCCGACGACGACGTCCGAAAAGTAGAGATATTATCATTCTATAGATAGCATTATTTATTCGTAAATAAGTACCCATCATAATTAAAATTATTTAAAGCATAGTTTTTTTTTTTGGTTAAAAACCATACGAGAACGTGGGCGAGTTACAAACAGAAATGTGCCATTCATATCGAGTATTCGCCATAAAATGATAAGAAAATCAAAAGGCAACGGACTCATTAGAAGATTGGCGATTTGCGTAAGACAAGAGGGATCTCATTTTGAGCATTTAATTAATTAATTTCCAAAAAAAAATCTACTTAATTGGCTGCTTTCTCATATCTACATATCATAGTAGGGGTGTTTTTTTTACATTTGACTCGGTTCGAATCCCAGACCAGAAAATTGTAAAAGATGCAACTACTTTTGTAAAAGAAACAACAATTTGTACTAATTTACATGACGGCCATTTTGGAAGTCACTAACGACTCACCCTCGAACGGGTTAATCTATAACGTAAAACTCTGCATAAATCAATTTGACAATTGTTACGCCTCTATACCAGGCATCCTCAGAATATGATGACTCGGCGAAATCTTGAACGAGATCTCGTGGCTATTATGAGGAAAATCTAATATATTTATTATTTCTGTAAATACCATATATATTTTACCAGTGGGAGACTCATAGGCACAGGATGCCGGCTAGTGTATTTCTGCCAAGAAGCAGTAATGTGTAAACATTACCGTGTTTTGGTCTGAAAGGAACCTATTGCAATTACTGGGCAAATGAGACTAAACAATTGATGTCTCTAAGTGAGCAGCGCAATTGTAGTGCCGCTCAGAATTTTTGGGTTTTTCAAAAGTCCTGAACGTTGCATTGTAATGGGCAGGGCGTATCAATTACTATGATTTGAACGTCCTGCTCGTCTCGTCCCGAATTTTCATAAAAAAACTAGTCTTTTAGTTTCCTTTAATTGGTTTAGAGTCACAATGCCTCGCTTAACAAATAATTATTGTCGTTTGATCTTGCCAATTGCTCCATATATTTGAAAACGGTTCAATAAACCCATTTAATTAACCCGTCTTGTAATTACACCTTTCGTTTGTTCCGTATTTTCGGGAACAATTTCCCTAGATTTCGGTAGAACCTTTGTTGCTCTAACAGCGCGATGACGCTGCATATTTCAACGTTCATGTAATTTATTCTTTTTTTCGGGAAATTGCTCACGAAACAATTTCTTTTGAGTACAAAGACGCTTATTATGTTTACATATTTAGGCTTTGTTGGTGGAAAACCGGGTTGTATAACAAACAGCTTTCATGATTTTAATAAATACGCGTATATTTTGCCTGCATTGTAGTACTAGAAGCATAGTAAAATCTATGATGAAGTGGTTTTTGTATGAAGATGTATGTTTTTTGTAAAAGTTTGTATAAATATTTTGTTTATGACTTAGTTGTTTTAAGATTTTTATTTTTATTTTTCATTTATTGTGATCCAGTGATCGATCAAATCCAAACTTCAATGTTCTTTTTGTAGCACTAAGTATCGGTCATATTTTTAGAACATAAATGACTTTCTTAATGATATTACAGATTGAGAATCGAATGACCTTCCTCAGGCTATTTACTAGTAAGCCTTTGGACGATAATACACTTTAGTGATATTTTATAAAAAAAAAAACTTATTACTCAACAGTTGCATAAATAGCTAATTCAGTTCAGATTTGATTCGAAGAGTGACAGTTGACACATGACTAAGGCGAAAAATGTGCTTACGTTGTCTTTAAGCACACTTTTGCCGTTCCGGTGTCGGACTGCGAATGATATCTAATAGTATAGAAAATTCTCGTGTCACGGTGTACATAATTGTACTCCTCCGAAACGGCTCGACCGATTTTCGTGAGTCTTAGCGAGCATATCGGCTAGGGTGGAGAATCGGACAACATCTATTTTTCATCCCCCTAAATGTTAAGGTCCACCCCAATTTTTTTTTATTATTTTAACATTTTATTTTAATTTGTTTAATTATGACTCAACATTAAAAAATACAAACAACTTCAAATTTTCACCCATCTACGATCAACACTTACTTTTGTATCGCGATTTTAATATTATTCTAATCCATCCACAGACACGCAATAGAGTTGCAATATGGCAATCGAATATAAAGATTATTGTAGTACGATAAATTTTATCTAAGATATATTTGGTAGGTATGAGAATTGCTTGTCATCTATTTTATACCCTAAAAATTTTAATCATTGAATTTTTTTATTACTTTATATGGCAATACAACGTTTGCTGGGTCAGCTAGTATCCTTATATGTGTATAGAACATGGGTTAGTCAAATTGATTCTATCTCCAAATATATATACTACCAAAGCCAAGGACCAATTATGGACTGAAAACAATTACATATGAAGGTACTAAACTGTACAATGGACTATCTTCGGATATCAAAGATGCAGGCACTTTTAATTTATTCAAGCTTCGTTTAGCGAAATGTATTATAGATGATACTTACTTTTTCTAGCACACACTTATATTTAGTTTTATACCTGTTTTTTTATATATGTTTATCATAAGGACGATTCATAGATTATTATTTATAAATATTGTTCTCATGTAAGTTTTTAATGAGAATAAATGATCTTTAAACTGAATATCGGTTAAAGCATTTGAATTCCTTCCAGTTCTAACATTTAATATCTAAGCCCGGAAGTTTAGAGTCGGATCGTAAATCGTTGAGTTGTAGATTATTCAAGCATTGAAGCTGTTTCCACCGCCTTTGTTATTGCTTTACACCTTGGCTTAAATTTAAATTGATCTGCACTGCGCTGACATACAAATTGTATTACATTTGTTTTGAATTGATAAAACATTAAAGTATTTTCTTTGATTATCGCGAGTGTTACACATTTAAATAAAACACTTTTAAAGGATTAAAACGCGTGTAATTGTAACGGTTTTAAATTAGATGTTTGCGTAAAAGTTACATTTTTATTTTAGTTAACCCGACGTTTCAAGACCTTTCCAGATCTCGTTTTCAGGGGGACTGCAGATGAAGTGAGTCAAAGATAGAATTTGTCATAGTTGTCATTATGAAGTTTAGCGCCATTTATTTCCTCGGAGGTGGTATTTGCTGTATTTTACACAGATGGTGTATGTAACTTTTACGCAAACATCTAATGTAAAACCGTTACAATAGCACGCGTTTTAATCCTTTAAAAGTGTTTTATTTAAAACATAAAATTCAAATTCAAATATTTTTATTCAAAATAAGATTTGACATCACTTATTGAAAGTCAAAAACTACCATCCATTCCAAAAAGAATGCCTCAGACCTAAGAAGAATGGACGCAACAAACTCTGCGGGCTTTTTTTCATCAAAAAATATGTTTATATAGTAATATTGTAACTGCCACAGCCTGTATTGGCATACTTGGC
Organism: Leptidea sinapis; assembly: GCF_905404315.1. Lineage (NCBI taxonomy): Eukaryota > Metazoa > Arthropoda > Insecta > Lepidoptera > Pieridae > Leptidea > Leptidea sinapis. The sequence continues at coordinate 12,934,404 of NC_066271.1, read as the reverse complement.
GTCGATGTATCCAGCGACGTTCAGTACCGTGGTCACTTGGAAGAGAAGGCCAAACTGGCCTCTAAAAAGCTTGGTGTACTCAGTAAGGCGAGACAGTACTTCACTAAAAGCCACCGCCTGCAACTTTATAAGGCGCAAATTCGGCCTCACATGGAGTACTGTTCTCATCTCTGGGCGGGTGCTCCCCAGTACCAGCTTCTTCCATTTGACCGCATACAACGAAGAGCGGCTCGAATCATCGACGATCAAGTCATCTCCGATCGGCTTGATTCTCTAGCATTGCGTAGAGATGTGGGTTCTCTCTGCATCTTCTACCGCATTTATCACGGGGAGTGCTCAGAGGAGCTGTTCGGGTTGATTCCAGCGGCCGAATTCCACCATCGGACATTACGTGCAAAGTACCATCCGCAGCACGTAGACATCTGGCATTCCACAACCGCGCGTTTTGTTCGAAATTTCTTGCCTCGCACAGCCACTTTTTGGAATCAACTACCGGCAGCGGTCTTCCCGAACAGACCTTAAACCTTAAAGGCCGGCAACGCATTTCTTGACACACCTGTTGTTGCGGATGTCCATGGGCGGTTACCTCACCTCTCCCCATCCCGTGAGCCTCTTGCGCGTTTGCCCCCTCTCATATAAAAAAAAATGAAATAGCCTGAGGGTGGTCGCTCCATTCCCAATCTGTGAAATCATTAAGAAAGCCAATTATGTTCTTGTAAACGTTTTTTAACAATTCTTTTGAATATCGTAACACTTTTGTTTTGAACATTTTCTGGGATCTTGTTGTAAAAGCATATACATTAGCCGACTAGTAGGCATAACAAGTTTAGGTTTGTTCCTGCCGTTAAGTATTTTATTGTTTTTCATAATGATACAAAACGAAACGAAAACTAATATACGCTTTAAAAAAAGTGTTTGTTTCATAAATTTAGAGTATTCTAGCGTAATAAATGAACCCTGTGTGAGAGTGAGATAACTATCCTAACATAAAAATCTAGGTGTGAGAAAGAAATGGAATAGATTAAGACATGACACTGTTTTGAAACAATTTAGTGTCGATTAGTCTCCTGTCAAATTGGACCGCGTTTTAAGTTTTGTGTTTTTATCGTTATTGTTATGTGTTTTAACGAATATTATTTAAAAAATATAATGGTGTCGTATTTTGTGTTAGATTATGTTTTTACATACAGTAACATTCCTACTAAAAAAACATTTTACAGGAAAAAAACTGATTCTTCAATACTACTACGAGTATATACTTAATTTAAAGAATTTTTTTTTAATCTCCTATTTCAAACCCATGTAGGTCAAAGTTACAAAAATACTCGAAGAAATGTTTATAAATTATTTCTTATCAAGTGCCTTAGTACAAAGCATCATGGTTTTATCTACGGTGTAGACAATAAAAGATCGATGTCCTTTTTCGAGTTCTAGTTTGTCTCTGTACTAAATTTTTTGAAAATCAAGGAATATACTAATAAAAATCAAAGAATTATAGAATATACTAATCAGAGTTATTGATTTTAAAAATGACAAATTCCATTTTGAAAATAGAATAAGCATTACAAAATAACGAACGCTGGATCGCGAACGTTCAAATATAAGTTTGAGGAAGGAAATATGTACGCTTCGTGTAGTGTGTTCAGTGAACCGTTTACATTTCCGAAGCTTAGCCAGTTTGATACTTTAAATCCGGTCTCCATGCTTGAAATATTGATTTTTATTGCAGTTAACAGCTTATTACCGAAGTTGCGATTGATGCTAATGTTGATACAAATGATTTAAGTTTACTTTAGTGTTAATTCTGCCAATATTTGTTTTTAAACAATTCGACACGTGTTTCGCCTCTACACGACATAGACATTGTTGTTGACAACGAGACGTTGTCTCTCGTGCCAGATTTTGGGGAGACAACACGTCCTGAGGATGCCTCGTGTTAAGGCGAAACACGTGTCGAATTGTTTAAAAACAAATATTGGCGGAATTAACACTAAAGAAAACTTAAATCATTTGTATTATTATGGATTTCCGCAAAGTAACGCCTACTTCAATAAATTTTGTTAATGTTAATGTTAATATATACTTAGTCTGGCCATAAATACTGTTACAATTAAAAATAAACAAACGTTTACATTTGAATTTGGAACCTGTCATTTTTATATGATTGTTCATTTAGTTTTCTCAATTTGGCGCCAATAAATTCTACAATATGTTGCGATATTAAAATGGAGTGGGATGATAAAGAGAACCGAATCGCTGTGATTGCATTACACAAAGTAGGTTTGGAGCCATATGCAATTTACATCATAGAACTCCTCTCTTTGCGACAAAAAAAGGTCTGACCGTCCACGTAGAGTTCGTTCGAAAAAGGTCAAAGAGATCCTGTCCAAAAGCAAAAGATTTTATCTCGGGACATGAAGATAGCATCTAGAATATCTATCTATCTGTCGCGTTTTTTAAAAGAAGACTTAGGACTTGCAGCCTATATGAGACGTTCTGCTTATTTCTTAAATGGAAAACATGAAAAAATATAGCAATCAGCCATGAATTCACTGTAAAACTACATTTCTTTATCAAAAATAATATTTGATAACTAGCCGAGCCGGCAATCGTTGTATTGCCATATAAAGTAGTAAAAAAATAGCAAAATTTATGGGGTATTAAAAAAAGACTACGACCGATTTTCAGACCTACAAATATATATGTGTATTTTTTTTTTAATTGACACACATTTACACAAATTATCTTGCCCCAAAATAGGCATCGTCTGTAGATACTATGGGTAGAAGACAACGATATATTTAACACAATCATGCATATTCATTATATAAATGTTTGCACTTAACCGGATTCAAACCCGGGGCCTCTAGCTCAGTAGGCAGGCTCACTAACCACTAGACTATAATATAGCCTAGTGGTATTATATTATGGGTTATCTATACGTTAATGTTAATATATAAAAAGTGTAAGTTTATTGCAACTCAATCAAAAAACGTGGTCTTTGGATATGCAAATAAAATTTTAAAAACAATTTTTTATTTATGAACGATGCGGGGCTCGAACCCCCGACCTCTGGCGTTCCGAGCCAGTGCTCTCCCAACTGAGCTAACCGTTGGATTGACGTATCGTCATAAAATCTTGTATACTTTGTTCAACTCTCAGGCTTTGGATATGATTTTTCAATAAAAAATTGACGATACGGCGATAGGTTTTCTAACATTATATTATTTATAAACCCTTCTTATAATTGAATATTAATATTATACAAAATTTATGAACTATTCGGAACTCGAACCCACTTCTCTTGGGTTCCGTCCGACCGCTCTTACCAACTTGCAATGTGCATGGAACACTCATATTAATTGAGAATGTCTACAATGTGTTCCTATATATACTTAATAAAAAAAAATATACCGGTTCGATAATCAACGCTTCGCTTATGAGATGTGCAAAAATCTTTGTTCAATTATGTTTTGTTAAGGTTTCGCTATTATCTCTTTATTATTGTGATTGTCATAACTATCGTTTTGGTTCTTGCACAAGATAATTATTTACGTAGAGTTCTTCATCGTTATGCAATATTAAAGAATATGAATGAATATTGCTTATTATAATTATTATTTGAAGAGTGTGGCTATTTATCGAGTCCTAATGATTCCTAGTAACACAGCGTCCAAAATTGAACTATTGTGTTCGCCACTTATATTATATTTTTTTATATATATATTTATTAATAAAAAACAAATTTTACTTTGCGGTTTCAAAGCAATAAAAACCACTGAGGTTTTACACAATTGCTAAATTAAGTCTACACAAACAGAGTTAAATTAATAAAAGAAAAAATAGTTCACAATCGTTAGAAACTGTATAGCTAATAATAGTTAAGCACGATAAGTTGATCGGTGGTCAGTCAAGTCTTAAAAAGTTTTTTTTTAATTCTGTTTTAAATTTGTCCCAGTCAACGAGTCGGTCAAGTCACGTGGCAGTTTATTAATCAATCTAGGTACTATTTAAGCTGTTGTTGTTTTACCGAACGCATTCGATGCCCGAGGCATGTGCAGCCGGTTTAGACTAACAGCGCGCGTATACATATATATATAGCTCCTCGTCAAACCCTGCAGCTTTTACAAACAAAAGTATCTTCTTGTCGCGAGTGTTACAAACACCATCTGGTGGCAAAGTGTAGTTGACAAAGATTGTGTTACGCTTATGCATTAGTGAGCTGCAATCGCAGAGTAGATGAAGAGGCTTTTCGTCAGCCTCAAGGCAAAATCTGCAAGTTTTTTCATTTTTGATGCCGACCACACTGAAGCGCGATTAATTATTGCTTACCTTTATTTCTTACATTGAATAGAAACGTAATCTTATTCAATAAAATAGTCTATAGTTTAAGTTGGGTTAATAGAGGAAATATTCTTCCATTTGACCGCATACAACGAAGACCGGCTCGAATCAGCGACGATCAAGTGATCTCCAGTGAAGTTATTATGAAGTACACATAACGTTATTTATTAGTTTTTTTATTAGGAACCATTTATATTTACAAATTTTTAAATTTATAACTAAAAATTGTTCAGAATTTGATATTTTTTTTATTTTGAATAGTAAACATTGAATATGTTATGCATACGAGCCTACAAAAATGATTTGTATCAAAACAAAGATGAAGGCATTGACATACTTTAGTATGGTAACAATTATAGGCTATTTTTATTTTAAAATAGTTAAAAAGCTCTTCCAATTTTAAACTATTTCATAAATTACCAACTGGTGCCCGTTGCGTTTCGCTTTACCTAAAAAACAAAATAATAAAAGCACTGCCACCAGCGCCACCTATCCGGCACTAACGTAACAATGTTTGTCGGAGTAGTCATGCATGTAAAGTTTCATTTCAATTGAGCTAACTGTCTCGATATTTCGTTAAACATACATACATACAAATTCTCACTGTTGTAAGCTGCTAAATGCTCTCAAAACGCAAAAATACTTATAAATATATATAAATGCAACGCAGAGCAGCTCGAATTGTCGGGGACCCAGTGCTCTGTGAACGGCTGGATCACTTGGCGTTGCGTAGAGACGTCGCTTCATTGTGTGTCTACCGCATTTATCACGGGGAGTGTTCCGAGGAGCTGTTTCACCTGATTCCTGCCGCCGAATTCCACCTTCGCACGACACGCCACAAATTAGGATATCAACCCCACCATCTGGATGTATGGCGGTCCTCCACAGTGCGGTTTTCAAGGAGCTTTATTCCTCGTACTACAAAGCTGTGAAATAAACTTCCTTGTGCGGTGTTTCCGGGACGATACGACATGGGTACCTTCAAAAAAGCGCATACACCTTCCTTAAAGGCCGGCAACGCTCTTGTGATTCCTCTGGTGTTGCAAGAGAATGTGGGCGGCGGTGGTCTTTAAAAAGAACTTTTTTTGTACAGCAAATTATATCATAAGTAATGATATACAATTCATATTAGCGTGTCGGTGACTCGACATTTACGGCCTTACAAATAAACTTGGTATAAATTTTTACCTGAGTATAAACCAACCAAAAAAATATGCAAAATATTTGCCAATAGACGTTTTGCTCATAATTGGTTTATTCGGACGTATAACGTTTATTTGAAAGGCTGCCTGACATTCAGAAAACTTCAAAATTATGATTGTATTGACAGTCTTGTCAGTGATATAGTCAACATTTTGCATATTCCTGGTTAATTCTCAGGTATAACTATTTACCAGTGGGAGGCTCCTTTGCACAGGAAACCGGCTAGATTATGGATACCACAACGGTCTGAAGGGCGCCGTAGCTAGTGAAATTACTGGGCAAATGAGACTTAAACATCTTATGTATTAAGGTGACGAGCGCAATTGTAATGCCGCTCAGAATTGTTGGGTTTTTCAAGAATCTGAGCGGCACTGCATTGTAATGGGCAGGGCGTATCAATTACCATCAGCAGAACGTCCTGCTCGTCTCGTGCCTTATTATCATAAAAAATAACTTTATATCAAGTTTTGTAAGGTTGTTAATGTTTTCCGCTGCTGAAAATCCTCAAAACTCAATTAGTTATTGTTCGTTAACTCACTTTCAGCTTTAAACTTCCATAACACAGCACCTAACGGCTAACCAGGCCTTTTTGCATCAAAGTTCATGTTAACTCAATATAAATATGAAAGCTACACAATAATTTCGAACGTAATAAATATGATTGAAGTGGGCTGCATTGCGGAACGAAAAATTCAAAACAAAATATATTAAATAAAATGTTTTCAATAACGGGTATTATAAGTTGGACCGTTTTATGTTACTTACTACCCTTCTAAATGCATAACATGATTTTTCCTGAAGTGTAAATCTCTTTTAGACGCTTTGAACCGTTTTCCGAATAACTAACATGCTTATACATAAACGGTGTTATTGAAAAAAATTTATAAACATGGCTTAGACTCATGTTTTGCTAGACAGTCACCTAACTATAACAACGTCAGTGACCTAACAATAACCACGTCTTTTTTTATCTAAAAGGAGGACAAAAGAGCGTACGTGTCACCTGATGTTAAGTTATCACCGCCACCCAGATTCCCTTGCAATACCAGAGGAATAACAGGAGTGTTGGCCTTTAAGGAAGGTTTACGCGCTTTTTTTTAAGGTACCCATGTCGTATTGTCCCGGAAACACTGCAAATGGAAGCTCATTCCACAGCTTTGCAGTAAACCGCACTGTGGAAGACCGCCACACATCCAGATGGTGGAGATGATATCCTAATTTGTGGCGTGTCGTGCGAAGGTGGAATTTAGCGGCAGGAATCAGGTGAAACATCTATTCGGAACACTCCCCGTGATAAACGCAGTAGAAAGCACACAATGAAACTGGGCACTGGGTCCCCGACAAGTCAAAGTGCTCTGCGTTGCACGCACTCAAATAGACAGAGCTGATACTGGGGTGCGCCAGACCAGAGATGACAGCAATACTTCGTATGTGGCCGGACATGCGCTTTGTAAAGCGCGTCTTAAATGTAATTTATCATTTTCTATAACAATACAGCGTTTAGCTTGTGTTTAACTAAAACTTTCGTAAAGCACAACATAAACAGAAGTGTTCAGGAACAATTATAGGAACGGAGTGCAATTTTTGTCAGCTGTCATCTATCTGCCATCATTTTACATATTATGAATGTGATCTGTCCGTTAGACACACCTTAGACAAGCATCGACTCGTGTTTAAAGACTTGTGTTTAAGTATTGTCTAAAGATTGTTGAACGCTAAACAACAGAAAGACACACATTTGTAATAGAACTGTACACAAATAAAACTGAAATCAAAATTTTATGAATGATGCCGGACTCGAACCCGCGACCTCTCGCGTTCCGTGCGAGCGCTCTTTCCAACTGAGTCAGCCGTTCGATTGATAACGTATCGTTGATAAAATCTTGTATGCTTTGTTCAACTCTCAGGTTGTGGCTTCATCTACAGAATCTACTTTACAGTTGATAACCTGCATATAAGGAAATTGACTTGAGATGTCGCTCTTGCAAATCTAAACAATTTGTTATGTTTTAAAGTGATAACCCTCACTTCTGGGATTATTTACTCAAATAAATCTGAAAAGAAAATTTATTACAGAACTTTTTTTAAACAATTTTTCAACACGTCATGTTTAACGGTTTTGTAATAACACAGTAAATGTCATACTTGTATATAACTGTACAAAAATACGTAAGTCCAGTGCCGGATTAACAACGGAGGCCCCACGCGGGGGCCCCGCATATTTAAACCCACTCATCTCTGCCTGAGCGTTATTTTTTCGTGAAACTTATTAAAAAAATTTATTGCATTAGGTATTATTTTGCAGAAATCCATAATTATCCAATTGTTGTGAGCCTTCTTGAGTGTAAAGTGGCAGTGCGTTTCGGTCTGAAGAGCTTCGTAGCTAGCAAATTACTGGGCAAATGAGACTTGACATCTTATGTCTCAAGGTGACGAGTGCAGTTGTAGTGCCGCTCAGAATTTTAGGGTTTTTTAATAATCTTGAGTGGCACTCCATTGTAATGGGCAGGGCGTATCAATTACCATCAGCTGAACATCTTGCTTGTCGCGTCCCTTATTTACATAAAAAAGAGCTAAGATTAGTCTTAAATAAATTCGACCCATATTTGGCCTCTACACAAGGCATCCTCAGGAGATATTGAATCACCAAATTCTGGAACGAGACGAAATGAGTCTCGTGCCAGAATTGGGCACTCAAAATGTCTCATAGCAATTGGAGAATCTTATTAGGATGTTTGAATTAACTTTTTTTCCCACCTCGATGAAAAGCTGTCTAGACCGTGGTACGACGGACAAAACTGGCTGATTCTCTCCCAGCAAGACAACTTTTGTCCTTCGTACCAGGGACTAATAGCGAGTTTTTCATCCAGGTGGGAAAAAAACCGTATACTCACTACGTGAGATGAGTAGGTCATTGTCACCCGCGAATATATACCGCGGGTGAGAAGTTCTCCTAGAAGCTTTTCTCCCATTATATCACAATCACGTGAAACGTTACTACTTTTCCTACTAAGACGATCCACGTCAGACACTCGAATATAGACGAAGCTTGCTTAATCCGGTACTGCATATGTCCAATGTACATTTAAAGATAAACCTGGCTATTCAAAAGGATAGACTTTTTAAGTATTATTATTATATTCAGAAATTAACAACAGAACTCCTTTTGAAACGAGGATAATCTTTGATCGACAAACGATTGTTGGCAATGCAAAGAAACCTTCGAATACAGAAAATACTCGATAGAATGCTTGTTAATTAAGGAACCTATATGTTCGGGCTGTAAATCTTTCGCTCGAATGGACTTAAAAGCGTATAAAATCGTATGAAGTGAGGGAATAAATCCGAAACTGTGCTTGAAATTGAGTGTCACGGACAAAACTCGTAAGTGTCGGGTAACGTAGCATATTCTATCGCTTTAAATTTTTATGTGGAATTATATTTTTGTATCAAATGTTTGATTTTGATTTATTTAAATTTATTTTTGGATCTTATAGTGATATTGTAACTATTGAGCGTGATTGCGACTTTACGATATTATATTACCCAATATGATTTACTTTAGAAATAAGTTAAGTATTTTACCAGTGGAAGGCTCCTTTGCCAAAAAATTGGTATTTGGTGCAGCGGTAATGTGTAATCATTATTGTGTTTCGGTCTGAAGGGCGCCGTAGCTAGCGAAATTACTGGGCAAATGAGACTTAACATCTTAACGTTTCAAGGTGACGAGCGCAATTGTAGTGCCGCTCAGAATTTTTGGGTCTTTCAAGAATTCTTAGCGGCGTATCAATTACCACCAGATGAATGTCGTTTCGTCCCTTATTGTCATAAAAAAAAGATTTTTCAGCAGCTCTTTTATGCTGTGTTAATTTTAATGAAAAAAATAAATTAAATTAATAAAAAAATAGATCGTATAATATTGGATTGTCAACATTATACTTAACAGTTTGTTATTTTTAAGTTAAATCTCTCACTTTTGGGATTTAAATATACAATTGAATTTTATACTTCGTCCGTACATGAATACTTGGATGTTTTTAATAATGACCTAACTATCGTTGTCCAATAAGTAGTTGATTTTGTTCGGATCTCATCGTTATATTATCAAGTATCCATATTCAGATTAAGGATTGGTCACTGCTGCGTTCCAACTAGATACCGCACTACATTAGCTTTTTGATAACGGCAACTATTAGATGCTTGTGTGCGTGGCATCTTGACACTCAATGGCTTTTATCAAATTTTGTAACATCTTCGTGTTATTTTACATTGAAATTAAAATTCAAAATATTAAATGACGATATTATGTGATCCCAGTGTCTTTCTTATTTTTTGTAAGATTATTTTTACAAAGTTTTACTATGCAACCCGGCATTTTAGTTTCAATTATTAGCAAAGTTTAACAGAACATGTGGCACGTCAACGTCACACGTTATTGAAGACTGGTACTCGAGGTACGCCAACGTAGGCGTAGTATTAGTTGCCGCACTTTGCGACTACGTCTGCAGTATCTAGTTGGAGCGCAGCGGAGACTTATCCTTAATCTAAGTATCCATATTTGTAGGAAAAAATGCAGTGGAACATACCACAACGGCGTCTATTTCTGCCGTGAAGCAGTAATGTGTAAGCATTACTGCGTTTCGGTCTGAAGGGCGCCGTAGCTAGTGAAATTACTGGGCAAATGAGACTTGACAACTTATGTCTCAAGGTGACGAGCGCAGTTGTAGTGCCGCTCAGAATTTTTGGGTTTTTCAATAATCCTGAGCGGCACTGCATTGTAATGGGCAGGTCGTATCAATTACCATCAGCTGAACGTCCTGCTCGTCTCGTCCCTTATTTTATTATAAGAGGGTCAGTAAAGTAAGTAGAATTTCATGTAAGAAAACGAGAATGAAGAATAAATTAGGAGTGGAAGACGTTTATTCCGAGTGCCATTTCAAAAATATACGTGTTGATATCTCTGCTGAAATATTCGTGGTCATTTAGAGGGAGGAAGTCTTACGGTAGCAGTGCATAGTAAGTACATATTGAGATTTTAAATGAATATTAATGGTGCGTACAGACTGGTGAAACGTAACTTGAAATGTATTATCCAATAAAAGAATTCGCCGAACACATCGCTGCAATGTGTCATGAAAAGATACACACTTTTTAAAAAATTCGCATAGTTTGGACACCTTGTGCGTGCGAAATGTGCATTTCACGCGCCCGCTACGAGAATTACAAGCCACCCGCGGAGCGACCCGTAATTTGTCGGTTTTTCGAACGAACACAATGTGGCGCGTTGGCGGCGGAATAGCAGAAACAGACGTACGCGAAGGTTCGTAGTAAATGCGCGTTATGAGCGTACTATGACGTGTAGACGGTTGCAGCGAACATGCAATGAAAGGTAGAATGATACATATCATATTTCGTTTCACCAGCCTGTACACACCTTAACATTTGAAACACACAATAATAGGAAATAAGTTTACGGAAAAAAGATAACAAAAGTCTGGTTAAAGTTTAATAAAACACTATTTAATGAATTTTCAAACGGCAATGACTTATGAATGAATGAACCGATTTTGATGCAGTTTTTCAGCCATATAAAGAAACTTTCAATTTCAATTGATCGAACTCAGAATTTCAAAGTAATTCTGAAAAAACACTTTTGTCGATTTTTTTTTCTTCACGATAACTCACAAACGATTCAACCGATTTTGACCTGCTTGGTGGCCGTCGACGTGGTTTTTTGATATTAAGACCTGTTTTAGTTTTTTGAATCGATCGGCAGGAAAGCAGTTAAAAAGGTATTCCAAAAACCTCAATAAAAAAATAAAAGTGTTCGTAGTTTTTTTGAGATTGGGTACTTAAAACCTATCAGTCTGAATCGGTCTGAATTGTATTCAAAATCTAAGTTTGGTCAATCCCTATTGAATGGCGCCAACCACGATGAAATCGATCAAGCCGTTCAAAAAAGTTATAAGTTGTTAACATACATCAATTACACACACACACACACATACATACATACAGACGTAGAATATTCCTAGGACCTTAGAATGTCGAGATCTGATGAAAACTAGATAGACGACTCAATAATTTCCTGAATTTTCGAAAATTTTCAATTTTCTTAGCAGGAAGTTTAAAATATACCTATATCATAAGCTGTTGCTCTAGACTTGCATGCTGCCAATAGTTGAAAATAATTTCCATACATACATACATAATATCACGCCTCTTTCCCGTAGGGGTAGGCAGAGACCACTTCTTTCCACTTGCTACGATCCTTACATACTTGTTTCGCTTCGTCCACTTTCATTATTCCTTTCAAACATGTCTCCGATTTAGGGTACTCTTGACCTGACCTTTTAATAATTTCCAACGCTTGAATTTTTCCAGAATGGGTCATTGAATTCACTTTTTCTACAATGTCATTTTAAAATTAAGTATTCATAATGACACCAATTTAACCTTCTGCCAATATAACAGCATTTAAACTGAATAAAGAATGGCTCCAACTTAACTATGATACTATTTTCTTACTGGCTAGATGGATCCCAAATTGGCAATCTCATGTACATGAAATAAAATATTTTATAGCTGAAGCGATCCATTGACTACGTACAGAATTTCTGTTAAATATGTTTTACTATCGAGTTTTTTTATTACTTTTATAACAAACAAGAAGTAAAACTTACTGTTTCGTTGTTTAGGAAATTCCAGCTAACTGTATTAAAGTTTGAACTATCAAAAAATATTCCACGGGATCTTGAATGACGTTGACGTTTGGTTGTCGGCAGAAAGATTTTCAGCTTATTAAATATAAATATCTGAATCTACAGCTATTTAGGTATGATAGCTCAATTTAAATTAACCATTTGATTAATTTCATATGATAATTCAAATAAAATAAGATCTTATATAAAATATTGTAAAACAAACACTCTGTAGAATATAAATGACACTAAAAAGTTCTTATGTTCATTAATTACTGTTGAAACTAAAAATTTTAGACTATTAATATATTGCATCGAAACGTATAGTAGTCTAGTAGTATTCATAGAAGTCTTTGGTTCTGAGCCTACGATATAATATTATTCTGCCTTCCAGATATAACGATTGAATAAAAAGTAGATGCACAGGATATAAGGCCAAAAGGTGTTGGAGATAAAATATATAATGCCAACAGATCAATAGTGCTTGTTCAAATAATCTTGAATGAATAACAAGCTAAAATTGATTTCACAATAACGATATATTGTGGCGGCCATTTTGTTTTTATATTCACTTCCGTTGTGCCACGATTATCTTTAATGTCAAGGTTGATTCTAATGCACTTATAATCATTGCCTAGTTCTGTGTTGCGGGTTTGTTTGTATGTGTTTTTATAATGCAATGCTAATAAATATACCACAGAATGTTTTTATATACAACGTTCACAGCTTTTTGCCTTTAGACAATACAAACATGTTTTCATTTGAGGTATTTAAAGGGCACGCGCCCATTAACTCCCGGCCGGTACCGCCGCAAACCTCCCTACATTTCAAATCTGTAATATCTTCAATAATATTAATTTAAATGACATTCTGTAAAGACCCTATTGATATATATTAAATGCATAATGTAGTTAAAATACTTAATTGGATAAAGATTAATGCTGTATTGCTTAAAATTGCTATGTAAATAAGCCATTATTTCACGTAAAAAGTAAAGGATAAAAAATGGTTATGGTGGGTTATTCCTAAGAGGTAGACATATATCATCGCTTACTTTTTTGTAGACCTTTATAAGGTGTACAGTACTGTAGTACATTATTTTGATCTATCTCGTAGGGTTCAGCTAGCGTTTGCAATATAAGCGCACAAAAATGTGTTTATTTACGAATTCACATTAGAAATCTCTAAAATTATCAGTGTATTTTTACTCTAATATGCATGTATTATACATATAAACATTCCTCGTGAATCACTCTATCTGACAAAAAAAATGCATCAAAATCCGTTGCGTAGTTCTAAAGATCTAACCATATAATATACAGACGGAGGGAAGGAACTTTAGTTTTGACCGACTTCAAAAAAGCATGAGGTTCTCAATTCGTCGGTATGTTTTTTATGTTTATCACCTCAGAGCTTTAGACTGAGTGAACCAATTTTGAGAATTCTTTGTTATTTATAAGCTGGTGCATTCCGTGTGGTTCCATTGCAATTTGGTCCAGATCTGACAATGGCAACCATGAGAATACAACTAGAATAAAACTAATAACTCAATATCGCGCCAACCGATTTCGATGATTTTCGACCGATTCCAAAAATAACAATAATCGCAACTAGAATTAGATTTATTAATTCAAAATTTATTGGCACTGAGATTTTCCAAAATATAAAAGCCGGGTAAAACCCATCTAATCTGGTGTTCAAAAGATCGTGGGTAGTGGTAATCACTTAACAGGTATCCGGATTACCTCGTAAGTCTTCTTCGCATGTAGTTTATCCGATCTTGAATTTTTTTTCTCAGCCTCAAAAGTACTCATTGTAGAAGATTTCACTTTAAAAATAATATAACATATTATGATAGTATAGAATATATGCTATGCATATTTTAAACCACCACTCATTTACCAGTGGGAGGCTCCTTTGCACAGGATGCCGGTTAGATTATGGGTACCACAACGGGGCCTTTTTCTGCGACGAAGCAGTAATGTATAAACATTACTGTGTTTCGGTCTGAAGGGCGCCGTAGCTAGTGAAATTACTGGGCAAATGAGACTTAACATCTTATGTCTCAAGGTGACGAGCGCAGTTGTAGTGCCTTTCAGAATTTTCGGGGTTTTTCAAGAATCTTGAGTGGCACTGCATTGTAATGGGCAAGGCGTATCAATTACCATCAGCTGAACGTCCTGCTCGTCTTGACCCTTATGTTCATTAAAAAAAACCAAATTCGTTGATCGTACTAATGTTGTATCAATTAAGATTTTAAATTCAGTAAGGTCAGTCAATAGTGTTTCAGACATACCAAACAAAGAAACAACGGAAGTACATTTAAGTGGCAGATAGTCGTGTCGGAAGAGATTACCACCTGTCGATGTTGATCACGACTGTAGGCGTCGACTGCCGGCAGCATTGGATGCTTGCCAAACAAAGAGTTAAAGTACTAGATGATTCATTTCTAGACAACATATTTTAAAGTGGCGCCTATTTCTGCCGTGAAGCAGTAATGTGTAAGCATTACTGTGACTCGGTCAAAATGGCACCGTAGCTTAGTAAATTACTGGGTACCGCTCTGAATTTTTGGGTTTTTCAATAATCTTGAGCGGCACTGTAATGGGCAGGGCGTACCAATTACCATTAGCTGAACGTCCTGCGTCTGTCGTCTCGTCCCTTATTTTCATACAAAAACATCGCTTAAAATTTTCTCGCCCATCTTTCGCATGTTGCATTACAATCGGCAGTACTCCGCGGCCGATTGTAGTAAGGGTAAAGTTGTATCATTAATTTCAACTAATGCTTTTAAGTTAAGCTTAACATTAGCGTGTGCTTAAATCATATGGAAACGATCACGTGGCATGGCTTTTTATTCGCTTGTACCGTTATTTACACCATTGGTTTGGTGTTAGTTAATTGTCATGTTGAAGACTGAATTCAATAATGACCTGTGTAGGTGGATCCGCAAACAATGGTGCGCGGTATGAAATATAGCAGAGCTTACACCGAGCATCTCTATCTGTGAATAATAATAATATTGACACACTTTTTTACACAAATTATCTTGCCCCAAGTTAAGCATATATAGCCTGTGTTATGGGTTACAAGACAATGATATATTTAATACAATATACTTACTTAAACATACATATATTCATATAAACATACATAAATACATTTAAACATCCGTGAATCGGAAACAAACATCTATATTCATCATATAAATGCTTGCACCTACCGGGATTCGAACCCGGGACCTCTAGCTTAGTAGGTAGGATCGCTAACCACTCGGCTATACAGGTTATGAATGGTATTATTTTATTTCGTTGGGTTGCGTAGAGGTCTCGTTATTGAACTTAAATGTTATCTTCACCATCTGGATATATTGTATTTCTCCACACTACGGTTTTAAAAGACGTTTCTTTATAATATAGTTTGTCACATCTAGTCTTTTAGCTTTGTGTTTTGGTATCCGGAAGGTTGTTAGCACCTGCCAATATATTTGACCACAAGCATAGCTGTTGCATCGCGACAGCATTGGATGACGGCCAAAGACCTTTGTCAATACATACCATAACTATAGAAACTCAAAGTCAAATTCCAAACCTACTTTATTTTATTGCACTAGAACCTTATTTTCATATTTTTAGAATTCAGAAGAAAATATCTAGTTTTTTTTTATTGACACACTTTTACACAAACTATCTCGCCCCAAATTAGGCATTACATTTGCTATGGGTTGCAAGAAAACGATAGATTTAATACGATAAACTTACTTAAACATAGATAAATACATATAAACATCCATGACTCGGAAACAAACATCCATATTCAAACATATACATGTTTGCACCTACCGGGATTCGAACCCGGGACCTCTAGCTTAGTAGGTAGGGTCGCTAACCACTCGGATATATACGTCGTAATATGACTATATATATTATATGTTAAAGAATGTAATTGCCGTTTTGTAATGAAAGAATTAAATATTAATCAAAAATCAAAAGTTAATCATCGAATATTATAGAATTAAAGGAAATTGTTATAGAAAAAAACCGCATACATTTTTCTAAACGGCCGGAACGCTCCTGTGATTCCTCTGGTATTGCAAGAGAATGTGGGCGGCGGTGATCACTTAACACCAGGTGACCCGTACGTTCGTTTGTCCTCTCTTCCATTCACATCCAAGCACACATTGACAAATCAAAATAAGGCTATCAGTTGGCCTGTACGTTGGTATATTCTGAGTCTATGGTTTGAAGAATGCCATAGACAATTAAATAAGTAGTAATAGAACTACAGAGGTTTAATATCACATGTGTAATGATCACGGTTAGTATTTACTTAGTATTTTGGACACTGGACTTAAAACCTACAGGGTGATATCTCGTCATTGCATCATACTAATTAATATTCAATTAAGTTTATTATAAATAACGGACGTATCTTTATAAATTTAAACAAATAATTATTATATTAATTAAATACGATTTAATATAAATAACCTGATAAAATTCTCCTTTCTTCTTTGTTCCTTAACTTTCTTTAACCATTGATCCTTATATGTGGAGCCGATCTAAAGTTTATTTATCGCTCACTCGGACACTAAACTCTGAATTTAATTTACTCTGTATAGTTTTCTGTGACCTTGGCAAAGTGTGTGCAAGATTTCATAATGAACAGTTGAGCAGTTTAGTCGTCAAAGCGTAACTAACAACACACACACCTTCGCATTCATAATATTATTTAGTTGAGGTTAGTATGACCATTAAATTCAAAAGGTTGTAGGAAAAAAATGTATTAAGTCTATTTTGAATGGGTTTTTAAGCAACTCTTTATAGTGACAAATTTGAGAAGTCTCGTGACATCAGTGGGAGGCTCTTTTGCATAGGATCTGCTTCTCGGCAGAAATAGGCGCCATTGTGGTACCCATAATCTTGCCGGCATCCGGTACAAAGGAGCCTCCCACTGGTAAAGCTAGTTTAATAATCAAAATACTAAGGAGCTTATTCCAAGCGTGGCTGACTGTTTACGACTTGTCATTGAAAATTGGTTACATTTAACATATTCGCTTTCGTTTTCTATCTTGCTGTATCTCCATTAGAGATATTCTTAACTCGCGCACACTTTGTTTGTCTATAGTCCATATGTTTACAACGTGGGCGAAAACGCCCCCTTGTGGACTTGAGACTTTCGGGGGGAGTAGAAGACCCAGAGAAAATTAGGGAGCATTGAGATGGCGCAGATGGGGCGTGGGTAGATTAAAAAATATAGTCTAAAAAGGCAAAAAATACACGAAAATACTCTAGAAAAAAACATATTCTCAAAGTTGGCGGTGAGCAAAATAAGGTTGAGAAACTATGATCTATACGATAGTATATTGTAAGTCTACGCTTTCAACCGAATCAAAGACAGTGATGGTGGCAAAAAAAGATGGCCCTGTGGAACCTATTCAGCATCATGTGCGTTGCAGCCCTAACATCTGTTAAATGATTAATAATAATAATTAAGTCAGTATCTCTAAAGGCCCTTAATGTTTTATGAAACATAAACCTTGGTTCCGTCAACTTTGTAAATACACAGGAACGCTAAATGACAAGTAATAACCGTGACCTACTGACAACAAATATACTGTGTTTGGTTTAACTTTACTGTTTGCTTTTAACGTCGCTGTATCCAGGGTTGCCACGCTTAAATAATCTTAATTATTAAATATGTTTTCATAGATTTTAACGCAGCCAAAGGAGACCACTTCGAATAAGCTTAGGATTAATTAATTATTAAAATAACACACTGTAAAAGCATAATATAGCGAAATGCAATGGAATTTTTTTCTTCTTTATTCAGTGTTAAGGCAAGAGTAGGTATTGAATATTTCTGATTAATCTTTTTTCTTTTTTTTGTGTGAATCATAAAATTATTAAAAAAAGTACGTAACAGATAAACTATCTTAGGTATTAAGGAGAGGTTACCTCACGATTCTTTTACTATATTCATAAAGGAGAGAAAGGACCCACATAATTTAAAAATTAAGGAAGCATCGTACAAGTACAAGTTTATATTAAGTATAAACATAAGTTTAGATGTTTATACAAAAATTATTGAGGCGCTAAGATATGGTAGTCAAAAGAAATAAATTATTATGATTTATTAAAAAATAGGTCATCTTGCACTAACGGAACGTTTTACGCAATTGATTATTGACATCTACATTTATTGACATGACAGTCATTTTTTAATGAAAAAACTGAAGTGACTATAATGATAGATCATAATTATTATGGTACATCACTAAGGTATTCTTATTTTTTTTTTTTTGGAAGAGAAAGACAAATGAGGGAACAGGTCACCTGAATAGTAAGTGATCACTGTCGCCCATACTCTCTTCCAACACCTAAAGGGGGCGTTGCGTTTTTTAAAGGTTCCTATATTTGGACCTTGAAATGAGCCAAACAGCTCACAAAATGGTTACGTGTAAAAAAGTTTGTTCGTATATGAGAAAGTGATTAATTGTTTTCATTCTCAAACATTGCTTTACTTGTTACTTAAAAATACTTAATTACTACATAGTATGGGATATAAAATGATTCAACTAGGATTTATAGACACATCCCTATTTATAATGATATTTTTACACATCATGAATGATATTGTCATAAAACCTTTTTGAAATATTCAAATATTATAACAACTCTCTGTCTGATGTCAAAATATTTAACATAACGTCACAAACACTTCAAAGGGAGAATCTCAACAACCCTTCTCAAACGAGAAGGCTTGACGCGCTTCGCAGAAATATTTTCTATATCGGTTGACAGCCCTAGCAACACCGTGGTAACTCTATTCATAAAAGTTGAAAAGCAATAACCCAGACAACAACGCTTCTTCCACCTTCTTTACAAATATTACAACGAAGAGTTTAAGTTTTATGCAGCTCTATTTACACCTATATTTTCTTGTTTGCATTTTATTTAAAACACATTCTTTGCATGGTGGTAACAAATGCAAACTGATTACTAGAAATACTTTTATTGGGATACTTTTAAAGGGAGTGTATATACATTTATGATTATATTTAGTGTAATTGCCACTGAAGTTGTACGTATTCTTTTTTGACAATAAAGGACGAGACTAGCAGGACGTTCAGCTGATTGTAATTGAAACGCCCTGCCCAAACAACGCAGTGCCGCTCAGGATTCTTGAAAAATCTAAAAATTCTGAGTTGCACCACAATTGCGTTTGACTAGCTACGGCGCCCTTCGGACGGAAACACAGTAATGCTGACTCAATTATATAATAATAAGTTCCCATAATCTAGCCGGCACCCTGTGCAAAGGAGCCTCTCACTGCTATGCCACAATGTAGACTTTTGTCTACATTGCGGACATTTTTGTCGAGATATTATTTGTCAATTATGGCGGCTCTTCGAATGTAACAACTTAGACCAGTATTCCAGAAAGTTCCATATTCTTTGGGAGTGAGTTGTATATTATCTTCTGGGTACAAGATGTACTATCATAAGTGGATACTTAATTTGTGCATTAGTGGTCTATGTATGACACAGAACGGTTCTGGGCTGACTAGGGATATGTCCGCATCCGTCCATCAAGTACATCAGCTCTTGCTTTATATCGATATAGATTTGCCTCCTCTCTCAATATAAGGTTGAGGTCTCTAGGCCAATGCTGACAAAATTTTAAGCTTTGGTCTCACCGCATTGCCGCAGCCTGTATCTCCTCCTTTTATTATACGCTTTATATTAGCTTCACCTGTATGTTTGTATGTTTGTAACCGACTTCTTTGGGCGCGATTTTGACCCACTTTAAACGGCTAGATTTCGTTCAAACTTTGTAGATTTATCGAGGACCGATGACATTACACTAATTTGACTAAAAAATTAAAAATAAATAATAGTTAAAAATAAAACTAAAAAGCACTAAAAACTAAAAAATAAATTTAAATTGAAAATAGTGTTAAAAAAATATATTTTATTGTAAAAAAAAGCGTGGGGTGTAGAAGAAACCCACTATTTTCAATTTAAATTTATTTTCTATTTTTAGTTGAATTTTATATAAAGCGTGCTTTTTAGTTTTTTTTAACTATTTTTATACTTCATACCTGATTGTATGACTTGTATGTATGTATATATTGATATACTACACCACATATAAGATTTTCTATTTACTTTGAAAATATGTATGTACAAGTTGGCTTTATATCCTCTAACCAGCATTACCAAGGCATACATCAAGACTGACATACAGTGGTTGGTAGTGACTGACAATGTTATTTATTATTTATATTTTATTTTTGTTAATGTCTATCCATAATGTTCTGACACTATTGTCCAAGCTATTTCATTGCAGCTGTTTCGACTGCCAATGACAACATCGTCACAAATGTGTCAGTCTCTATTGTAAATAAGCAAAAATATGTAAGCACATAAGAAAATGTTGCAAATATTTAAACAAAATATATTTTCTTTGTTACAGAAACTCACCAAAGTTCACCAAAATATTGTAAGTACACACCTTTATTTAAGAAATTTTATTGAATTTTTACTAGTGCTACTGGAAACCCAAACGCTGGCAGCTATTTCGGCCAGAGGATCAGCCAAGGTATCCATCGCGGAAATGCTGCCAGTATTCTTGGTACACTACCAGGGTAGTGTACAATGATAGTTTTAATTTAATATAACCATAGTATTGTAAATATAGTCATAAGATTTGTTTCAATATTTTAAGATTTTTTTTAACTCTCGTGAAAATTTACAAAATTTTGATGTAAGTTGAATAGGAACTAAGTTCCTTATAAATTCGGGCGCAGCATAAGAAGTTAAAACTATTGCATTGATTTGGCTACCAAAGGAAACCTATTGTAATAATATTGGTAATGTTGCTTCCTAAAAAGTATAAGACTTGGTAATATAATTATCATCAATGACTCTTCAAATAGATAACAATATCTCTACTTCAATTCACCTGGTAAGATACAAAAAATGAGCTGTGCAAGTATTTCTTTCTGTCTCGCAAGAAACATGGAGGCCTCTTTGGAAGTATACCAAAAATAGTTCATTAACAAAGCATATATGAATGGGTTACTGTTCAAATTCAAATATTTTTATTCAAAATAGGATGTGATATCACTTAATGTAAGTCAAAAAAAACCACCACCCATTCCAAAATGAATGCCTCATGCCTGAGAAAAATGGGCGCAACCAACTCAGCGGGCTTTTTTTTCATTAAGAAATATGTATACAAAGTAATATTGTACAATTAAACTTATTATTTAATAGCCCGAGGGCGGTCGCTCCATTCCCAATCTGTGATATCATTAAGAAAGTTATTTATGTTATAGTAACCTTTACACACAAACATTTATAAACAATTCTTTTAAATAACATAATGCTTTTGTTTTGAAAATTTTCTGGGATCTTGTTGTAAAAGCATATATATACATCGCTGTTGGTGGAAAAACCCAGTAAAGTATGTCTGGATCGTGGTATATGAAATTGTATTATTCTTACCTACTCTGGGATCCGTAGATGTATACATTTGAGTAACTTTCTCTCCAGTTAAATATTCTAATATATAAAACTCGTGACGCGGTGTTTGTCACTAAACTCCTCCGAAACGGGTGAGCCGATTTTAATGAAATATCCTGTGCACATCGGGTAGGTCTGAGAATCGGTCAACATCTATTTTCATACCCCTATATGATAAGGGTAGCCCACCTCTAAATATATTTTTTTATTTTTTTGACCATTTTTTAATTTATTTTATTATAGAAAAATATGTACATCTTCAAATTTGCACCTATCTACAATCAACACCTATTTTTGTTTCACGATTTTTATATTATTCTGTTCCATCTACAAATTCAAATTAATCCAATTTATAAAACAAGTAACAATAGACTTAACCCTTATTCATAATGGTCCGCAAACTTTAAACCTCCGCTAAGAAGTGTTTTTTCTCATTCTGTCTTAGGTCAATAGAAGAAGACAGAGTGCGAATTAGCAATGCTTTAAGTAAGCAGACTATTATGAATAAGGGGGTATATGTACACCCGAAGTCACCAAAGCACTTCTTGAATAGTAAATTCTGTAGAGTTAGTACGAATGCATCAATGTGCTACTTTTCTTTTGACATTCCACCAGTGATAATTACAATATTTAATCTACAGTAATTTTCTAAATGCATTATCTTTTAAGGCAGATACAGCATCTGATTATTATGAAGCTTACAAATATTTATATGGTATAAACAAATGAAGTACATACATAATTTAAACACACACATTATTACAGGAAAGGGCGATTATAAAAAACTTGAGGTAATCTGATAGCAAGGCCTCCACCAATCTCTCTCTTAAAAACTACCCAGTAATTTTAATTCCAGAATAATATTCTGTATTTTTTAAGTTCTATATTTTTATGCTTTTGGATACAGCCTTGTAGTATTAAATTAGTTATGCATTTAAAGTAAGTGCCAAGTCACAGATAAAACCAAAAGCATAACATAATGACGCTTCAAGGATTTTATGCCTAATTATGGTACATCTGCAGTATTGTTCTCTGTACCGCATTGTTTGCTTGGCATTCGTTAATACACATACTAATTAGGGCAAGTATTCACATAATTTAGCACAAAAAGACCACAAGGTCTCTGTGGGTTGTACAAAAATCTATACGAAGCTAGCTGCCGCGTGCAACGCAGAGCAGCTCGAATTGTCGGGGACCCAGTACTCTGTGAACGGCTGGATCACTTGGCGTTGCGTAGAGACGTCGCTTCATTGTGTGTCTTCTACCGCATTTATCACGGGGAGTGTTCCGAAGAGCTGTTCAACCTGATTCCTGCCGCCGAATTTCACCTTCGCACGACACGCCACAAGTTACGATATCATCCCCACCATCTGGATGTGTGGCCGTCCTCCACAGTGCGGTTTTCAAGGAGCTTTCTTCCTCGTACCACGAAGCTGTGGAATGAGCTTCCTTGTGCGGTGTTTCCGGGACGATACGACATGGGTACCTTCAAGAAAAGCGCGTACACCTGACGACCGATTCTCAGACCTACCAAATATATCGTACTACAATAATTATTATATTCGATTGCCATCTTGCAACCCTATTGCGGATCTGTAGTAGTGGTTTTTTAAAATATTTGAATTTGGCTATAAAGAAATTAAAAAGTTACTATAGAATGCCTATAGCTATACACTTGATTTACGTATTTGAAACCAAGCAGTCTAAATTGGATTAAAAAATTATAACATATAATTATTAAAATTGATTAAAATTTTATTTTAAATTATATTATTGCAATAATCCCATGCTAGCTCGAACAACATAATGAATTCAAATTAGGGTCTGCTACGTAAGTAATGCCGTTTTATTTGAAATCAGAATTAGCATACAAATGACTTGTGAACCTTGTAGAACGCATCCTTTAGCCTTACAGTAAATTATCGCGCAATTGTAAGTGCGGTATTGAACTAGAAACTTGACTACTTTGTGAAGTAATGTTGTGGCACCTTCATTTTGTATTAAACTTTAATGGGCACTTAAAACCCCTTACGCTGTGAAAATGAAAAGAAAAAAAAAATATTTACGTAAACTTGCAAAAAGCATCTGTAAATAGTCATAAAATGTTCACAAGTGCGCAAAAGCGTCAAAAACTTAATTACGTAAGAGACTCGCGATATGCATCGTACCGTACTTCAAACTTCTTTATCCTCAACATATTCCTTAATATTATAGTAACCTTTCCCCATTAAAACAGTTTTTATATATATCTTAAATGCTGTAATTGTAACTAGCTTGTTGTATAGATAGCCGTTGGGGCAGTAAAGTTCTCGAATGGCGACCAAGTACTGGAAGATGCATTGTTGGTAGGCACCTCACAATATGGATAGACGATCTGGTCAAGATAGCTGGAATAGGTTGGATGAGGGTAGCGCAGGGATCGTCATGGAGATCTTTAGGGGAAGCCTTTATATGACCATGTTGTTGTTTAAATACAAATGCATTGCAAGTTGCGAATACAGTTTTAATCTTCTTGAAAAAGTAGACAGCACGAATTGGAATGCTTAAAATGATTTTATCTACACCAATGCTTTAAATTCTCTATTAAAGATTATAATTATAAAACAATTAGCTTATTGCCAACATTAAAACACCCAATGTCCTAATAACCATTACATCATCCAAACGAGTGTTGTAATGAAATTCAGTACAACATTACAACACTCGTTTTCATAATAACACTCCTTTGGATGATATTATGGTTACTAGGACTGGCTTTTTTAATGTTAGCAGTTATCTAACTGTTTCAGAATCTTTTATAGAGGATTCATATTATGGGTGTAAATAAAGTCTTGTACACAGCAGTTGATAATTAGGTAATAGCACTCATGTGATACTATTATCATTCTTCTTCGCCTCGTATGATAAACCCACATTCGTGTTTTAATACCCCTTATTACACAACAGTTGCATAAATAACTATTAATTAAGAATATGAATTTTATTCTTGAGAAGAAAATAGATAATGAGATCTAAATTATAAATTGATTAATATTGGGAATCTGTTGAAAAGATTTAGTAGATTATTACTAGTCATTAGTTTATTTCCGTACACACATCGTAAAATTCACTGTCTTTCTAATAAAAACTTTACGATACCTTTTACTATTTGTTATGTTTTTAAAGTGATAACCCAAACTTCTAGGATTAATACACAAATAAAATTTGAAAACTAAATTTTGTGAACGATGCGGGACTCGAACCCACGACCTCTGGCGTTTGGTGCCAGTGCTCTGCCAACTGAGCTAATCGTTCGAGTGACGTATCGTCATAAAATCTTGTATGCTTTGTTCAACTCTCAGGTTGTGGCTTCATCTACAGGATCTACTTTACAGTTGATAACCTGCTCAACCCCAATATTTCCCTCTTAGGAAATTGAATTGAAATATCGCTCTTGAAAATCTAAACAATACCTATAACTATATTACACAAAATCACTGCAAATTCACGAGAATATTTAACATATACACAAACTTCCTACTCGTTTTGTACTTATTCTTTTTATATTTAATGTGCGCATGAAAAACGAATTACTAACTAATAAATTCCTATTCGCGAGCGTTTTTTTTATACCTGTGACTTCAATAAGACCATTTACAATACCGTACAAGGTATTTCCCCAGGAACACGTACAAGCTATAACGTAATACATCATTAACTCTTCATTAAAAACTACGTGGTTAAAGTTGGCATTGAAAACATCACGGAAACAGTTTTTACCGATGCACTTTTTGTGCCCCTAATTGTTGTTTAATTAGATACTTTGCTATACAGTGTGTATTTATTTTGCAAATTTATAATAATTACTTGATAGTTCTTACATTGCATGTCTTTCTTTAATATCTTTTCTTTTTTATATTATTGTTTTAATTTTGACCAGTACTGATTAGTTTCTCTTACATAATTATTAAATAATTATTTTAACCCATGACATACATATAAACATTAGATACACATTTATAATAAATTCCCAGCCACTGTTCTGGCATCCTCTATAAACAAATAATGTTTTATTAAAAAATGGCTCTGTCCTACTACTCCACAGCTGAATATCGAAGATCGGACAGCCTGGGACTAGATTATGATAATTTTTTAGCAAGCAATAGCAATGACAGTACAAAATAATATATTTTTATTAAAATGAGCGCAAAAAAAGAATGCTGAGAGAGTTTCTTGCGCCGCTTCTTCTCTCTAAGAGCTCCATTCGTTTCCGAAGCTGTAGTGTTATCTAGTATATTAGAATTGACATCAAAAGGAATTCTAAAGGAATCTATTTTGAGAAAATAAATGTCTTTTATGCCTTTCATATTATGTAATGAGAGAGTTTCTTACATAAAACACCTTTTTTTTACGAAGTTTTAGGAAGTAAAATGTATTTTAAGTCTCTGTCTTTGATGTGATTTATAATGATGAATGAATAGAGAAGATTTAAGAAAAATATGAGTTAGTTAGAAGTTAGTCGGAAAAACAGGTGTTGCGGGTTCGAGTCCCATTTGGCTTCATTGCAATTTCTTTTACTGCAGTATTAAAACACCTGTTGAATTATTGTTTTAAAGAAGTTCTATTACAAATCTATGTTTTTCTTTTAGCGTTCAACAATCTTTAGACATTGCTTAAATTTGAACAGTAGTCGAAGCATGTCTAAGGTGCATGTAACGGAACGTAAGGAAGTCGTGCTTAACAACGTTTTAGTTAAACACATTTTTGTAATAGAAAAAGATAAACTTCATTTTTAGACGTCGTTATTGTTAGGTCACTCACGTTGTTATAGTTGGGTCACTGTTAAACTAAACACCTGTCTAAGCCCTGTTTAAATTATTTTTTGTACTAACACCGGTTAAGGTTAAGTATCTTTGTAAATTAGGATTTTTCAGGGCAATGAATTGTGCCACAAATTATGAAACTTATATCATTGACGATGCGCAATCGAACAATTTTTTTTTTATGTGAAGCGCTAGTCAAGTGAATTTCCATATACTCAATTATTGGGGTTACAAATCTACAGGGAAACAAGAAAAGTGTATGTTTTCTTATGTATGTACGCATGAAGTTATATTTCTTTGGCCCAACAAAGCAAAAATCCATAAAATTATTTATTCCTCGTATTAATACGTTTGTAGAAAGAACAATATTGTAAAAATCTTGCAACAATGGCTGTAACAATTAATTAATTAATAACGAATTCGGCTGTACGGGCTTGAACCCTTTACCTATCCAAATAATTTTATTTTATTTTATTTTGGCATCACACAGTCGCAAAATTACAATTTTAATGTTATATTATTACTGGACTAATTATTGGATTGGATTATTATGGACGTAGAAACCAAAAAAAAATAACGAACGCCGCAAACGTCAGAAAATTTTAGGAACCAACTTCACCCTGTTAATTTTGTGTAAGTGATGCGCGCGCATCTTAAAATTTCACTTATCATCATTATTTTTTTCATAACGGGCCTAAAGAAGTATAACTTCATAAATTACGACAATTGGACACGTGTCAAGGAAGTGACACAACATTACTATTTAAAAATGTATTTATTGCTTTTCGAAGTATTCCTGCGAAATTTGACACATTTTTCCCTATGATGGAACCAATCATTGAAGCAACCATTCCTTTCGGAAGTTGGGGTCTCCAAAATGGCCGTTTTGTAGGCGTCCACAGTTTCTTCAGGTGATGAAAATCTCTGACCACGCAATTTATTGTTTATTTTAGGGTAAGTATAGAAATCATTAGGGCTTAGGTCGGGGCTGTACGGCGGATGGTCTAATAATTCTATGTTTTTTTGCTCTAAAAACTCTTTTCTTCTATGCGCGGTGTGAGAACTCGCATTGTCGTGATGGAGGATGATGCGGCGGTTGCAGTTCTCTTTACGGAGTTCAGAAACGACCGGTGGCAAACAAATGCTAGCATACCATTCTGCATTAACCGTTCTTTGTCCCTTAAGAGGAATAGTCGCAACATGGCCGGTTTTGGAGACAATCGTGGCCACCATTTTTTTTGCAACACTCCGTGAACTAACAATTTTTGTTGGCTTTAACTCATTTTCGAACACCCAAACTCGTGACTGGTTTTTTGGTTCGGGTTTGTACGCGTATATCCAGGATTCGTCACCTGATACGATGTTGTATACAGCATTTGAGGATCCTGCGTGGAATGTTTCGAGAGTTCTGACGCACCAAGTAACGCGAGCCGCTTTTTGCTCTTCACAGAGCAAATGCGGTATCCATCGGGAAATCAACTTTTTTACACCTAATTGTTCATGCAAGATTATTTGTATTTGACTCATGCCAATGTCTAAAGTTGCTTGAATTTCGCGGTAGGTATGTCACAAGTCGATCTTCCTCAATCAGCTTACGCACAGCATCAACGTTTTCTTTGGTGACTGCAGGACGACCTTGACGGGGATCATCACTGACCTTGACACGTCCACGTTGAAATTCAGCAAACCAGCAATAAATAGTGGTTTTGGATGGGGCTTCATCACCAAATGCAGAAATCATCCTGTCAACACACTGTTTTTGTGTTAAACCACTTCGAAAGTTATAATAAATCATCGCTCTAGAATTTTCTCGAGTCAATTCCATTTTCCCAACGACTAAACAAGTTTGACAAGACCTTGTGACAAGACCGAGAATCTTTTTTTAAATATATAAATGGTATTCGATTTTCAAAACCAAGGAGTTGTCAATTAAAAAGATTTTAATATGACAGGAACAGTGGAAATATTCCAGTCCCGATACTTTTAGTGCAGCCTATGTACACGACCTGTTACTAATTTATAAGATTTTAAACAGAAAAATTCACACCAGCGCACCCGTCTTAAAAAAAGGAGATTTTATTTCATTTGGAGAATTGTAATCCGAACACCCAGTCATATTGAGCTGCCAATACTTAGAACTAACTAAGGAAAAAAGACAATTTCCTTTGAGGGAGCTCAGATACGTTACAACCTACTCTCGGAAATAAGAAATGCCCAAACATTGACTTCTTTTAAAGCGAGTCTTCAAATACATATTATCTATACTAATATTATAAATCACCCTCTTTATATAGTCTGTGAGGTTGTAGATGGTAATCTCTGGATCTACTGAACCGATTTTGAAATTTCTGTTACTAATAGAAAGCCACGTTATTTGTGACTGTCTTAAGCTACATATTATTATATTTGAATTGCGGACGAAGTCGCGAGTAACAGCTAGTCCTCCTATCCTACTTCCTACTAATATTAAAAATGTGAAAGTTTGTATGTCTGGATGTATGTCTGTACTTCTTTAACGCAAAAACTACTGAATGGATTTTGATGAAACTTTACAACAATATAGATTACACACCAGAATAACACATAGGCTATAAATTATAAAAATACGTACGTGGAAAGTTCTTTGGAAAGAGCAACGCAATTCATTCCGATAGCAAATATTGAATTATCTTTTTTCGTATGTGGTGCGTTGTTGAATTTGGCGACAGGACAGAATAGAAAGCTTTCCGGGATTTTTAATTTATTTTATGGAAATAAGGAACGAGACGAGCATAAAATTCAGCTGATGGTAATTGATACGCTCTGTCCATTGCAATGCAGGATTCTTGAAACATTATCGAACATAGACCTTGAAACATTAGATGTTAAGTCCCATTTGCCCAGTAATTTCACTAGCTACAGCCCGAAACACAATTATGCTTACACATTACTGCTTCACGGCACAAATAGGCGCCGTCGTAGTACCCATAATCTAACCGGCATCCTGTGCAAAGGAGCCTCCCAATGGTATATATAGGCGAGATACTCCCCGTATAAATGTGGAAGAAAACCGAAACTCGCCTTTGGATTCATCGCATGGTACGGATTGCGCTTTATGGTTAAAGCTTTTTTAATATTATATTACATCATTTTCTGCTATTAATAAACATTAGTAACACGTTAGGTCAAAAATATCTTGCATGTAATTAATTGAAGCGTTTGAAATGGAAAATCCAAAGTTTTTATGTTCATTTTTATATTACCCGCCTTAAAGCACCCTCAGTAGTTATATCATAAATTTATATTGCATTCAATTTTTTTTACTTATAATGACGGTATATTCAGGATATAAAATTAAGATATCTGATCCACTGCTTTACACATAATAAATTTTTAGCATATTTTTTTTGTATTGAGGTTAAAAAGCGATATATCAGATCTTGCTAAGTAAAATACATTACAAGGTAATACCAAATATGCCACTAGCACCGTTAACCACAGATTAGTTACACAAATTGAGATAGTCATTCAAACAATTATATTGCACTAGTTGACCCAGCAAATGTCGTATTGCCATGTAACATATTTAAAAAAATCAATTATTAAAATTTTGATAGAACCGATTCTCAGACCTACCAAATATATCGTACTACAATTATTGTATTCGATTGCCATCTTGCAACCCTATGTCGGTTTGGTGCATGGAACAGAATAATATAAAAAACGAGATACAAAACTTATTGTAGATCGTAGAAGGGCGAAAATTTAAATTTGTATGTATTTTTCGATGCTGAATTTGGGGTGGACACACAACATTAAGGGGGAAAAAATAGATAGTAGTCGATTCTCAGACCTACTGAATATGCATATTAAATTTGGTAAAAATCAGTAAAGCCGTTTCGGAGGAGTAAGGTAACTCACATTGTGACACGAGAATTTTATATTATATAAGATTACATTACAAGGTAAAAATTTAACATAAAAGGTATTAGTTATGATTTTAATGTTTTTGCAATTTGATTTTTAAACATTCCAACTGACGTGCACAGAATATCAATATGGCAACATTTACCTGCGTTTATACGACATAATCTAGTGGCAAAAAGTTGATGAGCTCTGCGATAGCTAAGTAGAACTCGTAGGAACTTTGTACATTATCTTATTTGTAAGTGCGATATATTCGTATTTATGATGACATATATCAAAAAGCATCATTACATCTAGTTGTAAGCGCCTGTCCTTAAGTTCAAATAAATTATTAAGCTTGAATAGTTGGTCAAAAAGTACTACTAAGGTACCGAAAACATTTTTAATGCACATAGCGTAAACATTTTTTTAAAATATATTCCAAAGATATATATATATATAATTATTATAATATGGATAATCTAGTTTCACGTATAACGAAAGAGGGACTCCGCGCCGTGATATTAGCAAGTGAAGCACCGTTATGCTAATGTGTGTGCGGTTACGGGGGATACTAGTTACACAATTTTTTATCCCTTTAATAATCATATATGGCTACAAATACTTATATAGTATCGTTTTTACACTTTTTCACAACGCACGACGGCATTTTTAAAATATTTTATTAAGACGCAAACTAATCTGTCACAGACGATGGCAAATCTCATAATGGCGGCCGATCGGCTTGTATTAGTGTAAGTGTATGCGTGTGGCTATGTATTTACACGTTTACCGGCGTTTTTTGGTGCCTCACTGTTATGTAAGGTGACACGGAGTCCTTCTTATTTTACTTACCGTGGGGATAATATTCTTATACCTACGTATCACCGATTATTTCTACATTCCACATGGCTTAAAATATTCCGGAGTTTATTGTCTTCCGATTTACTTCACACAAATCAATATTACCTGGATATCCTGCCATTGCTAATAATTGAAACTAAAATGCCGGGTTGCGTAGCAAAACTAAAAACTTGAAAACGAATACTACAAGAATTAAGAAAGACACTGACAATCACATATCATAAGTATTTTGAATTTTATTAATTTCAATGTAAAATAACAGGAAGCGTGTATATGTTACAAAATTTGAAAGATACCATTGAGTGTCAAAATGCCACGCACACGAGCATCTAATAGTTGCCGTAATAAAAATTGTTGTTCTTATATATATTGTATTGTTCTTAGGTAGTGCGGTATTTAGTTCTCTCTCGGTTTGAGTCTCTTGTACCTCTTATTACACCTGTCAACTTAAATATAACAACTATTATATACAAGGTAAACGATTAATTAATTATACAAATGATTTGAGTTTTCTTTAGTGTTAATTCCGCTAATATTTGTCTTAAAACAATTCTTTGAGTCTCGTGCCAGATTTTGGCGAGACAACACGTCCTGAGGATGCCTCATGTAGTCGTCGTAGTGTCGAATTGTTTAAAGACAAATATTGGTGGAATTAACACTAAAGAAAACTCAAATCATTTGTATAATTATGGATTTCCGCAAAGTAACGCCTACATCAATAAATTTAGATTAATTAATTAAATAATAACTCGAAATAATCAATGAACACATAAAAACTCAAATCGTTAAACGTTATATGGCAGGAAATGCCGTGTTCAAAACCTTGGGTGGACGAATGCGCTTTTTGTCGAACCTAGTTTTTAATTAAAAGGTTTTCAAAAGGTATTCTGTAAAAACAACGACTGACAGACATTGCGTATAAAAGTTTCATTACGGGGTTTTCCATTTCCGGGAAATACCTTGAATAAATAAGGTTCCTCTACGTCATAATACCTATATTAGTAATGTACGGTTAGATGATTAATAATATGTTCATATTAATTACTGATTGCTTGATGTTGGTCCTTCCTGTGTAACCTCATTGATAAGTACACTTACACCAATAAATCAATCAGAGGTTTTAACAAATCGTAAATCCGGCATCCTGTGTAATTCTAGTAGGCTTCATAAGATACATAATAGTTTTAAGGGTATGTATACACTTTTATAATAAAGTCCCAGCCACTCTTGAGGCATTATCTATAAATAAGTTTAAATGTTTTATTAATTAATCCTTATTCTCCACAGCTGAATATCTAAGTGATCCGACAGCCTGGGACTAGATTATGATTATTATATAGCAATAGCAATGACAGCATAAAAAAGTAGAAAAAAACAGTGCTGGCAGAGTTTCTTGCGCCGTTTCTTCTCTCTCAGAGCGCCATTTGGTTTCCGAAGCGGTAGTAGTGTCTAGTATATTAGAAATGACATCAAAAAGAAATGTAAAGTAATCAATTTTGAGAAATTAAATGCCTTTTATGCCATAATGGCCTTTTTAATAGGATCCCTAAGGAAATCAGAACTATGAAATGATTTCAAGACAATAAATAGCCAAATTGGTGTTAAATAATAACTCCAACAGTATGTTTTATACGTAATTCGTGCGTGTTTATATACAAGATTAACTTAAGTATATGTTATATTATACCTACTTAAATTCATTTTTAAATCAATATAATCCATAATTTGCCCTGCTGAAAGAAGAATTTCTTGAGACTTTTCTTTTCTGCAAAGAAAAGCAAAATGAATCAGCTCCTTTCGTCGTAGGCTACGAAGAATGGTTTTCTGAAGAAAATCCTAGGGTCTCCCTTATTGTTGTCAAGATATTTATTTATAGTGAAAATCTTCTTCAAATCAATTTTGGTATGAAGAAAAAGCACTGAACTCGAGTGACCATCACGCCAATAAAATATATTATACAGGGAGTAATCGTTCAGTATGACCAGACGATTCTACAGTAACTAAAAGTAACGTTAAGTATATAATAAGTAAAATGATTTTTTTTAAAATCAAACGAGAAGTAATCAAAAATTTTGATATTAAACAAAAACAGATATCCGGAAGTGCAATATGTCACTAGATTTTTTAGATAGACCAAAATCGGAAGTGACGTACGGCACACTACGCCCTGACCAAGTACTGACTCTCATTTGGTTTATAAGATGGTTGATTTTGCATGGTCTTATAGCTGTTTCAATAGCTTTCTTATCCATTCACTCAAATTATCCTAATTATAATCAATCTATTAATAGACGTAAAATAATACGCACAGAGCGCACGCCAAAATCGCACTAAGGCGCGGGTTCACATGCCGATTTCGAAAGGTATCTAATGGTCACACGACGTAAGGATTACACCTGTATGTCATAGAGCAGACACAGGAAAAAAATATGCTTAAAAAACTCTTTTTTTGTCGTCATGCATTTGACATTTGAGAGGAATTAGGATATTAAATTCTGCGTAAATTTTTAATCACTAAGTATAATTTATATAATTTTACAAAACGTTATCTATTTCACATACATTCATATAATATATAAGTATCCCGAAAACATTTTTAATAAAATTTTCAACGCAGAATTAAGGCGATAACATTTTTATTGATATAATTTATGTTTTATATCTGGTTTGGCTAATATATTGCAATGACTTTGGGTCTCTGACTCTTAATTGTATGGCTAGTCTAGGAGCGAGTAAAGTAATTTGAGGGTATTTTTAATTTTACAGTTATGTTTACTTATTAAATAACTATAGTTTTATATCAGTGTGAAATATTAATTTAATTATTATGACGAAAAACTATGCAAACAATTTTATGTTATTTGAAACCATAACTTAACGTGTGGTTAGGTATAGAAAAATACAATGACAAGACAAAAATACAATTATCTATAAATGACAAATTATTACATTTGAGAATTTTAATTGTATATATAAAGTTACAAAAATTTAAGTTTGGCTTAGACATGTAAAGAGCGAGCATGAAAAGATATTGACTACACAATAAATATTTTTCATATGAATCAATGAAGTTTTTTATAGTTTATTATTAACGGCTAAACGATCTAAGCTTAAGATCCGTGTGTCCAGGCATGACTTACTATTATTTCAAGGGGGTGTTTTTCAGGCATTTATTATTTTACTCTAATCCATATACAAAAACTGTTTTTTCTTTAAAATATCCGAAATAAAAACCATTGTTCTAGCGATTCGGATGCCCTTTTCTGCCATCAATCAGTAGTAATCAAGCACTTGATATAATTTGTATTTTGATTTGAACTTAACAATAGCCAATGAAATTCATATCAACTGGGCTAAATAAATAAATAAATCCTATATTTTGCTAGAAAACATGTAACAATGGGTGTAAATAGTGTTAATGTATCAATTTTATCGGCCATTTCTGGCATGCAAAATTGCTATTAACAGCTAGTGAAACTAAATATATTTTTTCTCAAAGTGACAAGCGCAATTACGATGCTGCCCGTAATTTTGCGTTTTTCAAGAATATTAATTCTTTTACTCACAAAAAACATCGAATCTGGATAACGATGAAAAATATCGGCATCTCTTACGTCAAAACTAGTTCGTCGCGACTAAGGTCATAATTGTTTACATCAAATATTCAGTCAGTTAAGGTTCAGTCAACTTGGTCGAAGTCATAATACATATTTTCCTCAAAGGAGACATTTGAATCCTATTTATAACGGTCCCAAATGTTAATTCTCACGGTTATTGATCTATTAATTTATTCAATTTTTAACGTTCTTTCTTAAGAATAAAATCTCCTTTAAGCAGACAGTTACAGTTTTAATTTACTTCACTCTCTTTTACTATTTTTTATTTACTTCACTAAGCAGCTGTCAAAATAAAGCGCCACTTTCACAAGTGATGTCTTCATTGCATCACGTATTTCTATACACTCTGATAGGACGTGCTTCCACGCAGACACATACATATTAACGCGGCGATTAGACGAATGGCCGAAAGTAAGCAAAACATCTACGTAATATGGGGCGTGTCTGTCGTTTTACACACTCGTTGAAGTCTCGTAGCGAGGGTATTCTATAGAGAGTCATTGTGATGCAACAAATCCGCAGTGAGGGCCGTCGAGGAGTTATCATCAGCTTGTGGAGATTTCCCAGACGATAGAAGCGCGAACTTTTTGCGATATATTCGCTTGTGGAGGAGGTGCCTTATTGTATGTATAATGTTTGAAATCACACCTGTTTATGTTGCACTATCTTGTACACACAGTAAGTCTTTTGTTGGGTGAAGTATTGGGCTTATAAGTAGTATCCAAGCACATGTTTTTTCAATAATATGTGTGTTGTGAAATTCAGAAAGGTTGCTGAAAAGCGTTTGTGTGGTAAAGGTAACATCGACGACTTATAAATGATACCAAACTTGGGAATGGAGCGACCACCCCCAGGAATTTTATTGAATGAAATTAAAGGCGATTATCTGGTTGGTTTTCTCCAGTCAGTCTTGGTTAACGTTTTCTGTTTCAATAAACCAATTTATCTTTATTTGCTTAAACAGTCTATAA
Organism: Leptidea sinapis; assembly: GCF_905404315.1. Classification (NCBI taxonomy): domain Eukaryota; kingdom Metazoa; phylum Arthropoda; class Insecta; order Lepidoptera; family Pieridae; genus Leptidea; species Leptidea sinapis. The sequence goes on along the minus strand of NC_066271.1, from coordinate 12,898,488 downwards.
TACAACCGGTATCCGAAATTAGATTTTTTTAAATATAACTAAATAACTAATAAACATCTTACATTATCTTAATAACTATAAAAAATAGCAGTATTTCCAGGAGCTTAACATCTGGTGACCAGATATGATCGTTCGTCTTGGATAAAAAGTACAAAAGGTTAATATGTAAGCAAAAAAGTCCGCGAACATACGATAAACTTTATTATTTGCAGTCGTTCAAATGTAACACTTAATAAACAACAGCCACATCAAATTCGAACCATTAATAACGTTTTTATTTTTCAATACGAAACAAAGATAATGAATAATGAATGAAAATCAAGTCGGAAAGACACAAATTGACAATAAAATTAATTGCCCATCGAAATACAACTTTAATTGCTTTGTTTGTTAAGAATTTAACGAGCGAAGTCGTAAATAATATCCTGGGCTGGTATCTGGTCATTTATTTCAAATACAATTCGAAATAAAAAACGAAAGCTCGAGTTTTTTATCTTTTGCTGGTGTTGGCTAAATTGATCAACAAATACAGATACTGTTTCGATTTTAATTAATCTATACTAATATTATTAATAGGAAAGATTTGATTGTTCGTTTGTTTGTTTGTATTGAATAGGCTCTGTAACTACTGAACCGATTTGAACCATTAATACACTTAAATAAACACTTTTTAAAGGATTAGAACGCGTGTTATTTTAAACTATGTTCTTATATTAGATTTTTGCGTAAATGTTACGTTTTTATTATTATTTTAGTCAACCCGACGGTTCAAGAGCTTTCCAGATCTCGCTTTCAGGGGGCTGCATATGAAATGAGTCAAGATAGTATTTGTCATGGTAGTATTTTGAAGTTAAGCGCCATTTATTGCCTCGGAGGTGGTTTTTCGGGTAACGTCGGGATAACTAAAATAATAATAAAAAAATTACTTTTCAGTTAAAATCGAATGTAATAACAAAGTTAAATTAACACGCGTTTTAATCCTTTAAAAAGTGTTTTATTTATTTGTGTATTATTTGTTCGAGTCAATTCAGTAGTTACGGAGCCTATTCAATACCTATACCTTTATACCCATACCTATCTTGTTAGTAATTACTAAATGTACCGAATTGGTGTAAATAGCCTTTATATACCTAAGTCACGGACGAGTAAAAAAAGCAGAACTCCGCGCCGTGATGTTAGCAAGTGAAGCACCGTTATGCTAGTGTGTGTGCGGTTACGGGGGATACTAGTTACACAATTTTTTTACCCTTAAATAATCACATATGACCACAAATACTTATAAAGTATCGTTTTTACACTTTCTCACAACGCACGACGACATTTTTAAAATATTTTAATGAGACGCAAACTAATCTGTCACAGACTATGACAATTCTCATAATTGCCGCCTATCGGCCCGTAGTAGTGTAAGTGTGTGCATGGGACTATGTATTGACACGTTAATCGGCTTGTTTAGGTGCTACACTGTTATGTAAGGTGACACGGAGTCCTTATTTTTTTACTAGTCCGTGACCTAAGTATAGTTATTGTCTCTCTGAGTATTTATGTTGCATTACTTTACATAATATATTATTAAAATAGCTTGTAAAACGATGAAGCTGTTCATATTGATCTAAAAGAGAGGAAATTCTTGTTTGAGTAGAGAAGAGGAGTTTCTTGCCGCTTCTTCTCTTTAAAGCTCAACCTTTTCCAGAGTGGTGGTAAATGCTGAAAAGTATAACTTTTGTCATTCATTTACTTGACCTACATGAAGAAAGTATTTTTGACTTCATTTGATTTGAACTGCTCCTTTAGGTATGCCATTCTTCAGAAACTAGAACATGTAATTTGTTGTAGGTAAAGGCCGGCAACGCTCCTGTGATTCCTCTGGTGTTGCAAGAGATTGTGGGCGGCGGTGATCACTTAACTACAGGTGACCCGTACGCTCGTTTGTCCTCCTATTCCATAAAAAAAAATGTAACCTACGACTCATAATGATTGTAAAACTATAAATAAATAAGTATTTTTCACAGGTAGCAAGGTATTTTTATTTAGCATCGACAGACGCACCCACTACCAATTTGAGTTCATAATACTGATTTCCATATTTAATATCAATTCTAAAAAAGGTGACTGGGATTATTAAGTTAATCATTCCTGCTATTGATATTTCTCTAACTGATCTTTGAGACGTTTTTGTGCTCTGTGTATTCAAAACATCTGTGGAATGACTTATGTATATTTTTAGCTTGGTAGTTGTTTATACAATTATTATTTATTTAACAAACTTAATTTATGTTCAAATTATATGTTATAAACCTTTATTAAGTTTTACATAATATTGAAAAATAAATGCAGATTCAAGATTGGTTGATATTACATAAAATCTAGTTTTTTGAATAATCTAAATTTGTCGTTTGTGCAAGGTGATGATATAAGCGTATTGCAAATTCGTGCTGCTACTGAAGTAAAAGTCAAAGTCAGAGTTTTTATTTGCATAAACATGTTAGATTGATGTTACATAAATATTATACAGTACATGTTTGCCACATTTATGACGTGCAAATTTTATAAAATACATTTCTAAATCATTAGTAACAATAATATCAATTTAACAAAATATTAGTAGCAGTATTATATAGTATATAGTCAAGTTTTTAGTTGAAAATATTCGTCTTATGAATATAAGCAGTTTTAACTAAGGTATATTTTCAATTAAGATCAGAAATTCCTATTTGATGATACCTCTCTTATTATTTTTGGGAGTCGAGGCGATAGCGCGAGGGAAGTAGAAACAATTTAATTATGATTTAGTATACCTGATGGAGGGTAAGAAATAGAACAAAAAATAGAAAAGACACAAAAAGCAATCGAGAGAAGCATATTGCGGATCAGAAAACTACAAAAAGTACGTAGTGAAGACATTAGAAAGAAAATCAAGCTTACCGATGCACTAAGACACGCGCTAACATTGAAGTGGCAATGGGCTGGCCACATTGCACGCTTCACAGACAGAAGGTGGACAATAGAGACAACCAAATGGAAAGGACCACCAGATAAAAGATGCACTGGTAGACCAAAGCAGAGATGGGAAGATGACATCGTGCAGTCGGTGGGGAGAAACTGGATCGATCAGGCCAAGGATAGGGAAAAATGGAAAAAGTTGGGGGAGGCCTATACCCAAAATGGGGTCCATAACCAAAATTATATAGAATAAATAATTAAACAGGTCACTTTAAATAAAATTAACACTAGATTTTAAGAACTTTAAATTACTAACATTTGATTGTATATTATGGGTTATGGAATAAATGGCTTATTATTATTATTATTATACCTGATGGAGAAGGAATCTCGGTATTGCTTTTAAATGTGTCAGCATGTGTGACGTGATCACTCATAATTGGATCATCAAAAGAAAACTGCTTGAGTATTTGATCACTTTTGTATAATCCCTGGGAACCGTTACAACGTCCCAGAGAGCCGTACGACAGCACGAGCATGAATGCCTCGAGTGTCGACAGTATGGCCGTATTTATAGGGCTCAGCGCACGTGCACGTGTTTTCGATTAATGTTTTTTTACCAATAATTTCATATCACAATGTAATCGAATGATGATTTATGTACTACTAACTAAAATTGTTAAACTGAATTATTCTCGTTTTTGTAATAGGTGTGTTGCAGTGTTTGCGCCGATATACCGATTGTCGAAATTTAAATTAAATGATTACTTTAGTTAAATCTTCAAAAATAAAGTCAGCATATTCATACCGGTTGAAATGCATTTTTATCATTATAATTATATATAATAGCAGGCTTACTTGTCGATATATGTACATAAATACTATTTATATAAACATCCACGACTCGGAAAATATAACTTGTACTCACCAGACAAATGTTTTACTTACCGAGATCAAAACTCGGTATAGTTCGGGTCAGGGTCAATTACTACTAGGTCAAAATGCCATATAAGTTTTTTCAGACATGATAACATAGAATATCGACTAATACTAACAATCATAAACTAAAGTGGAGTTTAAACTACGTGAGTACACTCGGACCGATTACAGTCGAAGGGGAAAGAAATTTTTCAACTGAGCGTTGCAAGTTAATAAATAAAATTAAAATAAAATAGCCTTTATTATTACTAGTCACTAAATTTTTCTTATAAATAAAACTTAAATTAGCCTAACTAGTAATTTGTCTCTCGACAAAGGCCTACTCTAAAGACTTCCACCTTATTCGGTCTGTGGCTACTCTCATCCAGTCCGGTCCTGCTATTCTTTTAAAATCGTCCTCCCACCTTCTAATCTGTCTACCTTTCCTTCGTTTCCCGTCTCTTGGATACCATTCTGTAACGGTTTTTGTCCATTTCTCTTTCTGTTCCCTCAGAATGTGTCCAGTCCATTTCTTTTCTTTTGCTTTTGACAGAGCTTGTGTGCGTTTTTGAATTTTGTCTGACTCTTAATGTTTTCTAACTTAACTTTGTCTCGTCTCCGAACTCCAATTACGCTCCTTTCTATGGAGATTTGCTGCAAGTTATTTCTTCCCAAATAAAATTTGTTGGGATTTTTTTTTTAAATTTAAGCATGAGATGGACAAAATACCACAAATACATTGAATTGAATGTGGGGGGCTCCTTTAGACAGGATGCCGATTAGATTATAGGTACCAGAACGGCGCCTATTTCTGCCGTGTAGCTACTGCTACATTACTAATGTGTAAACATTGCTGTGTTTCGGTTTGAAAGGCGACGTAGCTATTGAAATTACTGGGCAAATGAGACTTAAGATCTTATGTCTCAAGGCGACGAGCGCAATTGTAGTGCCGCTAAAAATTTTTGGGATTTTCAAGAATCTTGAGCAGCATCGCATTGTAATTGGCAGGGCGTATCAGTTACCATCAGTTGAACATCTTCATCGTTTCGTCCTTTATTTTCATAAAAAAAGCAAACACATTTGTCGAAACAATATATTTCCGATCATATAATGATTCAAATGCGCGTACAATATATTATGAGCAGTGACCGAGTTTACTGGGCCCCTGTATAAATGGACAGTGAAACTCCTCTTAAAATACATTATAAATTCAGTTATTTTAATAGATAAAAATCTAATGGAACATTATACATAAATGTAGTAGACTTTAAAATAATCAGATAGAGCTAATTAGGTTCGTACTTTTTTATATCGATCATCAAACGATGAACGCATGAATTGGATAAAGTCGATTTATATGTCAGCATAACGTAACTGGCCTATTTGAGGTTTAATTGTGATCACTGATGATTGTGATTATTGAAAGAAACCATAGAGATAATGAAACTATTAACATACTATAACAATATTAACAAGTGTTGAAATAAGCATCTTTTTATAAGTGTTTTTTGTGGCTCTATAGAACTTGACACCGTGGATTTATTGTGCATGTATTTTTAGTTCTTGTGAATAGGTGAAAAATGAGTGTACCTAATATTATCTTCCTCACTCAGGTGGAGTTTTACTGCACTTAAACCACATCCTCTCTATTGCCTTTAATAGGGGATAGAAACTAAGATGCTATCTCCTACGCTGTTTCTTCTGCATATCAATGATATGTTGGACACCTACAACATTCATTGCTATGCAGACGACAGCACTGGTGATGCCGTATACACGGGCCACACTGGTATCTTCTATCGAGTCCTGTCTTGAGAAGGTCGTGGAATGGGGTAAATTGAACCTTGTCCAATTTAACCCCCAGAAGACTCAAGTTTGCACGTTTACCACTAAAAAAAACCATTTGTCGTATCACCGCTCTTCGACAACACTTCCCTTAAAGCCTGGTCTAGTATCGGAATACTGGGTCTCGAAATCTCGAGCGATTGCCAATTTTGTGGCCATCTTGAGGGCAAAGCTAAATTGGCTTCAAAGAAACTGGGCGTGATTAATAGAGCACGGCAATACTTCAAGCGCTGTACAAAGCGCAGATCCGGCCACACATAGAGTATTGCTGTCATCTCTGGTCTGGCGCACCTCAGTATCAGCTCGATCCATTTGACCGCGTGCAACGCAGAGCAGCTTAAATTGTCGGGGACCCAGTGCTCTGTGAACGGCTTCATTGTGTGTCTCCTACCGCATTTATCACGGGGAGTGTTCTGAAGAGCTGTTTAACCTGATTCCTGCCGCCAAATTCCACCTTCGCACGACACGCCACAAGTTAGGATATCATCCCCACCATCTGGATGCGGTCCTCCACAGTGCGGTTTTCAAGGAGCTATTCTCCAAGTACTACAAAGCTGTGATATGTACTTCCTTGTGCGGTGTTTCCGGGACGAAACGACATGGGTACCTTCAAAAAAAGCGCGTACACCTTCCTTAAAGGCCGGCAACGCTCCTGTGATTCCTCTGGTGTTGCAAGAGATTGTGGGCGGCGGTGATCACTTAACAACAGGTACGCTCATTTGTCCTCCTATTCCATAAAAAAAAAAACTAAGGGAGTAAAAGTGGATTAAAACCCCAACGTTAATTATCTAATGCAATATTTATGTCAACAATTGTTAATTCAACAAGAGTTTCTCAACTACTTCGTGATTATGATTCATGCAACTGCGTTTTTTTATGAAAATAAAGGACGAGACGAGCAGGACGTTCAGCTAATAGTAATTGATACGCCCTGCCCATTACAATGCAGTGCCGCTCAGGATTATTGCATAACCCAAAAATTCTGAGCGGCACTACAACTGCGCTCGTCACCTAGAGACTTAAGTTGTCAAGTCTCATTTGCCCAGTAATTTCACTAGCTACGGCGCCCTTCAGACACAGTAATGCTTACACATTACTGCTTAACGTAGATATAGGCGCGGTTGTGGTACGCATAATCTAGCTGGTATCCTGCACAGGAGCCTCCCACTGGTAAATTTATATATTATAGGATTTACATGAGTTCAAAGCTATCAAACCAATTATATACCTAGCTCCATCTATACATTTATAGGTCTAGGGTATCGGTTACTGCAATGTGGTCGACCTCGCGGACTTGAATACTGATGCGTAAGGGCTGCCCTTTACGGCGCAACCTTGCTTCTAATGCCGACAACAATAGCTGCAACCAATCAACGATTACCATTTATTGAGAATAGCTCAATAAGTATAATCTTGCCTTTGTTTGTATATCAAATAGAGTCCAACTCGCAGATAGGGTTATAAATCAAATCAAATTAAAATCACTTTACTATAACTCATGTAGGTCACGGAAATTACACTTATGAATGAAAAATAATATGTTTCTTATTGAATCTACCGCTACTTCGTAAAGGGTTGAGCTAATGAGAAGAAGTAGCAAGAAACTCATTGTCACTCTTTTTTATCAAGATTAACATTTTCTTCGATTTACAAATCATTTCAATTAAAATCTTAATATATATAAATTACGTGACACGTTGTTTGTCCGCGATGGACTCCTAAACTAATGAACGGATTTTAATGGGGATTAATTACTTCATGGAGTGCAGTTTAGTCCAACTTGAGATATAGGATATTTTTTATTTCGATTTGAGACGCATAATTATTTTAATTTTCAATATTTGTTTTGTATGGACATATTTTCTATGAGAGAATTTAGTGACGCACGGTTTGACAGTTCCACTGTGAAACAATTTCATTCTAACAACAGGGAACATTTTTTATGAAATAATTCTTGATGTTGTAAATGTTTGAAATATTATTGGCAAGTTCCTATAAAACAGTATTTTTTTTTATTATCTACAGAACAACGTCTGTCGGGTCAGCTAGTATAATATAATATGTAAAGTGATGCAACAAACATACTCAAACGTCAAATAGTCAATGCCTTACAAGAGTAAGCCAAAAACGTAAATGTAAATTAATACAAAAGTTATTGAGTACAGTAGCTAATAAATACCTCTACTTACAATTTGGCAACCATATGTTAACATAATTTATAATTATTAATATTATATTTTTACTAACAGTAATCAAAAGCTCAATCCTTTAGAGTATAGTTTCTCAACCTTATTTTGCTCACCGCCGACTTTTTTCGTGTATTTTTTTGTCTTTTTAGACTATATTTTTTAATCTACCCACGCCCTATCTGCGCCATCTCAATGCCCCCTAATTTGCTCTGGGTCTTCTTCTGCCCTCCCGAAAGTCTCAAATGCCCACAAGGGGGCGTTATCGCCCACGTTGAGAATCTATGCTTTAGAGTAATCAAATTAAAAACACTATTCATACAGATCAAGGAAATGACTTTAATTTTTATATCGACCCCCTATGAGGGTTGAGCTTTAATAAGAAGAAGTGGCAAGAAACTCATTGTGACAATCACTCACTCGCAAATCATTTTAGTTACAATATATTATGTAAAGTAATAAGTTTTCTGACGTCCTGTATAGCCGAGTGGTTAGCGATCCTACCTACTATTAAGCTAGAGGTCCCGGGTTCGAATCCCGGTAGGTGCAAGCATTTATATGATATATATGGATGTTTGTTTCCGAGTCATGGATGTTTAAATGTATTTATGTATGTTTGAGTAAGTATATTGTATTAAATATATCATTGTCTTGTAACCCATATCACAGGCTATGCAGGCATATATGCTTAACTTGGGGCAAGATAATTTGTGTAAAAAAGTATGTCAATGTTATATTTTTTATTTATTTTTATTATTCTGATTCCATGTAGGTATCAGAAAACCCAAATTTTTAATTATATTAATGAGATAGTGAACACTTATGTATAGTCGATAAAATAATTGTCATTTGATTTATTTATAACAAATAGAGTCCTAGAACTGCTATTTCATTTCGAATACGACGAATGAAATAAAGGCACATATCCAACCGACCAAGGTTTTCCTAATTAGTGACATTTTTTAAGAGTTTTAATTCCTTCACGATATTGTTTATACATTCGTTAGAGACTGACGTATATCGTTATTTTCGGTAAAAAATAACAAAGTACAAATCGGTGAATAATATTATTACATATTAATTATATTTGCTATTAAATAAAGGTGGCTTAGATGTAGGTGGCTGCCATAAAATCTGTTCTTAGCTGACCTCTACTCGACGAAAGGAGTATTCCTACCAAATTTCAAGTCTCTACGCCTTATGGTTCCAGAGATATCGTGATGAGTCAATACATAGGTGGAAATCTCTTATATATTTAAAGATTTAAAATTATATTCTGTTCTGTAGCATTTCTTCATCTTATATATAAAATTCTCGTGTCACAATGTTGAGTAGGTCTGAGAATCGGCCAACATCTATTTTTCATGCCCCTAAATGTTAAGGGTGGTCCACACGATTTTTTTTTTATTTTTTTTTTACATTTTTTTTTTTAAATTTGTTTGATTATGAGTCAGCATTAAAAAATACATACAACTTCAAATTTTCACCCATCTACGATCAACAGTTACTTTTGTATCGCGATTTCAATATCGGCAATACAACGTTTGCTGGGTCAGCTAGTATTCCTCTAAAATTTCAAGTTTTGTTTTTAATAAAGCTACTATCTTGGATGTTCGGGTATTAATTCATGATAACTCTGACTGCTATTATTAGCCTCTTTATTGTGTAATGTTATCTGTAATAAATTACATAATACTATATTCAATGTATATACAGTATGCATATGTGTATAAAGGTAATACACACACTGAAAGCACTAGTCCATCATTTCACACCAACAAGTCCGAAAGCGATATTACGTTAACAACAATGCTTCTTTCATAAAACTCAAATTAAAAATGAAATATAGCAAATACTTCGCAACTACTAAAACTGCGATGGTAAAAAAATAAAAATGCGCGCGAATCACTATTCGAAATTTGAATTTCAAACGGCACAACAGGAATTGTCGCTGATGGAAAAAAGATGGCCGGCTTTGAAACGTGAAAACAAAAGGCGATGAATTCTTATCCCAATAGCTGTATAAAAGGATTCTCACAATGGCTGGGGGGGAGAATGGACGTCCGTAATCAAGAGGATGGCGGAAACAATGAGGGATTTTCGTATTGAAGTCTGAGCTCTATGACTGTAAGCTTTTAGTGGGTTCAACATTTTTAGTTCAATTTATTCGGTTTACTTTGAATCCGATAATGTTTTTTTTAATTAACTACTATTTTCATTTTACTACTGCTACTATTTCGTTACTATTTTAAAATGAGCAAGATGTTGCCTGACGGTATGTGAAACGCCTTGAAAAAATTTGAAAAAAAAAATTCAAACGTTTTTAAGTATATTATATTATAGAATAGCTGTAGTATTTCAGCTGACCGCGATTAGGCAACTTGCTTCCTGCTACACTTAAGCGATTTACTACGCCACATAATGGCGAAATTTTGGTGTTAATTCTTTAAAAGATGAATTAATGTTAGCGAGCATAGAAACCATATAAACAAAAACATTAACAATTCTGTCTCAATTCACAATTTTATTAATAAATCGCTAGGAAGCCCCGTGGTTCCGACTCCTCGTAACCATAGGATTCCTAAGTTGATACAATCTCATTAATAATTTTAGGTTGGATTTTTTAAAAGTTTATTTTGAGATAATTTTGTGTTTATGCGGTGCGGTATAAGAGAAATTTTTTTTTTGAGATCTTATAATAGGAATAAAATTCTACTACTATAATATCATTGACTAAGGGCGGATTCGACCAAATACGATGTTACATGAGGATAACTATACGGGGTTATTTGTACTCCTGAAATTTATGCCTTAGATAATTTATTTTCCGTTTTTCAAACGTACTTGTAATGCTATCTCGGTATTATTATCCTATGGTTTCAAAGTGAATGATGAAAAAAGAGCGCACCGATTAATATTCCGACAAAACTCCATGTTCTATTGTTTCTTTTAACGTGACATGAAATACCAGTGGGAGGCTCCTTTGCACAGGATGCCGGCTAGATTATGGGTACAACAACGGCGCCTATTTATGCCGTGAAGCAGTAGTAGGCATTACTGTATTTCGGTCTGAAGGGCTAGTGAAATTACTGGGCAAATGAGACTTAACATCTTATGTCTCAAGGTGACGAGCACAATTGTAGTGCAGCTCAGAATTATTGGGTTTTTAAGAATCCCGTCCAGCACTACATTGTTATGGACAGGGCGTATCAATTACCATCAGCTGAACGTCCTGCTCGTCTCGTCCCTTACTGTCATAAAAAAAATGCCATAACAATTAAACTTTGTAGGATAATAGAGTGAAATGTTAAAATTTTGACAGCTTGATTATTTTTATTCGCCTTGTACCTAGATGTCACTTGCCACCTGACAAGTGACATCCCTGCTCTGACAATTGTTATTCTCTGTTTAAACTTTTATACCGCCAAAATCATCCGTGTAAATACTTACTCGCATATAGTTATATTATTCTTAGGTTAGTGATAGGGAAACTGCAAAATTAGCTTAAAATCATAAGCACATCGATTTGACTCTATTAATTCTGCAGATTATAACATGCAATTCAAACAATTACCACTAATATCTGTACTTGATATAAAATTAAAAGCATCTGGAAGGAAGCCAACTGCATTTGTCTTCAGATCCGAGAAATATATGTTCCAACTCAATTGTTTTCGGCTATTTTCCCGCCTACTTGTCGTTATTAAACGAGCTTAGAATGGCCTCTAAATAAAATTTAAGGGTTGTTAAAACTTTGGACGCGTTTTATTTATGAGGGTTAATTGTGTAATAAAATTGTGAATGGTTTAAGTTACCACCCCCGTCTACAAACATTTGTTGAGATTTTTAATTTTCAAAAATTTGGAGCCGTTTTTACGAAGCTTTTCTTGGTGTGAATTAAAAATCCGGTAAGAATTATTGGAGGAAACTCTTTTAACAATCCAGCTACGAAATGACCAAAGAGGATGTAAATACTACGTACTTTTTTTTGTTAATCATATTTTTCTTTTTTCTCATACTTATTATTTTAGTGCCACAATTAATTATATTTTACTTTTAAAAATATGTCAGTTCAGCTCCAAACTTCACACAATGGGGTCACTGAAAATCAGTGTTGTGCTCATAGTGTATGGACACAACTATAACTGAGTGGACTCCAGTTTTGGAAGACCACTGCCACATCAAGTTTTGCTTTTGTTTCTTTTGTATTAAGTTAAGTAAGTTAAGTATTAGATTAAGCATATATTTTGTTCTCTTTAACTTTTTTGTGTGAATGTGTCAGTTTTTCTTCCGAAATAAATTCATTTTCATTTTCATTTCATTTCATTAATAAGGGGCAAATAATTAGGCGACGAAGTATAATCCGGCTAAGTTTGAAAGCAAACAGATGTATAAAACGTAGTGTATTTCGGCTATGTCCGTTTCTTTACAAGATGATAGCCGTCATCTGTCAATCTATCAATCGAGTGAATGGCTTTTTCTTAGAGAATTTCGCAAGGCTGGGAATGACGTATTGGATTTTTTTTGTGACAGATAAGCGTTTTCTTTGCTATATGGATTTGGAAACTAGGCCTTATTGATTTGAGGAATGACATTAAATCTGAATTCTAACACTGGCTTGCAACTTTAGCAATAACAAAGATTTTAAAGTACTGGTTAAGCGAAAATATGTTGCACCATTTGTCAATTTTCAGATGACGTCATAACTTTTACTGTTCATCGTAACCGTCCAATCTTCGCCGGTTAAAGCTATGGTTAATGTAAAATAGCTAAATAGCGACTTGTCACAAGTTTCAAATATATATACGATATTGACTTGATATTTCACTTTAACTATGCCAAGGACTACGACGGTAAAACATATTCCGTGTTAAAGTCAGCGTTACTGTTAACGTTAAATTTGTCTTAAAACTTAACTAGAACAGCTAATATGATGCAACACAGCCTAAATTTGTAATTTGTTTTGTATAGCTGTTTTTTCTAAATATTGTGTTTGTTGCAAATAAATATATTTCTTTCTTTCTTTCTTTTTATATATTTTTAAATAATCTTAAGCTCAAAGAGTCTCTGGCTCTGTTGATTATGTGGGATCATCCCAGGTGAATTGTAATTCCTCAGTAATGCGCTATCGAATGAATTTTTATTTGTAAATCAAGTGCTTCGAGATTTAAACGTGCTTCAGTAACTTGGGGCACTTACTTTTGTAAATATAAGTTCGTTGCCTAGTCATCATACTCATCATCATCATTGGCCGGAAGACGTCCACTGCTGGACAAAGTCCTCCCACAAATCTTTCCATGACGATCGGTCCTGCGCTGCCCTCATCCAACGTATTCCGGCGATCTTGACCAGATCGTCGGTCCATCTTGTGGGGGGCATACCAACACTGTTACTATAATATAATAATTCTTTAAGTAGCTCATAAATATATTTTAAATGCGCTCATAAAAGCACTAACAAGAATAATCATAACAGAGTTTACATATAGTTTAAATATCTATGAAAGAAAACCAACGACACAAAATATATTTACAAGCAAAATTTGTAACCGCACCCAATAGCCCTTATTGCTATGAAACACAGATTCCATCCAATTATCGATGTCATTAGTATTTCAAACAGACCCACAAAAAACCACTTACGAAATGCACGCGGCGTTAAAAGAATTATGGCAAAAGAAGCGATAAAATGCGAATCGACTAAATTGAGTTTCCTTGTACGAGTCAAAGTGGGCCCGTTTGGTACTGGAGTGGTTCTGGAATGTGCTCACTTTGTGATCAAAGGCTTAGACCTCATCTACCCACCGTATGTATTATGAATGAAAGGTTTTTACGTAATGCTCCGGATTTAAAGTGGCTTAACACGGTGTGTGATTTAACAAACTAAAATTGCGTTAGGGGAAGTTAGTAACTGAGCAGATGGGGTCCATTTTGTAGTAAGTAATCATGTGCATGATAATAATATATTTATTCCCTTAAATAGGGATACGTTGGATGAGAGCAGCGCAGGAGCAATCGTCGTGGACATCTTTTGGGGATGATGGTGAATCATATTTATTACATTATTTATATACGACGATGATTGAGTCTTTTAGGGTTAGAAGGAACTAAAACTAAATAGAATTAAGTAGTATTCTGCGGAAATCATATTAAACATAAATAGTAGTAAATTTCTCAAAATCACTTCAACATGTGTTTTAGAAGCTGTTGATTCGCCATACGCATGATCGAGAGTGACTGTTGAGTGCAAGTCTTAACTCTAATTTGAACGGAAGTCTGCGAAATCACTTAAAAACAATACACATATCCTGAAATTATCCTCTTTCTTGAAGCCGGTGTTAAATGCAAATTGCACTTCGTGTGGCCATGACCATGTCGACATGACCTTGGCTGGTTCTTTTTAAATTTCCCATTATATTTCCGATTGAATTTATTTATAAATATTATTATTACATGAAATATAATCTATAAGAAAACATCAATAAGTGGAAAAAATCCCAATGAGAATCGAACCCGCAACTGTACCTTCACCATTAGACCAACCAGGTTGTCAGATAGCAATTAATATCCTTAAATACCAAATCAAGTGTGAGTAGGTATCCTTTACTTCTTTAGTATTAATGCTGTTCAGAAAATTTGCGACTAATACGCCAAGCTTTACTCGAAGAACGTATTCGTTGAACAGACTTTTACTAAAATAATGGAACAGAGAGCAATGTAATGGAGTCCATAGTCCACATTTATTCACACATGATCATATTTCCTAGCTTCTGGATATGAATGCATGAATGAATTTCTATGAATATAAATTTCTCCACCTTATTCAGCTTGTGCAAGTGTGCATACTATGACCCGAATGAAATCTTGCGAGAAATACGCAAAGGGTATGCTGTCTAACCTTGCGATGTTAATTTCCAAATCTATAGTGTGGGTATTCAATTTTATAATTAATACCAGTGGGAGGCTCGTTTGCACTGGATGCCGGCTAGATAATGGGTACAAGAACGGTGCCTATTTCTGCAGTGAAGCAGTGATGTGTAAATATTAGGTTGCTGTGTTTCGGTCTGAAGGGCGCCGTAGCTAGTGAAATTACTGGGCAAAACTTAACATCTCATGTCTCAAAGTGGCGAGCGCAGTTGTAGTGCCGCTCAGAATTTTTGGGTTTTCAAGAATCCTGAGCGGCATTGTATTGCGACGAATTTCATAAGACTGTACGAATGGTTGAATCTAGATTCGTATTAACATTAAATATATTCTTGGTTTGTCTACGCCTGCCACCCCCCCCCCCCTCCCCTTTAAACAAATTCCTTGCTAGGCTCCATAGACCAAGATCTATCTAAATCTAAAAAAATATAGATAACTCATAGTGATGATGTGAATCTAAAAAAATATGGATAACATAGTGAAATTCGTTATCTACACTATTAAGAATGCCATGTTAATAGAAATTGACTCATCACTAATTATAGAACTTACCAACAGGCTGTAGTAAAAACCTTGGTGTGACGACGAGGAAAAAAAATACTCGTATTCTGGTGTGACAAACTGGTGTGACCACAAGTCGGGAATGGTGAAATTCACCAAAAACCTAAAAATTCTCACTTTGAAAACAATCAAAGACTAAACAATGAAATAAATAATAATGGAGGCATTACTCATACCTATTGATTGCACAGAGCAAATAGTTATAATATTCACATGCAATATAGATTCTATTCAACAGTCCTGCTAAATCTCATAGAGCGAACAATTGGGAATCAATCACTCACAATTGACGTGCAAGGGACACTGATCGCAACATTTATTACGGATGTGCAGTTTGATGGAATTGTGTGCTCTAGGTACAGATAAAATACAATCGCCCCGAAATGAAAACTGTTTCAGATAAAATGGAACAAAACGTGATTAATCACTTCTGTGGTGTGCCGAATAGAAATCATATTACATAGCTCTATGGTCAAAGTCAAATTCGTGTAAACTTTATTCAATTAGGCTTATACTAAGCGCTTTTGAATCACTATAGCAAATATTTCTTTTAAATTACTGAATATACCATACGTTCGGAAAAGGAAGAACATACAAGAAACTCAACGGTCACTCTTTTCAATCAATGGAATATTTTACATTGGCTGTAATATACAAAACAAATAAGTTTGGTATATTTGAAACGTGTTCAAAGTTAAAAGCGTTTTTAATATCAAAATATATTCCATAAAAAGTAATACAATTAATTGTAAAAATTGTAAATTATCGGATATTCGATGCATCAACCTTTACAGCTTGAATTCATTGTTTGTGTTAGGATGTTTCGTGAACATGATGGCCGAGATTACTGTCACAATTAGTAATCCCATCCAACAAATACAATGATTGATTATCTATAAATAGGTCAACCACAAGCAGCACCCGTTCACGGGTTGACGCATGGACTAGCCATCGTTCAAGTCGCAAGCAATGCCATTTTAGTGTGGCGAATCGTGTTATATATAACTTTTATAGTATATTATAGCATAGATCTTTTTAGTAGAATAAATTAAGCTTGTCATTAGTTACATATTATACTCCTTGTATGTTTGGTACTTCATGACTAAAGATTATTATCGTCTGCATTGCTGAGTGGATGGCTTGGCTCCGGCGATTCCATTTGACTGTAAGTTCCACATGGTCTCTTAAAAATTCAAATTTTTATTCAAAATAGGATATAAAATCGCTTATTGAAAGTCAAAAACTACCACCAATTCCAAAAGGTATGCCTCAGACCTGAGAACAACGGGCACAGCAAACTAAGCGGGCTTCTTTTTTTTGTATAAAAATATGGTGACAATGTAAAATTGTACAATAAAATGCATTATTTAATAGCCTGTGGGCGGTCACTGTATTCCCAATCAGTGGTATCATTAAGAAAATCATTTATGTTACTCTTTACCACAAAAAGTTCTTTAACAATTATTTCGAATTTCGTAATACATTTGTTTTTAACATTATCTGCTACTACCTACTTACAATACTTACCCACAAAAGACTTACTAACTCGACTTAGCTGAGTAGTAGGCATTATAAGTTTATATTTGTTCCTGGTGTTAATATTATGGTTATGACAGTTTTGTGTGCGACTCCAAAAATTACAATAATTGTAACTAGAATAAGATTAATAATTTAGATTGTATAAAAATACGCAATTATTTTTATACTATTTAGTGCACATTATATCTATTGTTTTGGAATAGTGTTTTTGAAGGTGGTTGTTTATTTGTTATTTTTTTTTTATTTTATGATTTTTAGTGAATTCGAAGTACACTAACTAACAGTTTGTCTAGATATGTGTAAATATACAAAAAATTGCAATGCAGCAATGAACGTAAGTACTTTGCAATTTGATTACAGACAGTGTTCCGTTACTTTGTTATAGATTCCGTTATCAGAACCTAACCAAACTATCTTTGAAGTATATGCTTTCTAATAAAAAAAGAATCATCGAAATCGGTTGGCGCGATATTGAGTTATTCGTAAATTTATTATCCACTTTGGTATACGTATGTATAGCAAAATTTAAGACTTTTATGGTTTTCTGATGGATTCCACTGTCAGATCTGGACCAAATTACAATGTGACCATTCGGGAAGCACCAGCTTTCAATTAAAAAAAGAATTATCAAAATCGGTTCACACAGTCGAAAGTTTTGAGGTAACAAACATAAAAAAAAATACCGACAAATTGAGAACCTCCTCCTTTTTTGAAGTCGGTTAAAAAGATAAAATTATAAAACACCCGCTTTACGCCGGGGTTTAAAATAGGAGAATTATGAACGAATTTTGTCTTTTCGTTGCTTAAAACATGAACAGCATATTTGTAACGCTTAAGCTACTTAAACTCAGAATTAATTGGGTCGTATTCTGTGGAGATGCATCAAATAATTATCACTCTCAAGAAATGTGTGCTAACATATTAAAATGAATATGCTCTGAATATTTTTGTGTGTGAACTTTGGAACTTTTCGTGTTCACATATGGACATAATTCCAGAAAAACGTTCCAAGCCACAATTATGTCGAAATTGAGTTAAGAACACAAAACTGTTCACTTGATTCAAATTAACGGACTGACAAAAAATGGCAGCCCTACTGTCTCACTCTTTGAATGAGGTCATGACTTAGTAGCCCAACGCACATGTATGGAATACACTAATACTTATTAAACTTTAAACACGAATTCCTTAAAATGTGATGTTTGTGGATTTGAACGTTTTTCAGAAACTACGCCCATATACAACTACAGTAAAGGGTACAATACACACCTTATGGGCGAGTTTTGGCCCTATTTGACAAATAATAATAAAGCTTAGGATTTTAAGATCGTTTATTATTATTGTATTATACATTTCTATATCTGTAAAACATGATTGTACTCGTGGTGTTGAAATAAATTAAATATTATTGAGTATTGCTCTTTCCTCTGACCTGGAGTGCACCAGACTCCAGAATGAGCTCAAATCAATTGACCACGTGAAACGTAGGCTACTGAATTATCGTGGATCATCATAATTTCAATAGGAAGACGTCCCCTGCTAATTAAAGGCCTCCCTCAAAGATCGCCATCTTTACTGCCCCAATGGCCATGTCGCCGTTGAGCTATGGGCCCTGCCCACTGCCATTTCAGTTTTGCAACCATCTGGGCTATGTCGATGTCTTTGGTTCTCTTACGGTACTCCTAATTTCTGATTTGATCCGAGCTCCGAGGTAAGCTCCGAGCATAGCCTTCTCCATTGCCTTCTGAGCGACTGTTCCCCATAAAGTCCATAGTTAGCGACCACGTCTGCGTTCCGTATGTCATCACTGGTTAAAAACTTTAGTTTTCAGACACGCTGGTATTTGGGACGAGAAGATTTTACTTTAGCTTCACCAACTATTCGCTATATTTGCTTACATAGAATAGAAGATACATTATCCTTTACTAGAAGCCTTAAAATATGCTACATTAAATTAGTTGCTACAATTTCACAATCAGCTCTGCCAACTCTGAGGTGGAAGCTTACAACAATAGCTATTGTAAAGTTTCTGTCGAGAAGTCCTATGATATATCTCGTGTAAGTTTTTCACTACACGGAGACATTGTTAACTATCTGTTACTTGTTAGTTAACTTCCTGAACACGTTAAGAGAATACTTTAGCTCATTCTTTTAAGTCCAGCCAGGTAACTCAAGAAATATAAATTAATTTTCAAGTTTCGTGCCCATTTTGTTAAGAGTTTGTCATTAAATTTAACTGATGCAATTCTGCAATTTCTCTAAACGAGTCTTTCTCGAAACAATAGGTAATATAACCCCGACTCAATTAGAAATTCTATGATACATCTCGTACAAGTCAAATATTTTTCATACTTGAATCGCTCGTACGTGATAAAGGCATTTTGACGCATGCATGTATTAACGTCATAAACGGCGTTGTAATCAGCGTTTGAATACAACTCTCGTAGAATTGTGTAACAATCAAATCTCATCTCTGACGAGCAGCTTGGAGACAAGCCTTCATCTACACAATGGATCTTTTGTGTCAAAGTCATCTCGGGACTCTGTGATCTCTTGTGAATTAATAACAGCATTAATACCATTGCTTGTTGAGATTATAAAGCAATTATCATACGACAGTATGACTCTACAATTGGTTTCTGAAGTGAGGGATGTATTCGTTTTCTATTACGTTACGAAATTTAAAAGAATTCGTAAAAAACATATGTGTGGTTAAGGTTAAAACAACATAAATGATTTTCTTAATGATACCACAGAATGTTAATGGAACGAACATCCTCAGGCTCTTTAATTATAAATGTTTATTGTACGATATGACTTTGTAACCATATATCATGAAAAAAAGCGCGCTGAGTTTTTTGCGTCCGTTTTTCTCAGTTCTGAGTCACACTATATCGAATCAGTGGTAGTTTGACGTTTAATATGTGATTTTAAAGAATATTTTGAATAAAAATATTTGAATTCGAATATTTGGATGAGCACATGATGGGTGAACGTAGAGTTAACTTAATGGAACAATATTCCATTCATCATGACAAGCTTGAAGAAAATGAGCACCTTGGCTCGAGTCGACAGTTTGTTTAAAAAATAACAAGTATTATAACGTTATATTAAAATTATAATTGATGGAAAAAACGGATGATATCACCCGAAGTACCAACAACATCCAACCTACAACTGAATCCAGGGTCGATTGGCGTGGAGATCTTTGGGCGAGGTCTTTTCCAGCAGTGGCTGCTGATAAGTTGATAACGATGACGCGAAGTATAGGAAGAACATACAGACAAACCGAGCTTTCTGTTTTTGAACAAATAATATAGAAATCTAATTGGAAATACCATAAAAAATATACATCTAAGCCTGCAAAGTTGCAGCTTAACAAAGATAAATTACATAAAGGAAACCTCAGATTAATAGCCAGTACCATAATTCACCGGTGAATCGCGAAACAAAGAAACAATTTATCCACACACCGGTAAGCTTGGCTCGTCCAATTCTCCAGTGCACATCTATCCTCAAATAGTTTGCGGTCCCCTGGGTATGGCAAGGGTTGTGGCTACCGATTTATTTCTATTAGCTACCTAACCGTAATTTACACTCGGACTCTATAGCAATGGTTATTATATTTTTGTATCTAGATATAAAAGTAAGTTTTTAAAATGGTAAATCTTTAATTGAAGTTTACTTACTTGTAACAAAGAACTTAATATATCATTGACATTATTTATGAGACTATCTTATACTGAAATTGCTTTCTTAATTGCTACGATGATTTCATTTGAATAAAATCTTCTACACCTTAACGTTACTTTAAGAGATGGCATCAAGTGACATCCCCTTATGTACCAGTAGGAGGCTCCTTTATATAGCATGCCGGCTATATTATGGGAACCACTACGGCGCCTCTTTCTGTAGTGAAGCAGTAATGTGTAAGCATTATTGTGTTTCGGTCTGAAGGGCGCCGTAGCTACTGAAATTACCGGGCAAATGAGACTTAACATCTTATGTAAAAATAGTCAATGTTTGTACCGTAAATTTATTTTTGTGACACAGTCTGATCTAACTTTTATTATTTCCAAAAAACTACGACGAACTAAAGTTTTAATTTTTTTACAACAATAAATAATATTACCAATCATCGTTGAGCATTGTGCTGCATTATGCACTTTAGTGCTGTAATTGGAAAACTACAATTTTCTGCTGATAGACTGGCGAACGGTAAAGTCTTTAGTCATAGGTTTGTCGTCGGTTAAGCTTCAGAAACAGAAAAATAAACTAATTAGTCTAATTCTATTCCTATTGTTACAGATTCGCATGCACCCAGCAAGCTAACGAGCCCTTCAATTAAGGTATGTATTTAACTTTACATCTCGCAACTTTACTTGGAAAACCTTGAACCTTGAAAGATTTTAATGAAAAAAAAAGAATAATTTGGCCCAAGATTATTTTTTTTTACAATGCTCTTTGGCAGACTTTTAACTTACTAGACTAAAGGTTAGCTCAGTTGGTTAGAGCACCGGCACGGAACGCCGGAGGTCGTGGGTTCGAATCCCGCATCGTTCATAAAATTATGTTTTACAAATTTTATTTGTGTTAATGTAAAAGAATATATAAATCATATCGTATTTAAGTATTGAGACAGCTACAAGGTCACAGAATAGCTCAAGCGGAAGATCGGCGCTGGTAATACATAATATGTGTGTCAGCATATGCCGAGCTTGTGCATATTTGCGGCTGATGTTTGATCTACTTTTATTTTATAATGTTTATGTTTCATATTTTTAATTTTAAGTTTTATTATATTTTGTTCTAAGTTTTTAGCTGCTAATAAAATATTATATTATTATAAATCAAATCAAAAATATTTTATTTCAAAGGTAAATTGCATTTCACCTGAAATATGTAATTTTTTCATACAGCTCGTTTGGAATGCAGATTTCCTTGGAGAAGAACGAGCAAGAAATTCTAAGATTGCTCTTTTCAAAACAGAATCGTATTACAGGTTCTTATTTTCAATTAAATTGACAAATCATTTCAATTACAATATTGGCAAAGTGATGCAACAAAATACACAAACGTCAATGACTAAATTTCTTACATGAGAAAGTCAAAAAAATGTAAATTAATAAGTAAAAACATAGTTATAGTTATCGAGCAATTACTTAAAGTACAGTACAATCCACACATACCTTAAATAAAATAAAAGCATAACACGAGCATTTTATTAGCTATTATATAAAAAAAATATAATAACATAAATTTAAAACAATAAAGTAAATAAAAACATAAAGCAGATTTCCCAGTGACAGGTTCATCCAGCCACCACAAGCAGCACCCGTTCACGAGCATGACGCATAGACCAGCCATCGCCTCCTTCTATCATTTTTAAGGAAGGGAACGACCCGCTCCACGTCACCGCCACAAGCCTCGAGCCCATGGAATTTTTTCTATAGGTGAAACTTTTCTAAAAGGCCGACAACGCTCTTGTGATTCCTCTGGTGTTGCAAGAGAATGTGGGCGGCGGTGATCACTTAACATCAGATGACCCGTACGCTCGTTTGTGTGTGTGTGTGACAAAATCAAAATAAGAACAAAAATCTTAATAAGAAGTTAGGTACATATCCGCTTTAAATAACTCCTCCTGATAGTCCATAAGCTGGTTTGCACACCCCTCACTTCTTCTAGAGTCTTTCTGAGCTCGACACAAAAAGATTTGCCATTTCTCATTGGCTGGTACACTAGGAAGCGGTCATCTCGAGCTTCTGTGCATGGTTTTTTTTCCAGACCAGGCCTTCTACTGTCGGAACCAGTCTCTTAATATCGTTTTCAAGTCCTTTGTACAGTCGAACCACTGACATTTAGCCTCAAGTAGCGCTATTATTGTGCTCACCGTTATGTTTCTATCAAGCATTTTAGAGACCGCTAAGTATCAAGAAAAAAAAATATCAAATAGGACAGAAAATAGGGCAATCTGACAGTAATTATCTAAAAATGGCTTAGAGTTAATACAAAATATCAACGATTCCCGGCCAACTGCAAATTTTTTTTAAGTCCGACTATGTCTTAAGTTTGAATTTGGAATATTTTTTTTTTGTATAATACAGTTTTTAATAACAGTAATATTTTCAAATGATTGAAACCTCTTTTGGTATTGTATTTTCTCTAGGGACGGAATAAATTAAATCTGCCTGTTTTTTTTTGCAAATGAGTTTATTTAAAGCGTATTAAGACGGCGTTGGAAATTGTATTCTTCAGTAACCACAATAGATACAGACCCCCATAATATATCGTTGGTAAGGTCTTGATGAGAAAATCTTAAAATGTGTGTATTAATTCTAGGTTCTTTTAAGAAATAGTTTTTGAATGCATTGAGTGTTTTTATTTCTATTATCTTCTTATTTAAAAATCTATGCTCAGTTTCCAAAAGCTTCAACAAAGTAAAAAACCTTAATAATGTAACATATAAAGAGGTAAGTAGCAAATATATTTACCACAGAATGATGTTCATATTACGACATCAATAAATCTCAACTTTTGTCGCAAGCCACTATCGTGGAGATGTTGATAAAGTCCAACTACGGAGATATATCAAGATTTACTTCCAAATATGCTCCATATATGCAAATTGGGTAATGTCATAGAAGATATTTAAACTAGAAACAAAAGATTTTGTATCGTAACATCTATATACATAGCTTAGAAATTGTGTGACTTCTACCGCATATGATGCTCCCCGAGGTTATGTGACAAAAGTGTGGAAACAAAAGTTGTAGATCATGTTATTACCTACAACTTTGCCATTTGATTGTTTTCCATAGGACTTGCAGTTTTGCTGGATAAACTGTTTTTTTCCTTAAAACTTTTAACACTTCCCGACCTCAGATCGCCCGTAATTTATTTTTCCTTTCATTTTTGTTATATTCTCTTCCTTTTCTAAAAGGTTTAATCCTACTATTTTTTTTTTTACTTTTTATCATTTTCAAATGCTTCAGTGCTAGTCTTAGTGCGGTTTTCAAGGAACTTTCTTCCACGTACAACCAAGCTGTGGAATAAGCATCCTTGTACGGTGATTCCAGAACGATACGACATGGGTACCAAAAAATAAGCGCGTACACCTTTCTGGAAGGCTAGTAACGCTCCTGTTTTTCCTCTGGTGTTGCAAGAGAATGTGGATTGTGGTGATCACTTCACATCAGATCACGCTAGTTTGACCTCCTCGTCCATAAAACAACAAATCGTTTAAAAGTAGTTCTATAAGGCAGAAGGACAATTACTCTTCTCGGTTTTTCTTCTTCGTGACAATCTTGGCAAAGCGATCGTGGTCATCACGAAGTGACATCTTTTGGGGCAGATGTGATTCACCTCACGAGAATTCGCCACTTTTCGCTGCTGGCCGACAGCCTGGTACACTCATTCAATGGACCGCCCACAGTAGACTTAATGGTCGGTCTATCGAATGGGTGACCTTCCTCGCCCTCTGGTGCGCTCCACTTTGCCCTAAAAGACAAGGCGCTCGATGGACTCACACTCGCGCCGGGAGACGTGTATGAAGTACTTAAGTATGCGACTCTGTACTAACACCGAAAGATGTTTTTTTATGCCTAGTTATTGGAGAATGGAGACGATGGTGCAAAACTCGGTCCATGAAACTCCCAGCATTCTCCTCCAGCAACACACATCTCCAGAGCATAAATTTTCTTTTTCTTCACTAGTCGCAAAATCCACGTCTTTGCAGCATACAAAAATATGGGAAAAACAAGTATTTGGATAAGCTGGATTTTCGTAGTTTTTGTTATGTCTCTGTTCTTCCATATTTTCTTCAGTTTGTCCATCGCAGTTCTTGCTATCACCATCTTATTATTAATTTATATAAGAATATGGTGTCTAAATATCTACGCCGACTGTTGAGTGCTGGAATGTTATGGCGTTTAGCAGAAACATGAGAGTCTTTGAATACATTTTGCGCAGAGAAGCCGTGCGGTAATTGTTACGTTTCTGTTCTTCCATATGTTCTTAAGTTTGTCCATCACAGTTCTTGCTATCGCCGTCTTACCGCTATCTTCCTGGTTGCGGGATGCTAAGTGATCACCGACGACCAAACTCTCTTGCAACACCAGAGGAATCACGGGAGCATTGTCGGCCTTTCATTTCCTGCAAGTGCAATTCAGTGATATATGCTATTTCAAGAAGCAGAAGAAAATATAATGTGTGGCCAATTTTGATTTGTTAATGAGTGCTAGTGGTTTCATATTCGAAATACTAAGGAGCTAATGTCTGACTGTTTTCAACTTGGTTATATAATCCAAATCGGTTACACTAGCAAATGATTCGATCACATTTTCTATTATGCTGTATATCTATTGATGTTGTCTTTATTTTTCTATTCGCTAGACCATCATCAAGATAAGTAGCTCAAAGCTTATTCTTTTATTACGTTTACTTCGCTCTAAGCTTTTCGTGAATAATTAAAACACGGGCGCCTTTGTGGTATATACTCAAGTTAAATAAGATGAATAAATGCTGCAATTTCAACGTAAAAATGTACAACAGTTTTTTTATCACACTTTGAGACATCTGGTGTCCCTTACACCAAAACACGGTAAATCTTACTGTACTCCTTGATGGTAATAACCGACGCTGCTGTGGCATACCTAGACTATTTATTTCCTATGATTTTGAAAATAAGGTCAAATTTGATTTTTTTCTATATAAGATCTATTTTAAGTAGGATTAACGTTATGGGGTCAAAGATTCGAAAAATTGCGGAAAAATTAACAGAAAAAATTTACGTCGAAGATATTAAATAACAAACTAATAATATTAGTTAACCACCTCTTTTTTCAAGTTGGCCGAAAATTGTTAATATAGGGCCTTCGTAATGCTTTAACGATAAATTGCACAACAGGAGTTAGACATTAAGGATAGATTCTAAGAACAGGAGAGAAAATCCCCAATATGTCATTGCTTGTAGGTGCGTAGTAGGGTTCGTCAATACGTCATGTTTGTGAATGGGCTGTTATTATGGCTGGATGATGGTTGCGTCAAGAATCCTCCTTTTGTTATTAAATTAAGTCATCTTTATCATTATCATCATCATCATCAGCCGGAAGACGTCCACTGCTGGACAAAGGCCACCCCCTAAAGATTTCCACGACGATCGGTTCTGCGCTGCCATCATCCAACGTATTCCGGCGATCTTGACCAGATCGTCGGTCCATCCTACCATCACTGCGTCTTCCGGTACGTGGTCACCATTCAAGGACTTTACTGCCCCAACGGCCATCTGTCCGTCGAACTATGTGCCCTGCCCACTGCCCTTCAGTTTCGCAATCTTTTGGGCTTGTCGGTGAATTTGGTTCACGTACGGATCTCCTCATTTCTGATTCAATCTCACAACTCCGAG
The DNA here is from genome assembly GCF_905404315.1 of Leptidea sinapis. NCBI lineage: Eukaryota > Metazoa > Arthropoda > Insecta > Lepidoptera > Pieridae > Leptidea > Leptidea sinapis. Next base: position 12,872,170 of record NC_066271.1, on the reverse strand, counting down.
CATAGCCCTCTCCATTGCCCTCTGAGCAACCATGAGTTTTTTCATAAGGCCCATAGTTAGCCCATATAGCCCCATCTATTTGTCTTCATAATTAGTAAAAATACCTTTATTTACTCACAGTGTGTGTTGTATTTAAACTATTTTCATAAATGATGAGGCAGTAATTATTGATTTAAAAGAGTAGCAACCATTTTATTGCCATAAAAGCTCAAGTGCTTAAAAGTTGTGGTAGATATAATGTTTCACTTTGAAATACATTAATTTCAATCCATAACCTAAATTAATTTTGATATTTTTAACTTGATACTTTGAAATTGGTGACAGGAATCTGGTTATACAGCTCTTCAGAACACTCTCCGCCACAAATACACCATAGTTCGAGTAGCGCTACGTTATACTTTTATCTAAGACTATTTTTTATAATTAAGACATCTATTCTTTTTTTAAATTTTACCCACATTCCTCACAATTAAACACTGTTTCTTGCGGGAAAAAAATTACATCATATTTGCCGATATCCATTCTACCCCACGTGAAATTGGGTGAGATTCGGCTCAACCTCCTCACCACCATATATTACACTCACGTAATTTTTGGACGCCCCCTAAATAGTAACAAAGCGGCTGCAATCAAACTAACCCTATAAATATTATTATATATGTATAATTATAACATCAGTTTCAAAACTACTCCAAGACAAGTTATTCAAATCAAATCAAATCAAAATCACTGTATTCATGTAGGTCACGGAAATGACACTTATGAATGTCAAAAAATATTTTTTCTTATCGAATCTACCGCTATTTCGTAAAGGGTTGAGCTAATGAGAAGAAGTAGCAAGAAACTCATTGCCACTCTTTTATATTATTCATAACATTTCCTTCCATTTACAAATCATTTCATTTACAATATAATATAATATGTAAAGTGATTGAGGAGTTGAACAATTAAGTCAGTTAAAACATTATTTCGGATAGTAATTTCCAAATGCATAAACGGAGTTTAAAAGCAATTTGACTGTTCGCGATAGCTGAGCTCTACCACTTACCCCGTAATACGGGAGCCAGTTAAAGTAAATATCAGGAGTTATATTTGAAAGTTAAATCTAAATTTACATGGTACACGGGTCCCCTTTTATTGTTCCTGTTTATTTAACTTTGATAGTTTCTCTTGTGCCGTAAATAAAACTTGCTTATTACTTCATCAAACGAATCACATATTTTATTATATTTCAGATTTTATATTCAGTAAATGTTAACATTGTTTCAGATTTACAAAATGTTGCTATTTCTGATTCCAAATGGAGAAATTCTTCTTCCGATATTTAGAAATATTCAAATCCCAAGCAACCAAAATATTTATATTAGATTTTTTATGACAGTAAGAACGAGACGAACAGGACTTTCAGCTGATGGTAATTGCTTCAGCCTAGCCATTACAATGCAGTGCCGCTCGGGACTTTTGAAAATTGCAAAAATTCTGAGTGGCACTACAATTGCGGTGGTCACTTTGACACATAAGATGCTCATTTGCGCAAAACACAGTAAAGCTTACACATTACTGCTTCACGGCAAAATAGGCGCCGTCGTTGTGGTACCCATAATCTTGCCGGCATCCTGTGCAAAGGAGCCTCCCACTGGTGAAAACTCCCATTCTTATTAAAAATAAAGCTTCACAGAATATAATATTCGCTGATAGGTTTTCTTTTGCCGATTTTTTATTCAGTAAAACATTGAACTAACTGCAGATTATTAAAGGTTTTCTATTACGTAAATTCAATTTTAATTAGAGATTTGTTTCTCTTCTGAGTGATACTTTAGTTATTTCCATAGTATTATGTCCTATGGTATATTGCTATGGGGCAACGCTGCCGATATTAATACAATATTTGTGCTGCAGAAGAGGGTTATTCTCGCTATTTATAACCTGGGTCCTAAAGAATCATTGAGAGCAAAATTCAAAAAAATTAACATCTTGACTGTTGCTTCTCAATATATTCTTGATAATGTAATGTATGTTCATAGGCACATACGTGAATTCGCCAGAAACTGTCATAACCATAATGTTAACACCAGGAACAGACATAAACTGATGATGCCTACTACTCGGCTAAGTCGAGTTAGTAAGTCTTTTGTGGGGCGATGTATAATATGCTTTTACAACAAGATCCCAGAAAATGTTCAAAACAAAAGTATTACGTTATTCAAAAGAATTGTTGAAAAACGTTTGTGTGGTAAAGATTACTATAACATAAATGACTTTCTTAATGATACCACAGCTTGGGAATGGAGTGACCGCCCCCAGGCTATTAAATAATAAGTTTAATTGTACAATATTACTTTGTAAACATATTTATTTGATGAAAAAAAAAGCCCGCCGAGTTTGTTGCGCCCATTCTTCTCAGGTCTGAGGCATTCATTTTGGAATGGGTGGTAGTTTTTTGACTTTCAAAGATTTACATTTATCATACAAGGCCGATCTCAGAATACATTTGTCTGCCTATGGAGCAACTTATAACATTGTTAACCGACTTCAAAAAAGGAGGAAGTTCTCAATTCGTCGGTATGTTTTTTTACATACACTGTTTTTTCCAAGACTATCTTTATCATCACTAAAACAATATATTATTGCATTTTTCCTGATTTCGACCAAGCACTGATTTAAGTCAAAGATTTGATGTTTGCAAATTTCTAATTATGTTTTCACTTTTAATGTCGATTTATACAAAAACAATGAGGATAATAAATAAAATATAAACTTAGTTACCTTAATAGCAAACTCTTCTTACCGTTATGATCGAGGACTACAAAATTGAAAAACTTTTACGTTGAAATTAAAATCAGCTCGTTTAAGCCGCTTATCAGTGTTCGAGTTCATGTAATTAACAATTTTACAGGTTTTAATACTTTTGCAGTTGCAAGTTACTTGTTGCCTTAGAAAATAGGATTATAGATTCTAAATCTTATCAGGATCATCATGTAATTAATCACTATACAGTTTTTTTAATCCTCTTGCGGTTACAAGTTACTTGATGCCTTTAAATATAAGATGATACGATTCTAAATCTTTTCATCCAGTGGGAGGCTCTTTTGCACAGGATGCCGGCTAGGTTATGGGTACCATAACGGCGCCTATTTCTGCCGTGAAGCAGTAATGTGTTAAGCATTACTGTGTTTCGGTCTGAAGGGCGGCGTAGCTAGTGAAATTACTGGGCAAATGAGACTTGGTTGATTACTTGACAACTGCGCTCGTCACCTTGAGACATAAGATGTTAAGTCTCATTTGCCCAGTAATTTCACTAGCTACGGCGCCCTTCAGAGCGAAACACAGTAATGCTTACACATTACTGCTTCACGGCAGAAATAGGCGCCGTTGTGGTACCCATAATCTAGCCGGCATCCTGTGCAAAGGAGCCTCCCACAAGTAAACGAGTGGTGGTTTAAGATATAGTATACATTCTATGCTATCATATTATATGTTATATTATTTTTATTATTTTTAAAGTGAAATCTTCTACAATGAGTACTTTTGAGGCTGAGAAAAAAATTCAAGATCGGATAAACTACATGCGAAGAAGCCTTACGAGGTAATCCGGATACCTGTTTAGTGATTACCACCACCCACGATCTTTTGAACACCAGATTATATGGGTTTTTCCCGGCTTTTGTATTTTGAAGTGCCGTTCAGAATTTTTGGGGCTTATCAAGAATCCTGAGCGGCACTGCATTGTAATCGGCAAGGCGTATCAATGACCATCAGAACCAGACCATCCGAACGTCCTGCTCGTCTCGTCCCTTACTTTCATAAAAAAAAATCCTCATCAACATCATTTTATTATTAACTCCACAGTTTTTGAATACTCTTACAAGTTACTTGTTTTCTTAGAAGATAAGAGGGCAAGGTTCTGAATCTTATGATCTTCATCATGTATCAAAATAACCGTACAGCTTATATATTTAGTGCCCACTCTTCCAGTTACAAATTACTTGTTGACTTAGAAAATAAGATGATGAATCTTATCATCCTTACGCCTGCCTCCCAAAGAAGTTGAGATGGATGATGACCACCAACCAACAGGAACCATTTGGATATGTAGCGTTCATTCACAGTACGGTCCTCAATAAATTTTCTACCCTGCGCAGTGTACACCTTTGTACAGCCGGCAACGCGCCTGTGATTCCTTTGTCGTTGCAAGAGCGTATGGGCGGTGGATGATCAATTAATAGCAGGAGATCTGTACGTTCGGTTGTCCTCGTCTTCCATAAAAGACGCTTCCACCGAATTAAAAGTCCGACAATTCTCCTGTGACTCCTGAGATTACTACAAAACGAGCACTTACCACCGTATGCCTGTTTGATCTCCTAATCTTAAAAAAAAACACACTCTCCGTTAAAGTTACAATTCTTTGTAAAGAAAGCGTCACTCAATGCCTAGTATTAAAAAATATATCATTAATGTACGTTACTTCATGATAACTTTGCGGTGAATTACTGACCCAGTTTTATTTCAGAGTATTTAATTCGCACTACAAACAAGAGTTCTCAGTCGCTCTATGACGTAACTTGAATGAAAATGGCAAAAAAGAAATACATTTATCAGAGGACGCAATACTGAACGAAACCGAGCTTGTTTTGTGACGGTTTAGAAAATAGCGTATTACGATCCAACGATGTCATATTTAAGAACATATACACACATAGATTATAGATTACTCTCCGCTGCACTCAAACTAGATACCGCACTACCTAACAACAAAAGTTTTTTCATTACGGCAACTATTAGATGCTTGTGTGCGTGGCATCTTGACACTCAATGGCATCTTTCAAATTTTCTAACATACGCTTCGTGTTATTTTACATTGAAATTAATAAAATACAAAATACTTACTGATGATGTGTGATGCCAGTGTCTTTCTTATTTCTTGTAGTGATATTTTTACAAAGTTTAACTAATTACTACATTTTAATTTCAATTATAAGCAAAGTTTAACAGAACATGTCAACGTCACACATTGCTCGAGGCTGGTTCGAGTACGCCTACTTTGGCGTAGTATTAGTTGCTGTACTATGCGATTACGCCTACGGTATCTAGTTGGAGCGCAGCGGAGACCAATCCTTGATCTAAGGTATATAATAATTCTTTACAATTTTTATTATTGTTCACAGATGAAGGCGTTGTCACTGGGCGTTACTTTGTTGGCGCTGTCGTCAGCATTAGCCCAATCAGAAGGTAAGATCAACTTGACTTTGTGATAATTATACAGGGTGTCCCACGGCTACAACATCCTGGAAAGATTGTAGGTGTAGCATTATTCTGAAAGAAGACTTTTTTACACGCTTTTTATTAGCTTCACCTGTATGTATGTTTGTTTGTAACCGACTCATTTGAGCGCGATTTTGACCCACTTTAAATGACCAGATTGCGTTTAAGCTTCGTAAGTTTATCGAGGACCAATGACAATATATTAATTTGATAAAATTATTCCATTTTTCAATTTGCAAAATCAGATTTACGTTAATTTTATATAATTTTTTCATCGTTCATGAATTGATGTCAATTTTAAATTTTATCTTTATCTTTAAACATTATCTTTACAACCGAAACGTGTTTTTTAGATTTTTCAATCAATTTTTATTTTATTTAATTTTTAAAAGAATTTGAACTGCGTTCATAGATTTTTAAATACTTGCCTGATGGAACCGGTAATTTGAACAGAAAACGAAAGTAAAGAAAAATTTGAACCAAAAGTAGTGGGTTTATATTTTAATATAATATCTCAGTGCATTATCGCTGTTACCTATTATTTCCATATTTGATAATTATTTCCAAGCTCTTCGCTGAGCTTGATATTAAACCTAAAGTTTAAGGTTTTATTACTATAAAATACTTTTTTCTAGATTTTTTTTTCTTCTATATACAGTGTAGCGTTTTAATATTGCGCGATTTCCATCCCCCGTATAACGCGGACATAACTAATAATAATGATAGTATTGTAAATATAGTTATGAGATTTGTTTTGTTTGAATAAACAACTAAATTTCATCATATTTTATGATCAGGAATCTGTTCTCCTGAAGATTTAAGGCAATTATTCATTCATTACTTTATAACATCAATAGAATATTCTCATTGAAACACAATTGCCGGCAATAATCTCTGAGGTTTGCGGGTTGAATAATAAAATGATCTCTACAAAGATATTAATTGGATGGAATCTTATCATTACTTATCAATAGAGAAAATATTTTCGAAATATCTGAAATACCGAGAATTGCTTAAGCTTAAAATAAGCTTATTATTAAGCTTAGATAATTTATACGTCTAGATAGAGACTCTTGCTGCTAGACAACTGATGAAAACAGGCCAGGTTTATTACTTTAGTGCGCGTGACAAGCTACGTCTTGTGTTAGGGTGCGTGCATTGCTCAAAATAGAGGCTAACAGTTAGCCTCAATTTACAACCTTTTTCACAACGGTCACAGTCAATCTAGACGTATAAATGTCATCCAAGATAGGTTTGTAACTACATACATAGTTATAGGTGAGATGTGCTTGAGTCGTGAGGAGGCGAGAGCGGGGCGCGGCGGACGAACACCGATTTCAAAAATAACAATAATCGTAACTAAAATAAGATTAATTAATTAGATTGTATAAAAATACGCAATTATTTTTATACTTTTAGTCCACATTATATCTATTGTTTTGGTATAGTGTTTTTGAAGGCGGTTGTTTTTTTTTTTATAATAGCATAATAGCCGGAGCATAGGCTTGATGATTTACGGCCGTTTTCAATAACGTATCTCTAGTTACGGATATATTGGTGTCACCGTTTAATGACAAGATCTTATCTGTCCTATCTTATCTATCCTATATTTACCAGTGGGAGGCTCCTTTGCACAGGATGCCGGCTAGATTATGGGTACCACAACGGCGCCTTTTTCTACCGTGAAGCAGTAATATGTAAGCATTACTGTGTTTCGGTCTAAAGGGCGCCGTAGCTAGTGAAATTACTGGGCAAATGAGACTTAAAATCTTATGTCTCAAGGTGACAAGCGCAGTTGTAGTGCCGCTTAGAATTTTTGGGGTTTTTCAGGAATCCTGAGCGGCACTGAATTGTAATGGGCAGGGCGTATCAACTACCATAAGCTGGACGTCCTGCTCGTCTCGTCCCTTATTTTCATAAAAAAAAAATCCATAGTTATAGTCCAATGCTGTCTGTCAATAGGTTATTGAAATGTAAGTTAGTGTAAAAGGATAGATTTGTCTACCTCTAGTAAGTTAAATTAAGGATAGATAGGTTATTGAAAACGGCCGTTAAAGAAAATATCGGTAAGATACGGACGATATGCGAAAGAGACGTCCGTGACATCTCGTCTGTGATGCATTTTGTTTAAGCAATTTAAATATAAATTATTTGGAAGAATAATTAAAAAAGTAAAGTTAGTAACATAATATTGTTAATTTAAAGGGGCACTTACCCGAAATACGACACTTCATCCTTTTTAAGTTTGGATATGCTGTTAATTGAACAGTTTTGGACAGGACCAGTGGGATGCTCCTTTGCAGTTTGCACACGATTCCGGCTAGATTATGGGTTCCACAACAGCGCCTATTTAATTTAATATATAAGCATAATTGTGTTTCGGTCTGAAGGACGCCGTAGCTAGTGAAATTACTGGGCAAATGAGACTTATCTTGTGTCTCAAGGCGACGAGCGCAATTGTAGTGCCACTTAGAATTTTTGGGTTTTTCAAGAATCCTTAGCGGCACTGCGTTGTAATGGGCGTATCAATTACCATCAGCTGAACTTCCTGCTCCTCTCGTCTCATGCTTTAATAAAAAAAAAGTTTTTCACTAAACACTCTCATTGCGTGGCTTTGTATTCAAAGCGTGGTCGAAACTTTACGAAAACTCTGCCTAACAGACGCTTCAAACAAATTTTGAGTGTGATTGTGATGCAAACGCCAATTTCACTTTCTCTTGCAGAAGTTTTTTGACAGAACCCATATCGTTTCATCCTGGAAACTCCACGCAGGAAAATTTTGTGGAAATTGATTAAATTACTATGCAATAGTTATGAATAATCAGAATTGATGATGGCATGGACCAGCCATCCATTCGTCCGACCAGATTGCCATTTTATGTATAAACTAAAGACTATTATGTGCTCTTATGTGCACGGAAGAATGTGCCAAGAGGAATAGGAGGACAAACGAGCACACTGGTCACCTGATGGTATCTGATCACTGCGGCCCAAAATCAACACCAGAGGAATCACAGGAGCGTTGCCGACCTCATTAAACGTTGAATAAATGTACTTATAAATTCGAAAACCAAAAACTTATTGGTAGTCAACGGTCCTACCTAATGCACTATTGACACATTTTATATTCTTTCTTTCTTTTCTTATATTATGCTTCTTTCAACAAACGCTATTAATCAAAAACATGCCAATACAATTATTTACGATACACAAAATAACAACAAATTCCCCCCAAATATATATAGGTAAGTAGCTACGACCAAGAAACAGTTAATAAAATCAATGAAATAAACACAAGAGGGAATCTGTTACAATAAATCACTCGTATCTAGCCATTTGGTAACGTCCGCAAATAAAGTTAATGGATCTCGTCGAATGTACGGTCGACATCCGCAAGTTACTTCGTAGTTTTCGTGCCTTTAATTTGTAGTGGATTGGGGTCGTTTTATATCATTAATTATAGGCTTCAAACAGAAAGATTGGATTTGAATCTTTTTAAATAATCAATAAATAAATAAATAAATCGATACATTTGAATCTACTTGCAGCACAGACTCCAGGAAGTAAAAATTCATATTTATAGAAGTACTAGCTGACCCGGCAAACGTTGTTTTGCTATATAAACATTAATTTATTTTTCACCACTAAAATATGTTATCTAAAATAAACGTAGCCTAAGTTACTCCTTATTACATCAGCTACCTGGCAATAAAAATTTCGTCAAAATCGGTACAGCCATTTCATAGATTAGCCGAAACAAACAGACAAACAAAAATTGTAAAAAAAAAAAAAAAAATTATTTGGCATATATACTTATATAGTATCGTTTTTACACTTTTTCACAACGCACGACGGCATTTTTAAAATATTTTATTGAGACGCAAACTGATCTGTCACAGACGATGATAATTCTCATAATGGCCGCCTGTCGGCCTGTAGTAGTGTAAGTGTGTGCGTGGGGCTATGTATTTACACGTTAATCGGCTTGTTTTGGTGCTACACTGTTATGTAAGATGACACGGAGTCCTTATTTTTTTACTAGTCCGTGTATAAATGTAGTAAAAAACGGTAATTTCAATATTACAAACAGACACTCCAATTTTGTTTATATGTATGTATAGATTATACGATATAGAAGTGATATCTTTGTTTGAAGAAATTTGACGATCGTTCAATATAATATACAGACAATGAGGTACAACTCCTTTGGGACCGAAAAAAAAATAACGACACTTCAGGAGTGCCGGCAGAAGTGAAAACTTGAACATAAAACGTTGTGCATTTTTGAATATTTTGGAACGGTTAGGGAATAATTTCGCACGAATTGCTTTATTTATCAGTGTAAAAGTATTAGTATTTATGTGGTTAGAAACAATATTCATTTATTGCGCTATCGTACACAAATTGACAATTTATATTACACAAAAAGTTTAACACTTAAGAACTATTACAATTATTTAACATTCAAAAGTTTATCTCTCAGGTAAATCACCCTTCATTCATAATCTCAGTGACTGTCTTACGATTTTCGATCAGGATATGTTGGAGCGAAGCGGAGACCAATCCTTAATCTAAGAGTTCAGTATCCTTAAAAAAAACCTAGGTTAAAAAAAACGACTTCATACACTGAAACGTATCAATTAACTAAAAATTTAATCTAATACACCTTTACGACTTCAAAGCTATCAATATGTAGCACATACAAATAATAGTATTTTATTCATATTTAAGGCAAAGAAAGGTGTATTAAATTTTTTTTTAATATATTTTAATAAATTTTTTGGTTTTTTTTTTGTGTCAGTTAATAAATATAATAAATAATCAACCTGAATGAAAATTCCTACCAAAGCCGTACACAAGAAACAATTTATCATCGAGCTAAACAAAAATTTTCATAAAATGAAAACTACTGGGCCAAACTATGTAAAAATTTAATGGGACCAAATGGCATCTATTCTGCATCGAACCAAAGTAAAATTACGTAAATCTCAGTGTGTGCGTCATCGGTGTACATACATAAAAAATAAATTCCGATTGAATTGATAACCTCCTTTTTTTGAAGTCGGTTAAAAATACTAAGGAACTAACGCCTATCTTGGCTGACTTTTTACGACATGTCAATGAAAATCGGTTACAATAACAATCTAGCTGTATCTACGTTATGGATGTTTTTCTCTCCCGCACGCGTCAATTGTCGATAAGATAGTACATTGGAAGTACGCTTTTTAATTGAATTCACGAGTTATTTTCGTATCAATTTGTGGTGATTACTTGTCAATATGACATTAGCGAGAAATTCAATAGAATCGGGAGGCTCTAATATGATCGGGAAAGGAATTTTCCTCCTTACTCAGAAATAAGGTCGTTCTATTTAATTATATTTAGATACTAGCTGACCCGGAAAACGTTGTATTGTCATATACCTAAATCTATACTATATATAATATTATAAAGCTGCAGTGTTTGTTTGTTTGAACGCGCTAATCTCTGGTACTACTGGTCCGATTTGAATGATTCTTTCAATGTTGGGTAGTCCATTTATCGAGGAAGGCTATAGGCTTTGTTTTTTTTTTTTTCAAAATTAGGGATCCGTAATAAAATTGCTATTTTGTAACACAAGGTGTAAAATCGAAAACCTATTTTTGCGTGCGCTGCAAAAACTATTGACAGTAGAATAAAATGATGTACAGGCTATAATATAGGCAATATTTTATTACTTATAAAACTATCGCGTGAATTATACTTTATATGGCAAAACAACGTTTGCCGGGTCAGCTAGTTATATATATAATGAAAATTGTCTTTGTTTGAGGCTCTTACACGCCTAAACCACTGATCGTATCGACATGAAACTACCACCATTCGATTTGAAATTTATCCTAGATGGTTTATGGCTACTTATTTTCGAGTTCCAACATTCCTTCCTTTTAAAATTCGCCCAGCAAAGCGGGCGGGAACGGCTAGTTTAATTATAGATAGACATTAGCTGAGCCGGCAAACGTTGTCATATAAATTAATAAGAAAAATTGCAAAAAAAAATTTGTGAAACAATAAATAGATTAGGACCGATTCTCAGATCTACCAAACATACATAATATGAAATTGTATAAAAAATTTTTGACTAACGGTATTATTGACTTTCTTCAAAAAAAATTCTATGAATTTTATTAATGTGAAACATTCACCATAATTATTACTGCAACATTTTAATTCCTGCAGCTTTCATCTGTAGACATTGTAATTATAAATTATTTGCAATTATTAACGGAAATTATAGTTTTTTTTTTGTATTTGCAGTTTGACATATAAAATTTTAATAATATTTAAAAGAGTATTTTCTTTATGACAATAAGGGACGAGACAAACAGGACGTTCAGCTGATGGTAATTGATACGACCTGCCCATTACCATGCAGTGCCGCTCAGGGTTCCTGAAAAGCCCAAAAATTCGTTTCGTCTCCATGAGACATGAGATGTTAAGTCTCATTTGCTCAGTAATTTCACTAGCTACGGCGCTCTTCAGACCGAAACACAATAATGTTTACACATTACTGCTTCACAGCAGAAAGAGGCGCGGTTGTGGTACCCATAATCTAGCCGGCATCCTGTGCAAAGTAGCCTCCCACTGGTATAAAGAGGTATTACAAAAAAGCAATATGTGTATGTGCATTCAAAATGTCGTGTCGGGATAAATAAATACATAAATAAAGAAAAATATCGGCGGCACACGAGCATCTAATAGTTGCCATAATAAAAAAGCTTTTGTTCTTAGGTAGTGCGATATCGAGTTGGAGCGCAGCGGAGACCAATCCTTAATCTAAGACTGAACTACTAGCTAACGCACACTAACCAATTTAATTAGTCAATCTTTATCGGGCTGTTAATTCATTTATATGTTAGTATACTGTAAGTCTATAGTAGATACTTACCTATAAACATTATTATAAACGAACTATGTCATATTTATATAAGATAAAAGAAATAACTCTAGATATAGATTAAAAAATCTTCAGTGATCTAGACGTGGCTTATTGTACAACAATAGGAGTTATATTTTTTAAACCTAACTGCAACATATGAAAAAAAGCGGCCAAGTGCGAATCGACCTCGTCCATGAAGGGTTCCGTAGCAGCAAGTAACATAATATAGATGTTTTATAAAGAGGAAAATCATATTAAATTATTTAAATGAAAAAGGCAAAAAATCTTTGCTCAAAATTATACAGTGCAAATGAGCTCTCATCATTTATACGTATTAAAAAAGCTACTAAGTAGATCTCATTGAAACCAATTATCGGTGGATGTTTGCATGGTATAATGTACATCAGATATTTCGTTTAGTTTTATCATTCTCTTATTTAAAAAGTTATAGGGGGTTCACACATTTTACCACTTTGGTTAGTGTCTCTCGCGCAAACTATTCAGTTTTGAAAAAGAATATATTAGGAACCTCAATATCATTTTTGACCTATCCATAGATACCCCAGACGTATGTAAGGGTTTGATGAATAAATTTTTTTGAGTTTTATTTCTTAGTACGGGAAACGCCAAAATTAATTGTTTTTTTTTTTCTATTTTTGTGTAAATTTTAATGCGGTTCACAGAATACATCTACTTACCAAGTTTCAACAGTATCAACTGTCATGTTTTACACGGACAGGCAGACAGACATTTTTTGCCATTTGGCTACGGAACGCTAATAAAGAGCCCCTTACATAAGAGAAGGTTGGTTAGCTTATATTCGAGCTCTAATTAGCCTGCAGGTAGTGCAACTCGAACTGCATGTGAAAGAGTCTACAAACTTGAATCGATACATTTGAAAAAACACGCAATCATTACTGTGGAGTTAAACTGTTTAAAGTTAGCTTGTTATGAAATGAAATATAAAAATTCGAATTATTTAATATTTGTATACGAGATACACTTAGATTTATATACCAACGCTTGATTTGATGAAATTGCCCTGGATATGTAACGCAACCTTTCAAATTCAAATATTTTTATTCAAAATAAGATTTTTAAGATCACTTATTGAACGTCAAAAATTACCACCGATTTGAAATGGTGCGCCTAAAACCTGAGAAAAACGGGCGCAAGAACTTCTGCGTTCTTTTTTTGTTAAATAGCCTGAGGGTGTTTGCAAAATTCACTGCCTGTGGTATCATTAAGAAAATCATTTATGTTTGACGTGTGTCGTAATATATACGTATAATAAATATGACAGTAAGCGACGAGACGAGCAGGATGTTAAGCTGATTGTAATTGATACGCCTTACCGATAACAATGCAATGCCACAGATTCTTAAAAATACCCAAAAATTCTGAGCGGCACTACAATTGCGCTCGTTACCTTGAGGATGTCCTCCTATGTGGATGTTAAGTCTCATTTGCCCAGTAATTTCACTAGCTACGGCGCCCTTCAGACTGAAACACAGTAATGCTTAAACATTACAGCTTTACGGCAGAAATAGACGTAGTTGTGGTACCCATAGTCTAGCCGGCATCCTGTGCAAAGGAGCCTCCGACTGGTATAAAAAGTTATTACAAAAAAGCAATATGTGAAGATGCTTTCAAAATGTCGTGTCGGGATAAATAAATACATAAATAAGGAAAAAATCGGCGGCACACGAGCATTTAATAGTTGCCATAATAAAAAAGCTTTTGTTCTTAGGTAGTGCGGTATCGAGTTGGAGCGCAGGGGAGACCAATCCTTAGTCTAAGACTGAACTACTAGCTAACGCACACTAACAAATTTAATTGGTCAATGTTTAACACAAACAATTTAAAAGTTTCATTAGGATTTCATAAAACATTTGTTTTCTACATTTTCTGGCATTATGTTGTCAATGGATATACATCGCCCAATAAAATGTTTGAGGGCTGCAGCGGGAAAAGGACCCCTTGAAAGCTGCAGACCCGTATTTAAAAAATATAACTTATTTACAATTGTTGAATTATACATATTTGAGTGTTGTATGTTTGTTCGAAAAAAATTAGCGAATTCACTAAACATGAAAACACTTCTATTTTTCCATCCAGGGACCCCACCAAACTACAAGTACCTTGCTGTAGAACTACATTATTTCAGAGTAACTGTTTGTGTATGTGCATAAAAATCTATAATCACATCCCAAAAATAATAAGAGAGGTATCGTCAAATAGGAATTTCTCATCTAAATTGAAAATATACCTTAGTAAAACTGCTTATATTCATTAGACGAATTATTCAACTAAAAACTTGACTATATACTATATAATACTGCTACTAATCTTTTGTTAAATTTATATTATTGTAACTAAGGATTTAGAAATGTATTTTATAAAATTTGCATGTCATAAATGTGGCAAACATGTACTTAATAATATTTATGTAACATCAATCTAACATGTTCATGCAAATAAAAACTTTGACTTTGACTTCGACTTTGAAAAGACTTATTAACTTGAGTTAACCGAGTTGAAGGTGGAAGGTTTATGTTTGTTCCTTGTGTTAACATTATGATTGTCACAGTTTCTAGCAAATTCCTTCATGTGCTTATGAACATACAGAACATTATCAAGATTATATTGAGATATTTATCCCTTAAATTAAGGATTGGTATCCGCTGCGCTTCAACTAGAGACCACAGCAAACTGCGGCAACTAATACCACGCCCAAGTGGGCGTACTCGAGCCAGTCTCAAACAACGTGTGACGTTGACGTGCCACATGTTCTGTTAAACTTTGCTTATAATTGAAATTAAAATGCCGGGCTGCTTAGTAAAACTTTTTGTACAAATAATACGACTAGAAATAAGAAAGACACTTGGATCGTATATCATAAGTATTTTGTATTTTATTAATTTCAATATAAAATAACGCGCGCGTATATAAGTTGTTCTTAGGTAATACGGTATCATTTGGAGCGCAGCGGAAACCAATACTAAATTTAAGGTTAATCCTTTAAACTTTTGTCTTGATCATTCTTAGGACCTAGGTTATAAATAGCGCGAATAGCCCTCTTCTGCAGCACAAAGATGGTATTAATATCGGCTGCACTGCCCCATAACAATAGAATAATACAATATACTTTAGAAAATTTATTGAAGTAGGCGTTACTTTGCGGAAATCCATAGTTATCCAAATGATTTGAGTTTTCTTTGGTGTTAATTCCGCCAAAATCTGGCACGAGACTCATGGCGAGACAACACGCCCTGAGGATACCTCGTGTATAGGCGAAACACGTGCCGAATTGTTTAAAGACGAATATTGGCGGAATTAACACTAAAGAAAACTAAAATCATTTGGATAATATACTTTAGACTAATATATCGTACCGTCGCATATTTCTATTAAAAAATAAATTCATTCATTAAATTATTAATTATTTTTATACTTAATAATGTAATTATATTGTATATAAATTGTGACGTTGTAGATTACATGAAAATAAATAAATAAATAAAATATCGCCCCAAATGCTTACGTTCCAGGAGTCAGGCGCGTTCCAGTGCCACTAAACATTAGACGACAGCGCTTAACATCGCTAAAATATAACCCGACCAAGTGAAATAGCTCGTTAGTTTCGTATTACACATTTGTTACTTTGAGTTGATTGAATTTGTTACACATTGAATTGTTCCTACGTAATTTAGAAACAAAATAACGCTTTGTTATTGACTATAATTTTTAACATTTTTAGCTGCTTAATTGCGTAGCACTAGCGACCGTTATTATTAGTTTACTAGCTGACCCGGCAAACGTTGTGTCGTCGATTTATTTTGTTTAAGCAATTCGTTTTAACCATTGAAATGTAATTATTTAGCAGAACTATTAAAAAGTCAAGGTAGCTTACATAATTTTGTTAATTTAAAGGAGCACTTACCTGAAATAAAACACTCCACCCTTTTTAAGATTGGACATGCTGTTATTTGAACTGTTTTTGACAGAACTATTTGTCATTGCGTGTCGTTATATTCAAAGCGCGGTCGTAACACAACTGAAGTAAAACTCTGCCTAAAAGACACGTAGGAAGAGTTTTGATTCAGAAAATTTTTGAGCGTGATTGCGAGTCTAGTTGTTTACTTTATGTCAATGTGTGATGCATATATGTTTAAATATGTATATAGTATTTAAAATTACGTTGTCTAATATCTATAGTTGATGGTTTATGTTTAGTTGGAGGTTAGATAATTTAGTGTGTTAAAAACAAAATTAAATTGGTGCAGACTAAATCCCCCGCATAAAATAAACAAGATGGCGACGATACGAAGGTATAAATTCTGATCCAGGTTGTAATCCATTAATTTGTTACATCTCCCCGCATGTAAATTACGCTCCCGTTTTCATTAATGCTTTCATAAAATCCATCCGCCTCTGTATAATCTATAGTTTCAATGTTTGCATGCTTCAAATATTCATGGAAGTATCTGAACAGACCTTAAATCCGAGAATAAAATTTATAGATTCCGTTGCTTGGTAATTTTAAAATTATCTGACTTTATGACAAAGCATTTTTGTCTACTTATGTTATAATAATAATATAATAATATTGACACACTTTTTACACAAATTATCTTGCCCCAAGTTAAGCATATATAGCCTGTGTTATGGGTTGCAAGACAAAGATATATTTAATACAATATACTTACTTAAACATACATATATTTATATAAACATACATAAATACATTTAAACATCCATGACTCGGAAACAAACATCCATATTCATCATATAAATGCTTGCACCTACCGGGATTCGAACCCGGGACAGAATGTTAGATGTTAGAACAGATAAAGTGATTAAAGCTCTCATTATGAGGATAGTTAATTTTAAAGCAATGTTGTAAGATGTAATTATAAGGTTGTTCTGTAATAACTAGTTTTACTTATTAACCGACTTCAAAAAAGGAGGACGTTCTCAATTCGTCTTTTATCTTCTTCTGTATTTTATAAAATTTGCATGTCATAAATGTGGCAAACATGTACTTAATAATATTTATGTAACATCAATCTAACATGTTCATGCAAATAAAAACTTTGACTTTGACTTCGACTTTGAAAAGACTTATTAACTTGAGTTAACCGAGTTGAAGGTGGAAGGTTTATGTTTGTTCCTTGTGTTAACATTATGATTGTCACAGTTTCTAGCAAATTCCTTCATGTGCTTATGAACATACAGAACATTATCAAGATTATATTGAGATATTTATCCCTTAAATTAAGGATTGGTATCCGCTGCGCTTCAACTAGAGACCACAGCAAACTGCGGCAACTAATACCACGCCCAAGTGGGCGTACTCGAGCCAGTCTCAAACAACGTGTGACGTTGACGTGCCACATGTTCTGTTAAACTTTGCTTATAATTGAAATTAAAATGCCGGGCTGCTTAGTAAAACTTTTTGTACAAATAATACGACTAGAAATAAGAAAGACACTTGGATCGTATATCATAAGTATTTTGTATTTTATTAATTTCAATATAAAATAACGCGCGCGTATATAAGTTGTTCTTAGGTAATACGGTATCATTTGGAGCGCAGCGGAAACCAATACTAAATTTAAGGTTAATCCTTTAAACTTTTGTCTTGATCATTCTTAGGACCTAGGTTATAAATAGCGCGAATAGCCCTCTTCTGCAGCACAAAGATGGTATTAATATCGGCTGCACTGCCCCATAACAATAGAATAATACAATATACTTTAGAAAATTTATTGAAGTAGGCGTTACTTTGCGGAAATCCATAGTTATCCAAATGATTTGAGTTTTCTTTGGTGTTAATTCCGCCAAAATCTGGCACGAGACTCATGGCGAGACAACACGCCCTGAGGATACCTCGTGTATAGGCGAAACACGTGCCGAATTGTTTAAAGACGAATATTGGCGGAATTAACACTAAAGAAAACTAAAATCATTTGGATAATATACTTTAGACTAATATATCGTACCGTCGCATATTTCTATTAAAAAATAAATTCATTCATTAAATTATTAATTATTTTTATACTTAATAATGTAATTATATTGTATATAAATTGTGACGTTGTAGATTACATGAAAATAAATAAATAAATAAAATATCGCCCCAAATGCTTACGTTCCAGGAGTCAGGCGCGTTCCAGTGCCACTAAACATTAGACGACAGCGCTTAACATCGCTAAAATATAACCCGACCAAGTGAAATAGCTCGTTAGTTTCGTATTACACATTTGTTACTTTGAGTTGATTGAATTTGTTACACATTGAATTGTTCCTACGTAATTTAGAAACAAAATAACGCTTTGTTATTGACTATAATTTTTAACATTTTTAGCTGCTTAATTGCGTAGCACTAGCGACCGTTATTATTAGTTTACTAGCTGACCCGGCAAACGTTGTTTTGCCATATAAAGTTTAAATCACGCGATAGATTTATAAATAATAGCTTATGTGTTATTCTGGTGTGTAAGCTATATTATTGTAAAGTTTCGTCAAAATCCATTCAGTAGTTTTTGCGTTAAAGAAGTACAAACATACATCCAGACATACAAACTTTCACATTTATAATATTATATAATAGGATTCTTTGGTAAAGGTCTCCCCTAAAGTTTTTCACAATACGCAGAGTTCATTGGTCAAGATTCCCTCTCCTTTTTATCAACCTGCTCCAGCCGTGTCGCATATTTTCTCTCCCACCTTATTAAAATTAGTATTTTTTGTCATAGGTGTATTTGAGTGACATATGTGTATTGCCTACTATTGGCGTAATAATCAACTACACTTCTAATCGCCTAATAAAAGGTCGTCAAAAATATCAGAGCGGCGCTGTATATAACACATAACAGATAACATTAAAACATTCAATAAAATGAACACCTTATTCCGTTGTAGTAATGTTCAAAGTTTATTGTATACGCTCATTGATTATGGAGCGAGTCTCTTTCGCACATTTCGTCGTCGATTTATTTTGTTTAAGCAATTCGTTTTAACCATTGAAATGTAATTATTTAGCAGAACTATTAAAAAGTCAAGGTAGCTTACATAATTTTGTTAATTTAAAGGAGCACTTACCTGAAATAAAACACTCCACCCTTTTTAAGATTGGACATGCTGTTATTTGAACTGTTTTTGACAGAACTATTTGTCATTGCGTGTCGTTATATTCAAAGCGCGGTCGTAACACAACTGAAGTAAAACTCTGCCTAAAAGACACGTAGGAAGAGTTTTGATTCAGAAAATTTTTGAGCGTGATTGCGAGTCTAGTTGTTTACTTTATGTCAATGTGTGATGCATATATGTTTAAATATGTATATAGTATTTAAAATTACGTTGTCTAATATCTATAGTTGATGGTTTATGTTTAGTTGGAGGTTAGATAATTTAGTGTGTTAAAAACAAAATTAAATTGGTGCAGACTAAATCCCCCGCATAAAATAAACAAGATGGCGACGATACGAAGGTATAAATTCTGATCCAGGTTGTAATCCATTAATTTGTTACATCTCCCCGCATGTAAATTACGCTCCCGTTTTCATTAATGCTTTCATAAAATCCATCCGCCTCTGTATAATCTATAGTTTCAATGTTTGCATGCTTCAAATATTCATGGAAGTATCTGAACAGACCTTAAATCCGAGAATAAAATTTATAGATTCCGTTGCTTGGTAATTTTAAAATTATCTGACTTTATGACAAAGCATTTTTGTCTACTTATGTTATAATAATAATATAATAATATTGACACACTTTTTACACAAATTATCTTGCCCCAAGTTAAGCATATATAGCCTGTGTTATGGGTTGCAAGACAAAGATATATTTAATACAATATACTTACTTAAACATACATATATTTATATAAACATACATAAATACATTTAAACATCCATGACTCGGAAACAAACATCCATATTCATCATATAAATGCTTGCACCTACCGGGATTCGAACCCGGGACAGAATGTTAGATGTTAGAACAGATAAAGTGATTAAAGCTCTCATTATGAGGATAGTTAATTTTAAAGCAATGTTGTAAGATGTAATTATAAGGTTGTTCTGTAATAACTAGTTTTACTTATGAACCGACTTCAAAAAAGGAGGACGTTCTCAATTCGTCGGTATTTTTTTTATTATACTAAAGTATGCGTCCCTCCCTCTATAAATACAATCGAGTCCTAAAGGGTAAAAGTACTGGACTATTTAGGTACTTTTACAGGTAAATTACTACCTTGGAAGTGAGTTCAAGAACGTAATAAAAGTATTCTAATGGGCGCTGTACCTACAATTTTTTATAACATGATCCAAGAAATGTTCAAAACAAATGTGTTACGACATTAAAAATAATAGTTGAAAAAAGGTTTCTGTTGTAAATATAACTATAACTTCTTCAACAATTCATTTGCTGTGCAAGCTGTTAACCTATGGAATTCTCTTCCCTCTGAAATCAGAAAGGCTAAAACTCTCCAATCTTTAAAAATAATGCTTCATAATTATTATTTATTACTGTGACAAATTCATTACTAGTTCTTTTCTTGGAATTATTTACTGTATGTTTAAATTATATGCATATCGATAACACCACCTTCTGTTATCTTTTCAACTAAAACAAATTCATTACAGGTTGCCTGGTAGAAATCGCTCTTAAGCGATAAGGCCGCCTATTGCTTTTTGTAGTCTCGATTATTGTTATGTTTAATTATTTTGTGGTGTGCAATAAAGATATATTTCATTTCATTTCATATAAAATAAATGACTTTCGTAATGATATCACAGATTGGGAATGGAGGGACGGCCCTCAGACTTTTTAATAATGAATTTTATCGAATGAAACTTTATTAAAGAAAGAAGCCTTCTCAGTTTCTTGTACCTGTTCATCACAAGTGTGAGGAATAAATTTTCGAACGAAGCTTTTATTACGCCAACTTTATATTGCAGTGTGTATTGGCTATTTGTAAAGATGCTTGCATGGTATCTTGACGCTCAATGGCATCTTTCAAATTATGTAACTTATTGACACTTCGAGTTATATTACATTGAAATTAATACAATACAAAATACTTACTGATAATATGTGATCCCAGTGTCTTTTGAATTAGTTTCAGTTATTAGCAAAAATTAACAAAACATGTGGCACGTTGACGTCATACGTTTTTCGAGACTGGCTCCTCGAGTACGAGTCTAAGTTGCCGTACTTTGCGACTAGGCCTGCGTGGTCTAGTTGGAGAGCAGCGACGACCAATCACCACACCAATCTCTATCAGACTACGAATGATATGTCCATATATGTTTTCATTGTAGATAAAACAAAAATTGCGTTGTAATTCTAAAATATAATACTCATAGTAACGGCACATAATTGTTCGATTTCATTAACAGTGGCCAAACGATCAGTAGGCATGTATGGCACCTTAAAACTTCTGTGGTAATTTAATCATAAAGTAATATCCAAACCGTATAACAGTGATATAAGCTAACAGCTATGGTAAGTACAAACAAACAATTCACCAAGGAATTTTGCTACAATTTAATAATATAATAATGTTGACATTGCACGTCTAGTACGAGCGCTGGTTGTAATTTAGTGAGCATTATTTAACACATAAACTTGCTCGACGACTCGATGTGTCACTTCACTAGAACCTCTCTCTTGTAGGCCGGGAGCTTGAAGTCGATTATGACTGGCGAAAATTTTACCGGGCTTTTGTGTGTTCTCCACGCTGCGGTTACTAAAGTTATATTTCTTTAGGCACGACATGAAAAAATTATGAGAGACATTCGTGCGACGTTTGCGACATTCGTAATTTTTGTTTTTTTGTCCATTATTAGGACATGCAAAGTATTAAAGCCCATAAAGCCGTAATCGTTAAAATTCAATTAATTATTGACAAAGCCATCTTTGCAAGATTTTTACAATATTGTTTTTTCTACAAACGTAGCACGAGGAAGAAAATTTTAAGGATTTTTGCATTAGGCCAAAGAAGTATAACTTCTTGCGAGCATACATACGTACACACACTTTTTTTTAATGGTGCTTGCATTGCCTATACAGGCAAAGAATGAATAAAATATTTGTGTACCTGACTTTTGTAAAACCAAACTCAATAATAATGGATTGTCAAAGGAAATCGATGGTTGCTAAATGAATTTTGTCACAACAAGTAAGCGGCTATTTAAATAACGCAGAAAATACAACTATGCTCAAAGTTTGTTCAATTAATTTGAACGAACTTTGAATATATATTTTTTTATGATTGATTATTTCAATTAATCACTATTGGTTGGAGTCCATCCATACATTTGAAACATCTGAGCCGAGAAGAGTAGGCGTATGAAACTTAGTAGTACTTACAATGTTTTCTCTTCAGATAAATTATATAGCTTGGTGGCAATATGACCCCATTTCTAAGGTGTAGCATGTCTTATCGTAAATCATAAAGTGTTTAGTTTCACATCTTGTAAATAATTCCTTATTGATCGTGTTAATAGAAGACATAATAATGTAATCTTACCTTCGGGAAATTGTATTCTAAATTACTTCTCACCGTTGTAGTTTTTTTCTACGATGAATATTTTGTAACTACAGAATCACCTCGTTTTCCGGACATGACTAACAGGATTTCACGTGGGTTAAAGTAGTTAAGAGTAGAAATATAAAGCGAGTAGGCACATAAATATTATAACATAGACATTTTTTAAATAAAAAGAGAGACATTGACCAGTGGGAGGCTCCTTTGCACAGTATGACAGCTAGATTATGGGTACCACAACGGCCCTTATTTCTACTGTGAAGTAGTAATGTGTAAGCATTATTGTGAAATTACTGGGCAAACGAGAATTAGCATCTTATGTCTTGAGACATTGAGGAGACGAGCGCAATTGTGGTGTCGATCAGAATTTTCAGGATTTTTAAGAATCATGAACAGTGAGCGGCACTACATTGTAATGGGCAGGGCGTATTATAAACATCAGATGAACGTCCTGCTCGTCTCGTCCTATTTTCATACTTATTGTCATAAAAAAAGTTGAATCTAATTCCATTAATAAAAATTGGTAATGAATTTTATATTAAAAAAAAATCTAAACATTAAGTAAATCATTATCGCGACATATATAATATTGAAATAGAAAATCGGTCACGAAAGAATGAAATTACAGTAACAGCTTTTCAATCAAGAGTTGAATATCAAATTAATAATAATTATGCCCAGAATATCATCAAATTAGTAAATATACAAACATTGTTATACGTTAACAAAACACATTAAATTTATTCATACACAAAATAATATTCATATTTTAGCTGTTTAGATTTGTACGTGAGTTGAAAACTCATTTATGAGATGCTTGCTACGATTAATTAACTGGGATAATTAAATGGGACAATTTGATATAAAGGTGACATCCAGTTGTTTGTGAGCTTTCGCGGGAATCATAACAGCTTTTTAGAACTTATGACTATGATAACAATAATTTTCCAGCAGACTTTTCTTACAGTTTATTTTTTTTATGATATTTATAATTAATTAAAGTATAATGTAATTTAATTGTAATACTACACTGAAATAACTTTATTTAATTATAAATCATAAACCTACTTTAAAACTTATAATGTGACCACAAACAGGTTATTATTATTAACAAATACATACTTTCAAGTAATAATATCTACAATTTAAATTATGTTTTTTAATTGTACTGTATTTTCAATAAAAGTGTGCTTTTGTATGCTTACAAACGAATTATAAATAAACTAAGTAAAAGTTATAAGTAAACAAAAAAAAATGGAGATTGAATTGGATCCCATACAAAATACCTGTGTGCTAGAATTGAAATAACTTCTCATTCTCTTCTTTATTTTTTTATGATTTAACTATTTACAATTTATTATTTTGAACGTTTTGAATTTTCCATTATATGTCAAGTCTTAGGTCAAAAAAAAACATGGGTTTAATATAAAATGAAGTTTTTATTAATTACTCGACGGGGTAGTCTCTTATAAAAACATGGGCTTACTCCTTTTGGAGATCTTTTGACTTTTGGACAGTAAAAGTGTAATGATATATTTTCAAACCACTAACCAAAGAGGATGTAACTACGTAATAAGAGATGGGACTGCCTAAGTAAAAATTGAAGGAAGGCGATTAGCGACGAAGTAAAATCCGGCTTAGTTTGAAAGCCAAAAGTTGCATAAAACGTAGTAGATTTCGGCTATCTCCATTTTTTACAAGATCATAGGCGTCATATTATTTCAATGTATCAATGACTGCGCGTTCACACAATCGCGTGAACCGCTTTTTTCTTAGAGAGTTTCGCTAGGCTGCAACTAACATAAAATTATATTTTGTGCTATGAAATAATTAAAAATGGATAACAAGCCTTAACCTAGAACACCTAAGAGGAATGAAAGTTATTAAGAAAGAGATGTTTTGATATGAATAGCGAGTACGTGGCACGATCCCAAATTATTTCGTACCGTCGAAAATAAACCTACATCATTTATGTTTTAATATGACAATTTATAACAGTTAATATTTAGGAGATATTGTGGTAAGGTCCTTATATATCTTCTGATATTTTATGCCACAGTTGTTTTGTGTTTAAGTATATTTTTATTTTTAAATTATAACAATCAATCAAGAACATCTCATTCTCGTTTTAATAATAAGTATCCCGATGACCCAGTCTTGCTCGATTTTTAAGAATGTACTACACTTGAACAAAATAACTAACAGGACATCTGGATTTGAGCCGGGGTCTTCTGCATTCCAGGTTACCCAATGTCCCATCTGAGCTATTATTGTCTTGTATATAGTAGCGAAAATTACCTTTGTATTCTAATGTTATTTTAGCGTCTAATGTTATTGTTATGAGAAACACTCATTTAGGCACGGATAAAACTACATTTTTTTGGTAGAAATCTAGCTAGATCGATTTATCGCCCCCGAAATCCCCTGCATACTAAATTTTATGAAAATCGTTGGAGCTGTTTCCGAGATTCAGATTATGCATATACAAGAATTGCACGTTTAAAGATATAAAATAGTTAATTCATTGTTATGGAAAATAAATATATCCACTGCTTATCCAGTTGTAAGCAGCATATATTATAAAGGTAAGAATATAATAAATTTATAGCTATATAATAGACTCCAATATTACTCACAACACCAATATATAATTAATATCTATCCTTATATATTATTCCATTCCAAATCGTGTTTCAATAATTCTCAAAATACAGAAAATTATAGAACAGCAATGACATTATTTAATTTAAGTAACAACAAATTGTTTGTGTTACAATATATGAGATAATATATAGTTAGGCATTTGTCTCCTAGACTATAATGTCAAGTGTGTGCATGTCGGCGATTAATTAACATGAAATAGTTATTACTTGAGTCATCTGAGTGTCTGAACTTTGCATTTTGGAAGTTTATATATTTTAAAATAAATAAATTTTATAAAACGTATTTTTGTGCTCTTTTGTAGGTCTGAATATATTTAGTCTGGCCATAATTTCTGTTATAATTAAAAATAAACAAAATATTACATTTGAATTTGGAATCTGTAATTTTTTTATGATTGTTCATTGAGTTTTCTCATTTTAGCGCCAATACAATTTACAATATTTTGCGATGATAAAATGGAGTAGGGTAATAAAGAGAACCGAATCTCTGTGATTGCATTACACAAAGTAGGTATAAAGCCAGATTAAATTTTAAAACTCTCCATACGCTTGATATTAGTAAAATGTTTGTGTATATATGGCTATTAATAGTTACAATGAGACCTCCTCGGTTTGTGACAAAAAAAGATCTGGCCGTCCACGTAGTGTTCGTACGAAAAAGGTGGTCAAAGCAGTAAGCGAAGGAATTCAAAGAAATCCTGTCCGAAAGCAAAAAAAAATCTCGGGAGATGAAGATAGAATGCACCTAGAATCACGTCACGTATTTTAAAAGATGGCCTAGGACTTGCAGCCTATAAGAGACCTACTGGTCCTTTCCTAACTGATAATTTAAAAAAGAATAGGGTATTAAAATCGAAACAACTACTGAAGCGGTACGCAAATGGAAGTCACAGATAAATTTTGTTTCCAGCTGACATTTTTTTTACAATTGAGTAAAATTTTAACAAACAACATGACCGTATTAATGCTCAATGCTCTAAGGAAGCTTCCCAATAAGTCGACAACGTGGGCACCATCCGACTTAAGTGGTGCTTTAGTGGGGTATTAGCTATGAAGGAGTGACTGAGCCATACTTTTGTGTAAAAGGTATGAAAAAGTATGAAAACATCGGCACAAGTGTATCAAGATACCATTCTTAAGAAGGTAGTCAAGCCCTTTAACAACACCATGTTCAATAACCAATGGTCCTTCCAGCAAGACTTGGTGCCGGGTCATAAAGCTTGGTCTACGTAGTCTTAGTTGGAAACGTTTTGGACATCAGAGCTGAAGACTGACAGTCGTCTAGTCTCGATCTTAATCCGCTGCATTATGATCTATGGTCAGTTTTAGAGAGTACGGCTTTGATCTTAACGCCATGATAATTTGGAGTCCCAAAACAATCGATATGATTGGCAGTGAATAATTATCCCATGGAAAGAGTGCGTGCTTGTATTGATAACTGGCCTCAACGTTTAAAGGACTGTATTGCAGCCAATGGAGAACACTTCGAATAAGCTTTTTATATTTTAAATTGTTTTATATTTCACTGTAAATGTATTAAATGTTATTTGCAATAAAAAGTTTTTTTTCTGTTTCAGTATTTATGGCAAGACTAGTTAAATTGTGTGGTTTTAGTTTTTTTTTTTTATGGAATAGCAGGACAAACGAGCGTACGGGTCACCTGGTGTTAGGTGATCACCGCCGCCCACATTCTCTTGCCACACCAGAGGAATCACAAGAGCGTTGCCGGCCTTTAAGGAAGGTGTACGCGCTTGTTTCGAAGGTACCCATATCGTATCGTCCCGGAAACACCGCACAAGGAAGCTCATTCCACAGCTTTGTAGTACGTGGAAGAGAGCTCCTTGAAAACCGCACTGTGGAGGACCGCCACACATCCAGATGGTGGGGATGATATCCTAACTTGTGGCGTGTCGTGCGAAGGTAGAATGTTTGTTATTGATAAATTTTAATTCTATTCTATTCACCTCCAGAGCGGTTGACTTAACAATAACAAACTTTGCCTTGAGAGCGTTGGAGTCATAATAAAAAAAAAATTTTTCATACAAAAACAGGTCCAATAATATTTAAGTGAAAACGTATTACAAAAACAATAAAAACTATCTACAGGTGCCTGAAAATAAATGCATAAAATATTAAATTTTAACTACCAGCCACAGATAATTTAATCTCAACTTTCATTCGCGAACACATCCGGCTTAAATTATTAATATTCATAAAACCGCTGAACATTATTGTAACTCGGAAAACGGCCAACGTACTTCATAAAACATTAACTTATTTCAGAGTAGGAGGGATGTTCTTCAATCATAAACGAAAACATATATTTAAAAGGTTTGCCTCCTACAGAAATATAAAAGCACTTCAATCCGATTTACTGACCCACTGGCGGTACGCATTAGCTTGCTGAAATTTAGTCAGAAAGGGTTAAGATTACTCACGGGTATCCGTGATCCAAATTATATTAGGATTAATATAATTTTATTATCCATTAATGTAAATTTATTTTCTGAGAAAGATTGACGAGGAGCGGATAACCAGTGGGAGACTCGTTTGCACAGGATGCCGGCTAGATTATGGGCACCACAACGGCGCCTATTTCTGCTGTGAAGCAGTAATGTGTAAGCATTACTGTGTTTCAGTCTGAAGGGCGCCGTAGCTAGTGAAATTACTGGGCAAATGAGATTTGACATCTTATGTCTCAAGG
Source organism: Leptidea sinapis (assembly GCF_905404315.1). Taxonomy (NCBI): domain Eukaryota; kingdom Metazoa; phylum Arthropoda; class Insecta; order Lepidoptera; family Pieridae; genus Leptidea; species Leptidea sinapis. The sequence continues at coordinate 12,844,061 of NC_066271.1, read as the reverse complement.
TAACGAGCGCAGTTGCAGTGCCGCTCAGAATGTTTGGGTTTTTAAATAATTTTGAGTGGCACTGCATTGCAATGGACAGGGCGTACCAATAACCATCAGCTGAGCGTCCTGCTCGTCTCCTCCCTTATTTTCATAAAAAAAATCACTTTGTGTTTTTGGTGATAAGGCCTGCCTGCCCATTACAAAAGTCACCGCTGTGATTGCCACCTAGCAGGCATCTTGTGCAGAGAAGAATACCACTGGTATAAAATAACATATCTTTTATATATGTAGAATATATATATTGAATTATTTGTTTTCCATTGAGTCCTAAGAGCGGCAAACCCCTCATATTTTCATACAAACGCTTGTACGTGATAACGGCGTTATAACGCACCTTCCTAAAAAAAGGGTTTTTAAGGTTGTTACAGGTTATTTTACTAATGGGTTTCTTGTGCATTGTATTTAGGTTTCTAGTGAAGCAGAAAACACAAATTTTATGAAACAAATTCAGCATAATACCCTCCAAATAACTGCTATTTTCCTCCAAATTTACCTGATTCTGGCCGTGCATAATGTTACAAAAGATTTAAGTTTTCTTTAGTGTTAATTCCGCCAATATTTGTTTTTAAACAATTCGACACGAAAATCTGGCACGAGACTTTAAGTCGAAACGCGTGTCGAATTGTTTAAAAACAAATATTGGCGGAATTAACACTAAAGAAAACTTAAATCATTTGTATAATTATGGATTTCCGCAAAGTAACGCCTACTTCAATAAATTTTCGTGCATAATGTACTTATTATTTGTAAAAGTAAAGAAAACAAGAAATAGAAACCTCGGGCATGGAATGGAGATTCCTTAAACATGAAAATCGAGCAACAACACGGACATTGAGCGGGTCCACGAGGCGCGTAACTTAAGTCTTATAATTGACGAAAACATGCGCTTTGAAAAATATATAAGACAAGTAATAGCAAATTGTATTTATAGACTTAAAGTAATATATTATATTCGAAAATATTTAAGTACAGAACTTCGACTTAGATTATGTGAAACACTTGTACTATCAAAGCTCAATTACTGTGACGTGGTGTATGGGCCAAGATTACTATACAAAACAAAATGTTCCATCCAACGAGTGCAAAATGCGTGCGCTCGATTCTGTTGAAATATACCGCCCAGGCAGAATATCACTCCATATTTAAAAGAAGCCATATTCACGCACCGCAGAGTTATTTAATATTTTGTTTTAGTTTATATTTTAATAATTTTTGTTACATTTGATTTTTATTTTTTATTACTTTAAGATTTATACTGTAAATTGAAGGTGTGTGTTTTACTGTTAATAAAGTGTTTCTATTTCTATTTCTATATCTAAAAAATATTTATTTGTGGAATTTGTGCCCACAATTTTTTCTCGATGTCCAATCAAATGTTTTTTCACTGCTTATTCAAAATATCATTATATGAAGTGCCACTTCTTTAATTATTGACCTTAATTAATTTTATTTAAATACAAAATATTGAGACTTAAAAAACTTGATCAGCTCATAACATTCCGAAAAACATCATTAAATAAACAATCATTGAAGTTAAATGTTAAGTATATTAATTTTTTTAAGTTTAAATAGATTTGCTGAACAATTGGCCAAATGGTGTTTCTTTTGTTTTTCATAACCAGCATCAAAAAATAAAAAAATTAATAAACGGCGTGTGTCTTACTCAACACAACAAAGGTAGAAACGTCTTCCTTATTCGACTCAGGTGTGATGGCTCAGTCTAATTCAATACACACGAAAAAGTTTGTTAGCCTATTTTGGATTTTTTTCACAGCGCGCTTGCGAAGTTTCGCTTCACTGCAAAAATTTAAGAAAATTTTATTTAAAAGAAAAGTAAACTAATGTAGATAACACTAAAAGCCACTATTCATCACACAATCTCTTCCTTTTAAATCTAGTGCATTGATCACACTTAGAAATAAAATGGTGGGGAGTAGCTTAACCTGAGTAAATATGTGAATAGCATTTACAATAATACTATGAGCTGTTTACTGTTGAATGACGCCCACATAAACTAAAACTAGTTTTATTTTACAAAACAAATTAAGGATACCAGAAAAATTTAAAACCAATGCAATTTTTTTATTATCATACTCATAAATTGCCGCCCATTTACCACTCCAACACCAGGGATCGGGAGATGCGTTGCCGGCCCTTAAGTTGAGAGTAACTCCAAACAAAATTCGCTTATCAGATTTGGCAATCTGAAAAATGTACATGATATATCTACGAGGCGAAAAAACACGGCCCGCCGTTCAGTAAAAAATAATATCGTTTTAAACATTAGTAAAATTTCATTTATTTTCGATAAAAGCGTGCTACAAATACCGTGGAATTTTCCTCGAAAATTTAAAATTTATTTTAAAACGGAATAATTTCAGGTGTCATTTTTACAGCCTAACAAGTTTATTTGAAATACTTTGTGAAAATAAAAATGCGACGTATTCAAAAGGTCTCCTGTTACAAAGTGGCATATTCACGGGGATACACACGGCCAAGTAGACAATACAACTACATGCTTGACTAAATATAGTTAGTTATATATTTTGAATAGTCTGCCTGTTATGAAATTTAGAAGGTGTTGATAAAAAAACCATTGCCGTTGCGTATTCACATATAAGCTGCCCTTATCTTTTATCTCCCCGTAGAGTATAACAGGGATAACTGCCTCTCAATCCAATTATAGCTACAAAAACTTAGCCAAATTGACGTTTCATATTTCCCTGAATTCTCCTACAAAACTAAGTTGTCTTTATAATTATCGGCATCGAAATTTTAAGAAAGAGTATAGTATGTATTCTCCTATTTTCTTAACTGTTTTTTTTTTTAATTTTGCTGGTATTGTTACCTGTATTTCTTGTGATGATTATTAGTCATTGGATAAAATTAATGTCAAGCCTACAGAAGACTTCGACCAAATTAAAAAACGTCTGATTGGAAGGAAATAGAGAAATACTCAATATGTATTCAGAATTTGAAGTTTACGCTCTTATAGAAATATTAGTATGAGTAATTTGCAATTTTTATAAATACAAGTGCAACATTAAAAAAATATGAATAAGAATTTCGTCGTGAAAAATTTAAAACAAACCTTAATCTAAGAATAGTGCCACGTTTAAACTACAAAAAAAAATATTTTGATAAACAGCAATCTATTCAGCATTTTAAGAGTATCACGGGTAGGTATATCGGATTTTGAAATGAAGATAGTTAGCGTGGCTTGTAAATTACTATCTCATGCTATATTATAAACGGTAGAATCGATAAGCGAAGTATTGATAATTTAATTCCTGATTAAAAAAATATTTAAGGCGCGGTCATACCTCAATATCCACAAAAATTGGTTTCTTAGAGAGCCGATTATAACATAACGCAATGAAAATATTCCGACGCAAAAAATACAGTGCACAAAGAAGGACTTAAAGTAAAATTTAGAACCCAATAGAATATTTATATATAATTTGAAATATCCAATAAAAAATTTAGAAGTTGCTCCGCAAAAAATAAACATCTCCATAAATATTAGTAAATGTATTAGCAACAATATTTATTATGAACTACGTTAGTATTATAAGTGAAATATATTTATAAACCTAGAGCTAACTGTATCCAGTGTTTCTGGAAGGAACAGTTAGCTCTGGCAGCAATCATCTTTAGGATGCTGTTACTGCTTACACGTAGACGCTGCAACATGGAGACCGCTTTTTTGCGCATTATGGCATGGAAACCGTCCACACATGCCTCAGCAAACATTCCAGAAGCGCTACAACGCCACGGCAGCCCTAACAGCCTCCTTAACGCATTATTATATATGTGACACGTAGAACGCTATAAGCCCCGCGCGAATATGACACCCACAAGCCGCTTGAGTAAAAAGACTGGCAGAATGCTTTGAATAATAACGCTTTAACATTATTTGTGCTTCGTGCAAACCTGCGGGCGAGCATATTATATCAACATTCTTTTTATGCTGCAGCAACATTCTTTTTATAAAGTATTTAATAGAATTAGTACCTTTCTAAAACTTATACCAAACAAGTTTTCAATCTAATATGTTAATTTTGAATAAACAAAAGAATATCAGTAAAATAAATGCCCATTTGTTCAATACAAATATTGTAGGGTTGGTTGTAGCATTTACAATTCTAGTCAGTCCGCGCCATAACAGATAAGTCTACAACGTGAATGAATTTCAAAATATATGATAATTTTTGTTGTAACAAAATAATCTAATGGATTTCATTCGTTCAGAGCCGTGTGTCACAATAATGAAGATTCAGCCAGAGTTTGCTGTCTATTGTCCCAGTATGCATTGTACGATGCATTTTGAGACGTGATATCAAAGAATAAGGTCGGGGCGTGAACTAAATCACTGCGAAGGTCTTGCATTGAAACCGCTGTCTGAAATAGGTCGCGAATAAAATGATTGTTATGGAATTTTTACCTGTGAAACTGAATTTAAAGTTCCTATAGAAGAGACAAATAATTATTAAGTCATATGTTGCCTTAACACTGGGCAAACAGGGCAAAGGAACAAAAATGCGAAAAGCGTCAGGAAGTAATCTCTAGTGCTAACATTGTCTCATTTCCTGAAAAACGTTCCAAGCCACAAACAACACATTTTAAGGAATTAGTGTTTAAAGTTTAATAAATATTAGTGTATTCCATACATGTGGGTTGGGCTACTAATCCATGATGTCATTTATAGAGTGACAGTATGACTGCAATTTTTTGTCAGTCCGGTAATATGAATCACGTGACTAGTTTTGTGTTCTTAACTCAATTTCGACATGATTGTGGGGAACGTTTTTATGGAATTACGTTCAATTTGAAAACAGAAGCTAATGCTACTTCCAGGACTTTTATTTCTTGACAATTCGAAGTTCACTGTTTTGGCCGTAAGCATGGTTAATATCAAACTCTTTTTATTGATTCCAGACACAAATCAGTAGGATAAAGGCATTATTTGTTCCGCCTTCAATGGCACTTGAATAGCTAGTGCAATTACTGGGCTTAAGATTATGAACCCAATATTAATTGGGTTAACCAGAGTCCTGGGCAGCTGCATTATCTCTCATGTTAAAAAAGTTTCTTTCAATTCTATTTTAAATGTTTGCGATATTCAAAGAAAAACATACATAGTTTTTCAATTACATCGTTTTTTTGGACGTATACTTTACCGTAATCATAATTATGAAATACATCTAGCATAGCCTATATGCCAGATGTGAATAAAAAGTTAAAGTTCCCAATGATATATTTATTACAATATACATACTTAAACACACATATTATATAGACATTCTAGACATGGATACAAATATTTATATCATACAAAATCATATAGGTTCCTACTGCCATTCAAACCCGAAGCCCCTAGCATAGTGGTATAGGCGCCAAGGGATTATCAAAGTCATCACATCATAGAAGATTCTTCAAATATTGCAACAAATACGGTCGTCGTGTTCGGAGTCCACAAGGGACATACATAGGTACACACATTTACATAATATCATATGGAGGATAGGACAATATACCTAAAAATATATCGTTTATGCTGAAGAGCATAATCTTGATGAGTGATGACTAATTTTTATTCAATGTGTAAAGTGAGTAAGTCAATACATATAAGGGTTTCTAATAGAATCAACTATCACGATACAAAACACCAGAAATACAATAAAATCAACCAAAATTCGACCTCAGAATTAAATTCACTGTCAATCAAGCGAAGAAAACTCACCTCTGTAACTTTACAATAGAGTGTAATACTGCTTGATCGTGGAGATAAAGGGCTTGTAGCTGTTATCATAGAGATTGATTCATTGTAAGAAGATGTGGGGAGACGGTTGAGCAATTTGAGTTGATTTCTTTATCTCGCACCGGGGCCGGGGGCATTGTGGCGCATTGAATCCAAATGACCTCACGGTGTGGTCTTTGTTATAGCGTTTTAAAAAAGTTCTGTATTTTTCTACAACGATTTCTAAAAATTAAAGATATAAATAACAAGGCACCCATGATAAAAGAGTTTACTAAATCACTTTGAATCTTAATGATCTACTAGAATTCTATGAATATTTTGAATATTTTTATTTTATATAAAATTTTACTAAGTGGTGGTAGAAGAAGAAGATAATTTAAAATAAGTGTTAATATTGTACATAAATGAATAAGTATTGTACCAATAATGTTTAAATATCAATTCTTATGCATCAAGGACATGAGCATAGGAATAAGAAGAGACCTTTACTTCTAGATCTGAATCTTTAAATTTATGGCTTTTTAATTATTCTTATCATAGATAATCATTCAAGTGTACGTTGTCTTGCCACCTATTAGTTACTAGTCAACTATTGAATAAATTGGCTAGACACGTCCTAGTAAGGGATCGCTTTACAGCATCAGTGAAATTAACAAGCTGCTAGTCTAAGCTTAAGAATGAAAGTGACGTAGGTACGTGATTTTAAAATACCTATACTATATAATCCTATAAATAGCATCAAAAGAAGTCCATTTGGATGTTTATCATAATATTACTACCACAAATAGCAGTTGCAAAAACCCTTTAAAGTTCCAAAAAAAATAATCACATAATATAAAAAAATCACATCATATTCATCGATCGTTAACAGTCGCACCACACCACAATATTCGAATTTATATTCGCATTGGTGCCACGAAGGGTACAGATGACCTTATAAAAGATGGCTCAGGTTGGTATTCGTACTAATCTTATAATATTTTCGGGCTTAACGATTCAAATAATATTTAACCAGCAAAATGTATTCCTATATCTGTATTCATTTTTAAGATAGAATTGGGTTGTTTTCGTAAGATACTTTTATGTGTACACAAGCTACAGCGCGGCTTTATCCGCGTAGCTTTTTTATTAAACTGGTCATTTAATCTTGATTATTTAAAATCTCATGGCTGTTAATTATTATTTCTTAAACATGCAACATTATTCGAGGATAATCCTTAGAGAAACTTAGAGGTATAAATAAAACGCGAGGCGTACGTTTTTGTATAATTATTGACTAGCCGTTCGTAATAAAGCGTGCAATAAAACTGCGAGTATATTATTGTTCAAATGTATGAGGCTGAGATCTGTACAGTGTACTTAGACTTTGCTCAGACTTAACTCACGTAAAACTTAGCTGAGTTCAAGCTAAGTAATATATTATAAGTATAATCTTTGATTTCGTTTTATAGTCATTTGACAGCTGAAATTATGCTGAGATTAAGCTAAGACAGCCCAATGCAAAGGTCAAGTTCGGATTTTTATCAAACTCGGCTAAGTGTTACGTAAGTAAAGTCTGAGCAAAGACTTAGTACGGTCTATAGATTTCCAAATCTGACACGTAACGGTACAATATAAAAAAACCTAAAATTGCTTTTTTTTTTCGCGATGACTCTGCATCGAATAGATCTCTAGAAATATAATATTTGGTCAACTTCACCCTAAGATGATGCATTCAAGATGCCGGTTTTGACTCAGACCCTTAAATTGTTTTGCACAGATACCAAAGAATCAGCCAGTTCAAGTCCTGATGGGGCACCCAAAGAGACGTGGATGCGCGCACCTGCAGGAACCGTGGCTGTTAGGAGTGGCGAGGATGCTCTTCTAACCTGCGTAGTACTGGGAGCCAGAGGCAAACCAGTGCTCTGGAGGCGAGCCAGAGACTCACAGCTGCTCACAGCTGGTGCCGTCAGGGTTACACGAGATGAGAGAGTAAAAATTCTACATGATGATTGTAAGTTTTTTGATCATATGAATTTAATAGTGTGATAGGTCAAGGCTAGTAAATTAAGGTTCCGTATATGAGACGTGACTCCTTGCCTTCAGGTGTTTTGTGCGCTGTCGGCTCTCCTCTTTTCCTATTATAATTCTGTCCGTCATTTACTATATTGTTATAGTTATTTATGCAACTGTTGTGTAATAAGGGGTATTAAAACAAATGTAGGTTAATACCCCTTACTCTTACAGTGATAATAGTATCACATGAGTATTTTAATTCCTAATTGTCAATAGTTGCATACAAGACTTTATCTACACCCATAATATGAATCCTCTATAAAAGATTCTGAAAGAGTTAGCTTACTGCTAACATTAAAAAAGCTAGTCCTATTGCTAGACATTGGGTGTTTTAATGTTGGCAATAAGCTAACTGTTTTAGAATCTTTAATAGAGGATTTAAAGCATGGGTGTAGATAAAAAGTCTTATTAATATGTATATGTCGCAGTTATATTGTCAAAGCTGTGATATTATAATAAAACGGTAGATTGTCATTCGGCTTCATTTCTTACAATTTTACGGCCTGATTTCAGTGACATTGACACGGGTACGTTATAGTCAACGATATGGTCTACAGGTTTCTATAACTACTACTCCATGGCATAATACTTAAAAAAAAATATATTACCAATGAAAACCCGAGTGCATCGTATGAAAATTACTATAGTATCCCTCCCTACTCTGTGTCTAATGTTTGCTTTGGCATCACCAACACCAGATCCAGTGGATTTTTTTTTCTGTTTTACAATGTTTTTAGCACAAGCTTGTTTTAAGTCGGTATTCTAATATTTTATTACAAATAAATGTGCAACATATTGATGTGTTCTTAGTCTAACTATACTATATAATATACTATAAATATTTTTCATAATTAAACCATACCGTTTGCAACTCGTTATTCAAAAGAATTGTTAAAAAACGTTTGTGTGGTTACTATAACATAAATGACTTTCTTAATGATACCACAGATTGGGAATGGAGTGACCGCCCTCAGGCTATTAAATAATAAGTTTAATTGTACAATATTACTTTGTAAACATATTTTTTCGATGAAAAAAGGCCCGCTTAGTTTGTTGCACCCGTTCTTCTCAGGTCTGAGGGATTCATTTTGGAATGGGTGGTAGTTTTTGACTTTCAATAAGTGATGTCACATCCTATTTCGAATAAAAATATTTGAATTTGAATATGTTAGCTGTCTTGACTTTTTAATAGTTCTGCTAAATAATTACATTTCAGTGGTTAAAACAAATTGCTTAAACAAAATAAATCGACGACAAAATGTGCGAAAGAGACACGCACATTTCGCATTCATTTTGGAATGGGTGGTAGTTTTTGACTTTCAATAAGTGATGTCACATCCTGTTTTGAATTTGAATTTGAAATATATTACATTAAAACTGAGACATTGTCACACACTCATATACAACACACACACACATTCACGCTCACAAATACACTCATAAATACAAAGGTTGATACATTTTTAATAAAAAGGTTTCAATTTCTTTATCTGCATTGTAATAGTTATTTTTGCCCTCTCTTTACTATGTATCCCACCTTAGGGAGATGGGGATGGCTGAAAACCAGCGCTGCATGGAAATATTATTTCAAGCAGCAAATTAAGCTGAGCCTACTTCCTTTGGTCTTAATGTATGTTTACAATAAGTTGATTTTTGAAAAGAAGGACAAACGAACGTACGGGTAACCTGGTGTTAGCTGATCACCGCCGCCCACATTCTCTTGTATTACCAGAGGAATCACAGGAGCGTTGCCGGTGTACGCGCTTCTTTTTAAAGGTACCCATGACGTATCGTCCTGGAAACATCGCACAAGGAAGTTCATTCCACAGCTTTGTAGTACGTGGAAGAAAGCTTCTTGAAAACCGCTCAGTGGAGGACCGCCACCCATCCAAATGGTGGGGATGATATCCTAACTTGTGGCGTGTCGTGCGAAGGTATAATTCGTCGGCAGGAATCAGGTGAAACAGCTCTTCGAAACACTCCCCGTTATAAATGCGGTAGTAGACACAATGAAGCGATGTCTACTGGCGACTATTCGAGCTGCTCTGCGTTGTACGCGGTCAAATGGATCTAGCTGATACTGGGGTGCGCCAGACCAGAGATGACAGCAATACTCGATATGTGTTTTCTTATTATTATATCGGTTTGTTGTTGTAATTAAAAATCTGATAATCTTATTTATTTATTTATTTAATTCAGCGGATGAACCTCTACAAGGTCCGGGTATAACCAAGGGTGGAGATGTCTGGGCTCTAGTTATTAAGTCAGCAAAACCTACGGACTCTGGCCTATACGTTTGTGAGCTAAACACTGAACCACCAGTAAGGAGCTTCCATAGATTAGCTGGTGAGTTTGATCTTTGTTTCTAGCTTTATTATACATGTATCTTTTCCAACGATTTTCATAAAATTTAATATGAAAAATGCAGTGTTGTCTGTGTTTTATTAAGAAACAGCTACTAATAATAACATTAGAATACAAAGGTAAATTTCGCCACTACATACAAAACTGTAATAGCTCAGATGGGACCTTGGGTGAACCGGAAAGCAGAAGACCCCGGTTCGATTCCAGATGTCCTATTAGTTTTTTTGAGAGATGCAACATGATTCTATATTTTCACTTGAAATCAGCCGTCAGGGGACATCGACAGTTTTCAAACCATGTTATATCAAATAATAATAATAAAAAAATGTGAACTGTAGATATATATTATTATACCTGACCGTTCCCGTCTGCAATTTTAAAAGGAAATAAAATGAATTTTATTCATCTTATTACAAATACAATAAAAAAACAAGTAGCCATAAACCATCTCGGATTTTCGCATCGAATGGTGGTAGTTTCATGTCGATACAATCAGTGGTTTAGGCGTGATTGAGCCTCAAACAAATACCATTTTCATGATATACACTGGCCTGCAAAAGTAAGTATCACACTTTTCGAATTATTTTTTTTTCTTAACTATAGAAGGTAGAGATTTAAGATTAAAAACGTTTTGTTGCGAATTTTATAGGCTTTAATTCTTAGAAACTAAAATCATACATTAGTAACATTTTTAACTTAAAAAAGATAAAACAATGAAAATAGACATTTTTAGTTTAGTGTAAAAAAATTCAACTAAATATATTACATGTTATTTAATTTTTAATAACTGGTATTGCCTCCTCGAGCTCTGATTACAGCTTCGAGCCGGTTTGGCATAGTTGCCGGTTTAACACTAGGTTTCGGAGCCGATGTTGGGGAATATTCTCCCATTCTTCTACCAGGGCCTGCTTTAGTGCCCTGAGTAGGTGGTGGTCTGCGATTTCTGACTAGCCTCCCAAGCTCATCCCAGGCGTGTTCAATCGGGTTGAGATCAGGACTTCTTGATGGCCAAGCCATCACGCTGATACCGACCTTATGCTGACCGGCTGAATATACTCTTGTACGATATGAGCCGTGTGTTGCCGGGCATTATCATGCATCAGCATCGATCCATCACCGATATTTGCTAAATACGGCCCTGCATACTCATTGAAAATATCTTGAGCATATCTTTGCCCAGTGAGGGTGCCATTTTCTATGGCTACTAGCTCTGTGCGACCTTCTGAAGATATGCCAGCCCATACATGTACATTGCCTCCACCGTATTGGACTCTTTCTGAGATGCAGGCTTGAAGGTATCGCTCACCAGGTCGCCTGTAAACACTTCGCTTTCCATCAGAAGTGTAAAGGGAGAATCGAGACTCATCTGCAAACAAAATTCTTGACCATTCTTCTTCATCCCACTGCATGTGATCACGGGCGTATCGCAGTCTCGCTACTCGATGCTGTCTCTCAAGTTTTGGGCCACTCGCTGGTCTTCGGGGTTTCAAATTTGCTTCGGCAAGTCTTCTTCTCATTGTACTGTCACTAATGTAGTCCCTCCGGGTCTGAAGTAGCTGTTGCTGGACTTCAACTGCATTTTGGTGGCGGTTTCTTAACACAGTGGAAATAATATAACGATTTTCTCGGGCACTGGTACACCTGGGTCTGCCATTACAAGGTCTCCTCAGATGGTGTCCAGTCTCTTCGTACCTTCGCTTTACCTTCTGGACCGTTCGTACCGTCACACCCACCATTCTTGCAGTGCGACGCATACTGATGCCTAGTTTCAGAAAAGCCATGATCCTAGCACATTCTTCAACTGAAACAGGCATGATAAATAAATGTTATGTGCTTTTTAGCATAAATTTTAAAAACAAGACCCATCGATCTTGAAAAAAATTTAAAACAAAAAGGAAAATGTGAATGGTAAAATTGTAATTCGGAAACGTCCACTTTGAAAAAGGAATTGTTTTATTTTTGAAGTTTTTTTTCAGCCAATTCTTAAAAGAAGGTTACCGACTATAAAGTTTTTATGTACAAAATTAAATTCTCTTTGGAGTCCTTTTTATTTCGAAAGTATATCTTGTGAACTTAAAACGTTATCCCAATTTTAAAAGTGTGATACTTACTTTTGAAGGCCAGTGTATATAGATGTAGTTATATACTTTACTCACGTCATTAGCTCTTTGTTCAATCTACAGACAAACTTTATATCCCGAATTAAAGTTTTATGCGTTTATGCATTGCACGTGAGCAAAACTTTATGCACGTTTTACTGCTGAAAGTTATTGTTTGGAGTAACTGTCTTATGTATGAACATCTCATGAAATATTTAAGACTATTAAAATATTTTATATCGTATTTAGGAAGTACGATCATGTGCACTCCATAAAATGCTCTCTTTCCAAGCCTCCTCATCACCACGACAGTCTTGGAAATAAGAAATTATTACTTTAGAAATATTGCTAAATTATATACTATTTTTACAGCAACTCGTTACAGTTGATTATAACATTTTGAAATAAAAAAAATAACAGCGAAGGATTTTTTTGGAGTGCAATACTCTTATATGCCCTTCGATATATCCCTAATCACCGCTGTTTCCATTACCAATGACTGTGATGATATCATGTGGAAGCCGTTTTTCCGGCCTACCAAATTTCGTTTTTAATCCAGGTCTACCTTTTGTCCACGTATCTGCAGATTGGCCAACTGCCTTGTCATTAAAAGTGCAATCTTATACTTATGTTTTATTAAAAAACATCATCATCCACTGCTGGACAAAGGCCTTCCGCAAATCCTCTCGTAAAAATCTTATCGTCCAAAATACCACAGTGTCTGAAGACGAAGGTTTTTATCCAATGTGTGTTGCCAGTGATGACACACGGACCTCAGACGTGGTCGCTAACTATGGGCCTGATGAGGAAGCTCACTCGATGCGGATGCTCGGAGTTTTCCTGCGAGATCGAATCAGAAATGAGGAGATCCGTAGGAGAACCAAAGTCAAGTGGCAGTGGGCAGGGCATACAGCTCAGCGGACAGATGGCCGTTGGGGCACTAAATTCCTCGAATGGCGACCACCTACCGGAAGGCGTATTGTTGGTAGGCCCCCCTATCCCCATAACAAGATGGTCCGACGATCTGGTCAAGATTGCCGGAGTAGATTGGATGAAGGCAGCGCAGGACCGATCGTCATGGTGATCTTGTTTACAATGCCTTTGCTTTTTACGGTTTTCCTTTTCTCCTTTTCCTGGCTTGTTCACACTACGCAATATGCAAATAGCCCTTAGTTTACATTCCGCATATAAAGAGGAGGTGCGTGTCCACTATGACTTTTTTAAATTGGCTTTAGGATTTCTTTGAGGACAAAACGATTCCTCTCGTTTCATAAAAACGAATCATCCTTTAATTATCGCTCACGTGCAATACTACTTTTGTGTTTTCCATTATCAAAGCTAATAATAATAATATAATAATAATTCCCATATTATTTATTAGTATGGTGTTATCTATATTAGGTTAGCTTATGGATAATTTTTTTTGCTAAGCATTGGCGAAATTACGCTCCAGTCAATTTCATCATTTTTTATTTATTTCGCCATTAATAACTTTTTCTTAATTATTGTTTCTTTTTTAGTGATATCTCGAGGGTTAACACCTCCAGAATCTCAAAACACAACGGACTCGTATTCAGCAAATAACCCAACCCTGTCAACCCTAGCTTTGTCTCATAACTATACCGACTGCTGTATAAGTGCTAACGTCACCAAGGGATGTCTTGGCTTCTGCAGCATCCAGACAATTCTGGAAGGAACTGGCCAGGAACCAGAATCATGTCAGCCTGACTTCCCAGCAATTGTCAAGTGAGTATTGTTAATAACAGTATTTTTATCATTGATTTGACGACCTGTATAGCCAAGTGGTTAGCGATCCTACCTACTAAGCTAGAGGTCCCGGGTTCGAATCCCGGTAGGTGCAAGCATTTATATGATGAATATGGATGTTTGTTTCCGAGTCATGGATGTTTAAATGTATTTATGTATGCTTATATGAATTTATGTATGTTAAAGTAAGTATATTGTATTAAATATATCATTGTCTTGTAACCCTGTGTTATATAGCCTGTGTTATGACACAGGCTATATATGCTTAACTTGAGGCAAGATAATTTGTGTAGAAAGTGTGTCAATATTATATTATTATTGTTATTATCATATTAATACCCACCGATATAGAAATATGATATTACTTTACGTCCCTAGTTTATTATTACAGTATTATTATAAGTAGCACGACACTGTCTGCCTGTCTGTCTTTTTGTCAGTAGGCTGTATCGTTTTGTAAGCGATACTTAATTATTATTGTAGCCTGGGTTTTTTTAATGACAATAAGTGACCAGAAGAGCAGGACGTTCAACTGATGGTAATTGAAACGACCTGCCGATTACAATGCAGTGCCGTAAGGATTCTTGAAAAATTCAAAAATTCTTAGCGGCACTACTGCGCTCGTCATTTTGCGAGATAAAATGTTAAGTCTCGTTTGTTTGTATTTTATTTTAATTTTCCAATATCAAGCACAATTATTAATTTTACTAATACAATATGTTTCAAAGCAACCCAAAGTATGGTAGTATAATAAGTTTGAATCAAAGAGGATGTAAATAAATACTATTACTTAGGCGGCACTGCCTAATTAAAAATTGAAATTTAGTTTAGTATGAAAAGTGCAGGGAGATTTGACATAAATTTGAAAGAGTAATTATAATATGACGACGAAGTGTAATCCGGCTGAGTTTGAACGCGAACAGTTGCTTAAAACGTAGTGGATTTTGGCTATCTCCGTTTTATACAAGATTATAGTCGTCATCTGTCAACCTATCAATGACTGCACGTTTCATACAATCGAGTGAATCTCTGGCCTTTCTGAATATCATTAAATTATACCTACGTCAAACAAAGAACATACATAGTGTTAATATTCTAAGCTATTATAAAATATTTTCAAATGTCAGGTAACAATAATCAATTAGACAATAATCTATTGTTGTGTTTATGCTAAGCTTATTTAAAACAGAAAGCTACAAAAACTTTATGTATGACATATTGATGACATTGAGATATTCACTCAACAATCTTTATTCAAACAAAACTTTCAATTTCTATATTTACAATACTATGATTCCATAAATTAAAACTATCATTACGGGGAAGCATATTAAGAATACTGGCAGCATTTCCGCGGTGGATACCTAGGCTGATCCGTTCACCGAAATAGCTGCTAGTGCTTGGGTTTCAAGTAGTCCTATTGAGGCGAGAAGATAGTACTTTGTACATTCTCCGCGCCTCTGGGCCCCACGAGCCAAGTGTCTCGACACCAAACGGCACAAACATCACTGACACCGATATATTTGCGACGTTTGCTGTCTTCTGCAGTCAAAGCAGCAGCCACAGCACCAACAATTAATTAAAAAAAAATTTTTCTCAGATGTATGGCAGATGGCAGAAACCACGTGCCATGTTGTGTACAAGAACATGTGCCAGATATTTGCCAGGATGTGTGTCGGGGAGAGTTCACTCCAGTTACAGATAACATCAAAACCCATTACTCCTGCTCAGCGTACATGGAGAAGACTTTAGCTTGCATTGTCGAAGGAATTGGTAAGAATGAAAGAAATAATATCTTCCCACTTAGATCAGTCTAGATGCTACGATCTACAGTTACAGCTGTGAAAACGTCGAAAAAAAAATAAAGGTTGCCGGTTAACCTATTTTGAGCAATGCACGCACACTAACACAAAGTGACATACAAATAACGAGTGTAAGACGTAACTTGTCACGCAGTATATATACTATAGTAATAAACTTGGCCTGTTTTCATCGGTTGTCTAGAAGTAAGAGGTTCTATCTAGACGTATATGGTCTTAAACCTTCCCTCTTGCCCGTTTCTTCTCAATAATCGTGTCATGTTATACAAACCTGTAGTTACTTAAATACCACATCAGATTACATGATTTCGACATTAATGTGGTTTTTAATCAAATAAATCAAAAAACATTTTCAAATCAGAATTAAAAATAATTCTAAATTAAAAATACATCTTTTAAATCTGAATATGATTGGTATTTTCCAAACAGTTTCTTTCACTAAACGTTCTAATTTATTTTACAGTTAAACATGTTAAGTCCATAAAAAAGTTTGTGATGCCATTCGGCAGAAGTGCGCGAAATCAACTAGAGGTGTTATTTTACAAAACATTCTATTTGTTGGCTGCAATTACTAATTATAACAGTAATCACGACCATCATGTTCACGAAGCATCCTTACACAAACAATGAATTCAAGCTCTATAAATGCATCCAATATGCAATAATTTATGTTAAAACAGTTTATAATTTTTCTTTTTATGAAACATTTGATAGTTAAAACACTTTTAACTTTGAACACGTACGTGGAGTTTTCTTCCTCGACTACAAAGCTGTGGAATGAACTTCCTTGCACGGTGTTTCCGGGACGATACGACATGGGTACCTTCAAAAAAAGCGCGTACACCTTCCTTAAAGGCCCGCAACGCTCGTGTGATTCCTCTGGTGTTGCAAGAGAATGATGGCGGCGGTGATCACTTAACACCAGGTGACCCGTACGCTCTTTTGTCCTACTTTTTTCATAAAAGAAAATGTATTGGATGCAGCACCTTACAAACTATCTTGTTATGTATATTACAGCTTTTGTAAAATACTCTATTTGATTTAAAAGTGTGACCGTAAAGTTTCTTGTATGTTTTTCTCACGAGCTCTACTTTTTCCGAATATATATTCAGGCATTTCAAGGAAATATTTAAAATGACGATTCGAAGGCGTTTAGTTTAAGTCTTATTGAATAAAGTTTATTCTTTGACTTTGAAAACACTGCTCGTTGTTTTTTAAGTCATTCTTTAATATTTAATGAATATTTATTGAAGTAGGCGTTACTTTGCGGAAATCCATAATTATATAAATGATTTGAGTTTTCTTGAGTCTCGTGCTAGATTTTGGCGAGACAACACGTCCTGAGGATGCCTCGTGTAGAGGCGAAACACGTGTCGAATTGTTTAACGACAAATGTTGGCGGAATTATCAATAAAGAAAACTCAAATCATTTATATATTTAATGAATATATTATGTTTGTGTATAAATCAGAACGTTATATGTAAACTCGTATAGTTTGAAGCGTAAATTCTTTGAGGTTTTGTGGACTTTGAGAGTAAGTGATTACTTCTATTAAGAAGTCTTAATCTTACTATTCTTTGTTATACCAAACATTTTGTAGTTTTTTTTGAAACTTAATGATATGTTTAATAGGGCTATTGTTGTACTCAGATGAATGACGAGACAGACATCTGCCTTCCAAGCCATGATATAAAATAAATGCTCATTATTAACTAAAACTTGAAATTTTAATCCAAACAGAACTACTACCAAGTCCACCAGAAGATGTTGAAGTAGAACCTCTTAGCGAGAAACAGCTCAACATAACATGGAGTCCACCTGTAGAGAACTCGGACACAGTCACAGAGTATATCGTCAACGTAACTACGCTTCGCTCCTTCGACGCACACCTGATAGAACCCGCCGAAAGTTCCATGAAAAACTCATCGGGCGCAAAGATGGCGCCTGTCACGTACAGAGTTCCAGTGAATAAAACCTTCTTGGTGTTAAATGATCTGCTTCCGTTTACAATGTATGAGATTACTGTCACGTCGTTCAATATTCACGGATCTAGTCTGCCTAGTTATAGTTTAAGGTAAGTGATTCGAATACCTCTCAAGGATTTTGCTGATTTTCTTGCTTTTTCCTAAAGGCTTTCAAAAATAGCTGACTTTGTTCCCTTTTTTATGGTCTTATTTTGTTTATATCATCCAGATAATAAGAATGGACGAAACATGATTAATAATTTAATTTTCTCAATAGATATACCAGTGGGAGGCTTCTTTGCACAGGAAGCCGGCTAGATTATGGGTACCACAACGGCGCCTATTTCTGCCGTGAAGCAGTTATGTGTAAACATTACTGTGTTTCGGTCTCAAGGGCGCGGGAACTAGTGAAATTACTGGGCAAATGAGACTTAACATCTTATGTCTCAAGGTGACGAGCCCAATTGTATTGCCACACAGAATTTTTGGTTTTTTCAAGAATCCTGAGTAGCACTGCATTGTTATGGGTAGGGCGTATCAATTACCATCTGAGCTGAACGTCCTGCTCGTCTCGTCCCTTATTTTCATAAAAAGATACCTAATCTAAGTACACCTTTGCGCAACGCTTGCAACCGATTTACTAGTTGAATTGAATTTTTAAAACGTTATGCGATACGAGGATGTTCATGAGTAATAGACACAACTTCTTGATTTCTATTTCACTTATAGAGTTTTATAGTTTTTACTCTAATATAGTCTAATCCTAACTATTGTTTATTAGGTCATTAACACTAACTCCTGGAAAGATGAAGTCGACGGCTGTAGCGAAGGCCCCGAAGCTTCCTGATGTAAGAGGATGCTGTATATCATCAGGGATTGATCACTACGGATGCATAGACAAGCTCTGCGATCCAACTAAGACCTATGAAATTGGGGTAAGCGAAACATTTGAAACATTAGGTATGTGTAATCTGTGGTGCTTATCATTATCATTTTACATTTAAATGTTGTTGGGTATTTGGTATACAAGTGTGTGTAACATAAATTACAATCTGCAACTGTTATTTTATCTTTAATGTGTAAATTTTATGATAGGTTAAATATTATTCACTAGTAATTAAATTATTAAATGTAGGTATATTATTCTACCACTTCTATTAAAAGTTATTCAAATAGTACAAATTAAAAGTTATTTAAATGATACACACATTGGAGAATATTATTTTAATTTAAAAGAAATGAAACGATTTGTTGGGCTTACACTAGATTACGGTATATGTTATATTTTATATTTAGCTGTCGTATTTAAAACTATAAAATTGTTGAAAATGCTATAGAAGTCTGTGTTATTCTTTGGTGTATTGACTTTTCTCGTTACATCATAAAACAAAACGTTCAAAGTGTAATATATAAATATATAGTACACACAAGAAAGTTATTTAAGGCACTCCCAGATTTCAGTAAGAGCAAGAGTCCCTATTGGCTTTATTTTTCAAGTCTTCCCATAGAACTTTAACCTTAAAATCTCATAATATAGTGTTCTTTATACTCTTGATATTATGATTTAGAAAGATATATAAAAATATGTGCTCTTCAATGGATATTAAGTTTTTAGTTTAACGGAAAAAATAACACTTTACACAACGATTTTTGATTTTACAATAAATGTGGCATTCCAATGATAGCGAATATTAACCGTTAATCAAACGTTTTTATTGAGCTTTTGAGCTTATTACATAAAACATTGAATATCACATTTCGAGTTCTAACTCTTAACGAAACTCAAATTTCGAGTTCTTCTCTTAAGTCTCCTTAAACAAAATAATTTTTAACTAATTTATTTCTTACTCGATGTCAGTAAGGTTGATTTTGAAACGGCAAAAAAATTTCAAGATGTAATTCCTACTGTTACTATCAAACTTAATAACCTGATTGTACAACCTTAATTTCCTAAGAATACGTATTCGTATTCGTTCTTTTTAAAATACAGTAGGTTATTTAATTAATTAAATATATATATTACAAATTAATTTAATAGTAGGCTATATAGGTCTGGAGCCCAAGCCTAATATCAATGTCGTAAGATTTAAAAAAAAGCGGCGGGAAACACCTCTTGTTTTTCGTGCGTTTATTAATTTCTTCAAATTTGCTAAAATTGTTAAAAATGTCTATATTATACTACTGTTTTATTTCCTCGCAATCGAAATGAAAAGCAGAGTTTATAACTCGTCCACAAAACCATTTTATTCTCGAAATTACTATCAGCCCTCGAACCAGATCAGAAATCTACTATTTTAAAATCATTTTTAAAAATATATTTTGTTTATGGTGTAATTGTTTGTGACTAACATTAAATAATATTTTATTCACAGTTAGCACTGGTTGTGGTTATAATGTTCTTAATGTTTACATAGTATTGTGTGTATATATTATATATTGTGGCTTTTCCATGTTTAATTCTTTTTATAATTTTTATTATTTACCTGTTATAATTGATACATTATTGTATTTGTTTGATACGATTTCTTATTATTACAATAATCACGATCAATCATCGTTCACAAAGCATCTTTACACAAGCAATGAATTCAAGGTCTATAGATGCATCCAATATATTACCAGTGGGAGGCTCCTTTGCGCAGGAAGCCGGCTAGATTATGGGTACCACAACGGCTCCTATTTCTGCCGTGAAGCAGTAATGTGTAGACATTACTGTGTTTCGGTCTGAAGGGCGCCGTAGCTAGTGAAATTGCTGGGCAAATGAGACTTAACATCTTATGTCTCAAAGTGACGAGCGCAATTGTAGTGCCGCTCAGAATTTTTGGGTTTTTCAAGAATCCTGAGCGGCACTGCACTGTACTGGGTGGGGCGCATCAATTACCATCAGCTGAGCGTCCTGCTCGTCTCGTCCCTTATTTTCATAATAATTCTTTATTACTTTTTATGAAATATTTGATATTTAAAAAGCTTTTTACATTGAACAGGATACATATATTGGATGTAGCACCTTACAAGCTGAACCACATCTCACCAGCTCTACTTTTTACGAACACATGGTAGATTGAGTAATCTAAATAAGATATTTATAGTGAAAATTCAAAAGCGCTTTGTTTAAGCCTTAATTGAATAAAGTTTTATAACGATACGTTACTTGAACAGTTGGCTCAGTTGGTTAGGGTACCGGTACGGAACGCCGGAGGTCGTGGGTTCGAGTCCCGCATCGTTCATAAAATTTTGTTTTTCAAATTTTATTCGTGAATAAAGTTTACAGTAAGTCAAAGTGACTTTACAATTTTTACAAGAGCATATTACACCTATTTTTAAAACGTCTCAGATCATAACGTAATAATAAAACAAAAAAAAAACATTTTTTTCAATCGATAAAAAGGCATTAAAAGACCGATCCGCTATCAGAAAGAATGAGATTGGGACCTTCCGATTTTCCGTGAGACGATTGCTTGGGCAGTCATTCTGATGACCATACACTCTGCCTCGAAGACTGTTTTGTGAGATAATGATGTATATTATTATAAATATGTATACTTAAGTCTTTTGAGAATACCCCAGAGACATCTGGAGTATTCTAGGCTGAATCTAATCTAATCCATTCTCTGTTGTCGATGAACATTGGTTTCAGCGATCACTTATTAAAAGACAAAAGACGAGTATTCCTTAAGTCGGGGATTGATAGTGCGTACTCGTTGAAGCAATAATGCATCGCCAATTATTGCCAAGGTCTGAAGTTGAAGCGTAGTTGAATTTGTAATTTTGCTTCATAGACCTGCCGTATTGATTTATCCATGATCCGGAAAAGTTACATTAAAACAAAAACTTTGTCTGACTATTAATATGATGGATGAAATATGAAATAAATATTTTTAATCTGCAAAATTCGTTTCAAAATATTCCCGCCAACAATGGCATTGTTCTTGTTCATTTTTATTTTTATCACAATAAGGCTCTGGTATGGACAGGCGAATGTAAAATGCCTTTTCATATTTTCCAGCTCGCGACGAATTAATTTTGTTGTTAAATTTGCCTTGTAGTCTCCATTAGTTATATTGGATTCTCTCGTATTTTTGTTTAATTGAAAAATTTCTTGTATATTTATGATCTATGTTTTGCTGGTGGACTACAGCCGAATATAGACACCAGGTATGTAACTGCTAATTGACTTTTGTAATTAACCATTAGGCTTCCTTTTTGTAGTGAGTCTTGTTATTGGTATTGGTAAAGGGCTCCTGTTTCCGCAATTAGACCGCTTAGTTGGGTCCATTTTGCGTGCAGTGTTGGCCAGTCATTCCAACCAGCCCAGCTCCTTCGAGAAGTTCTGAACACTCCTGGGGTGTTCGCAGTCTTCCTGGAGCGACCTTGTATTTACTAAGGTTATGCCCGTTGATTGGCTACCCCAGCACATTCCAGGATTACATGAGTGACCGTTTCATCTTCGGTTAGACAGCCCCTGCATCTGGGACTGTCCGAAACGCCGATTGTAAATAGGTGCTTGTTCAGTGATGTGTAACCCGTTAGGGTGCCGATCATAATTCGGATGTCGTGTCTGTTTAGGATAATAAGTGGACGTGTCAGTTTGGGCGATAGTGCAGGAATCGCCTCGTTCGACTGTCAACAGCCTGAGACATTTGTCCATCGGGTTCTGTGTAGGTTGTTGGTGAGAGAGCGTATCCATGACCGCATTTGGCTGAAGGGTAGCAGCAGGACTGGGCCTGGGCCAGCCACTTGCGTTTCCGACCCCCGCCTTGCAAGTTCATCCGCTGCATGGTTCCCAACGAACCGTTGTGTCCTTTGATCCATTGCAGAGTTATTCAGTTGTTAGAGGCAGCTCGTTCTAAGGATCGGTGACACTCGTAGTAGTAGTGTAGTGAGTCTTAAAGAACTTAGTGAATACAGTCATTAAGCCGTCTTCACACTTAAAAATAGATTTCGACATCCCCATAATCGACTACAAAAACAAAAAAATATTTAGAATTGAAAGTGCGACATATCAGATGAAATTCCTAAGTTGAACAAAACATTTTTGTGAAGGTTGCGCTATCGGTTCTTTAGCGTAGCCGTAACACCTTTAGGCTTAAGAGAGCTGGAGGCGTTATCACCGGAAATATAGGTTCGAATCGCGCATCGTCCATAGGTATGATGTAAAATAATTAAGTATCTCTTGTCTTTTATTTTGTTTGTGGGGTGATTTGACTATAAATGCGCCAATTTATGGAGATAATTCATATGGAAATGGTGGCCAACGATTACGTAGAGGATCAGATCATGGATGTTCTTAAAAGGAGACAATAACAAGAGCCTGCATGAATTGATTTTGCATACATAAAAATTTACCTAAACGCGACCACGGAAGTTTGTTTGGACGATGGCAAATGGAGATTCGAAATCTCTGGGAATCAGACATTTATTAAGTCAAAAATTATTCAGTGAGAGATTTTTTATGTTATTTAGAGCAAAACAATGTCTATGAAAAGAATGAAGTAAAAACTATCACAGCGTTGGATAGCAAGGCTGATCCGTTGGCAGAAATAGCTCCCAGCGCTAAGTTTTTTAATAGTATGAGGGAAGTATATAGTACTTTATTGGTTCTCCGCGCCTCTGAGACCCACGAGCCATGTCTTGTGACCAAACAGCACAAAGATCTAAGACTGAGACCGACATAATTCGCGACGAGGCATTCGAAATCTTTTTGAAGTCGATTAAACTACCACCCCTTCATTAAAGAAACTGTGCAAGAAACCCATTTATTTCTTATTATTTTTTTAGAACCTACATGTAAAGTTGGTAAAGATAATACTAATCTTATCTTAGCCCTTTACTTGGTAGAGAAAAAATCTTTGAATATCAAAACAGTTTTCATATGGCGTAATTCTTGTGACCCAAAGATGCCTAGAAAAATGGTGTAAAAATCCCATGAGAGTAGTTTAAAAAAACACTGTTTGGAAAAACAAATAAAAAGAATGCATTTTTAATTAAAAATCGGTAAGAACCTTTTATTAAAACCTGCAAAAAAAATCTTTCCTGTTGATCAACCAAAAAATTATACAAAAATACAAAATCTTCTCTGAGAGACAATATTAAAAAATGAGATTTTCTTAGGTATGCTTGCTATGGAAATTAAGTATGGTTTAGATACTCTACGAGTGAGCAGGTATTAAAATTTATACCAGGGCCTCTTTATTCTCAGATATGGTCTGATCATAGGCTGTGATTTATTGTAAAATTTGAAACAAGGGTATATGTTAAAACTTCATTTTGTGTATACGACAAAAATCATCATATAATATTCATTTTGTGTTTGTGTTTCACCTTCACGTATGCACTTTGTGACTAACGCACTCATCACCTAGAGAACGTATTGTAACCACCAGTTGCAGGTGACAGATCTGATGATTTGCGCGCCCTGGGCTGGCGTCACTTTCGGTTGTCTAGCTAACGGTATGGACCACACCCCTTGCTGTCGCTCCAGAGGATTACCGGAGTCGTGCCTTCCACTTTGCAGTGGAAACATTACTTCGCTGGACTTCAATCATTTTAAGTGAGTTCTAACATTTAATAGCTATAACAATAATATAATAAATACTCACATTGATACAATATAGTAGTAAAGGATACAAGTGAGCTAAGTTGCTCATTTTTTTAATGAAAATAAGGGACGAGACGAGCAGGACGTTAAGCTAATGGTAATTTATAAGCCCTGCCCACTACAATGCAGTGCCACTCAGGATTCTTGAAAAACACTAAAAGTCTAAGTGGCACCACAAGTGCAACGTCACCTTGATACATAAGATGTTAAGTCTCATTTGCCCAGTAAATTCACTTGCTACGGCTCCCTTCAGGCCGAAACATAGTAACGTTTACATATTACTGCTTCACGTAAGAAATAGGTGCCGTTGTGGTACTTATAACTAGCCGGCATCCTGTGTAAAGGAGCCTCCCATTGGTTTTTATTGTGAATTATAAAAATTTGATAATAATATTTTTACGTCTTAATTATGGACACATTTATTTATTCTAAAAATGTAAATGGATTTTCAGCGGCATAATACCTCTTTGTTGTTACAAAAAAAACTGTATTACCCAATTAAATTGAAAATGCTCTGTTCACTCTTACTTAATTTGCAGTTAGGTACTAACCTAACTTTGTAGGGATAGTTAAAATATGCACTAGTGTGAAATATTTTAATGCACGCGTGTGTTATAGTTCGGTTTATGGCCCTAAGAACGATGTAATAAGTCTCACTTAACGAGTAAGTGTATCTTCGTTTCTTCAAAACACAAATCTCCTAAGGTCCTTAACCATCGCATCGTTTTGAAATTTTATACACAGAATTGTAGTGATAAGAGGCATCACCAAAGCTACAAACGCTTTGACCTTCGCCCAAAAGCGGAAATGGCAATGGGCTGGACATGTAGCGAGAATGGCTGATAGAAGGTGGACCATAAGAGTTACCCAGTGGAAAGGTCCTTCAGGCAAGAGTAGAAGGGGAAAATGATGCCAGCTAAATATGTATAATTTTTTTTATTGTAAGTTTTCACTTCAAAAAAAGTTATGATGAAAATTTTATTTATTTGGAACTTTTTCTTATTTCTGTAATTTTTCCAGATGTCTACGCTTTATGTCTGGTTATACCAACTGTCTGCTGCAAGGCTATGGTGTTCTCCCTGGCCCTCCGACTCGACTTCACCTCACCAATATCGATACGGACTATACAGTGGTCCACTGGGCAGCACCAGTCACTCTGCCAGATACGGTCCAGTATTATAATCTGCATTACAAGCCTCTTGCTAATGAAGATGACTATAGGGCTATAGATAAGGTAAGAAATATTCAATGTTATTTGTGTCTATGTGAGAAATCACCAGGCAACAACTTGAACGAAATTATTGTTGCGTAGCAACCCTTCGAAGTATATGACGCGAGTTGTCAAACTTCAAGACATTGTTAATTTCAACAGCTCCGTCAGCAATACTCGTAGCTCAGCGGAAAAGTGTTTTCTTTAGACGCTGTAGACCCGGGTTCGATACACCTACCAGTGTAAAGGGTTTTGTAAAGTTAAAGGAAATTTCTAGTAATTTCAGGATCAAATCGAACAGAAAAAATGGGATGGAAAATGTGTAAGCAGGATAAAAATAGTTAAAAGAATTTTCTAGTACAATTTAAATTTAAAGATGGAATGGGAGAATCATTTTGAAAATAGAACGGATCCGGGGGTATATAAGCCGTACTAAGCGTGGCCTACGGCAGTTCTAGTTCTGACTCGAAAGTATAAAGAAGAATAAGCAGAAGAAAAGAAGAAGCAGTGAAAAGTGGAAGTGTTCCAAGAAGAAGAAGATAGAAGAGACTTAGTGTTCGGTACGGTGTGACGCTTTGAAGGTACCGCCGCCCACAAGAGGAACAGCGGCAGACCGGCGAAGCGCAAGTTCAGAAAAAGTGAACGCAAATAAAGACTCGTTCCTATAAGCGGAGAATTATTTCCAATCCCTGACCCACTCCCGTGTCAATTGGTGTCAGAAGTGGGATTGGAAAGATGCCATTAGTGCCCAGGAACGAGAAGGGAGTGACCACGCGAGCGGGTGCAGCTGCAGCGGCAGAGGACGAGTCAGAAACATCCGGCTCTGGACAAAGTGCGACCGTGTCAGCACCGCAGGCTCCTGCCGTAGACATCAGCGCCCTCATGAAGCAGATGGCTGCCATGATGCAAGAACAAGCGCGCCGACAGGAGGAGCAGCTGCGGGCCTTGCAAGAGGAACAAGCGCGCTGACAGGAGGAGCAAGCGCGCCGACAAGAGGAGCAGTTGCGGGGCTTGAAAGAGGAGCAAGCGCGCCAACAGGAGGAACAAGCACGCCGACAGGAGGAGCAGCTGCGAGGCCTGCATGAAGGCCTCTCCAAAGACATTTTATCCGTTGTGCAGAAAACTCCACCCGTATTGCTGTGGAAAAGAAGATGGACAAAGTTGAAGAGAACTTTCAACGGAAGATGGGAGAGATGGAAGTTACCATTAATCAGCTCAGTGAAAGGGTCGTGTGTCCTTCAGCCAACACAGGAGTTTCCTGCGGAACCACGTCGAGCAGAAATTTAAAAGTACCTCCCTACGACGGCAAGTCTTCCTGGGCTGCCTTTAAGCTACAATTGGAGACGGTCAGAAGAGCCTGCGGTTGGAGTGACCAAGAAGCGCACTCTGCCCTCACACTAGCGCTCCGTGACGAAGCACTCTCCGTATTGGAAGCACTCGGCGCTGGGAAGGAGGAAGTGACCTACACAGACCTAATTGACGCGTTGGAGGCACGCTATAGTGATAAACACCTCGAACATGTGTACCGGGCGCAACTTAAGGACCGCAGTCAAAGGGCCAGCGAAACTCTACAGCAGTGGTCCGTGGAAGCCGAGAAACTAGTGCGTAAAGCATATCAGTCGTCGCCAGCTGCAATAGAAGAAATGTTGCTCCAAGTTTTCATCGATGGAATACGGGACGCCGAAGTTAGAGCAGCTGTACGATTGAGTCATCATACCAGCTTGAAGAAAGCGGTGGCACATGCGTTGGAAGTGGAAGCGGTTCGCCACGATTCTCGGGCGTTGAGACTCCGCAAAATTGTACCAGCAGATTCCAGCCGAAGGCAAGCATATAACCCAGTATGCTATGGTTGTGGGGAGCGAGGACACATTAGAGCACTTGCCCCAGGCGTGAGAGCATAACGCAACGTAGGAAGGATGTGGCGGTCTCAACATCACCGCTGAAGCAGCAGGAAAACTAGAAAAGGCCAGGGCAGTGGGGTGGGCGCTGGCCGGTAGAAGCAAAGCCCCAAGGATCTTCGTTAAGCAGACATGTGACGGAAACACTTTAGTTATAGAAGGAATGATAAATGGAAAATCTTGCCGTTTCACTTTGGATACGGGAGCCTCACGTACAGTCGTTAGCCAAAGAAGACTAGAGAGCATCGGAAGACGACATATGCGAGAAAATGTAAACTTAACACTCACAACAGCTACCGGCCAGCGCATACCAGTCCAGGGAGAGAAGGTCGTGGCCATGAAAATCGGGGATACGTTGTACTGGCAAAAAGTGGTAATCGCGGATATCACAGATGACTGCATCATTGGGTTGGATTTTCTTCGAAATCATCAGTGTACCATTGACATGAAACATGGTGTATTGAAGCATGGAGGTGAAGAAATTCCAATACAAGGCGGAACTGTTGGGAAAGTGTTGTGCTTAAGAGACACTACTTTAAATCCGAGATCGCAGACCCTAGTCCCGGTAGTCCTGCCAAGGGATGACAGAGGAAGACCTTGTAAATGCGCTATAATAGAAAGAGAGATATCGAACACGACATGGATCCCAGCCAGGACTGTTGTGGGTAACTCCCAGATTGCGATGGTTCCCGTGTTTAATCCTCATGAGGACAAGCAAATCATTAGGAAGGGAACAGTGATCGGAGCTTTTGAGGAGATAGCTTGGTTAAGAAAGTGTGAAGAAGGGAGGAAGACCGAAGCTGCAAACCAGGATGTGAACATACAGAAACTTCTGGATGGCTGTAAGGACAATCTTACCAAGCTACAGTTAATAAAAGCGAGAAATTTCCTGCTACGCTACTCCGGGATTTTCTCAAAGAACGACGGGGATATCGGAAGAACTGGTTTGGTGAAACACAAGATCGACACAGGAGGCACTGTTCCGATACGGCAAAGACCAGTGAAAAGTGGAAGTGTTCTTAGAAGAAGAAGATAGAAGAGACTTAGTGTTCGGTGCGGTGTGACGCGTTGAAGGTACCGCCGCCCACAAGAGGGACAGCGGCAGACCGGCGAAGCGCAAGTTCAGAAAAAGTGAACGCAAATAAACACTCGTTCCTATAAGCGGAGTATTATTTCCAATCCCTGACCCACTCCCGTGTCATTATTATAAGAAATCCTCCCGATTTCTTTTGGTGTCCCCCGGGGCATTATTCTAGGTCCTACTTTAAATGAGGGTCATCAATTATTTGCTATTTCTTAAATTTTTGATTAGTAAATAATATTCCGCATTATGTGATTCATATAATTTGATATGAAATTTTTAAAAATAAGACTTTTGTCGATGAAATATTTATTGAACCTTATGAGATGAGTGATATCTGATTGCCGAGAAGTTATAAAGGGTGTCCAGCGGAAAATTTTGTTTTTTAAACTTAAATAAAAAACATATTATTAAACTCAAAATATTTATTATATTTTTAAAACAAAGCACGTTTCTGCGGATTTTATTTTTTAAAAATAATGTCCTCCAAGTGACGTCCATTTCGCGTAACACACTCTTGTAAGCGAACCCTCATATTGGCGAATACGCGCGAACACAGTGCTTGGGGGATTGCATCAATTTCACGCCGGATATTTTCTTGTAGGGCAGATATGGTGCGGGGATTATTACAGTAAACTTTGGACTTGAGGTATCCCCACAAGAAAAAATCACAGAGCGTCAAGTCAGGCGATCGTGGTGGCCAGGCTATGTCTCCGTACTTGCTTATTAATTTTCCAGGGAAAATGTCCCTTAACTTCGACATGGACACCCTGGAAGTGTGCGGGGTTGCCCCATCTTGCTGGAAATGTGTCCTATTGTTGCGTCCTGGAAAAACTTGCAATTGCGGCACTAAAAACTCATCAATCATGCGGCAGTATACAGAGGTATCCACAGTTTCCCCCTGATTAAAAAAATACGGTCCGATTATTCCTTGAGCTGAGATGGCGCACCATACTGTGGTTTTCGGGCAGTGCAAACTTTTCTGATGACGTTCTCTTGGGTTGTTGGGATTCCAGTAACGCATATTTTGCTTGTTTACGTAACCCCCGATGTGAAAATGTGCCTCATCGCTGAACAATATGTTTCCAAGTGTTCTGGGGGTTCGAAATCGTTGCAAAGCCGTTCTGGCGTACCTTTCTCTTGAAACATAATCGTTCTCATTCAATTTTTGGACAATTTGCATTTTATAGGGATGAAGCTTTAGTTTTTTTTTCAAAATCGTATGCACAGTTGACTTCTTAATGCCTGTAGAGGCGGCAATCTTTCTTACTGATTTCCTTGGATTTCTAAGAATTTCTTGACGCACCTGTGCCACTCGTTCTGGTGTTGCTGCCGACGTAGACGGTCCTGGTGGCGGCCTATTGATCATTGTCCCTTCTTCTCGAAATCTTTGCACCCACGTTCTGATAAGCTGCGTACTCGGACCATCGCTTAATCGCCGAATGTTGTAATGCAAACAAAAAGCACGACGCGCTCGAATAGGCGAATTGCCGTTCAACAAATATTGTTCCACCGCATACGCGCGGTGCGCGCCCGACCAATGACTCATGGCGACTGACAAATCCGCAGAAACGTCGCTTCTAACGTCACCCCCTCCGCAGCCCTAACCCCGCTAACAAATGAGTAACGTTTATTTAAAGTTGAAAAATTCCCGCTGGACACCCTTTACAAGGCTTATACATTCCACACGAATAATGCTTAAGCTATGGAAGTATTAGATCAGCACTTGCCCAGGATGTTTTAGGTCAAATGTAATAAGTTTTCTATGTTATTGGTAAGTAGGTAAGTTCCAATATGATAAAGTGGAAGTCATGACACTCTGGCTAAGTCAAAGTTTTGTCTTACATTATTTCATTGAGGAATGGAATAGAATAACATTAAAATAGCGATACAAAAATAGGTATTGATCGTAGACGGGTAAAAGTTTGAAGTTGTGTGTATTTTTTAATGCTGAATTATAATAAAATAAAAATAAAAAAATTGTCAAAAAAAATAGTAAGGGGTGGGTGACCCTTATCATTTAGGGGTATGAAGAATAGATGTTGGCCGATTCTCAGACATACCCGATGTACACACAAATTTCAAACAACTCCGTTTCGGAGGAGTTTGGTAACAAACACCGCAAATTTTATATAATATAAGATTTATTGTATATTTTGCTATAATACCTTGGTGATCCAAGATTGTTATTTCATTCTTCTTCCTTCTTGCAGCATTTCAATAACCAATGTATGGTTTGTTGCAGTGATTTTATCTTTCAAACGATCCATGGGACGATGAATTGGTACTTTAAGATTGGTATTTATGTTACTGTGAGAGTAAAGCGCTTTTTTTTGTTTGTGGCAGTAATCAATTAAGATATTAAGATTGCCATATTCAAATGCAGATTAAGAAGCGATTCATAACTGATATAAATCCTGATTTCCACAAATCTAAATTTAAGTTTATTGCATTGATAAATGTTATAAAAGCTGTATACTCTCTTAAATATTCCCTCCATCGCAGTTGTAAGGTATAATGGCGAAAAAAGAAAACATATTTATCAGAGAAAGTTACAAGAAATAGCCATTACTTACACAGAGCTCCCAAACACCCTAATTTAAAGTCAAATTAAAATAATCTTCTTCTACAATACTTTGAAATGGTTAATTCCGTATTTAATTACATCGTGATTCGTAAATTTGCTTTAGTTGAGAAGAATTGGCAAGGCACTCAGCAATTATTATGTTTACAAAATCACATGACAATAAACCGATACACTAGTACGAGTACTACAGTCTTAATATATTTCAGGTCCAATCTCCTTACATCTTAGAAGATTTAGAATCGAACACTGATTATGAGATTTACGTGGAAGCCGTTAACGAACATGGTGTTGGAAACCCTTCACCAAGACTGATCTTCAGAACTCAGAGCCAGGTAAATTGTAGTAATTTTAAAATGAATAAAATTGAAGAGATAGACTCCCTTTGAGCTAAGTGAATGAACTGCTTCTTATGGACATCTGAAATACTAGATCTTGGAGATACCCGTTCCAGTGATATGATTCTTTTAAAAAAGCTGTCAGGATTGGCACTTATTTAAACCTTGATTGTATTATCAGCGAGCTCAACATCTTCAATCTTTCTTTGGTTCCCATTTTTAAATTCATTAAATTTCTATTTGAGAATTATGTATTGTAGAAGACGATTGACTATTGAGGTCGAGTTTTGATCATACATCACGAATGTAGATAACTTCAATTAAAATCTTTGAAATTTATCTTTCCGCTACATTATTGTTGGGATAGTAATAATGCTTATATCTCATTAAGGCAATTGAGGAGGAAGTGGAAGTATCAAATGCGTACAACGTGACGTCATGCTGTGAACGTGTGCAAGTTGCCAGTGTTTGCATGCCGCTCTGTTCCTACGATGCCAAGATGTCCGACTTGAGGACGCTCGCCCCGCTTTGTGCACAGGAGTTTCACAAGCTACTGCGATGTGGTGCTGGAGGTTTGTAAATAATTTCTATGATCTTGATGAACGTTTGGTCTCTTTCAAGGCATTTCTATTTTGAACAATATCACTTATTGCTTATGCATTGTTCTACTAAGGCAGTAGCTCACACTAAACCTATTTCTGCCACAAATCAGCTATTAGAACAGGATACCAGAAAATGTACAAAATACATATGCTGGGGTTGTAAGGACAAATGATGCTGCATAATATTAGATGGCCCCATATGTTTCCTGTTGTTGAATTCTTTACCTTCTGTAAAGAAAGGCTAACCTACTATTTGCTAGTAAGGAATAGCTGTAGTTTTTACTAGCTCATAAACTTAATGTATTTTATTTATTGTTTTAATCAGTAACAAAGACAAATTTAATATGTACCAAAATTTTTGGATATGATAGGACCATAATTTTGGAGTGTTTTGTCAACTCTCCAGTTATGTTTCCATCTACCAGACTTCTTTGCAGCCCATAAAATGCCAAAGTTCAAAAATTTCAAATGGGGGTGATATATGGATGATGCGTCATCAGACGTTTAGCTTAGCGTAGCGTAGTGTAATCTCCAGAATAATTAAGCAATAGCAGTAATTATAGAAATACTGACTACTGTTAAGTTTATAAAAGCTACTACGTGTGACTGAAATAGAAAAAACTATATCGTTTCAATAGATAGATACCGAAGGTTCACGTCAAACGGAGTTCATCATCATTATCATCATCATTTCAGCCGGAAGACGTCCACTGTTGGACAAAGGCCTCCCCCAAATATCGCCACGACGATTGGTCCTGCGCTGCCCACATCCAACTTGACCAGATCGTCGGTCCATCTTGTGGGGGGGCCTACTAACACTAAGTCTTCCGGTACGTGGTCGCCATTCAAGGAACTTACCGCCCCAACGACCATCTGTCCGTCGAGCTATGTGCCCTGCACACTGCCACTTCAATTTCGGAATCATTTGGGCTATGTCAGTGACTTGGGTTACAAGCGGGATTATAAAGTTTTAATTGATCGCAGGTCGTAACCACGAGTCATGCTGCACACGTCGCGGAGTCCCAGCGTCCTGTAGTGGAGTCTGCGCCGGCGCATACCGCGGTAGTATCAGCTCTTGTGTCTCCTACATCGGTAACATTGTACAGTGCTTTGAAGAAGGTGAGTACCGGCTTAGTATGATCTTGAATTTAATTTTTTAATAAGTTTTTTTTAAATGAAAATACAAGACAAGCAGGACATTTAGCTCATGGTAATTGATACGCCCTGCCCATTACAATGCCGTGCCGCTCAAGATTCTTGAAAAGCCCAAAAATTCTTAGTCACCTTGAGACATAAGATGTTAAGTCTCATTTGCCCAGTAATTATATAGTAGTAGTATAAGTAATAGCTACGGCGCCCTTCAGACCAAAACACAGTAATGTTTACACAATTACTGCTTCACGGCAGAAATAGGCACCGTTGTGGTTCCCATAATCAATTCGGCACCCTATGCAAAGGAGCCTCCCACTGGTAAGCTACATATTTGACCCGACTGTTTATTTAATAGTCCATCCAAGTACGTTTGTGTCTCTGTCTCACCCTGCAGATATTGGTGGACAAATTTTGGTAATGCTTAGGTACGTCAATCAAATTATTTTTGATCTTTCGAGTGCCAGTAAACTCCATATCAAAGCTTCCATCTTTTATTTAAACGGTTTTAACCAGTTATTTGTATGCTAAATGATACCTAAATACTAATTTTAACGTGATATTTGATTAACTAAAATGAATCGTAGAAGAAGTTGATATATTTGAAAAAAAGTTTGTTTTAAGTAAAGACATGCGTAAACAGGGACAGATCTTCTTCCGGGGCCTCCCCGTGAGCTTCACGCCGTCGTAAACCACGACAAGCTGTTCCTTGATTGGTCGGCGCCGCAAGATGGCGCCAACGCTACGTCATACATCGTGCATTGGCAGAGAGTGGACAACAATTCTCAACCGTTCTACTACAACACTCTGCTGTTGGATAACGTAAGTGAAATAACACAAATTAAGATCAACGACAAAACATATCATCAAGTAACAATCGTTTCATTGCTGTTCTCTTACTATTATTGATTTTTCTTCGTCGGATTACTCTTGACAGAGCAGTCGTTGTCACGTCGAACGAAGAACGATTCTACGCCAGTTATCCCTGGCTGTTGCTTCTCTGGCACATGTGTTGAGGGGAGTATTGGTTAGGGCTTTGATCTGGTCTGTTCAGCAAATAGGGGAGCGTCCTCTTGACCTACTGCCGTTGACCCTTCCCTGAAAGCACATTTCACACTGTCTGCCCTGGACGCAGTGCAGCGCTGGGTGCTATTCGGGTTGCATGGCTTCCTGATTCGTCTCTTACTCCCCTGTTACTATTGATAATGTTACTGTTATTGATAATGTGTTTTTATTCGCTACGATTTGACAATTCGATAGTTCTGATCACGTTAAAGCTACGTACAGATACTTCAAGTCATCTTGGCGCGCGGTGCTATGTGTGCGTGTGATTGTAAATATGCAGCTTTGATATGTGTGACAGTGACGTACTGAAAGTACTTGTGACTTGAAGTATTTTATTTTATTTATTTTATTTTTTTAGGAAAACAAGCAGTATTACATGACATAAAAAAAAATATATAGATATAATACACGAAGACAAAATGAATGGAGATTGTAGTATTTAGGTATTTAGCACTCAAGAGAACAAGCACTCATCCAACGCATCGTCAATGTATCTCTTAACGCGTTTGGTGACTCTGTATCTGATTTACGACTATCTGATTTATGGCTTGTGGACATCTTATAAAATATGAATGTTGCCTGTAATTAGTACTGCAATGAGGTATCTGCAGTTTCATTCAATTTCTTAGTTTTCTAAAGCGATTATAAATAGGAATTTGACTAAGCCTGCAGTGCCCTTTTCAGCAGTATGCATTTAAGTACTGATATATTAAAATATCTTATAAGTATGAGATTTGACATAGATAAAGTTTATACGGAATAGAACACTACAATTATAAAAAACACAGTTTTTATTATTGAAAATGCATTTACAATAATAATAATATTGACACACATTATTTAATAAAGTAATAAAAGTACATAAAGGCATAAAAAGCATTTATTTTCTCAAAATTGATTTCTTTAGAATAATTTTTGATGTTATATCTAATATACTGGATATTACTACCGCTTCGGAAACAAATGGCGCTCTGAGAGAGAAGAAGCAACTCTCCTAGCATTCTTTTTTTTTTTGCTCTCTTTTTGACCTGTGGGGCCGTGCGGTTCTCGGTCATTTTTAAGAACATAAAGGTTAAAGCAATACCTCTGTATCTAGTGAGGTGGGAGCTGTCGCCTTTTTTTGGGTATCTGATGGATAAGAACTCCCCATGAGTTTGGGAGTACGCCTTTTAAGTTAATTACTGGACAAATAAATAAATATTGACACACTAATACACCAATTATCTTGCACCAAACTAGGGGAAGCATGTACTATGTGTACAAGATAATAATATATTTAATACAATATATTTACTTAACCATACATAAATATATAGAAAACATCCATGACTCGGCAACAAACATCCATATTCATCATATTAATGTTTGTACCTACCGGGATTGCATTGAAGTAATTAAGCATACATTTATTACTTAAGTTCATTACTGGCCGTGAATAACTTGGGGACGGTAAGTAAAGGATATAACCGTATAAATTAAATTACCTACATAATTATAGCAAACAGTATGAAACTGCAGATTACATTTTCTAGATTACTTGAGAGCTTCGAGGGCTCGGGAATAAAGTCTACTTATTTTTATCTTATACTAGCTGACCCGGCAAACGTTGTTTTGCCATATAAAGTATAATTCACGCGATAGTTTTATAAGTAATAAAATATTGCCTATATTATAGCCTGTACATCATTTTGTTCTATTGTCAATAGTTTTTGCAGCGCACGCAAAAATAGGTTTTTGATTTTACACCTTGTGTTACAAAATAGCAATTTTATTACGGATCCCTAATTTTGAAAAAAAAACATAGCCTATAGCCTTCCTCGATAAATGGACTACCCAACACTGAAAGAATCATTCAAATCGGACCAGTAGTAGCAGAGATTAGCGCGTTCAAACAAACAAACAAACACTGCAGCTTTATAATATTAGTATAGATATAAAATTCTCGTGTCACAATGTTAGTTACCTTACTCCTCCGAAACGGCTTTACTGATTTTTACAAAATTTTATAAACTTATTCAGTAGGTTTGAGAATCAGCTGCTATCTATTTTTCATCCCCCTAAATGTTAAGAGCCACCCTTAACATTAAGCATTTCACATAACATAACCCCTAATTTTTTGTTTTTATTTTTCTGTGATACAGCATTAAAAAATACATACAATCCTATATTTTCAACCCTCTACGATCAACCCCTATTTTTGTATCGCGACTTTAATATTATTCTTTTCTATCCACAAATCCGCTATAGTGTTGCAAGATGACAATGGATTAATACGTACAATAATTATTGTAGTACGCTAAATTTGGTAGGTCTGAGAATGTTTTGCTTTCGGGTTGCATCTACTTTTTACACCCCAAATTTTTTTTTTTACTTTATATTATAGCAATACAACGTTTGCTGGGTCAGCTAATTTAATATAATATACAATCCAGTGAAAACTTGAGTTCATCCTTCTCAAATTACAGTAATAAATAAGTGGTGGCTTAAAATTATGAAAATAAAATGTCTCGAAATTTTATTTATAGCGATTGTGAATTATTTTAATATACTGCTTAGTACAGACTTAACACTATGCGTCAACTGCATTTTTCATACTTTTATTCGATATGAAATGGCAATAGGCACCTCCTGAACTTACTGACCATAATTTAAGGCCAGGTTATAGGTTATAAGATAGCTGTGATATAAAGAACACTTCATCCTTTGCTATTTTTTTTGCTCTTCGTTATATCTGCCTTGCTTGGAGCAAGCTCTAAGAAATTGCGTGCGTACAAAGTACACATGTCAGAAGTGAAACTTCTTTAGAAAATTAATTTTTAAATCTCGTTTATATCAATTATCCTAATCTGTTCTCTAATCCAAAATTTTTTTTGTCCACGCGCTAAACCAGCACGATACAACGCTAGGAGTGAAGATGTTCAACTTTTTCGCATCCACACGCTGAACCTGTGCGAAGTTGTTATATTTCCTAACGGTGCCATGTGCTTCATGTTACGTTCGCCCTTTCTCACTCTATCTCTATCGCTCTCAATCTCCATCTTCTTGGATAAAAAGTCCCACATTTTCGTGATACTTTGGATTGGCACATAGACACTGGATTTAAAAAATGATCCCAAATTCGTTCTCTGCACCCTCGAGAACCTCGGATTCGATATTCATATTGTTGAAATCAAAAATTGCGTGGTGGCCATCTCGGATTTAAAAAATTATCCCAAATTCGTTCTCTACACCCTCGAAAACCTCGGATTCGATATCCATATTGTTGATAACATACATTTGCACGGTGGCCATTTTGAATTTTAAAAATGATCCCAAATTCGTTCTCTACACCCTCGAAAACCTCGGATTCGATATCCATATTGTTGATAACATAAATTTGCACGGTGGCGATTTTGAATTTTAAAAATGATCCCAAATTCGTTCTCAGCACCCTCGAGAACCTCGAATTCGATATCCATATTGTTGAAATCTTAAATTTGCGAGGCTGCCATCTTGGATTTCATAAGTGATCCCAATTTCGTTCTCTGCACCCTCGAGAATATCGGATTCGATATCCATATTGTTGAAATCATTTATTTGCGCGGCGGACATCTTGGATTTAATAAAAACCTGCACGATACAAGGCTAGTAGGGAAGCCCGAGAGTAAGAATTACTCTTCCTCAATCAGTGTCAATCGCTCTCTCTCTCTTGAACAAAATCTCCTCCTCTTCTTAAACAAACTTAGTCGGATTATACTTCCTGGCCAATCGTGATACTGTTATTACTACTATTTCAAACTTATGTCAAATGACTGCACGTTTCATACTAAACTAAATTTTTACATAGGCAGTCCCACCTATTATTACGTAGTATTACATCCTCTTTGCGGGCCTTATTGGCGTCATAATGAGAAAACTCAATGAACATTCATATAATAATCACAGATTCCAAATTCAAACCTAATATTTTGTTTATTTTCAATAATTGTAACAGTATTTATGGCCAGACATATATATGATTCCCATCCACATTACACGTTCCTTGTATCCTCTTTCGTGTTCATTATTAGAGTAAAGCAACGTACATAGCTACAGGAGCGGACAAAAGTTTTGTATTGTAAACAAAAACAAGTTTATTTCTTCACTATACAAAGGAAACTTCTTTTGAAACTCCAATTTAATCAATCTTTTCATACACGCTTAGGAAGTAATCCAAAGCCAGGGCCGGATTGGGGAGTGTTTAAATAAAATGTAACTTTTGGTTAATTTTTGACAGAGTTAGATTAAAAATCATTTATATTTATACAACTAAATCGGTTTGTTGGCTCAGCAAGTATAAATATGAACCAGCTTACGAAAAAATATAATTTCTAATATGAAATTTTCTTTTTAATTATTTGGTAATTTTTATTATTTTTCGATCGTAGTTACAAATTATTCTCACTACGATATATTATTTATACTATTATATTAAAAATATATTATCAATTTCTCTTATATTATAATATTTTAAACTTAACTCAAAGGTATGTACACCTTATAGTTTTAATACTAAATAGCATGTATTTATATAAATATATAAAAGGTTAAATTAAAAAATATATAAAAACTTTGTTACTTAATAGTATCTATTGAACAAAAATAAAAATAAATCTTTAAATAGTATCTATAGTCTATGCCATACTTGCTCTAAACTCTGTAATATTTGCATAATTAGATACTCGAGCCAGTTTTGAACAATGTGTGACGTTGACGTGCCATATGTTCTGTTTCGGACCACAAGAAATAAGAAAGACACTGGGATCGCATATCATCAGTAACTATTTTGTATTTTATTAATTTCAATGTAAATTAACACGAAGCGTATGTTAACAAATTTGAAGGACGCCATTGTGACTCAAGATGCCACACACAAGCATCTAATAGATGCCGTTATAAAAAACTATGGTTTTTAGGTAGTGCGGTATCTAGTTGAGCGTAGCGGAGACCAATCCTTTATGAAAGCTACTAAATAATTATACGGATTTGCAAACAGTTATTAGGTCATGTCCATTTATAACAAAAAAATCCAAAATAATTTTAAAAATATAACAAAAACCTTGAAAGAACCAATACGTCTCTAGTTTAATCAGCGGTCTGTGGTTGATCTATTTCTCGACGGACAATAAGCTTCAGTGCAGTATTAAATGTTACGGATTGGAACTGCCGTAGTGCCAGACAGACTTTTATCTGAAACTTCAAATCCTATTGTGTATAGATTGTACATATAGCTTATATAAAGATTGAGTTCATTTTGAGACATTTATGACAATATATGACGAGACGAGCAGGACGTTTTGCTCCTGGTAATTTAATATTCAGGATTATATATTTTATTATAATATTCAGGATATATTAGGATACACCCTGTCCATTATAATGTTCAGGATTCTTAAAAATCCCAAAATATTCTAAGCGGTACTACAAATGCGCTCGTCACCTTGAGACGTAAGATGTTAAGTCTCATTTGCCCAGTATTTAAACTAGCTACGGCGCCCTTCAGACTGAAACACAATAATGCTTACACATTACTGCTTCACGGCAGAACATTGAGGTAACGCTCAAACGGTAACGGGAATATATTAGATTCGATTTCGTTCAGTCTAGTTCTTGAGTTTTTTTATGATAGAGTTAGCCCACTTATTGGTTAAAGTTTCATACATGCTGTCTTATTTTTCGTAGGTCCTCTCGACGTTGTCAGTCAG
Source organism: Leptidea sinapis (assembly GCF_905404315.1). Lineage (NCBI taxonomy): Eukaryota > Metazoa > Arthropoda > Insecta > Lepidoptera > Pieridae > Leptidea > Leptidea sinapis. The sequence continues at coordinate 12,803,940 of NC_066271.1, read as the reverse complement.
TACTGTGACACTTAAATCAGAAACAACCTGACGCGTAACCGAAAATCGTGTCGATTCGCTATAAAATTTGTCTCATACGTCGATAAAGAAGTTTCACTTCAAAAACTATTCATTAATATTGTTATTAATCTTGTTTAGAAAATGAACGTGACCCAGACTATGGCCCGCATCGAAGATCTAGAAGTGAACAGCACATACCACGTGTTCGTACTCGCAGCTAACGACCACGGCACGTCACTTCCGTCCAGCATGCTACTTCTCAATATTACTGAAGGTATGCTTAATAACCTCGACAATCATAAACAATTTGTTATTGAAGTTATACTTCTATAGGCGCGTTATGAAAAAATGATGAGAGTGAAATTTTAAGATGCGCGCGCATCACTGTACACACAAAAGTAACAAGACATTAAAGGTGGTTCCTAAAATTTTCTGACTTTTGCGACATTCGTTATTTATTTTTGGTTTCTTCGTTCATTATAACGAATGGCAAAGGGTTCAAGCCCATACAGCCGTATTCGTTATTTAAGCTATTTTTGCAATATTTTTACAATATTGTTCTTTCTACAAACGTAGAATAGCAGGAGCAATAAATAATTTTAAGGATTATTGCTTCGATAGGCCAAAGAAGTATAACTTCTTGCGTGCATACATCAGTACACACACTTTTTTTATAGTGACCCTCACTTCTGGGATTAAGTACACAAATTAATTTTGAAAACAAGATTTATGAATGATCTTCCGCTAAGCGAACCGTTTGAGTGACGCATCATAGATAAATCTTGTATATGTCTTGTTCAACTCTCAGGTTGTCGCTGTCATCATGTTCACGAACTATCCTTACATGAACAATGAATTAAATGCTTACCAGGTCGATACATCCAATATACTATTATTTATATTTAAACAGTTTATTTTTATAACTTTTAAACTTTTTTTTTAATTAAATGATACTTAAATCGGCTTTTAGCCTTGAACATGATTCATATTTTATTGCAATTTTGTAAGTTAGGTACTGCACCTAACTTACAAAATAATTTAATTTTTTTTATTTTTATTTTAGCTGCATACAGCCATGTACAAAAAAAATCTGTTTCTAATACTTTATAAATAAAGACTTAAATTAACAATAACACAACGCAAATACAAAAAGAAAACAATAAAGAGAAAAAATGAAACATTGTTTTAAACAAATCGTTAATTAATGATTTTTTAAAGATTCTTATATCAGTTGTAAATGGATCCAAGTGAGACATTTGGTTATTGTATAGTTTCAAACTGCGGTGAAAGAAAGCATTCGAAGCAAAATTTGATTTAATTCTTTGGACAGCGAATAAATTAATTTGTAAATCAATTACCGCTTTTGTTATATACTCATTGATATATTTTAACAGAGTGGCCGTTGAGTTTCTTGTATGTTCCTCTCACGAGCTCTACTTTGTCTGAACATATGGTAGATTCAGTCATTTATAGTGACGACCACCTAACTTTACGTCGTCTAACTTATTTTTTTTACATGTCTTGATGAATATTACTAAGTTTTTGCATTTTTCCAACAGATATAGAGAACAAAGAGGTATCTGGTATTCCGTCACCGCCGCACTCTCTTTCAGTCGCGTCTCATTCGGCGACCTGGTTGTCACTCAGCTGGCAACCACCGCTGTTCTCACAGCCAGACGAAAAGATAACTTATACGTAAGTTAACAAATTATTCAAATTATTTATTTAATACATCACAAAATCCGCAGAATGTAAGTTGGGTTATAATTATATTATTGTAGAACTTACTTCTAATAATGGATTTAAAATATTTATAATAGGATGTGGTATTTGTGTGTGTTTGTGAATTACTTTTAATTTAAACTTTCCTTTAGATGTTTATTAATTACTGATAAACCAGTGGGAGGCTCCTTTGCACAAGATGCTGGCTAGATTATGGGTACCACAACGGTGCCTATTTCTGCCGTAAGGTAGTAATATGTAAGCATTATTGTGTTTTGGTCTGAAGTGCGCCGTAGCTAGTGAAATAACTGGGCAAATGAGATTCAACATCTTATCTCTCAAGGTGACTAGTACAGTTGTAGAGCCGCTTTTGAGCGGAAAATTCTGATTTTTGGGTTTTTCAAGAATCCTGAGCGGCACTGTATTGCTATGGGCAGGGCATACCAATTACCATCAGCTGAACGTCCTACTCGTCTCGTCTCTTATTATCATAAAAAAAGGCTTAACTGTTATTTAAAAGTTTAGTACTGTTAAATTGTTTATTATAGTTGCATAGAGCGCGACAGATTATCGAAGTTTCATAATAATTGGTGTGACTCAGCGGGACTTGGAGTAGAGACGTGTGTCTAGTGCAAACTGACGGCACTCGTAATTGTATGAATAGTTTAGTTATTAGCTCTATATATCTTTATATTTTACAAATAACTCTACAATTCTCAATAAAATTTAATTAAAAAAAAAAAAAAAACACACCAACGACGTTCTATGTATAGAACGTCGTTGGAACACATGGATAGAGCTATCTCACTTTAGTCATTAAAAAAATAATTCTAAATTTTAAAGTAAATAATTTAATTTTGAAATTTTCAAGCAAACAAATCTTATATCTTTAAACGAGCAATTCTTGTATATATATATATATATAATCTGAATCTCGGAAACGGCTCCAACGATTTTCATAAAATTAAGTATGCAGGGGATTTCGGGGGTGATAAATCGATCTAGCTAGGTTTCAATTTAAAAAAAATGGTTTTATCCATGTTTGAATGAGAAACAGCTACAATAACATTAGAATACAAAGGTAAATTTCGCCACTATATACAAGATTATTATAGCTCAGATGGGAGATTGGGTGATCCGGAAGCAGAAGACCCCGGTTCGAATCCAGATGTCCTATTAGTTTTTTGTTTGTTCAAGTTTTGTACATTCTTAAAAATCCGAGCAAGGCTCGGTCGTCCGGATATTTATAGATTTAAGAAACAAAATCAACCCAACGCAGTGGCATGACGGCACGAAGTAGATGTGCCTACGTTGGGGCGCGGCTACTAGATTTCTTACAGGTTGCTCCGAAATGATTTAATTGAAAATTGTTTTATTTTGGGAGATTTATTAATTTTCTGTTTTAAATATTTTGTATGATTATTTGTAGCGCCATCCTGTATATATAGCATTAACAGTATTTTATTTCTCAGAGCACTATGGTTTTCGTCAGAGAATGTAGTGTTGTATCTATCGATAGTACAACATAAAATCATATTATTAGCTATTTAATATTGACCTCGTAAAAAATGTGTGTATGTGATATGACGGGAAATGGCCGAATTAATCAATCAATAACTATTTTATTTATATTTTTATAAGTGCTATGCTCGGAGTTTCCCTGCGAGATCGAATCAAAAATTCGTTTGCAAACAAGAATTGAATTCATTTTAATAATACGTCATGGTTAGGGATTTTCTTTCTGTTGCTTATATTTGGTTATTTAGTTTATTTTTTATGGTATTAATTATTTTTTTGGTATGTTGCAATATAGAACGTACGGACACACAAACCCAAGAAGTTTATAGGTGCTATTTTACTATATTATACTTTATGTTCCTTAAAAAAAAATAAAAAAAAGGAGATTACTTTTGATAAGACAGCAATTTGAAATCAATATAATAATATTACTCCATAGATTATTCTACAAATCGCCAATCCAAGGACAAGGCAACCTGACGAAGATAACGACATCAGTACCTGGTCATACTCTGGAGAAGTTGACTCCTAACACCCAATACGTTGTTTGGGTGATAGCGCATGCCGCCGCAGGGGACTCCCTACCATCAGAAACCCTGCTAGCGTGGACCGACCCAGCTTACCCAGCATTTGTTGAAGTAAGTTTATTAATAGACATAATAGGCATAAGATTATAGTGTCCACAAGTTCCAATTTCCGTTTATACGTTGGTTTGTACCTACGCTGTGTTTGGTGTAATGAACCGTAAACACTTAGTTTTTTTTACTGTTTAAGTGCAGATTATTCGTCTCAAACCAACGCAATATCTTTGAGAGTGCATTGTTTACCTCGTCATCAATATCTGCACGTCACTTTAAAAATAAGTATCATCAGCAAACTATTATTGGTGAAAATCTCAAAAATTTTCTTACTTCCACGTACAACCAAGATGTGGAAATTCATTCCACATCTTGGTTGAACGTGGAAGAAAGTTCCTTGAAAACCGCACTGTAAAGGGACGCCACACATCCAGATGAAGGGGATAATGTCCTAATTATATCGCTTTATTGTTGTACGAGGATCCCTAAACGTGCTAGTCGACGCTCACTTGGCCGATTGTTTTAAATAGAAATCAAATGTGCCAATAGCCCATTGGGTATGTTAAAATCGCTTATCATTTACATCGTCAATAGCAAAAGTCTAAAACATAAGTTTTTGTATTATCAGGTCAGAATGTGCTTATTGTTAATTAAAACAGCCACTCTACCACAATAATACCGTTGCTTAATTGCATTATTAGCGCCTTCTTTTTCTACCATGAGGTATTATGTTCAATCAATATTTCTTAGCCGCACTGCAGTGTAACGGGCCTTGCGTATCACTTACAACCAGATAATCGTTGCTCGGTTCGTCACTTATCTCAAATACACACTAGATATGAACCGCAATCATTGGTTCATGAATTGGTTTAAACAAGAAACTAGATATGAACCGCAAACATCGGTACATAAATTGGTATAAACAAAAAAACTAGATATGACCTGCAAAGATTGGTACGTAAATTGGTATTAACAATAAACTAGATATGAACCGCAAACATCGGTACGTAAATTGGTATAAACAAAAAAACTAGATATGAACCGCAAACATCGGCACGTAAATTGGTATGAACAAAAAAACTAGATATGACCCGCAAACATTGGTACATGAATTGGTATAAACAAGAAACTAGATATGAACCGCAAACATCGGCACGTAAATTGGTATTAACAAGAAACTAGATATGAACCGCAAACATTGGTACGTAAATTGGTATTAACAAAAAACTAGATATGAACCGCAAACACCGGTACGTAAATTGGTATTAACAAAAAAACTAGATATGAACCGCAAATATCGGTACATAAATTGGTATTAACAAAAAACTAGATATGAACCGCAAATATCGGTACATAAATTGGTATTAACAAAAAAACTAGATATGAACTGCAAACATCGGTACATAAATTGGTATAAACAAGAAACTAGATATGAACCGCAAACATCGGTACATAAATTGGTATAAACAAGAAACTAGATATGAACCGCAAACACCGGTACGTAAATTGGTATTAACAAAAAAACTAGATATGAACCGCAAACATCGGTACGTAAATTGGTATTAACAAAAAAACTAGAGATGAACTGCAAACATCGGTATATACATTGGTATAAACAAGAAACTAGCAAACATCGGTACATAAATTGGTATAAACAAGAAACTAGATATGAACCGCAAACACCGGTACGTATAAACCAAGAACTACATGCGGAACACAAACTTTATAATATTTACCGTCTAAATTCCGCCTTGTTTATTTTCAAATATGACTGTACTTTAAATTTGTGAAATGCTAATTGAAAATGCCAGAAAACGTTCTAACACGGCAGCACAATAGATAAAGTACCTCCCCCAAGCAATTCTTAAGCTCATATATTTCATTAAATATAACTCGCCTTATTCATTTAACTCTTTTATAGCACCAGTATGAATTAACACTGCGAGTAATAACTCATTAATTATAACATTCAAGTTAATATCTTAAAACCGCTGACACGCTCCGCTGAGCAATTATTTCATTTGAACTTCGTAGCTCATTATGCCACTACGGAACGATACGAACGTTATCGCTACGGAGTAATTAATTGACACCATTAGGATGTTCAGGAAAGTATTAACGGTACTTAATTAATTAATAAATTAATTGAACTTTCTTTCACGTTCAACCAAGCTGTGGAATGAATTTTCTTGTGCGGTTATTCCAAGACGATACTCGTACGACATAGGTACCTTAAAAAAGCGTACACTTTTTTAAGAGGCCGGCAACGCTCTTGTGATTCCTCGGATGCTGCAAGAGAATGTAATGGAACCTACTCTTTCATAAAAAAATCTTAATTGACAAATGCAAGTACATTTTAGAATAATTGGTTATTTAAGGAAATGTGCGAACTTTCTCTCTTTCTAGTATTTTCTATAATTAACGCGAGTGTTACACATTTATTGAAATAAAAAGACAGATTATTGAAATGTAAGTAAGCGTAAAAGGATAAATTTGTGTACCTCTAGTAGGTTAATCTAAGGATAGATAGGTTATTGAAAACGGCCATAAGTCACCTTTCAGGCGACATATTGATTGCAGCTATATCACTTTGGATCCGTCCTATTTTGATTTCTATAGGTTAGGCAGTAATTGTGGTGTTCTATTTGCCCCTGATGAATTTAACACCTCAGAACTATTACAATCTCTACATTGAAAAGTTTATCTCTCAGAAATATCAACTTTTATCCATACTTTCAACGACTGACTCAAATAACGCTCTGACAGAGAAGAAACAGCGCAACAAACTCACTTAGCATTATTTTTAATAAAATATAAATATTATGTGTTATTATGAAACAGCCGCCGACAATCAACCCTGTGAACCTGGTAGTGGAAGGCTCCAGCATGACTATCCTTTGCATCGCGATGGGGACCCCAACACCAACCATATCGTTGTATATTTCGGGTGAGTGTGGTTTTATTTTAATAAGAGATGGCCTGATGATAACCGTAGCCTGTGCGCCCTCACAACTCCATATGAATCACTGCAGGGCCACCGGTCTTAAGACTTCTTAAAAGAAGAAGCAAGCAGCAATTTTACGTCACAGAGGTTCTCGTCTGTTTTCTTCTTCTGTCATCATTGTCTGTGTCACTCCGGTTTGCTTTTTTTTCTAAGGTCCAGATTGCTTCATATAAATGAAGGTGACATGGGGAGGCTCCTTTGCACCGGATGCCGGCTAGATTATGGGTAGGTACCACATCGGCGCCTATTTCTGCCGTGAATCAAAAATATTAACATAACATTACTGTGTTTTGATCTGAAGGGAACCGTAGCTAGTGAAATTACTGGGCAAATGAGTTGTAGTGCTGTTCAGAATTTTTTGGGTTTTTCAATAATCTTGACCGGCACTGCATTGTAATGGGCAGGGCGTATCAATTGTGGCTATTTGACTAGTCCTGGTGAGTCCTAGTAACACCACGTCCAATTTTGAACTATTGTGTTCGCCAGTCATACTTATAGCTCGTGGTCAAGCCCTGCCGCCTTTAAGAACTGCTGTATCTTCTTGACGCGAGTAATACAAACAACACCTGGGAGCAGGTTGTAGTCACCAATAATGGTGGAGTCAGATGAGATGAAGAGGCGTTTCATCAGCCTCAAGACAAAATCTACAAGATTTATTGTTTTTGATTCTGACCACACTTAGGTGCTTGTTTAGGCGATAGTACCCAGTTAACATCCTAGTTAATACGCATAGGTTTTTCCTGTCCTAATGATAGGGCTTCATTCGCGTATCTAATGTTGAATGTTGAAATAAATATTACGAGATTGTTAGGCGCCAAAATATGATCAATATTCTTCTTCTTCTTTTTTTTTCCTTCTTTTCAAATTCGTATCTTGATTTTATAATTTTTGTTTTATTTTATATAATTGTTTTCTTGGTGTCACGGAAGCAAAGACTGTGCATGTTGTGACACCTTAATTTGTTGTACATTCAACTCATTATTTGTTAATATTTGATATATTTTAAGCGTATTAGAATGTAACAACTACTGGTTGTCCTATAAATAAATAAATAAATGTTAATTATATGCCGAATGTCTTAATTAACCCCCTTATTCATAATAGTCTGCTAACTTAAAGCATTGCTAATTCTCACTCTGCCTTCTTCTATTGACCTAAGTCAGAATGTGAAATAACACTCTGTAGCAGCTGTTTTAAGTAAGCGGACCATTATGAATAATGTCAAATTAAAACATTACTTACTTATTCATATTCTGTGGCAATACTTTAAGTTCAATCAGTTATTATAAATAAGTAAGTTTTAAGCATTTTCAGATAAAATTGACTTCCTTTTTTCACGTTTAAAATAAGTAGTATCAAAATATAGATAGTTTTTAATTTATCAAAATATGTTGACAGGTCGTTTAGTGCGACAGGACGTGACCCGGCATATGGTTACGGTGATACACAACGTGACGCGGGACATGGACCAAATATCATGCTACGGTGACAACGGCTACGGGACGCCCATGCAGGCGTCACGCAAGATCAACATATCACGTAAGCTATAAATTCAAATTCAAATTCAAATATTTTTATTCAACATAGGATTTAAAATCACTTATTGAACGTCAAAATCTACCACCCATTCAAAAGAGACTGCCTCAGACCTGAGAAGAATGGGCGCAAGAAACTCAGCGGGCTTTTTTTTTTGATATAAAATATGGATTACAATGTAATATCGTACAATAAACATTTATAATTAAAGAGCCTGAGGGTGTTCGCTTTATTCCCAGTCCGTGGTGTCATTAAGAAAATCGTTTATGCTATAATAACCTTTCCCACACAAACGTTTTTTAACAATTCTTTTAAATTTCGTAACACATTTGTTTTGTACATTTTCTGGGATCATATTGTAGAAGCATATACATCGCCCAACAAAAGACTTACTAACTCGACCCAACCGAGTAGTAGTATAAGCCACTGAAACTTTACATCTTATGTGTCAAGATGACCATAATACTGTATTTTATTTTAAAAGATCTTGGTGTGTCTTAAATATAAATAAACACAAATACAATTTGAAAACAAAATTTTATGAGCCATGCGGATACGTCACTCGAAAGGTTACCTCAGTTGGAAAAGCGGGAACGCGAGAGGTCGCGTGTTTGAGTCCCGCATCGTTCATAAAATTGTTTTCAAATTTTAATTGTGTATTAAGAAGTGAGGGTTATCACTTTAAAAACATAACAAATTGTATAAATAAACGGTCATTAAATTTCGTGTTGTGTTTGACGTTGGCTTTTTTGGTTGACGTTAGCTTTTGTGTTTGACGTTGGATACGGTCTACTAGTGACAGTATTATGGTGGAATAAATGCCAGAAATCCTAATAAGTAATGACTGAACACTCCCAAAACTTCGTTTACATTTATATGAAAAGTTTGCTCAAAATAGATATAACATTACTTGGAACACTAACGGCCGTTCCCAATATTCAGTCTATCTCTTACTTGAGATAAAAATCGTAACTATCGTTGACTTTTCTATCCAAATAAACTTATCGACGGTAACTCACCTTATCCGTACCCGCTGTCTGTCAATGGGACGACGTATAGCTTACCAGCGATAGAAGTTTGTATGGAAATTGCAATACATGCGTCCAAATATAGACGATAAGAATGACTTATCGGGTATATTGGGACAGCTTCATATTAGTGACAGCTAATTACTGACAGTAGAAGGTAGTAATTTATCTCTATCTGTAGATAGTATATTGGGAACGGCCGTTAGAAAGCTTTGAGAATATCTCTCCACTAATCTATATTTATAGTTACAACATTTTACATTATATTTTATACAATGTATGTAAAGTGATGCACGAAAATTACTCTAACGTTTTGACTTACTGGTGTAAATTAAAAAGAAAAAGAAGCCATTAATCATACCATTCAAAACAGATGTCCCATCAATCCAAGCATCAGGAATCACCATGGCAGCTGCTGGCGACTCTGTTATCCTGGAATGCCGAGTGGAAGCGCTTCCAAAACCCACCATAGCGTTCTGGAGAGACCCTAACGGCAGGACACCTGTCATTGATGGACCCAACTACAGCATACAGCTAGTACCAGACACAGAGGTACAGAATATTTCTATCAAAGATATCAGTAACCATGCACCTTGTACTGTTCACCACTTTTAGCCTTCTTTCTATACACATATGAGGACATATTATTCGCAGTCTGATAGTCGAACGGCAAAAGTGTGCTTAAAGGTAATGTAAGCTAACTTTTCTCCTTAGTCGTGTTGACTGTCACTGTCAAAAAAGCAAACCTGAACTGCATAAATGCATACATTACTGCTTATTGACCAAGAATATTTTAAGCAACTGGAGTAAATGCGGCAATGTATAGATATAGCAGTCGAAGTTTAAAAGTGACTCTTTACTTTATATACAATAACAATATAATGTATTTCTGTTAGAAAGTATTGCTTACTATCACTGTGATCTACAACTGTCTGGCATGCTGAAAGTTTGTTCGCTCTACAACTTTCAAATATAACTGAGCTAACCGTTCGAGTGGCGTATCGTCATAAAATCTTGTATGTTTTGTTACGGTTAGCTCAGTTGGCAGAGCACTGGCACGGGACGCCAGATGTCGTGGGTTCGAGACCGTTCGTTCATAAAAAAAATTGTTTTCAAATTTTATTTGTGTATTAATCCTTCAAGTGAGGGTTATCATTTTAAAAATATTTCAAATATATATTCAACATTTGTACATCATAATTAATATTTTAGTTCAAACTTCATAAAATCGTTTCCTGCGCTAAAAATATTCCGCAAATGGCTAATAATTAAGTATATTAACATCATGAATAAATTATAGCAGCGAGTAATCGAATCTCGGCAATATTAATTATAGAAGCAAAACAAGTGACAGCAATGAAAAACGTTAATATTTAGACACGAATAATTGCTTTCGCGGGTTTTGACATTCAGCCATTTTGAAGTTATCTATTTCTATTTTTCATCTCATTTTAACTGACTTCAAAGAAGGATATGAAAATAGGGGACGGAACGAGCAGGACGTTCCGTTGATGGTAGTTGATACGCTCTGCCCATTACAATGCAGTGCCTGCTCAGAATTCTTGAAAACCCAAAAATTCTGAGCGGCAATACAATTGCGCTCGTAACCTTGAGACATAAGATGTTAAGGCTCATTTTTGGGTCTCTCTTCAGACCGAACAATAATGTTTACACATTACTGCTTGACGGCAGAAATAGACGCTGTTGTAGTTCCCATAATCTAGTCGGCATCCTGGGAGGCTCCCACCGCTAAAAGTTGACGCAGAATCCACCTTATAATATCCAGAAATATTAGCAGTGTTTTACAAATAAGTCGGTGACGCTATAGGATAATAGAAGTGTTTACTCTCACATCTGAGCCCCTGGTTGGATCCTCATCCGTCACGTACCGATGTTTTTTTGGTTTTCTCATTCATAATAATAATAATAATAAAGCCTTTATTCAGATCTTAACTAACAAAGATAACTAACAATACTCTAAAACAAACATAAAACATTAGAAACAAAATAACTTATTCTAGTATTTGTATTTTATTTTATTTTTTGTGGATCTATTTGCCAATCGGCAAAGGCCTCCTCAAAACGTTTCCATTCGTATCTTTCTTGAGCCACTCTGTTCCAAGTTACTCCTGCCACTTCCCTGATATCGTCCTCCCATTTTCTGGGGTCTACCACTTTTCCTTTTCTCTTCCCTGGGACACCATCTTGTCACTTTCTTACTCCATTTGTCATTCATACGTTCGTAAGGTCGGCTACGCTTTTGTGATTCCTCTCGTGCTACAAGAGACTATGGGCCGTTTTATTACATACCATGAAGTGACCGGTAGGTATACGTACGCTCGTTTGTGGCACTTCCGAAACAAAAATAGGCCTCCTCAGGTCTGCTCGTTATTCAAAATCCTCCACTATACTGTCAAATCCGTTTGATTGTTGATTTTCGTTGCAAAGACATCTATTTTCCTGTCTTCAAAATGCTTTTAATTGCGCTTAATGTCAGCTACCCGAAGTCTTAGGCTGGGGCTGGATGCGGGAATTTAAACCCACGACCTCTGGCGTTTTGTGCCAGTGCTCTAACCAACTGAGCTAACCGTTCGAGTGACGTACAACTAACTTTAGCAATAGCAAACATTTTAAGGTACCGGTTAAGCAAAAAATGTTTTGCACAATTTGACCATTTTTAGATGACGTCATAACTTTAACTGTTAACCAAAACCGTCCAATCTTCGCCAGTTAAAGCTACTGTTAATGTTAAAGCCGCCAATTCTATGTTAATTGGTCGTTTCGAAAGTATCTTAGACGCTAAGTTGAAAACAATTAAGGATGAAATTGTTGAAGAATTGAAATCGACAGTCTTTACTGAACTAAAAAATGAAATAGTTTCTTTGTCTTCAGAGCTCTCCCAACTTCAGGTTGCACAAAATCATCTACAGTCAGAAAATGACCAGCTAAAAAGCAATTTATGCACGTTGCAAGCTCGTGTCACCTTTTCTGAGGATCAGCTTTCCGACTTACGCTCTCAGTTCGGTAGGCAACAGCAACAGGGTAGAATTAATAATCTAGAAATCGTAGGACTGCCCCAGATGACTAGCGAATCGCCCACTGATCTAGTGCTGAAAGTAGCGGAGTATACCGGCGTCGAACTCAAGCCAGATGACATCGAATTTGCGCACCGTATCCAACCCCAGAGACCCACAGCAGGAAGGCCTAAGCCCATTGTTGTGAAAATGAGGGATCGAATGTATAAAGATAAAATACTGTCGGGTTTAAAAAGAAAAAAAGGGTATTTGCACAAAAGATATAGGGTTCAGTGGACTGGAGAAAAAATTTTTCGTGAACGAGCACCTAACACCAGAAAACAAACAGCTTCTTAAAAAAACTAAAAGTTTCGCACAAAAAGAAGCATTCAAGTTTGTTTGGGTTAGGAACTGCAACATTTTTTTACGAAAAAACGAAGAATCACCGGCATTGAGCATACGAACGGAAAACGATCTGATCAAGTTAAAGTGATCTTCTACAAAATGTCTCATGCTACATCCAAATTAAACACAAACACGAAAACACAACATGTTTCACTACACTTTCAACAACAACTATCATCGCACAAGCTTAACATAACCGCCAGACATTACATTACCATCTTAGGAACATTCATAAATCAAAACCACGCACATTACTCATTAAATAATCATCATATCCCTATAATTTTTTATTATTATGATATATTGGTACATTCTCTAAACTCACAGGCGTTAATCCTTTAAGTGTATTATATCAGAATGTGCGTGGCTTACGTACTAAAACTGAAGAAGTACGTCTTAATATTCAAAACCTCAATTTTAGTTTAATCCTTATCACAGAGTCTTGGTTAACTAGTAGTATCTATGACCGTGAAATTTGCGATAGTAGATACGATATCTTGCGTCATGATCGAAATCCTGAAACCTCCAAAAAGACATCAAGGTGGTGGAGTATTATTATGTGCTTCTAAGAATTTGCAAATCTTACATCAACAAGATTGGGTTTGCCCTGGCGTCGAGTCTGTATGGGCGACCATACCAGCAGAAACTCTTCACATTCAAGGAAGACGCAATGTCCACATTGGCTTAATTTATGCGCCACCAGACAACCTCTTACCTGCTCGCATCAATTCCATCTCAACCCGTCTTGCTGAAATAATTTATCTATATCCTAATGACTACATACTCCTTACTGGTGATTTTAATCTGCCTAACATTACATGGTGAGAGTCCGGGCCAGCTATTCAGAGCAGAGGTTCAGTAGAACTACAAAATGCATTTCTGAATTTCCACGACATATGCAATTTGGCAGGCCTGAAACAGCAGAATACAATTTGTAATTGCAAACAAAATACGTTGGACCTCTTGTTTAGTAACATCGATTTTGAAGTCAACCACAGCTCCTTGCCTCTTGTCTCTGAAGATAAATACCATCCATGCCTTGAATTCGATCTGTCTAACTTGCTAATTTGTAATACACAGCGTAAACCTACTAAAGGCCCAAATTTTTTTAAAGGTGATTACACTAAAATAAATGAAACTTTGTCCTCAATTAAGTGGGACGAAAATCTATCAGCGGATTCAATTAACGACATTACCGATATTTTTTACGCTTGCTTAAAAGAATCTATAGACAACTACATCCCAGTTAAAGTTAAGTCCAAATCTAAATTCCCTGTATGGTACTCTAAATCTCTGATTCACATAGTAAAGGAAAAGCTTAAAAAACATAGAAATTGGAAGGAAACTAACAATCCTCGCGACTATGATGAATTTGTGATACTCAGGTCAAGGCAAAAAAATATTCAAAAGAAGTGCTTTACAGATTATACAGAGCGCATGCAAGATTATATTCGTAAAGATCCTAAAGTCGTTTACTCCTACATAAAATCACTCAAAAACAAAAACAATGGGTATCCTGTAAAACTCACGTTGGGACAATCTACATATTCCGATGAAATAACAGTATGCAATAGCTTTAGTAAATACTTTGAAAGCGTATTCGTAAAACCAGCAAATTCAAACGATGCGCCAAGTTTCACAAACATTACACACAACGAACTGATATGCAATATTATTATTCGAGAAGATGAAACTCTCAAATTGCTAAAGTCGTTGGATACAAATAAGGGAGCCGGTAGTGATGGCATTCCCTCAATTTTTCTACATAAATGTGCTTCTTCCTTGGCTAAGCCCCTTTCCATAATCTTTAATCTGTCCCTTAACGTTTTCTGCGCCTTCCCAGATAAATGGAAAGAAGCTTTAATAGTTCCCATTCATAAAAGTGGATCAAAAACTAAAATTGAGAACTACCGGCCAATATCAATCCTCAATGGGATAAGCAAACTATTTGAGACGGTTATCTGCAAGCGGATTACCCCAACAATTGCTAGGTCTATCCCCTTCGAACAACATGGTTTTATGAAGGATCGTTCCACCGTGACTATCTTGGCGGTATTCACCGATTACGTTTTAAAGTGCATGGATGAGAGGTATCAGGTAGATGTGATCTACACAGACTTTGAAAAAGCATTTGACCGTGTGGATCACATAATATCACTACAGAAGTTAAATGCACTCGGAATTTGTGGGAATCTGCACAGATGGTTCACCTCATATATCACAAATCGTATGCAGGCTGTTGTGACGGGTAGCGCCAGAAGCGACTTCGTGTCAATACCATCAGGTGTGCCACAAGGCTCTATCCTTGGCCCGCTTTTGTATAATGCCTATTTATTCGATATAGGAATTTGCTTTACTCACAGCCAACATTTAATGTTTGCAGACGACAAAAAAATCTTCCTCAAAATACGTGATATTGATGACTGTTACAAATTGCAAACAGACCTGAATGCTTTGTCTGAATATTATAGTAATAATAGGATTGTCGTTAACGTTAAAAAATGCCACTACATAACATTGACACGTAAAGTAAAACCAATACTTTTCGATTACAAGATAAACGGCGGATCAATATCTAAAGTGAGCTCAGTTAGAGACTTGGGAGTCAAAATTGATACTAAGCTTTCTATGAACGACCAGGTTAATATCGTAGCAGATAAAGCATATAAACAGCTGGGATTCATCAAACGCGCAACTAGTAATTTCAGCAACATAGAGTGCATAAAAAATCTGTACTTCAGTTATGTTCGCAGTGCATTTGAGTATGCAAGTAACATCTGGTCACCTTACTACATCATACACAAACAAAGGATTGAATCCATACAAAAGCAATTCCTAAAGTATCTAGCGTTCAAGCAATTTAAAAACTTTTCATGCTATGAAGAAGCTTGTAAGCACTACGAAATTGACACTTTAGAGAATCGAAGAAAGCTAAACGATATGCTGCTATTGCAAGCAATCCTAAATGGTAAAATTGATTGTCCCTCCTTATTAGCGAGTTTTTCATTGAACGTCCCATCATTTAGAACTCCTCACACGCACTTTCTGGCTGTACCAAAAGCTAACCTGCAATAAAGCTTATTTTAATTTAGATATGTTTTGCTTGTCCAAAGTACAGCTAAAAAAAGAAATAAGAAATATACATCGACTGCAATGATTATCCAAACACACACAAACACACACACATACTACATACACCCTCAAATACACTACACACAACCTTACATACACGCACACACACTCCTGTAACCTTATTTTGTAAAGCTTATTTTCTAAGTAGCTTATTATAGTAATTGTAAATATTTTGTTAGCTTATTCTGGCTTCTTTAAATCATAAAATGTTACTTCTTTTGTTTAATACCTATATACTGTAATCAGTTTTTGGCCTTATTTTTATACTTAATAATGTAATTATATTGTATATAAATTGTGACGCTGTAGATTACATGAAAATAAATAAATAAATAAATAACTAAATAGCGACCTGTCAAAAGTCTCAAATAAATTTTCGATATTAACTTGATATTTCACTTTTTAACTTTAACTATGCCAACGAATACGATGGTGCAACACATTCCGCAGTCTATGTTCTTTAACATAGGCTGTCTTTACAGCGTAACTGTTAACGTTAAATTTGACTTAAACCTCTTACCTAATATGATGCAACCTAGTTTTAAAATTGATTTTTTTTTTCGACAGGATCAAACGAAATACACAATGCGTCTAACAATAAAGAAGATATCTGAGGCCGATGAGGGAGACTATTTCTGCCACGCCGAAAACGCATTTGGCAAGACTCTACGACCCGTGAGTGTGAGACTACGGTCCAGCACTCCTCACCACAACGTCACCGAGTGCTGTGCGCAGGTAAAATGAATTGTGCCTAAATAAACTAAAATTGAACTACAAAAGCATATATCAGTTGGTGCTGGGGCTGCTGCTTCGACTGCCGAAGACAGCAAGCGTCGCAAATATGTTGGTCTCAGTGAGTCATACATCTTTGTGCCGTTTGGGGTCGAGACACTTGGCCCGTGGGGCCCAGAGGCGCGGAGAATGTTCAAAATACTATCTTCGCGCCTCAATAAGGCTACTGGAAACCCAAGCGCTGGCAGCTATTTCGGTCAACGGATCAGCCTTGCTATCCAACGCGGTAATGCTGCCAGTATTCTTGGTACGCTTCCACGTAATGATCATATATCATTTACAGAAAGATTTACAGAACGGTATTGGAAAACACTTGAAACTGTGTCCAAAATTGAATTCAAAAGATAAATTAGGAACTTCAATTGCGATAAGTATGCAAATCATTTCAAAATACTCCTAATAGGAATTGATTTAATAAACATCTTCAATATTGTCTTGTTGTTCAATGAGAGAGGATTATTAGATTAGGCACATACAAGATACATGTTCTACAACAGACTCATTAATAATGATACTAAAGGTATTACAACACATAAGCGGGAATACATCCATTAGTATGTACCAGTTAGTCCTAATGTCGAAATATCTATTTGACTACTTAACCGAACAGCATTTCATAAGTTCGTCTTCATATATATACCTACAAGCTGACCCGACAGACGTTGTTCTGTTTATAATAAAAAAAATGCGGGTGGAATTTCGTAAAAATCCGTTCTCAGCTGACCTCTACTCGGTGAACGGAATATTCCTACCAAATTTCAAGTCTTTAGCTATAATGGTTCCAGAGATATCGTGATGAGTGACTATATACGTGGAAATCTCTTATATATATATATAGGCGATAGAAGGACACATAAATATTATCATTGCGATTCTCTTCAATTTCTTATCGATAAAAAACCCATCCCAACTAGATACAACTAGTTTAGGAAAACAACGTTGCATACCTTATAATCCTTATTCTAAAGCACACTCTTAAGCCATTTATAATGTTTTAAATTAATAAGTAATAATAAATTTTAATAACACTCACTTCTGGGTTAAATTACACAAATAAAATTTGAAAATAAAAACTCAATCATAAAATTATGTTTTCAAATTTAATTTGTGCAATTCATCCCAGAAGTGAGGGTTATCACTTTAAAAACATAACAAATTGTTTAGATTTACAAGAGCGACATCTCAAGTCAATTTCCTAATATGCAAATATTGGGGTTGCGCAGGTTGTCAACTGTAGATGAAGCCACAACCTGAGAGTAGAATAAAGCATACAAAGATTTTATCATCGATATGTCACTCGAACAGTTGGCTCAGTTGGAAGAGCGCTCGCACGGAGCACTTACAGGCTAACTCAACATGTATAATGAAGTGAAAAACAATAAAATACATTAATTGAAAGTTATTTTAATAACTTACGTTTCTAAAAAAATATTATTCTATAAAAAAACCATGTTCAAGTTATTACATACTTATAATACCTATTACACAACATAAACCACAACCATTTATTTAATAGGTACAACAGAATTACAACAAATACATAATAAACAAAAAAAGCTATCAGCTAAATACAAGATAGGCTGCAACTCCGCGAGGGTGTGTACTCAGCATGTTAAGCATAAATTAATAACTATGCAAATACAACAATAATAGCGATTTTAAAACTAGCTTTAGGTAATGTAATATTATAAAAGAAAAAGACAGAGAAAATATATATTTGGACAAATAGATGTGAATAATTATGGTAATAATATTAAGATTTTTTTTTAATTTAAACTAATTAAGGAATTTATATACACTAGAATTCCATTTACAAACAGATGAACTAGGTACAAATATTAAGGAAAGTCTAGATACCTACTTAAGTTTAGTAAATGCATCCTAGAGGAGTAGGTACGAAGTTGTTATTGCTTGGATTCTAAAATAAACAACGCACATACAGACAGTAGGTTTATGTGAAAGAGACGTAAAGATGAAAGAGTTTTAAGAATAAACAAATATCTAATATATAAAATTCTCGTGTCATGGTGTTAAACATTGAACTCCTCCGAAACGGCTTGACCGATTCTCATGAAGTTTTGAGTGCATATTGGGTAGGTCTGAGAATGTAAAGGGATTTTTTTTTAATTTTTTTGACATTTTTTTTAAATTTGTTTGATTATGAGTCAGCATTAAAAAATTCATACAACTTCAAATTTTCACCCATCTACGATCAACAGTTACTTTTGTATTGCGATTTTAATATCGGCAATACAACGTTTGCTGGGACAGCTAGTAAATATATAATATATATAAAAGAAGCAATATTTTATAAATTAACTATTGAGTGTTTGATTTATTTTTCTTAAATGATTCTTCCAAATATTCCACGGTATATTTGAGATTACATCGCAATGTGAAAATGTTGCTGCAAAGTTAAACAAAGAAGTTCTTTATACTTTCGGACTTTGAAGAAGTGATAACAAAAGTAGGTATCAAAGTAAATAACAAGCCGTTTCGTACAATGAAACCTTAAAGTATTGTTCTGAATAAGCTGCACAAATCGGCTGTGTTAAGAAAGTTTTCCATCCAATTATGTTTGATAATTTGATAAGTTTTAAGTCAACGGCTTCAGCGTATTGTGATTGTTGTTAATTAAATTTGAGATTTGCTAACTCAATTGGTGATAAAATCTTGGGCACAATTCAATTGGTAGTAGTTTTCTAACAAGTTATTTTTATATAACAAAATTTATAGTAACTTGCGTTGCCTATCGTACTTCCCATCCTAGTCTTTCTAAGCCTAGAAATAAGTAAGATGTAAATATGGCATAACAATTGGGAAATGTACTCTCGAAATTGTCGACGAGTACGTCTACCTCGGACAAACAATACAGTTAGGCAGGTCGAATTTAGCGAAAGAGGTCACTCATCGAATCCAACTCGGATGGGCCGCGTTCGGGAAGCTCCGTAAAATCTTCTCGTCCCAAATACCACAGTGACTTAAGACGAAGGTTTTCAACCAGTGTGTGTTGCCAGTGATTACTTACAGTACGCAGACGTGGTCGCTAACTATGTGGCCTTATGAGAAAGCTCATGGCCGCTCAGAGGGCAATAGGGAGGGCTATGCTCGGAGTTTCCCTGCGAGATTGAATCAGAAATCAGGAGATCTGGAGGAGAACCAAAGTCACCAGCATAGCCCAAATGATTGCGAAACTGAAGTAGCAGTGGGCAGGGCACATAGTTCGACGGAAGGTCCTCGAATGGCAACCAAGTACCAGAAGACGTAGTGTTGTTAGGCCCCAAGATAGACCTACGATCTGGTCAAGATCGCCGGAATACGTTGGATGAGGGCAGCGCAGGACCTATCATCGTGGAAATCTTTGGGGGAGGTTTTTGTCCAGCAGTGGACGTCTTCCGGTTGATGATGATTTTATTTATTTTATTTTATTTTTATTTTATTTATTTGGAAAACCAACAGCTTTAAAAACTTAAACGATACTTAAAATAATTACAGAGAGCCAATTATAGGTTTCCACAATTAGTGCTAGAGTAGAAAAATTTAACTGACAACGTGAGCATATACAATTCGAAAATTAAAATTTACATTATCATTAAAGTTAAAGTTAATGTAACAACTTAAGAAGATGTAGGTTTATTAGTAAAGAATTTGTTGGCTAAGGCACGTCTTACAGAGTCTACGCTTGAATAGAAGAGATCTAAATTATTATCACTACTTGACAGATTGTTGAAGCTATTACTTGCTCGCCAAGTAAAAATGATGATGAAATATGGCCACTAACATTTCAAATAAGTTCGCTAAAGGGTTTATATATGTCGGTCCCACATGTCTGATGATCTTGGTTCATGGGTCATGTATGTCCATCCGCTCATTCGTGATTATATTTGTTACACAGATGAACGTATCATCATCGTGTATTGACGCGTGCAGCTTCCACCTTGATATGGACAACATAATGGATCGCCCCGAGTGTATGGACGACTTCGAGAAACTCATGAAATGCGCTGCTGATGGATCAGGTACTGCTTTCATGTCTCAGCTGTGCGATTATATATTAAAGATTATCAATTATGTTACTTATTACTTCTACCTGGATGTTTGTTAACGTGAACGCGAAAGGTTCGGGTTCGAGGCCCGCATCATTCATAAATTTTTTTTAACAAATTTAATTTCTGTAATGTATATTATTATGGCTTTCATTCTTTCCTGTCTTCCAACTTCAAAAGTTGCACACTCACATAAAAGGCGACATCTAGTAGATATTGTGATATGTTACGTCTTGGATATATTATATTTTAATGACAGACAGACAGGTTTCGGCCTTAAAAAAATATCGGCCTTGACATATTGCGACGACGTTACAAGAAAAAGAACAAAACGAAAGCCGAAAACATTGCTGTATGGGCTCGAAACCTTTGCCTGTTCTAAAAATGGACCAAGAAACAAAAAAAATATTATTGTCACTAATATGAGTCTGGCTAGGCAGTATGTTCAAACGACTTTAGCCTGCCTATAATGGACGATTTAAAAAAAAAGAAGTATGAGTCTGGTGTGACGTTTTCTGGTTCCGTTACATAATACTATATTTTTTTCATTATTAGTAGTAGTCCGAAAATTTGAATGTTCTAGATCACCGTGGCTGTTGTGCTTCATGGGGGGTTCCCCGAAATTGTTTGGAGCTGTGTCGTGGTGGACCCGTCTCCAAGACATGCGCGCTCCAACACGCCAGACGTGCGCTCGCCTGCTTCCGGGACTCGGGGGCGAAGCTCCCCGGACCACCTCGTAACTTGAAAGCTCATGTAGCACCAACACCGCATGCTGTTTTACTCAGGTAATATATAACTCTTTAACAACATTTTCGCAACAGTTAGACGTTCCTTTTTGAAGTCATAACTTCATATGGGAGGGTAAACCGCTTCGTAAAGTAACGCGTTACGTTGCCAGTCTGTCTCGCTTCCCTTTCTCTCACGCATACGGCAGCAATAGGCAGCCTCCTCCTCTCTCACTCTAACCAATTGTTACTTTTAAAGGATAAGAAATTGATACTAATAACGTAAATACAGAATTCTAATGTAAATATTTTTTTGTATTTGATTGTTATCGTGTTTATTATTCGACTATCCCTTTTTGCCTTTCACACTTAGTTGGGACGCTCCGATAAAGAACCCTCACAATTTGTACCTTTGCCTACTTTACTTTACCTACATCTGCAAGTCGTCGTCTGAACGCCAGTCTATCAGACTTTGCGGAACTTTATCTTGAGATACTCCTAATTGATAGTTCAGTGATAAATATTTCTGAGGCGCCACCTCCGAGCAGGTGATATTTCGTATATACTCTTCTTCGTATATATGCCGCGTATTTTTATATACTCTTAGAAAAGATTGCTTTGGCGATATCATCGCAGCGATAGAAGCTGTAAGCGAAAACGTCAATGTATCGTCATCCGCCCAGTTCGTCAGGCGCTCGCTAAACGCAATGTCTCCATATGGAGATGCGTGGATAGGCTGATGGGATGATTGTCGTCCTGTGGAGGCTGTGAAATCTTGTGGGTACCTGAATGGGTCACTAATTAGATTTTTATTTGCACTGATTAGAGGGCGCGCTAATTATCTTAAGACAAAATTGATACCTTAGATTTGTCGCATAACAGAACATATTATATAACCTCAAAATTTCATATATTTATGTGTAGATAGCGATTGCCATTATCCAAGTCAAGCTCGAGCATGAGTCAGGACAGTATATCGAGTCAGTATTATAATTTAAATTAATTTTCACATTTAGTTGGGATGCTCCGATGAAGAACCCTCAAACAGTATACCTTTACCGCGTATTTTGGCGGGCGTATGGCGCGAAGGTTCCAGAGAAGCTAGACACCAGTGAGACGAGCGTGGTGCTCACCGGGCTTCAAGATGACGTCAGATACGAATGTGTTGTCAAGGCTGCTAATGACGTCGGTAAGTTGGGCAACTACTGTTCATATGTATTGTATATATTGAGAATAGATAATTCTGGACCTGAACTTAATAGGAAAACGCGCAATAACTAATGATTGCAAAAAAAAAGATGCCAGGTAAGACTTTTACCCGGCCTTTACCCGCTCCAGAGCTAGGGACTCCCGCGCCGATACACAATTGAGCGTGCGCAGATGCCTAATGCTGTAACTGTTGTAAAACGGGTTACACTGTTCGGGCGATATACAAAAGCTTTCGGCTTGTAGACCGAGTCAAAGTTGCTCCACTTCATTCACCTTCAGTCAACTTCTCGAACAGTGTACAGGCATGGTTGAACTGAAGCCGGAGCGCGCCGTTGGCACTTCATGTCCCACATACATGTCAATAATAGCTCTTTACCAATCTGATATTGTTTAGACCTTTCCAATCTTTATCGATTCAATAAGACCTTTGTTAGTTAATTGAAACATATTTCTTTGCATATTTTTCACCAGGATTCTCCTTTGCACAGGATGCTGGCTACATTATGGGTACCACAACGGCGCCTATTTCTGCCGTGAAGCAGTAATGTGTAAATATTACTGTTTCGGTCTTAAAGGCGCCGTAGCTAGTGAAATTACTGGGCAAATGAGACTTAACATCTTATGTCTCTAGGTGACCAGCAAAATTGTAGTGCCGCTCAGAATTTTTGGGTTTTTCAAGAATCCTGAGCGGCATTGCATTGCAATGGACATGGCGTATCAATTACCATCGTCTGAAGGTCCTGCTCGTCTCGTCCCTGGTTTTCATTAAAAAAATATACAGTAAATGATTGTCTGTCCAGGAACTTCATCACTTAGTCAGCCAATATTGTTTACAACGGCGGGACAAGAGACGGGAGCTGCGGCGGCTCCAGTCAGCGGATCTGGTTCAGCATCAGCCGTCGGCGTCGCTGTCGCCTGCATCCTGGTCGCTGCAATCTTATTGGCTGCTGGACTATATTATAGACATCGCAAGGTGAGAAATGCACTTACATATCTTGATACGTAGAAGGATTAGCCCTGGAGCTCTATTTCCAAAATAAAATAATAATAATAAGAAATACGAAGTTTCGGTTGACGGATTGTACATTTTGGTATTACGAAAGTGTTTCGGATCCGAATATCGATACGAAATTCGTGATTAGACATTTTGTCTTTCGTTTACCTTCTTCCCAAATTCACTTGACATTTACTTTTTCGTTGTTTGAGATTAATAAGGTCGTAACTACAACTTCACTTTTTATGGTTATGTCTGTGGTTCCGAAACGAAATCCGTCCACACTATTCGGATCCGAAGTACTTAGGTAATAGGATTTAATTTGAAGTTCGCCGTTCTTTCGTTTCGGACGAAACTGCGGCTTTTGTTTTCTTGTGATACACTCTTGAAAGTGACCAATACAATAGTACACTTATCAATGCACCTCTGTTGTAATCATAAATTATACGCCTGAACCAAACTATTATCCAAACATACGTACATACATACATATAATCACGCCTCTTTCCCGTAGGGGTAGGCAGAGACCACTTCTTTCCACTTGCTACGATCCTTACATACTTGTTTCGCTTCGTCCACTTTCATTATTCCTTTCATACATGCCCTTCGGTTTAGGGTACTCTTGACCTGGCCTTTTTTCAAGACGTCCCAGATTTGATCTCGAAACGTCCGCCTAGGTCTACCCCTTCCAACACTTTCATTCACACTGGCCTTATACACTTTCTTCGTCAATCGTTATTCATTCATTCTCCCGACATGGCCAAACCATCTCAGCATGCATATATACATAGGTATTCTGAGTTTATCCAAACATTAACTGTGTTTGCACAAAAAATTTAAACATGTGTTGAACAATTGTTTAAAAAAAAGTTCAATTATAAATCAATTTCTTTCTGTTATTTCGCGTTCAACAATCTTTAGACATTGCTTATATTAAACACAAGTCGAAGCTTGTCTAATGTGAGTCTAACAGATAGATCATATACATATAGAAAATTTAGATAAGGTATAATATGATGACACATAAATGACAGCTAGCTGACAAAAATTGCGTTACATTTAATTGTTCTAAAACTCTTCAGTTTATGTTGTGCTTAACGACGTTTTAGTTTAACACAATCTAAACACTATTTTATGATAGATATACTCCATTTTAGACGTCTTTATTGATAGGTCACTGAAGTTGTTATAGTTAGGTCACTGTCTAGCAAAACACGTGTCTAAGCCATGTTTAAATTATTTTTTTGTATTAACACCGTATGAGTTTTCGTTGAGTGTTAATTCCGCTGATATTTGCCTCGCCGAAATCTGAAACGAGACTCGAATTGTTGAAAGACAAATAAAATAAACATTTAAAAAAATCTCATAACATTTGGATAATAATGGATTCCGTAAAAGAACGCCTAATTCAATAAACTTTCTCAACACGTCGACAATCGCTGTACATATTTACGAAGTCATTCAACACTATTTATATTAAAAGCGTCAGTTTCTTCAATGATGATTAAACCACCGAAGAGTGTTCCGAGCAGTACACTGCACCATTGAAATGATGTTAAAAGGATGGTGTGAACCTTCCGAAATCAGGAAGTTCCATATGTCACTAGATTTTTCAGATACACCAATATCGGAAGTGCCGTACGGCACGCTACGCCCTGACCAAGTTCTGACCATCATTTGGTTTATAAGATGGATCATTTCGCATGGTCTTATAAGACCATGCGAAATGATCCAAGCTATAGCTTGTTTCAATAGCTTTCTTATAAATTCACTCAAGTCATCATAATTATGAGCAATCTATTAATAAACGTAGAATAATACAAATTGACAGGCCGCTGCGCGTGCCCAAAATGGCGCCGTTCTATCACAGAGGACTAGTATTTGTCACTTAAGCATAAGACAAATGACAAAATTTCACGACATCATCATCATCAGCCGGAAGACGTCCACTGCTGGACAAAGGCCTCCCACGACGATCGGTCCTGCGCTACCCTCACCCAACATATACCGGCCATCTTGACCAGATTGATGGTCCATCTTGTGGGGGCCTACCAACACTGCGTCTTTCGGTTCGTGGTCGCCATTAGAGGATATGACTGTGCCAAGGGCCATCAGTCCGTCAAATCATCAGGACAGAATGACAAAATTTACTGTTTTAAATATATTTACTGGGGCTGTGCGTTTCTACTCTTCTTCCTCGTTGTCGCTTGCCATCAACAGAAATTGACGACAAACGGAATATCAATCACATATAAAAGACTGTATATTTTAGTAAATAAATTAGTTATAGCCCGAATTATTTATAAAGTGTTTCATATAAATCTCATGTAAATCATTAAATCCTTTAATTATATTTATATTCAACAATGACTGTAACAGAATCTTCGACTGAAGGCTCAAGGTGGAGTCGCGTTTGAAAACCCCAGTTATCTGAGAGAGCAGACCACTGACACTATCGTGAACGTAAGAAAACCATTATTTTTTTTATCATACTTACTCTTTTTATTATTAAAATTGTATAATTCATTAAACTCTCAATAGTCTTACTTGTAACAGAGTAACCCAAATATCAACGACTTTTTCCAAAGCCGATCTAAAAGACATGACAGTTGGTAAGTCTTTTGTGGGGCGATGTATATGCTTTTACAACAAGATCCCAGAAAATGTTCAAAACAAATGTATTACGAAATTCAAAAGAATTGCTTAAAATACATTTGTGTGGTAAAAGTTACTACAACACAAATGACTTTCTTAATGATACCACAGATTGGAAGTGGAGCGACCGCCCTCAGGCTATTAAATAATAAGTTTTATTGTACCATTCTAACATTGCAACCATATTTTTTATAAAAAAAAAGAAGCCCATTGAGTTTCTTGCGCCCCTTCTTCTCAGGCATACATTTTCGAATGGGTGGTAGTTTTTGACTTTGAATAAGTGATATCCTGTAATATTTTGAATATAAATATTTGAATTTGAATTTGACAAGAACGACTATGTAATGTATTCTGATGTAATAGGGCAACATTCCAAATGGATCAGCTAATAATAGCAATGGCAACGGCAGCGTGTCAAACAGCCAAGCGTGGAGGATGGAGACACAGAACAGCACAGCAGTTCCAGCCAGGGAAGTGGAGCCCACGTTGTACGAGGAGTTGAAGCTGGGTCATGACGGAGCGGGCTTCAAGAGGCTCAAGTAGCAGGACGCCCACCGCTCTCCATTCCGCAGTCCGCTCCGCATGGCGCGGGTGGCGCCGGAGTACTGAGCGGTGTACGGTGATGGTGATGATGTTAACAATGTGATGTGTGGTGATTACATACCAAATGTCGATATAACTCTTAAAACTATCAAGCTTTGGAACATTAAAATCACATATTTTTTACTTTTACCGTTCTTACGACTTTTTAAAGTTAAATCTATGAATTGTGACATATATAACGACGCAAAACATGTCAATAGTTACGGCAATGTGTGATGAAAACCTGAAATAACTTTTAAATAATTATTGTTGATGTGCTTGTCAAATTATTCCTATATGTGAGCGTTAAAACTGTTACTTTTTTAAATGTTACATTTTATAATTCAACAATATTTACGAATGCTAAAATGTTGCTAAAATACCTATATTAGCATGGAGGAAAAAAAGCATTCGCGCATTCCAAGGAAAAATCAAAGGATATACCTACCTACATGCAAGCAGGGGCTTTTATACCTTATAGGCTATAAGGCAGTGCCTACCTCGTTAGAACCTAAATTAATATAGGACTAGTGTTAAAGTTGTTTAGTTCAATTTGGTTCCGATATTCTTTTAATGGTTTTGATAATTTTGGTTCGATTTCTTCAATTAATAACAACAGTATTGTATTCAATAGTAACTCATTAAACTCAACAGTGGGAGGCTCCTTTGCACAGGATGCCGGCTAGATTATGGATACCACAACGGCGCCTTTTTCTGCTGTGAAGCAGTAATGTGTAAACATTACTGTGATTTGGTCTGAAGGGCGCCGTAGCTAGTGAAATTACTGGGCAAATGAGACTAAACATCTTATGTCTCCAGGTGACGAGCGCAATTGTAGTGCCGTTCAGAATTTTTGGGTTTTTCACGAATCCTGAGCGGCACTGCATTGTAGTGGACACCGCGTATCAATCAGCTGAACGTCCTGCTCGTGTAGTCCATTTTTTTTATTAAAAAAAAAAACTAAAGTACAAGATTCACCAAATGGTCTGGAAACTATATGCGAAACACAAACAACTTCAATATTTGACCTCAAAACCCAATACTGTCTGTACAGTTATATCTACAGTGCCTTCCTTCTAGAAAACCAATGCATGCCCCTGCATGTAAGCCGGGACACCATACCGATTGCAGAGTCATGACGCGTCCGAGCTGGTGGCGCCACCAAATTGGTTGCGTAACCAAACGGACACCAGGTGTGTAAATCTATAGAGCTGTATTCATTTTGTTGGTAGCGTCAACTGGTTACGCCACCATGGTGTCCCGGTGAAAACGCCCGTAAGGTTTGGCAAGCACACCAATCGGCTTAAACATCACAAGATATAGTTTATATATGAAATACTACTGAAACAGGTAAATGTTACTGACACTATTGATATTGTAATAAATGTAAACTTTCCATATTTCCACTTTTATTGCCAGATGTTTTATAATTAATATTACTAGAAAATCCAATTTACCATAAAGCAACGTATTATTTACATTATTATTGCAATGTTATATTTTTTATTCAGGGTAAATTCTGACTATATAGTTATATTATAATTATAGTGCGTAAAATTTGATTATTAGTTGAAATAAATAAAATTTCATAAAATTCAGCTTAAAGTACCAATGTCATCGATAATAGAGAAGATTACGGATTGGTCTCTGCTGCGCTCCAACTAGATACCGCAGGCGTACTCGAGCCAGTCTCGAAAAATGTGTGACGTAGATGTGCCACATGTTCTGATAAACTTTGCTAATAATTGAAAGTAAAATACCGGGTTGTGTAGTTAAAATTTGTAAAAATAATGCTACAAGAAATAAGAAAGACACTGCGATCACATATCATCAGTAAGTATTTTGTATTTTATTAATTTCAGCGTAAAATAACACGAAGCGTATGTTACTAAATTTGAAAGATGCCACGCACACAAGCATCTAATAGTTGCCGTAATAAAAAAACTAAAGTTCTTAGGTAGTGCGGTATCCAGCTGGAGCGCAGTGGAGACCAATCCTTAATCTAAAACAGAAGATAAATAAAATATTTGATGAACGATGTATAAGCTGTGATTGAATCCGTTAAAATATTATTTTAAAAGCGCAACTTAATAGAAGTTTTCAAAGTATAGTTATTTTAATAATATTGCCCGGTAATTTTCACTGTGCTCCGTGGCCCACATAATACTTTTAAACCCAAGCTGGTTCCATTAGGTAAAATAATACACAATTATTAATTGCAAAAAGGTTATAAATAGTAAAAAGCGGTGAGCTCACTGCTTTTTATTTCGTTATTTATATACCATACGAATACTTACTATGCGTCGATCATAGTAGATAATATTATAAAACGCGTTCCGACTCGATATTTTTTTTTTATGGTATCGGGTCGCAACTAGGCAAATGGGAATCGCTGATGTAGTAGATATTGGTCGAAAAAACCTTGGGTATTATATACATAAATATATCTCATTATTTAAGCTCAATTCCAGGTTCAGTGTTCAGGTTATTATGCGATTGTCAATGCTAATTTTCTTTTTGGGTGCAATCATGTACATACAGCATAAAACAATTTTTGATAATATTACCTTAGTAACTTTGACACTATTTTTTCTAAATAAACTTTTATTAGCATTTCAAAGAACCTATTATATTTGCGTTTATTTGACAATTTTTTTAAATGAATTTCTTCGCATACAAACCATGAAATAATCTCGGACTAGTAAAAACTCCGCGCCGTGATATTAGCAAGTGAAGCACCTTTATGCTAGTGTGTGTATACCAGTTACACAATTTTTTCTCCCTTAAATAATCATATATCCACAAATACTTCTATGTTATTGTTTTTACACTTTTTCAAGACGCACGACGGCATTTTAAAAAAAAAAAATATTGTGACGCAAACTGATCTGTCACAGACGATGACAATTCTCATACTGGTCGCCTATCGGCCTGTAGAAGTGTAAGTGTGTGTGTGGGGCTATGTATTGACACGTTAATCGGCTTATTTTGGTGCTACACTGTTATGTAAGGTGACACGGAGTCCTTATGTTTTTACTAGTCCGTGGAAATAATAAAGGAGAACGTGTTTTAGTATTTAATGTAAAGAAAGTCTAATATTAGGTGATGTAATTTTTAAAAATGGATTTTTAAAATATAATAAAACGTGCCTTCGATCAGTTTAAGTAGTTTTAGAGTAGTGCCTATAGGGCCTGTAAATGTTATAATGTAAATATATATCACATTCCATAGGGCCTCGGTACAATGAGTAAGAAACCCTCAATAGTAGCATAAGAGCTATCATCATATTACATCTTAATAAATCCAGTGTCCTGATGTTTTTTCCAGTGAACTCCTAAACTAATGAACGGATTTTAATGGGGTTTACTTCATGGAGTGCAGTTTAGTACATCTTGAGAAATGGGATAAATTTTATTACTATTATTTGTTTTGTATGGGCATATTTTCTATGAGAGAATTTATTGACGCACGGTTTGACAGTGCCGCTGTGAAACGATTTAATTATAACAACAGGGAGCATATTTTACGAAATAATTTTTGATGTCATGAAATATTATTGACAAATTCATGAAGAACAGTATTTTATTTATTATGTACAGAACAACGTCTGTCGGGTCAGCTAGTGTACAATATTTCTTTAGTGAATAAATCTACATTAGTTGTAGTCGACTGAAAATAATCCATCATTCTTAATTTTTTTTAATCACGTACTTGTCACTTATGGTTGTGTAAGGACCCGGAACTATTATACATTTTAAACTTTATATAAAAAAGTCTCCCTTTATCGTTTTTAGATTCGAGATCACTCTTCTAATTGCCACATCTACTCAGTGTGGCATACTCAACTTTTTAACTAAAAAATGACGTATGAATATAGTTAGATTATGAAATTAGATAGCTTAGTATCTCACTAAGCAGATGGGAAATAAAAGTATCGTGATTAAAAGTTGACCCTGTGAACGCTTCCAATATAATTGGTTTGCTGAATTGTCTTTACACATTACTTACCTAATGTTCAGTACTTGAACATAAATAAAAGATTTGAACTTTAAATATGTATATATTATAACTATGACAAAATTACTGAATACAATATGTACCTACAATAAATAGTAAACCGTGCGTGGAGGTTTGATACGGAATGAATTGTGCTTGCGTCTTCAAGAGCCGAAGAACTGGTTCCGCGACTTGTGGATCGAATCAGTTCACTCTGAACTATAAAATATGAATCACGCGCGGTAACACCTAATACAATTTCAAAAACACGAAAGATTCAACGTTAAATCGTCATATTCATTCAATTTATTTGAAATCAAAATTCACTTTTCATACTATTTTGGGATGGTTTCAATTGAGGATTTCTTATTATTTCGTAGTTTAAAATTTGTAGAATGTTTCTACAATTACAATTTATGTTAACTTCTTTGAAGTCTGTATAATGACGTGTACTTTTTGAATTTTAAGGACATGGTATGTACGTAAAACAGAAACGACAATTAAAAAAAAATGTTACCAGAAATGTAGTGTAAAAACAAAGTGAAATGAGATTTGATGTAATTAATTCTAGGTTTGATGAAGATTTTGTGATAATTAAAAAAAAATAGTAAATGTATAACGATATAATTAGTTCATTTACTTTAGGAAATCTCAAATGTTTACTGTTTAAATATAGCTTAATTTAGATAAGCAAGAAAATGTGATTAGGTTTGTAAATAATAAATATATAAATTATTATTTGTTATATTATTTTGACCTTTTGGTAGTTGACATGTCTAACGATAAAGTCTACAAACTTCAAGAACTACAGCTGAAGTACCCTCATGATGCAAAACACAACTGTGGAAGAGATATATCTTTCGTTATTTATGCAACTGTTATGTAATATTAAAACACAAATATGGGCTTACCACAGGAAGCCGAGTATGATAATAGTATCACATGAGTGTTTTAATACCTAATTATAAACAGTTGCATACAAGACTTTATCTACACCCAGAATATGAGTCATCTGTAAAAGATTCTGAAACAGTTAGCTTACTGCTAACATTAAAAAAGCCAGTCCTAGTAGCCATAATATTATCATCCAAAGGATTGTTATTATGGAAACGGATGATATAATGTTGTACTGAATTTCATTACAACACTCGTTTGGCTGGTGTAATGTTTAGTAGAAATATGTAAATATATATATGAATATGTTAATATGTTATAGTTTTGCTGGGAAGTCTCAACCACTTAAATGTATATGAAATCTTTGAAATAAATGAAATTGATTTACGAGTATTTATAAGGACATTGGGTGTTTTAATGTTGGCAATAAGCTAACTGATTTAGAATCTTTAATAGAGGATTTAAAGCGTGGGTGTAGATAAAAAAAATTACAGATCCTTTTAAATATTTTAGAGAAGGTGACACTGGCCTTAGAAAACCAAACAGCGTAAAGTAAAAAACTTTTGTTGCCTTAGTCGTCTGAAACTCAAAATTAAAAATATTTTAATCGGGTGTCGTCTTAGAATCGCTGGACAAAAAGAGTTTTTGATTGGAGACCCAAAGCGCATACTCGAGGACGCGAAAGTCGACACTGGATGAGAGAGAAATAATGAAATAAAAGGAAAAGGACCATATTTTTTATAATGATAGTTTAAAGATTTCTCGCAATTAAAACTTCGGAGGATGAATATTTTACTATAGTAGCATAATATAAAGAAGATGTGGTCAGGGTTAGTGCTATACCCAAGTAAAGCGAAATAAGATTATTCATCAAGAGGAAATTATAAGATATTGTTCTTGATGAAATCAAGTGAGTATTTTTTTTTTAATTTTATATTGTGTAAAATGGCGCCCATAGAACGCCACATAACAATGTAAAATGCTGTAACTGTAAATATAGATTAGAAAGAGTGGCGATAAGTTTCGTACTACTTCTTCTCATAAAAATCTACTTTTCCGGAATGGTGGTAAAATCTTTGACATACCTAAGTGTCATTTTGACATAGGTAATTGAGTCTTATTCACGTTTTTGTGGAAAAGCATACATACGGTCATCTGCTGGTACGTAATCACCGCGGCCCAAGCTCTCTTGCCACAACAGTGGAGTCACAATAGATGTCGAACTTATGAGGCGTTGAATAAATGTAACAACAACTTGGTACGTATATGAATGCCCGCGGTTCTGTCTAAAGATCTTCATTCACTTTGATTAGTGCGAGTGCAAGTGATTAGTTATTGAGGATGATTAGTATAGTGCAAGTAGTGTCCAATTCTTGTTTAGTGGCTCCGTTTAGTAAATTCAGTTGTTAGGTGTCGATCAGCAAGTATGGACGAACATATCCATGTCTATGTAAGCGCGCTTGCAATTGCAAGAAGTAATTAAAGAAGTATTAAACGCGGTGGTATCTGAAATCGAAGTACTTTTGGAAGCTCAACATGCAAGACGAAAGAGACGATAGAAGACCCATTCATGGCGCAAGCTACCAACTCTTTAAGGAATTGGCTGCTGAAGATACGATGGAATATTACTTTGTTCTCTTGTTTAGTGGCAAGCACGCTGCGAGAGAGGGAGAAGAGAGGGCGCGCGGGATGTGGCTACTCGCACTTCACTCGCAAAAAATAGAACACGCTTCAAATCACGTTACTGCGCAGCCAACTAATCACCTGCACTAATGAGTCGCTGTCCATACTTGTTTTCTCCTAATCACTGCAGTAATCACTAATCAAAGTGAATCCAGGCCTTAAGGCCGGTCCTACATTGGAAGCGGAGTTGGTCTGACCAGCAGACCCGACCCGGGCAGACCAGTCCAGTCCAGACTCGGCGCTCCTACACTGCAGTTAGACAGGAGCGGATGAACCAGCCCGAATCCAGAGTCAGTACTGTGTGAACTCTCGACGATTAAAGGTGTCTATATTGTGGAAAGTGCAAATTTTGTGAGTTTCTATACATACCTTTGACCTCTTCAAAAATGGACGGCGAACTTATTGATTTCATAACAATTTGTTGTTTTTAAAGTGATATCAAATTGTTATGCTCATTTCAAGGATTAATACACAAATAAAATTTGAAAAATAACAAAATTTTATGAACGATGCGGGACTCGAACCCACGACCTCCGGCGTTCCTCGCTGGTGCTCCAACCATATGAGCTAACCGTTCGAGTGTCGCATCGTTATAAAATCATGTATGCTTTGTTCAACTCTCAGGTTATGGCTTCATCTACAGGATCTACTTTACAGTTGATAACCTGCTCAACCCCAATATTTGTATATTAGCAAATTGACTTGAGATGTCGCTCTTGTAAATCTAAACAATTTGTTATGTTTTTAAAGTGATAACCCTCACTTCTAGGATAAATACATAAATAAAATTTTATGAACCCTGAATCACCCTGATAAATTTAAAAGGTATTATAGAATGACCGTCGAAACTTTTGATTAAATTCTGTCTCACATAGAAGTAGACCTACGACAGTGGAGCAACTTCAGGTCTTGTATAGAGCCAGCAGAAAAACAGGAGTCTGGACTAGACGAAAAACAAACCTGTTTGGTTGTTGTCAGACCAGTTCAGACTTGTTACCCCTCCCCGGAGCGAGCACTGGCTCCAGTGTAGGAGGGGACACGGCGCGTCAATGTTTGCTTTGTTCAGTCCCGACCAGACTCGCCCAGACTGTCTAGTTGGGAGGAATTCCGCTTCCAATGTAGGCCCGGCCTAATGCGCCACCGACGCCCTTGATATCACTTTTAATCGTCCCCGAAAGGAGCGGTGGTTTTTGCTCTTAATATTGATTTTCATTATAATATATATATCAAAAATAAGGGACTAGACGAGCAGGATGTTCAGCTGATTATAATTGATACGCCCTGCCCATTACAATGCAATGCTGCTCAGTTATCTAGAAAAACACCAAAAATTCTTAACAGTACCAGAACTGCGCTCGTCACCTTGAGACATAAGATGTTAAGTCTCATTTGCCCAGTAATGTCACTAGCTACGGCGCACTTCAGACCGAATAGATATGAGCGCCGATGACCAATTCCACGGCGGCGGCGGCGTCTCGGCGGCGCGTACGCAGCCTTACAGTTTTATAAGGAACTGATTATTGAATAAAAAATAAACTATTGTCAGTACTCAATAAAGTTATTTAAATCAAAATTAAAAGGTAAACAGAATATGCCTGGCAGTTAGCCTGAATATAGCGAAGGCGTTTGATCGTATATGGCACAAGGCGCTCCTCTCAAAACTTCCATCGCTTGGGCTTCCCGAGGGCTTATGTAAGTGAACCTCTAGCTTCCTCACTTGGCACAGCATACAGATCGTTGTCGACGGTTATTACCCGAACCCGAAGCCTGTGAACGCTGGAGTGCCCCAAGGCTGTGTGTTATCTCCCACGCTGTTTCTTCTGCATAGCAATATGTATGTTATGAGGTGTCCAACATATATTCACGACAGCACTGGTGATGCCGTATACACGGGCCGTGCAGGTCTCTCGCGGGAAATCGTTGACCAGTGCCGTGAAAAACTTGTGCCTTCTATCGAGCCCTCTCTTGGGAAGGTCACGGAATGGGGTAAATTGAACCTTATCCAATTTAACCCCCAAGAGAGAAGACTCAAGTTTGCGCATTTACCACTAAAAAACCCCATTTGCCGTATTAGCGCTCTTCGACAACACTTCCTTTAAAGCCTCGCCTCCTAGTATCGGAATACCGGGTCTCGAAATCTCGAGCGATTGCCAATTCAGTGACCATTTGATCAATCATAAGACTCAATAATTATATTTGCCAAGGTGCTGCTAGGTATATTCTGTAATTATGACATTTTCCGCTTTGGCTGTATGGATGTTCCTTTGCCAGTTCTTGAAGTAAAAATAAAACCACTCACCTGAGAAAAGTTACTATGTATACAATACATTTCCCGCCCATTTAAGTGGCCATAACGCTAAAAACTTGTAGTATTTGTTTGTTTTAGTTTAACTATTAAAATAGTCATAGCTAAATTATTGAATGCGACGTTGTATTGGTAGTTCAAAAATCGCTCGTGGCCTAATTCATTGCGATGTGATCCGCTGGCGAACCCACACCACTCTTTGACATTCTTATACAACTGTTGCGTGAAATACTATAAATCTTGCTGACTGGTTTATTAAATATATATTTAATTATTATATCCATCAAATAGATAAACCATTACGAAACTATTACGACTCAATACTTATCAAATAAATGCTCAAAGTAACATAAAAGATATATGTATATAGATATATATAGACACAACGTTGTTTAATGTTAATGGATTGTTTAATAATAATTATAATAACAAAACATTTATTTCAGATCAGATCCATACTCTGTTAGTAAAGTTTTACTTAAAAACTAATGTTAGTAGGTACCTAAATCAAAATTATTTAATATCGGTGTGAAGCCATATCCACCCATCATCCACCTTTGTAAAAGAGGGGACTCCCACTGATCTGTAAAAACACTCAGTATAGTGTTGGTGCTGCCGCGGACTCGAGCAAGCTGAGATGCGCATCTTTTTCGTATTATGGCTGCGAAACCATCAATGGACGCCTCCGCGAACATCCCTGAGGCACTACAACGCCACGGCAGCCCCAGCAGTACACTGAGTGCATTATTATATTGTACACGAAAATCACTGTATACCCTGTGCGTGTTGTCAACCCACAGGCTGCAGGTGTAGAAAGATTGGCAATATGCCTTTAAAAGTCAGTAATAAATTAATGTTTGCCGATCTTCAATAGAAACTCACAATATTTTTGATTGTTTTTAAAAATATTACACCGGGTAGATTTTACTGAGCTCAAGTATACTCAAACCTTAGATCGGTAATACGTCTAGAGTCTAGATAAACTGTTACAGCTGTGAAAACGTCCAAAAAAATTTAATTTAGAACTAACCTCTATGTTGAGCAATTGACGCACACACGCATACAGTGTCATAAAAATCGCGAGTGTAAGACTTGAAAGCTTGCCACGCACACTAAGCTAATATTCCTGGCCTGTTTTTATCGGTTCTCTAACAGCAAGAGACTCTATGAATAGAATATTAAAGAAATGAATATTACGACTGTTCATTGACAATACATTTATGAAAATTTAATATACGTTCACAAAAATCGTCTTATTTTTGCTCTTAATAGTGATTTTCATTATTATAACACTAGAAATAAGGGATTGCTTGTAACTAATTCTCGTAGGCTTCATAAGATACATAATAGCTTTAAGGGTAAATGTATACACTTCTATAATAAAGTCCCAACCACTGTTCTGGCATTATCTATAAATAAATTTAAATGTTTTATAAAAAAATGTCTGTCGTAAAAATCCTATTACTCCACAGCTGAATATCTAAATGATCGGACAGCCTGGGACTAGATTGTGATTATTTTATAGCGATAGAAGTGACTAACTACTACTGTGTAAAAGAATGCTGGGAGAGTTTCTTGCGCCGCTTCTTGTCTCTCAGAGCGCCATTTGTTGTGAGAAATGACATCAAAAAGAATTCTAAAGGAATCAATTTTGAGAAAATAAATGCCTTTTATGCCTTTATGTATACGTAGGTATAAATTATCTAAGACTAGGACTAAGCTTAGATCAAAGGCACAAACCTTATACAGGCAAACGTTAATACATACATTCACTATTGTGCAGTGTTTTGTTTAATGCTTCAAAGGTTAGATTCTAATTCTGGGGAATGTATTACAGTGAAGGACTGTGTCAGTAATTGGTTTTCAGCGAACTTAATTGATTAAATATTGGGAGTTAGCTTATATATATGTCTCTTCGCCTTATGGTTCGATAGATATCGTGATGAGTTGATACATAAGGTAGAAATATATATATATATGTGTGTGTGTGTATGTGTAGATTAAACATGAAATGTGTTGAAAAATGAAAAAATACAACAATTATGGCAACTATGGCGATATGCACACTCACAAAAATATACTTAGTGCTCGTGCCAAGCTCGTGGAACAAGAAATGTACCTAACTACCTAAATGTATTGAATTATTATTTTATATATATTATATATTTAATATAATCTTTTATTGAATATAAAATATATTTTATTCTTAGCTACAATTCCTGAATGTACGAATGTACATTAGAATGGGTGGTCTATGGGAGGCTCCTTTGCACAGGATGCCGGCTAGATTATGGGTACCACAACGGCGCCTATTTCTTCCGTGAAGCAGTAATGTGTAAACATTACTGTGTTTCGGTCTGAAGGGCGTCGTAACGAGTGAAATTACTGGGCAAATGGGACTTCCCATCTTATGTCTCAAGGTGACGAGCGCAATCATAGTGCCGCTGAATTTTTAGGTTTTTTGAAAATACTGAGCGGCACTGCTTTGTAATGAGAAGGGCGTATCAATTACCATCAGTTCAGTACATAGTATAATTATTTAATATTATAAAAGTATTAATTGGTAACAGTGAGAGAGAATGAACTTGCCGTATTAGTGAGAGAAAGGGAAGCCAGACATACTGGCGCCGTAACGCGTTACGTTACGAAGCGGCTTTCCCTCCCATAAGAAGTTATCACTTCAATAAAAATCTGCTGAAGACAAGACCGACCAGGCACCACACCAGGCACCAAGACCGTGTAAATTCAAGTTCATTCAAATAGGCCCTAATAACAATTATCATATTATTAATAACATATCATCGCAAACGGCACAAATGACCACGATTTTAAAATTATTTCTTGTCATACTTCACCCGTTATTATTTTGATGATATCTAATTTAATTCTTGCATGATTATGAAAATTGAGTTTGATTGCAACATCATTGGACTTTCTGTAATTATCTTTCATAATAATAGTTACATAATAATTAACAATAGTCAATTAGTTTGTTCTAAATATCGTCATTATCAAACGTATTGTTTCAGAAGGCAGTATAACTTATTGTATCAAAAGTATTTGGAAAGTATTTGGAAAGTATTTTTTGATATTAAATTCAAGATAAGGTGAGTTTTGATGTCGGTTTGAAATAGACGTATTGATATTTTGACCAGAAGAAAACATTAGTCCACGCTTAGATTAAGGATTGGTCTCCGCTGCACTCCAACTACATACTGCACTACCTATGAACAATAGCGTCTTTATTACGGCAACTATATAGTTATTATTTTGTATGCGTGGCATCTTGACACTCAATGGTATTTTTCAAATTTTATAACATACGCTTCGTGTTATTTTACAGTGAAATTAATAAAAAATGTGTGTATACTTATGCATGCACACAACGCACGCACGTCTTTGGCCTAACAAAGCAAAAATCCTTAATAGTAGATTGTTAACCTAGGGTCGAAAGAATCAATTCCCGAGGTATTTAGACGCGCGAGCGCAGCAAGGGCGGCTATAGTCCGAGTAGGAATTGATTCTTTTACCCGTGTTAAACACGCTACTTTTCATTTCGAATATGAGGAAAATAAAACTAGCTGTTTATCTTAACTATTTATTGATAATATATATAATAATATTAGTAGTACCTATTTTAAATTAATTGTCAAATTAGGACAATTTAAGTCGACTTTTTAAATAAAAATGGAACTCACCGCGTAATTGTTGCGGCTTATTCCGCTCAAAGAACTTTGCGCTAAGTTCACACTGGCTGTTTAGTCAAATGGCCGCAGCATTTTTTTAATTAGTTGTTTTACATAAAACTCCTCACAGCTGACGGCAGTTCTATTTTTAAAATTCATTCCGGCCATTAGGTGGGAAGTAATTTGTATGAGTTTTTCGCTCCCTATGGAGGGAAGCAGCATTTTCCACCCAATAATCAGATCAAAACAACATTACTTTCCGAGTATGAGAAATGAAAAATTATTTATTCCTTGTGCTATTCTACGTTTGTAGAAAGAACAATTTTGTAAAGACCTTGCAACGATTGCTTTGACAATTAATTATTAAATAACGAATACGGCTGTATGGGCTTGAACTCTTTGCCTATTGTAATAATGGACGAAGAAACCAAAAAAAAAATAACGAATGTCGCAAACGTCAGAAAATTTTAGGAACCAACTTCACCCTGTTGCTTTTGTGTTATTCACTCTCATCATTTTTTTAATCGCACCTAAAGAAGTATAACTTCAATACAAAATAATTACTGATGATATGTGATCCCAGTGTCTTTCTTATTTCTTGTAGTATTATTACTCCGAGATTGGCTCGAGTACGCACTATTGGGCGTAGTATTAGTTGCCGCGACTTTGCGACTATGCCTGCGGTATCTAGTTGGAGCGCAGCGACGACCAATCCTTAATCTAAGAGTCCATGGTTGTCCATGCATTATGCTCATAACAATAATAATTAAGATAAGCAAAGGCATTCGTATTTAAATTTGAGCGGCACATAGACTCGTTAATATTCATTGTAGGTCGTAACAGACGCTAAGGGCGTGTTTCTTTACTGTTATTACGAGAAGCAAACCATACATTAAACAACGATATATAAACAACGTACACACATTTTGTTTTTTTTTTTAGAAAAAATTTGATTGTAAGCAATGATAAAAAAAAAATCTGTAAAACTTTATTGACTACTAGCTGACCCGACAGACGTTGTTCTGTATATAATAAATAAAATAATGTTTTTTATTAATTTGTCAATTATATATCATAACATCAAGAATTATTTCGTAAAATATGCTCCCTGTTGTTGTAATGAAATTGTTTTACAGCAGAACTGTCAAACCGTGCGTCAATAAATTCTCTCATAGAAAATATATCCATACAAAACAAATATCGGACGACGGGGGACACATAAACG
This sequence comes from Leptidea sinapis, assembly GCF_905404315.1. Lineage (NCBI taxonomy): Eukaryota > Metazoa > Arthropoda > Insecta > Lepidoptera > Pieridae > Leptidea > Leptidea sinapis. Next base: position 12,763,211 of record NC_066271.1, on the reverse strand, counting down.
AAGAAACAAAAATGTATGTTCATAGGCACATAAGAGAATTTGCTAGAAACTGTCATAACCATAATGTTCATACCAGCAACAGACATAAGCTTATTATGCTTACTACTCGGCTAAGTCGAGTTAGTAAGTCTTTTGTGGGGCGACGTATATGCTTTTACAACAGGATCCCAGAAAATGTTCAAAACAAAAGTATTACGTTATTCAAAATAATTGTTAATAAACGTTTGTGTGGTAAAGGTTACTATAACATACATGAATTTCTTAATCTAGAAACATTCACACATTGTGACTATTAAAACATCGCCCTTATCATTATTAAATTAATATAAATTGCCCCGTCAATTAAAAGAACTCCTCTTTGTAAAATAACATTTGAGCCTTGATGCTCAGCTATGTAAAAGTTTTTGTTAGAATGATTTCGTTGAAACGATTTACGACAACATTATCCAAACGCCAGCTGCACAGATGGACTAATCTACATTTTAATTATGAATCCGTTACGTATAAATTCCCTAAAGTTAAAAAAGTTTTGTTAAAATTATTACAATTCCCTTATTTAATTGTCGACAAGGACTTTGTATATATATAAAATGGTTATACAGGCCTTATAACATGCGTAAGTTCGGGATAATATATGATAGATTCGTTAATTTTTTTTTTACTATCTATTACTAGAGCAAGTCAAGATAAAGTAATCAACTGTTATTTGATATATATGTAGCATAATAACAAAAGGCTGGGTGCATTATTTACTAATATATAGTTTATATTATTCATTCAACAGACATAAAGCCACAGAATATAGTACAAGTACAGAAGTCTCACTAACCCAAACCTTATAAAGAAATATCTACTTTAGCCGCCCACTTATAAGGTGCTTTTTAAATAGCTTTTTGTTCGTTAGATGTAGATTAGATGAAACAAAACTACTCGTGCGTACTTCTTCACTAATTAGGGGTGTCGCGCCTGAAAAAGATTTAGTTTTACTAGTTAATTACCCAGGTCCCGATTACCTACCATGTGTGTAATACATTACTACTAAGCAAGTAAGAAATCTACCTTAAAACAAAATGAATAGATGTAATTTTTTGTCTAAAGTATATATTTTTTTCAAGATTAGAGTAAAACTTCTGCACTACTACTATATTCTATCTGTGATCGTTTTTTTTTTTTTGTACTTAAATTGCGGAGTGACACACGCCTAAAAAGCCAAGGCTCATATAATACCTTTTTTGTAGCTTTTGTCCATTGATATATCTTTATATATAGATTTTACTTTAGATATCTTTATTGGTAAAGGACAGTTTAGTTGGTATCTAGTTGAAGCTCGTAACTTTTCTTATTTGTAGAAGCGAAAAAAGTGTCAAAAATCATAACACCTATTTGTAATTCTGAAGATTATTCGAATTTATTTATTTTTATTTATTTATTAAAGGACACCACATCATATACAATACAATTTTCTACATCATAAGTAACAATTTGTTATTCTAAAATGTTTGAAAATCATGGTGAACTTAAAAAAAACTTTCTTTTTGCTTTTGAAAAATAAAACTAATAGGTACTATGGCTAAAACCAAAAAATAAAAAGAAAAGAAGAAATAAAAGTACAAATTATAAATTTAACCAAATTATTTGACTAATGGAGATTGAGACGTATTCTTTTGTTAATTCCATAATTATTTTCGTACCTTTGCCAGGCCTACAAGGATATATGTGTCATACATAAATTAACCTGTAAATAATTCAAATTTATAATCAACAATATCTGCCCAAGCAATAGAAGATTCGATTTACTTTGAATACAAAATAGTTGACTGTAGAGACAATTTAGTTGACCAGTTTGCCCTGATCTCGCTACGTTCAGAGAATCGTCCAATTTCATGCACCATTGCGCAATGACCAGGCACTCAATTTACCTAATAGCGACGGGTTTACTTGAATTGAGATGTTCCAAACCTAAATTTGTACTTGGCATAGATAACATTTTTGGTCAAAGTTCTAGTCTTATAATATTTTTTTTTATTTTTTTGCTCCTCTTGTTCTTAATCTGTCTATATATATATATATATATATATATATATATATATATATATATATATGTATATATATATATATGTATATAGTATATATATAGTATACTAGTATATAGTATAAAATCGCGATACAAAAGTAACTGTTGATCGTAGATGTGTAAAAATTTGAAGTTGTATGTATTTTTAATGCTGACTCATAATAAAATAAAATTTAAAAAAAATGTCAAAAGTTAAGATTCGATGTGAAATTTATCCTAGGTTACTTATTTTAGCGACTGCCCTCGGTATATTAAATAATAAGATTAATTGTACAATGATACTTTGTAAACATATTTTTTGATGAAAAAAAAGCCCGCTGAGTTTGTTGCGCCCTTTCTTCTCAGGCCTGTGGCATTCATTTTGGAATGGGTGGTAGTTTTTTGACTTTCAATAAGTGATGTCACATCCTATTTTGAATTAAAATATTTGAATTTGAATTTTAGAGGAATTAAGGAAACTTCTCAAATTTCCTTATAAAACTACTTCTTTGATATAGCTACAAAATAAGCATGTTCATAGAAGTATTATTTGGTGACGTACTAAGAATAATATATAATAATGTAATAAATAAATTTAAAAATATATACGTTTGAAATATATTGAAATTTAATATAATTGTAAAATACATTTGTACTTAATTGTTTTTTCTGCAACTCTACAATTCCAATATCTAATTATTATTTAAAATAGGATTTTAAATTACTAATTGAACGTCAATATTCATAATACGTCAAAGTTCATAATAATTTAACAACTCCTACAAACCATGCTTGGTACTTTATACCGGTCAAGTAACTTTTCGTCATTAATTTCAGAATAAAATCTCAAATTTTTATTATTACCATTTGCTAACTGCGTATTAAAAAAATTGACCAATCAGAACGCTCGATGTCTCACACTGCTAACTTCACACTGTAGTGTACCCGTGACATTACAATCTCACTAAATTAAATTGTAAGAAAGTCGATTGACAATCTACCGTTTAATTAATAATATCGCATTTTTTTTTAATCCAAGATGGCCGCAGCGAAAAATTATGATTTCAGCAATATGGTATCGTATCCGAGGTTATCGAGGGTGCAGAGAACGATTTTGGGATCATTTTCGAAATCCAAGATGGTCGCGCACAAAATGATGATTTCAACAATATGGGTATCGTATCCGAGGTTCTCGAGGGCGCAGAGAACGAATTTGGGATCATTTATGAAGTGAAACTTCTTTGCCCGCATGAGGGTAAAATTTTTACGGATGGAACGGAATAAAGTGTCACGAAAATGAAGGACGTTTTTATCCAAGAAGAGGGGAGGGAGATTGAGTCTGATTGAGATAGAGTGAGAAAATTCGAATGAGTCGCATGAAGCAGACGGTACAGCTATGAAGTAAATATAATAATATAAATAATTAGTAAAACAGAAATAATTTCTAATATTGATAAAAATCAATTGGTTTAGAGAACAGATTAGGATAATTATTAATATAAACGAGATTTAAAAATTGGTTTTCACAAATATGTTTCACTTCTCACATGTGTACTTTGTACGCACGCCATTTTTTGTATTGTCTGGTGCTTTGGACGTAGCTGCCCCCCTGTGGACACCTCCCCTAAAAGTGGAGTTGAAAAAAATACTGGAGACATACCTTGTGGGGTATCGTTGGATAGGTCTTTGAAAGTTAGATTCAGGTTTGATACATGACATTTCCTTTGGTCTTTTGAAAATAATGCGGGATTAAGGAAGATATACGTTACATTTATGTAATATATAGGTATCATTAGATAGGTCTTTAAAAATCAAATTTTGAGATTTTTAATTAGATTGGTAATGGAATGTGTTTTGTAAATATTATATTTTATAAAGAATTAATTAAGCATGTGGGATATTGTTAGACAGGACTTTTTTTATATAATTTAAGTTTATGAATGAATTCAAACTTTGGTGATGTAAATGACACCCATGAAAAAATTTTTGTAGATTTCACAGGCGCCATCATGGATTTCGATTTTGACTCGATTTCGTTATTGTTGACCCCAAAGACCATGAAAATGACACCCTTGATGAGAAGTTGGTGAATTTCATAGGCGCCATCTTGAAATTCGATTTTGACCCAAAATTCGTTATCGTTGACCCCGAAAACCATGAAAATGACACCCATGATGAGAAGTTGGTGAATTTCATAGGCGCCATCTTGGATTTCGATTTTGACCCGATATTCGTTATTGTTGACCCCGAAAACCATGAAAATGACACCCATGAAGAGAAGTTGGTAAAATCCAAAGGCGCCATTTTGGATTTCGATTTTGACCCGATATTCGTTATTGTTGACCCCGAAAACCATGAAAATGACACCCATGAAGAGAAGTTGGTAAAATTCATAGACGCCATCTTGGATATCGATTTTGACCCGAAATTCGTTATTGTTGACCCCAAAATCTATGAAAATGACACCCATGAAGAGAAGTTGGTGAATTTCATAGGCGCCATCTTGGATTTCGATATTGACCCGAAATTCGTTATTGTTGACCCCGAAAACCATGAAAATGATACCCATGAAGAGAACTTGGTAAATTTCATAGGCGCCATCTTGGATTTCGATATTGACCCGAAATTCGTTATTGTTGACCCCGAAAACCATGAAAATGACACCCATGAAGAGAACTTGGTTAATTTCATAGACGCCATCTTGGATTTCGATTAAATATAGACCTTATATTTAGAGATGAAAATAAATCACTAATTCTTCAAAAAAATAAAGAAACATAATTTTTTGAAAATAAGACTGCGTACAAAATATATAAAGTATCAAAGACAGTATTGTAGAGCTTATAAAAATATTCATGTTCGTACAGCGATCTTTCCGAGTACGAGCTGCTACTTACAACCGACACAGTGTCTACTCACGACGGCGGCCAAGCGCGGACTGACGTTGTTTCGATAGATCTCTCTGTGCAATGCGTACGGAGGGACAAAATAAAATAACCCTTAATACCACACTTTAAAGCTCATGCTTATCAGAAAAATATATGAATTTTAGACGATTAATTTTTATTTTTTTCTGAGATTATTTATAAAATATTCATTAATTTATTTCCCGTGTTTTTGAAAATATTATATCTGCTTTCCTAACGTAATTTTTAAGAGACAAAATTATGTAAGTAGTAGCAGAAAACTGATCCTGAATGAAGCCCCATTTCGTCAATTTTGTGTGAAGAGGTAAGGGATAATCGTTTTTACAACATAAAATATCAAAATTTTAAAGCAAATTTTTTCCGCTAATTGGAGATAAAGAAGTAATCTATTTGTGGCAATTTTTAGTTTTGTTAGATTTAGTTTCATTTCATCACAAACTCGACCGAAAAATATCGTATTTTTGTCAGATTCGTAAACGCGTCCTTAATCAAATCACTTCAAAGTCCAACATGCACCTATTAAAACTGCCGCTTTGAAAACAGATTTGTCATAATAATGAATTCAACGTATATATAATTTAGGAGAGATCATTTTTGAAAGCATACCTTTTTTACCGATAGGGAGAAATTTTCAGACTGAATTGATACTTACAATGCGCGCGCACACCGACATCCTGTCGTTAGTTTGTAAACATAGATGTTAGAACACTATTTACAAAAAAAAATTGTGTACTTTATTACGTGAATTCTTGAAGTATAAATAACGCGAAAAACGGACAAAATTAATTTAAAATGTAAAAATACTTTAGAGTATTGTACGTTCCTTTCCCAGCCATTTGTATTATACGTCAAAATCAGTTCTCTGGACGCTCGCGAGTGGCGCTTCAAATAGGCACAAAAAAATTGCTGTCAAACATATGGAACAGCCAGTCCAGTGATTTTTACACGGTCAGTGACTGGACCATTTGTATCATACCTTAGACGAAATAAACTAAATTATGTGGTCTGATATTCGGTATTTGCTCTGAGATGCGGTATAATAATATTTTTTACCTTAACTTATACTTTTTTTGGCGCGTTAAGGAAAAATACAGGGACAGATTTTTATTTTGTTACGTCAAAGAAGAGTAACTTCTTCAATGCGTGCATTATTTTTTTTAATTTAACCTTTCCGCTAAAATAATTACTCGCATAGGTACGTTGGTTAATAATTTTGCATAAATGTTTAGATATACATTATAAGCGGACTGTCAACCTAAGGATGGATATATTATGGCAGACAATTTGTAACATTGGAAGAAACTTACGCAGATACGGTCTGAACTACTGCGATTTTGATACCATGTTGGATAATGTCACTGTTCTACTCCGGTCTGTTACTGTTACCATTGACAACAAAGGTACATTTTTATATTTAAATGTATTAACAAATTGTAGTGGTAGCAAAAAGAATAAACTAGATAATAAAGATTCAATTCTTAAATATATAAATGTATATACAATCACAAAGAATTCATTATTCATATTGATTGTTTTATTGATAGTTTGTTCTATAATACAATATGTTACATATATTACAATTACAGCTTGCCTGAGGACATCCGACTAAAAACCAGTAAAAGAAAATTTAAAACTAAACTTAAGAAATATTTACTGTCAACACTGCCTTAAAATTAAAATTAGATTTTTTTTTATTATATTTTTTATCAATATTTGTTTATTACACTTGTATAAAATCAATGTTCTAATAAGCATTAATGTATAACAAGAGACTTGATCCTGCAGACAAACTGTCCAAACAGTTTTGCGGGACTATGTTAGCTTTTAAGATTATTTCTGTAAATGATTAATAGTATAAATAAATAATAATAATACAATATATTTAAAGTTCTAAATTTAAATTAATACGTTATCGCTAATAGATGCTCTATTCGTACGAACTCTAGATTGACACTTATAAATGAATATCCTTATCAATTCTGCAACATTTGCTAAAAAATAAAATAAGTCAACAAAATATGTTATAGAAAGACTGCAGATATTCGATAGGAGATTCGATTCAATACTACCACAGTTAAGTCTATTCTGAAGAATGTTTGCAAAAACTAGTTTTTGAAGCTACGCAAATTACAATTTATCAACTCTGAACCATATGGTTCTATTTGAAATTGGACGTAATTCCAGAAAAACGTTCCAAACCACAATCATGTTGAAATTGAGTTACGAATTAAGAACACAAAATTGGTCACGTGATTCGTATTACCGTTAACTGCCAAAAAATAGCAGCCCTTCTGTCACTCTTTAGATGACATAGCCCAACCCACATGTATGCGAATTCCTTAAAATGTGATGTTTGTGGCTTGGAACATTTTTCAGGAACTACATCCAATTTAGAATCGAAAAATAATGTAAAGCGAATTTAATAGGATACGTATTCATAATTGTTAAGTTAGGTTATCCTATTAAATATTTTTCGTGACGTCACAAAATGGCCCAACGGAAGACCAGCGTTGGTTTTCAAACCAGCAACATGCTGAGTTGGGACCATTTTTATGAATCGTATACAATAGAAATGTTTCAGTCTTTTTGTTTCTTGCTTGTTTATCAATCTTAAGTTTATATTTATTTTTTATGTTATGTCTTTGTACAAAACTACTTACTTATACGTTTCAAAATAAAAAAAAAATATTTATTTTTCTTCTTTCTATTATGAGTATCTCTCTCTCTCTCTTGCACGAATTCTTGTTTTAATATTACTTATCAGAGCATTTGCATTGCTAACTGTTTTCAGCAATACACCCAATCTTCTATCTCATGAACATATCTTGTTTTATACTGTACTACTACACCTGTTTGTTTTCAATGGTTTGGTGTGTTTTTATATACTACCCGAGATTTGGAAACTACGCTGCCTCGTTCGTCGTATTCTCATTGGGAGCATACTCACAGACATGTGGCATCAGGTTGATTTTTATCGTCGTTAACAGGTACATTAAGACTGTATTATTATCTTTTTATTTTTTTATTGAATAGGAGGACAAACGGGCATACGAGTCACCTGTTGTTAAGTGATCACCGCCGCCCACAATCTCTTGCAACACCAGAGGAATCACAGGAGCGTTGCCGGCCTTTAAGGAAGGTGTACGCGCTTTCGCTTTGCGCTATCTTGTTTCAAAACTAAAATAACATCCTCAACATCTAACGGCCGTTCCCAATATTCAGTCTATCTCCGGTTGTGGCCTACTTGAGATAAAAATCGTAACTATCGTTGACTTTTCTGTCCCAATAAACTTATCGACGGTAACTCACCTTTTCCGTCCACGCTGTCTGTCAATGGAAGGACTTCCTTCGCGGGGACGTACAAGTGTTTTTCCGCATTAAGAAGCCTTTTCTGCATACGTCTTAAGCTAACTACATACTTAGTAGGTTTTTTAGCTTTTATGTTTATGGCTGGTTGCCGCTTGACGCCAAGACTGTCAATATCCTCGAAGACGTTACTTTTTTATTCTGCCATTTACTGCTATTGCCAGCTCCTCTATGTACCTGGCTACCCAGCACTATTGCAGCCTTAACTTCTAATATTTCAGAGTAGCCCCTTAGCAGGGATTTGATAATATCCGACTTGTTTGTTCCGCGGAAGTATTTCATTTCCCTCCTACCCTCCGGATATCCCTTCTGGAATAATCCCCTTATCTGCCACCTGGGGACGTGCTCTATACGGTAACGCTCCTCCCTAGAAATGAATTATTATAAGAATGAATATTTTAAGAACGGCTATTTTGGTAAATCTTAAGCTTTTGTTGCATAATTCAAATACAACCTAATTATTAATTGTATCATAGAGCATGTTTGTATGGACACTAGCGTTAATAATTTATTTATTTTGTTCAACAGAAAACAAATCAGAGAAGTGGTGTTAAAATATCGAAAATGCAATTCAAATGTACCACGAAATAGTCGTCTGTCAAACAACATCCAAAAAAACATGAAGTCTGTGAAACTAAGAGCTATATTTATTTGGTTGTTACTGCAGATAAATGCTTTTGTGTATCTCGTACTACCGCTATTCTTACCGGGGCGACACTTTCCCGAGGATCGATTAATTTTTTACGGTAATGTTTATTTGTAAATATATGTTACATACAGTTAGTTTGACACAGATACCGGATTGTAAATGCGTACGTTATCTAGTGTTAAACTTTTTTATGAAAATAAGGCACGAGACGAGCAGGACGTGCAGCTAAAAGTATTTGATACGACCTGTCCATTACAAGGCAGTGCCGCTCAGGATTTTTTAAAAACCCAAATATTCTGAGCGGCACAACAATTGCGCTCGTCACCTTGAGACATATGATGTTAAGTCTCATTTGCCCAGTAATTTCGCTAGCTACGGAGCCCTTAAATCGCTTACAGTAACAAAGATTCGCTTAACTTCTTCTTGCTGTATTTTGTTAGAGATGTTCTTCGCACTTTTTACACGCTTAGTTTATTATTATAAATAGAATATTGTCTACACGCCGGTACATTGAAAGTAATGGTAATCAATGGTAATGAAACGTTTGGTATAAAGGCGTAGACATTGTTATTTAAGACATGAGATTTTTCTGCCACCCCGCCCTCTAAGTGATGGTTTTTTTTTTTCTGAAGCATACTCATTGTAAATTATATCATTAATCATGTATTCACGTAAGTAATATTAGATACACTTTAAATCATTAGGAGTGGTAGTGCCATGTTGGGTTCTCACGGATACAATCGAATTGGGCCGGCACGCCCGGAGAAATACCACTCCCCCACTCGAAACCGGCGTGAAATAGCGGCTATGCCGCTGTGTTTCGTCCAGTGAGTGGGGTATCCGGAGGCCTACGCTCAAATTTAAATGTCGTCCACTTTCACATGGGGACGGCGAAGCCGGCCCTGCACTTTTTAACCGAGAAACAGATATCCTCTCTGACCGATTCATCTTACATTTCATACCCGGGGTATAATTTGGAACACTCCGTTATACCACGGGTTGGCGTATGCGTTTACGTCAGGAAGGATGTCTGTTCTCGACGCCTGAGTTTTCTTCAAGGACCTACCCATCATCTGGTTGCGTGTAGACTGCGATGACCATCCGCGAATCTACGCATGCCTGTATAGGTCCCATAGCGGTAACGCAGAGACTGACCGGCTCCTCGAACACATCCAAATGGCTACAGATTAAGTGTTGGAGCAGATCCCCACTGCAGAGATCGTGTTTTTTCTTTTTTTGGCTGATTGGAGCAACAAGGTTGTTATCAACGGTGCATGCTACGTTTTAAAACCCATAATCGCTGGTGTCCCGCAAGGCTGCGTGCTATCCCCTACACTGTTTCTTCTGCATATCAATGATATGCTGCAAATCAGCAGTATTCATTGCTATGCACGGGGTATGCTTCCTACACCGGCCGTGCTAACATGTCCCGGGATAGCATCGACGAGAACTGGAAGAAACTTGTGTCTGAAATCGAGACTATGCTTTGCAAAGTCTCGGAATGGAGCCGACAAAATTTAGTCCAATTCAACCCCAAGAAGACACAAGTTTGTGCGTTCACCACTAAAAAGTCTCCCTTTGTCGTATCCCCCGATTCGAGATCACTCCTCTAACTGCCATAGCCTGTATTGGCATACTTGGAGTCGATATATAGGGCGACGTTCAGTTCCGTGGTCACTTGGAAGAGAAGGCCAAACTGGCCTCTAAAAAGCTTGGTGTACTCAGGAAGGCGAGACAGTACTTCACTAAAAGCCAGCGCCTGCAATTTTATAAGGCGCAAATTCGGCCTCACATGGAGTACTGTTCTCACCTCTAGGCGGGTGCTCCCCAGTACCAGTTTCTTCCATTAGACCGCATACAACGAAGAGCGGTTCGATTCATCGAAGATCAAGCCATCTCCGATCGGCTTGATTCTTTGGCATTGCGTAGAGATGTGGGTTCTCTCTGCATCTTCTGCCGCATTTATCACGGGGAGTGCTCAGAGGAGCTGTTCGGGTTGATTCCAGCGGCCGAATTCCACCACCGCGCGTTTAGTAAGAAATTTCTTGATTCGCACACCCACTTTGTGGAATCAATTATCGGCTGCGGTTTTCCCGAACAGATACGACTTGGGGACCTTCAAGAAAAAAGCATACTTAAAGGCCGGCAACGCATTTCTTGACACACCTGATGTTGCGGATGTCCATGGGCGGTTGCCTCACCTCTCCACATCCCGTGAGCCTTAAAAAAAATCTTACACTAATCATTAATTAATTATTCTTAACTTAACCAATAAAAATTTTCAAATTTAATACGAACAGCTGAAAAATACAAAAATAAAACATAATATTATAGCTGTGAAGATGTTATTGAACAAGGAATAAGCGTAAAACGAAAGTATAGTTTTACATAAGTAGTGCTTATAATAATTGATTAAAATAATTTATATTATTTTTACCAGTGTGTGTTGCTAGTGATGACCTATGGTATGCAGACGTGGTCGCGTGGGCAATGGAGAGGGCTATGCTCGGAGTTTCCCTGCGAGATGGAATCAAAAATGAGGAGAACCAAAGTTACCGCCATAGCCCAAATGATTGCGAAACTGAAGTGGCAGTGAGCAGGGCACATAGTTCGACAGATAGCCGTTGGGGCAGTAAAGACCTCGAATATCGACCACGTACCGGAAGACGCAGTGTTGGTAGGCCCCCCACAAGATGGACTGACGATGTGGTCAAGATCGCCGGTAACCGGTGGCTGAGGGCAGAGCAGAACCGATTGTCGTGGAAATTTTTGGGGGAGGCCTTTGTCCAGCAGAGGACGTTTTCCGGCTGCTGATGATGATGATGATATTTTAGTTGTCACTTGCATTAAACTAGGCCGGGCCTGGAAATGTGATCCAATACCAAATATACAACCAGTTTACTAATTCATCATAATCTAAGACTTCTTAACTTTTCATTACAGGATTAGATCCAATGACAGAATCGCCAAACTATGAAATAGCGTATCTCATATATTTCTTAGTTATTCCACAATGTACTAATTGTCTAGCGACATGCACTGCGCTAGTGATATTTCTGTACGGATACACGGAAGCACAACTACTTTCTTTGACTGAGGAGTTATACAACATTTGGAGTGACGGTGAAAATTTTTATGAAGACAATATATATAATACTATGAATCTAGGCAATGAATACAAACAATATTTACTGAACACTTTTGTAAAAAGTCGTCTAATGTATGTTATTAAGCTTCACAATGAAAATATAGCAGCAATCAAATTACTAGAAAAGGTGCTCAGCGTTAGTATGGCAACTGAATTTTTAGTTTTGTTTGCTGGCTTAGTAGCAGAATTACTCGGAGGCGTAAAAAATACATTCTTGGAAATACCATTTACATTCTGCCAGTTATTTATTAACTGTTTCTTGGGACAGAAACTTATGGACGCAAGTGAACAGTTTTCTAAAGCCGTTTATGGCTGCGGGTGGGAAAACTTCGATGTTTCTAATAGAAAATCAGTATTGATAATGTTGCAGAATTCACAGAAAACGTTGACCCTGTCGGCCGGAGGAGTCGCTACGTTGAGCTTTGAGTGTTTGATGTCAATCGTAAAGTGTTCTTACTCCTTTTATACAACGTTGCAATCAACTTTTAATTATTAATTTTAAAGGGATATATTAGCAAACTATTGCTAATTTTTTTTAACTTAAGCTACTATTAACTTTTTTACTATAATATATTCACTTAAAGCGCAATTTTATTGATGTACCAGTTATAAAGATTTTCCTTTTTTGGAGGTGGTGCAAAGATCTTTAGCAAAGGAGTAAGTGCAATTAGCTCACGCACATCTTGATGTATCAGCATGTAATAAACTTAGTTGAAATAATTAATTAATAAATTAAAAAACAATCCAGCTAGGCAGGTCCAATTTTGTGAAAGAGGTCACTCGTCGAATCGAACTCCGATGGACAGCGTTCATGAAGTTCCGTAGAATCTTCTCGTCCCAAATACCACAGCGTCTGAAGACGAAGGATTTCAACCAATGTGTGTTGCTTGTGGTGAATTACGGTACACAGTCGTGGTTGCTAACTATGGGCCTTATGAAATCTCATGGTCGTTCAGAGGGCAATGGAGAGGAGATCCGTAGGAGAACCAAAGTTACCGACATAGCCCAAATGATTGCGAAACTGAAGTGGCAGTGGGCAGGGCACATAGTTCGACGGAGAGATGGCCGTCGGGGCTGTAAAGTCCACCAAAAAGGCAATCACGTACCGGAAGACGCAGTGTTGGTAGGCAGACCACAAGATGGACCAACGATCTAGTCAAGATCGCCGGAATACGTTGGATGAGAGCAGCGCAGGACCGATCGTCGTGGAAATCTTTGGGGGAGGCCTTTGTCCAGCAGTGAACGTCTTCCGGCTGATGATGATGAATTATTATTAAATTTCTATTCGTAAGATATAATATTATTTTAAAATTTTCAAGTTAATCTTAGAAGAATTAAAACCTATAAACATATATGCATAAATGCTGTCATCAATCATGTTTAAGTATTTTGGATTGTGAAACAGATTATATATGTCTTGAATTCATTCGTAAAGTTGTTTACAAGGAACAATAATACCAGGAACTTTAATACAATTATAGTATAGTAGTAGAGTATGAAATTAAAAAGTTATTATTTACTACGTATTGTGCGAGGTTTTATTTCACTGACCTGACTTTATAAAAAATAGAAATGTAAGAATGCATTACTTAGTTTTTTTTTATTGATACTCAGAACTGAATTACCACAAATAAAATATGACAACAAGAAAAACCCTCCTCCAAGAGTTTATGTATGCACCATGATGTCCATAATATTTACATAAAAAGTAAATAAAATACAATGAAAATAAATAAATGTAAATTTAAAAAAATGGTTAATTATGAAATAAAAGTATGAAATTGACTTTTTGCCGTTGTGGCTGGAATCTCTCTTTTATGATTCCTCTGGTGTCCATAAGAGAATATGGGTCTCAGTGGTTACATTCCATCTAGAGAACCGAATGTATGCTCGTTTGTTTTCCTCTTCCAAAAAAAACATCAAAAACCTACTTTTGCGTTAGTACCAGTATTGGAACCCAGGAGCCCTAGCCAATAGTCAATAGGAGTGTAAAGGATATAACGTCTTATTAGATTAACTTACAATTATTACAAAGGTTGATAATAGTATGATATTGCTACAAACCACACGTCATCGATTGGTAATTATACACCAGACGATATCACGCCATTTTGTTAACAAGTTCTGCTGTTAGCCATATCGTACAGCTATTTATTACCTAGTTGATTTAGGTACATAAAACGAAAAAGATTGAAAGATAACGTCGGCTTTTATTTCTTGAGAGCTTTAAGTATTATAGGATTAGGTACTTTATCAGTCAGTACATGGGTAAGTCAAATTTAGAATTGAGTTTTGTATATGTCGCAGGTATCTTGTCAAAGCCGTGATATTACAATTTCACTAGAGATTATAATAAAACGGTAGATTGTCAATTGACTTCATTTCTTACAATTTTACGGCCTGGTTTTAGTGACATTGTAATGTCACTCGTACACTATAGTGATATTGTAAGGCAAATGATATTTTGACAGTTTTACTGGTCGTTAGTTTATGAGGCCACATCTGACTGCATAGTGTATTTATAAAATATACTTTTATGGTCTTTATTAACGATTAAACTTAGTTAATTTTAGAGAATTAGATTTCAGATTAAGTAAAAAAAAGTCGTAGATTAAAATAGAATATGGAAGTGAAAGATAAATTATTGAATATTTGGAAAGCAGCAAGTAAATATGGTATGAATCATTGCGATCTAAAGACAATGCTTTGGAATGTTGGATTTTTAATGCGAGCAACAACCATCAATATTGATAAACGGAATACCAAACGTAAGTTTATTTTTAATTTGGTTTTTTTAGAGTTGCGTACATCAAAAGGAAAAAACTGAACTATTATTGGATCACTTTGTTGTCCGTCCATCAGTCTGTCTGTCAAGACCCTTTATCTCGGGAACGCGTGTACGTATCGAGTTCAAATTAAAACGATATACTCGAGTCTTCAGTTTCTTGAATCAAACTTCTAAGTCTTCGTAAAAAATATGCGGTTTTTTATGGCGAAAAAAACATATATTTTGACACTCTCAAAGGAACCAAAATTCATAGGGTATCGTCCGTTGACTTAGAAGTATGAAAAAGTATAGGGAAAAGTCTAAACACTACACATTTACAATTAGATAATAAAAACAGGGTCTTTATGCAATTTTATGATGTTAGATTTGGTAAAACAATATTGGTTATTTCCTGCAAGCTTGTCGTTGACGCGTGGCTCCGATTCAGTTAAAGTTCTAGGGTTATAGGAGAATACAAATCTAGAGCAAAAAGTGGATGTGATCTTAATGTCTACCATTTTGAAATAACGTGAATAACACCGCTGCCGCGCTGGTCGCTTCTGCACGTTCGTGCTTTCGTTATAGTGCATAATTTTCTTTTAACACGTCTCATACGTCCCCTAGAACCCAGGTCAATCTTATTTTTATTTACCTAGGAGTCATACAAGGCAATGAGCTGGCCTGACTTTCGGAAAAAAATATTTTATTTCGACGTTTTCACAGCCGTCATAGTCTATCTAGACGTATATAGATAAAGAATTGTCATATGTAGTTAATTATTTTTATTGTATATATAGATATTTTCAAGTCAAAAAATATGGAAATTTCTATAAAAAAAACAGCTCTCACCGCTTTTCATAAAAAATGATATCATTTTTAGCTTGTATATAATATATTTCTGTTATAAGATTTTTTTTCAGCGATCCCAAAATTATTCTACTTTACAATTACGCTCGGCTACGCCTGCTTCTTCTATGTATACGTAGTCTCCATGCTGTGGTGTGTGTTCGTTTATTATCGTCAAAACGGGGACTTCGTTGCTGCATCCATCATATTGTCACTTGGTGCCTTTACGGAGACATGTCCAATTAAGTGGCTGTTTATGAAAATTAATCGGTAATATAATTTTATAAACCATTGACGTACAATGAACAACTACACTTCTTCAGTTGTGTTTTGACCGCGCTTTGAACACAACGCCACGCAATGACAAAGTGTTCAGTGAAAAACGGTCCAAATAACAGCATATCCAAACTTAAAAAGGATGGAGTGTTGTATTTCAGGTAAGTGTCCATTTAAATAGCCAAAATTGTGTAACTAACTTGACGTTTTTGCTAAATAATTACATTTCAATTGCTTAAACAAAATGTTCTTGCCTCGTGTTCGCGTGCGTCTCGCGCGTGACGTAGTGTTCCTACTTCTAATAAGCGTATACAATGGACTTTGAACTTTCCTGCCACGAAATAAGGTGTTAATTTGAATGAATGTTTTAATTTTATCTCTATAAATATATGTATACATATATACAACGCCGCTCTGACATTTTTTGACCACCTTATAATAGGCTTTTGGGAGTCTAGTTGTTTATTGTACTAATTTTATTAATTACCTCAAATAAGCTATGTGTATATATAATATATAATATATAAAATATTTCTGAAACAGAAAATTATAAAATACACTAAAAAAAATCCTGGAAAAGACTAGAACTTTGTCACGGCGTTGTGTCATGTGCTAGGTTGTATAAGCGTCTTGAATGCCTGTGTTGTGGCAACAGGTAGACAAAACAATTGTGTGCTTACAATAAGGGACAAGATGAGCAGGGTGTTCAGCTGATGACAGTTGTAACGCTCTACCCATTACCGCTCAGGATTCTTGAAAAACCCAAAAATTCTGAGCGGCACTACAACTGCGCTCATCACCTTGAGACATATTAAGATGTTAAGATTCATCTCAGACCAAACCACAATAATGCTTACACATTTTTGCTTCACGGCAGAAATAGGCGCCGTTGTGGTACCCATAATCTAGCCGGCATCCTGTGCAAAGGAGCATCCCTCTGGTAAATATCTTTACTAGCCTTGTAAAAATTGTGTCCCCTTATCTTTACAGTAATCATGACAACCATGTTCACGATGCATCCCATTTTTTACACAAACAGTGAATACAAGCTTTACATTTATATTTCACAACAATTTTATTTTTATTCATATTCATGAAATATTTGATGTTTAGAACTTTTTTAAACTTTGCGCAAGGTACGCATATTGGATGCAATTCAATAAAAACTCATTTCTTATATAACGCTCCTTAATTTTATTCAAGCAAACAATGGCTCTTTAATATTGTATAGCTTCAATAAATTTTACATATCATCATCATCAGCAGCCGGAAGACGTCTACGGCTGGACAAAGGCCTTCCCAAAGTATTCCACGACGTTCGGTCCTGCGCTGCCTTCATCCAACGTATTCCACCGATCTTGGCCAGATTGTCGGTCCATCTTGTCTTGGGGCCTACCAACACTGCGTCTTCCGGTACGAGATCACCATTCGAGGACTTTACTGCCCCAACGGTCATCTGTCGTTTGAACTATGTTCCCTGCGCACTGCCACTTCAGCTTCGCAATAATTTGGGCTATGCTATGCTTTGGTTCTCCTGCGGATCTCCTCATTTCTGATTCGATCTCGCAGGGGAACTCATAGCAATTTTTCATATATGTGAGTTATTTATGTCTATATTATTATTTCTTTTATACAATTGCATATAATATTTTCTGCAAATTTAAATATTTCCATACCGCTCAACAATTTATCGGTGTAATCGTGAACTTAGTTTAGGAAGTAATTAATGTAATTTTTCTTTTTGTGATCAAAATTGTTGTTATTGTTTATTGCATTTACAATATAATAATTGTTAAAAACTTTTGGATTTAAATGAGTGTCCACTGAGTTTTTGGTATATTCTTTTCATCGATTTGTTTTCCCAACAAATAATAGGTTTAGTGGTAAATTTAGTAGGTAAATTAAATGACAAAATATGTAACGACGATTCAAAAGCGGTTAGTTATGTAAAGATTGATTGAGTATGAAAAGAAACCTCTAAATATTAGTGAAAAGATGTTATTATAATTAGTAAAGAGATAATAACATTTAAAAAGAGTACTTGCTTCAGAGACCTCATACAAGATGTATTAGAACGCTACCTGTCTTGTGATGCCCAAATTATAGAAGGAACCAGGCTGTCTTCAAACATTCGGAAGCAGTTAAAAATTGTTAAAAAACGAGCCATTACCATTTGGCTGACTCTAATGATAATTCCACTAATTCACTGCATTGGGCCATTCTTTCGACCAGGCCGACATTTTCCTGAAGATAAATATATTCTTTATGGTAATTATAATATGGTCGTAAAATTATTTATATTTCTAAATGGCGTACAGAAATTATTGAGCAAAGACTATAAAAGTGTGTATGTCCTTTAATTTCGTTTAGTCTCGAATACAGGTAGGTGCAAACAATAAACAAAACACACACAAATATGATGAAAGTAAATGTATTTTCCGAGCCGTGAATGAAATCAACGGATTTAATAAGTTCATCATCATCAGCCGGGAGGTGGTCCACTGTTGGACAAAGATCCCCAAAGATCTCCACGACGGTGGAGCTCGGAGATGGTGCGCTGCCCTCATCCAACGTACTCCGGCAACCTAAACCAGATCGCCGTTTCATCTGGTATGGGGCCTACCAACACTGCATCTTCCGGTACATGGTCGCCATTGAGAACTTTACTGCCCTACCGGTCATCTGTCAGCTGTTTCGCAATCATTTGAATTAAGGTTATTGTTTTATAATAATAAAATATTAAATCACTAATAATTTCAGGTCTTCATCCAATGACTGAATCACCGAATTATGAAATAGCAACAATAATATTTACAATAACGATCACAAATGGTACATACAGCGTCGCAAATGGCACTGCCTTTATCATTGTAGTGTTCGGATACACGGAAGCTCAATTATTATCACTGAGCGAAGAATTAATCAACATCTGGAATGACGCAAGAGAATATTATATAGATAATTTTGAAGATAAGACAGAAGATATCAACAATTTCGTTGAGGGTCGTCTTAAATTTATCATTAAGCTGCACATTGAAAATATTATTCTTCTTAGACAAGTTGAGGCTGTTTTAAGAGTAAGCATGGCACTAGAGTTTGTTGCGTTGACAATCGGCCTAACTGCAGCGCTGCTTGGTGGTCTTGAAAATACTTATTTAGAGATCCCATTCTGTTTATCCCAGATATTTATTAGCTGCTATATCGGTCAAAAGATTATTGACGCTAGCAACTTTTTTGAAAATGCAGTGTATGCATGTAACTGGGAGAAATTCGATATCGCTAATCAAAAGATTGTGTTAACAATGCTACAGAATTCACAGAAAACGCTAAAGCTGTCAGCTGGTGGCGTTGCATTTCTAAGTAATGAGTGCTTGATGTCAATTATTAAATCTTGTTACTCGTTTTATACCACTCTACAATCAACATTAAAATAATCCAACGGTACAATAATAAAAGCATTTACATTCAAAATAAAAAGCTCATGAAGTCACTCATGAGAAAAAAATGACAAAACAAAATTTAACAAACAAACTACCACCTTAAAAAAAATAAACTATTCCAAAACGATAATTAAAATATGCACTAAAAAGTACAAAAATAATTGCATATTTTTATACAATCTTATTAACTACTCGTATTCTAAATAGAATTTAGGACCCACCCTCGACTTTCGCGTTATGACGTTGCGCGTGCGACACAAGCACATCTCACCTGCAACTATGTATATGGTTATTATTTCACAGTGGAACTGTCAAACCGTATGTCACTAAATTCTCTCATAGAAAATATATCCATACAAAACAAATATTGAAAATAAAAACAATTAACAAATAAAATTATGGGTCCCAAATCGAAATAAAAACTATTCTATCTCTCAAGTTGGACCAAACTGCACTCCATGAAGTAATCCCCATTAAAATCCGTTCATTAGTTTAGGAGTCCATCACGGACAAGCAACGTGTCACGTAATTTATATATATTAAGATTAAAAAGGTTAAAAATTATGCATGGGGGGGCATAAAACTTTTAGAAATGTTAAGGTGGCCACATAAGGTTGAGAAACACTGGATTAGAAGGTCCTGTTCAGAATTATGGATAGAATATTATTAAAGCACACGATAAGTCACATACCAATTATAATATTGCCTTAGCGTGGTCTTTATTGGCTATTATGTGTCGTTATTGTGTCATTATCGAACTTCATGTCAGACAAGACCATATTCATTCCAATTATATGTCAGTTAATCTTATAATGTTATTAAATATAATCACTTTTCAATCTAATGTAGAACTACAGAAAGGCAAGAAATATATTCACAGTACTATTGTTGCGGTAATTTATTATACATTTAAATAATTAAATAAATTAGATTAAATTTATTTTTAATGTGGGTTTGTTTGTTTGATACACTTTCTTGTCTAAACTACTCAACCGGTCCACATGATATTTTCCACACAGCTAAAACCAAAGGAAATATGGAATAACACCAACCCCTTAACTAGATAGAGGTATATACGATGAATTTCAATTTTTGTTTCAGAGTCACGGATGTTTATGTATAAATATAGTTGATATTTATTGTAGCTATATTTATGTATGTTTTTATCTATATTACATTAACTATATATAAAGCCTTATCTTGTTTATCTATTTTGTAGTCGTCTCTTTCTCCCATAGGTGTAGCGAGACCGGGAGAGGGGACAATAACTAATGGGAGACATCTAAAAAAACTACGCCTAAAACAATATATAATCCTCTATCGAGTCCTCCCTTAAGAAGGTCTTGAAAAAGAACCATGTCAACTTAACCCCCCAAAAGATTCAAGTTTGCACGTTTACCACAAAAAAACCCCATCGGTCGTATCATCGCTCTTTGACAACAGCTCCTTTAAAGGCTCGCCTAGTATCGGAATACTAGTTCACGAAATTAATGGAAGGGAAAGTCAAAGCTTGGCTTGCCTTCCTACCTTGGCTTTGAAGAATTTGGGCGTCATAAATAGAGCATGGTAATACTTCAAGCCGGCCCATTTCCACATCGGGGATTGTTCTGAAGAGCTGTTTCACCTGATTCCCGCCGCCAAATACTACCTTCGCACGACATGCTACAAATTATCATATCATCATCACCATCACAGTGCGGTTTTCAGGAAAATTTCTTCCACGTACAACAAACGTGGAATGAGCTTCCTTGTGCGGTATTTCTGGGACTATACGACATGGGTTCCTTACGAGCGCATACACATTCTTTAAAGGCTCGCAACACTCCTTTGGTTCTTCTGGTATTGGAAGAGATTGTGGGTGGTGGTGATCACTCACCCATAAGCTCCTTTGTCCTCCTTTACCATAAAAAAAAATAGTATTGGATTATCTTTATCTGCCCGCTCTCTACCCGCTAATACGATACCCCGCCTCCACCCGCCGCAGCTCGACCGCGTCTGCGTAGTAACTAGACTAACCTCTAATGGACACTGTGTCACACTCTGATTTGTTTCTACTCCTGTATAATTTTGGTGTTTTTTCATGATTGCAATACTCAAATATTAAGTATGCTTTTTTTGTCTTTGTTTAATAATAAATCATCTTAATAATAAGAATCACTATGATGATAATAAAGACATAAAACATTAAAATTATTTTATTTCTTAGTCAATATGCTTGGAAGCTGCCAAATTTTCAGCAGTAAAATTCTCTTTGGAATAAGAATCTTTTAAGTGCTTCATTTCACTTTTTTTCTAATTGTCATAATATAAGGTATTTGCATACCCTGAAAACAATTCGTATTTAGTTGTACTGTAATAAATTTGTTTTCTTGTTCTACTGAGTGGTCTTGGTCGAGCTGACGCATGGCCCATAGGGTACTGGAACCAATAAATGAACGATTAACGAACGAATAATAACGAACCGAATCGCCAACTTTGAATACCTGTGATTAAATTATCTTTTTTGAAACATTAAAATGTACCGGTATGAATCGGTCAAATTGTATTCAAAATCTAAGTTTGGTTAAACCTTTTCGTATGGCGCCAACCGCGATGAAATCGGTCGAGCCGTTCAGAAGTTATAAGAGTTTTACATGTATCCATACATTCACACACACACACACACGCAAACATACATATATACAGACGCACGGACACCATCGCGGGAATAGTCAGGGAAGATTTCTAGGACCTTAAAACATTGAGATCTGATGAAAACTCGATTTTCAAGAAACGGAGTTAAACCAATCACTTCCCCAACTTTCTTAACGGGAATTCACTCATAAAATTAATTTTTCTACCTTTATTATGATTGTTCTTATGGGGGTCGTTCAACTTTTTAAATCCACTACCCTATATTAATTTTAGTATATTGTAAATAAACTAATATTAATATAAATATAACTATACCGTAATTCTCAGATTGCCCAGCAAATTCTCATTTCACCGTTTAATACATCACTTGTCTAACTTTAATCTGAAAATTAAATATTGAGAGATTGAAGCAGAGTTGAATCTCAAACTTAAACAGACTGCTGCAATACGGATAAAATTTATATAAGTGATGTATTCATCCAGACAGCACTCTCTTAAAGATAAGATGTTTCTTCATTATAAGTTTACCAAATGTCGTAATAAAATTGACAGAAACATTTGAGGACAATCGAGCGTCCTTAGCTGGTACGTACTTAAACACTTAACCTCGTGTTAAGTGATCACCGCCGCCCACATTCTCTTGCAACACCAGAGGAATCACAGCAGCATTTCTGGCCTTACAGGAAGGTGTACGCGCGTAATTTTTTGAAGGTACCCATGTCTTATCGTCCAGGAAATACCGCACAAGGAAGCGCATTTCACAGCTTTGTAGTAATTGGAACAAAGTTCCTTGAAAACCGCACTGTGGAAGAACGCCACACATCCAGATGGTCAGGATGATATTCGAGCAGCTCTGCGTTGAACGTGGTAAATGATTCGAGCTGACACTGGGGTGCGCCAGACCCGAGATGACACCAATACAATAGGAGGAGCAACGAGCATAAGCATTTCGGGTCACCTGATGGTATGGGATCAGGTCGGCGTATACTCTCTTAGGATTGACAAAAGCATTGCCGATCTTAAAATCCTTTCCTATCTTTGTTAAGAAAATTTTTCTTAAATTATTTATTCGATAACAATTCCAACTTCGACTAAACTAAAAATATACTAGCAAAAATGAGAATTTTATTGCTTGTTTTAAACAAAATTATCGTAGATCAATAATAATTAGTGTTCAATAGAAGAATGAATTTCAGGTCATAATATTGGATTGTTGATGCTTCAGAAATTATGAATCGTTTCCGGAAGTTTCTGAGTCGAACCAATTCACATCTAATCTAAATTTAAAAAAAAAATTGAAATTGGTGTAGTATAAAAACATTCTACTAGACTTATTTTTCTCCCATTCCTAAACATAAATAATAATATAATAAGTAAGTATTTTAAACATTATAAATAAGTACGCTATTTCGTAGTACATTACAAAGAATTCATACTGTGATATTGTGAGAATTAGCGACGTAAATTAGTTGAATAATGAATAGAGTGGTAAATACTAAATGAATTTCTTATGCCGTACCGAAAGGGAGACCGCAGATTTCTTTAATTTCTCACAAAATAATTGTTCCTGTGGAGCACTATTTTAACAAGTTGAATAACCGAGTTAGTTCTACAAAAGCTTCTCAGCTAATCAGCAAAATACAACGTGGGCATTATTCAACTCCAGTGATGGCTTGGTGTCAACACAGCAGCACAGGTATCAAGATGCAATCCTTGAGAATCCGTGTATCAATCTCTAAACAACACAATGTTCCATAACTAAGAATTATCACGCCATGTTATTATCGGTGGGAGGCTCATTTGCACAGCATCCGGATAGATTATTTTCATAAAAAAAAGATCGCGTCGAATCGATCACAAACGTGGTTGGTAACGAACGCTTCTGGATATAGACTGGCCGTCATCTAGTCCCAATATTAATCCGCTGGACTATGATTTATGGCCACTTTTAGAGTGTATAGCACGCCATGATAAATTGGAGTCCCTAAAACAATCCATAAGATTGGCATTGAAGAATGTTGCCATGAAGAAATAGCGTGTTTCAATTGATAAATGACCTAAACGTTTAAAGGATTGTATTAAGGCCAATGGAGACGGAGATTCATATAGATATACAAGTTATATATAGTGCTATTATAGTAATGTATGAACTAACGGACACTATACTATCATAGTATTTTATGCAACAGTTGTATAAAAAGAGATTAAAAACGTGAGTGGTGTTGGTTGCGATGTGAGCCGCAGACGAACATGAACGCCACCAGCGTTTTTTGACCTTGTTATATATAATTTTTCTACAACTTGGTACTTTTAAATGAAATAAAAATAAATCAAACAAATACCACAAGTTTTCGCGTTGCCACTTAAATGGGCGGGAAATTGCAGTCCCCCTGAAAACGAGATCTGGAAAGGTCTTGAAACGTCGGGTCAACTAAAATCAAAATGTAACTTTTACGAAAAAATCTAATGTTAAAACAGTTACAATTACACGCGTTTTAATGCTTTATAAGTGTTTTGTTTAAATATTCTATACATAGTTTATCTCTGGTGAGTGATTTTATTTCAACATCAAGGAAAGGCAAAGGTACCTACACCCATACAGCCAACGCGGGAAATATGAAAATTACAGAAGATACCTAGAAGCATCATGGCAAATTATATCGACAAGATTGACATTATACTTAGTAAGGTAAACAATGATTTTTTATAAGTATAGAGTCAAAAATAAAAGTATAAGTGAAAAAGTCTATAGACTTTTTCAAAGAATCAATAAAGTATGTTATATATATAATATTACTGTTCGCGGCTGTATAAATTTCAGGAAAGAGGAGTACAAAAAATATATTTTCTTCGTCATAATTCTTTAATTACATCAGCGTTCAGTTATATTTTGATTTTTTTGGACATAGTTATCCACTCAGCATAGCGAAACTCTCTTAGAAAAAATCGATTCACTCGATTTTATGAAACGTACAGTCATTGACAGATTGACTAAATCTAATAATTATAAATCTAATTCTAGTTAAGATTATTGTTATTTTTGGAATCAGACTCACGACTCAAGCACATCTCACCTATAACTATGTATGTAGTTAAAAACCTATCTCGGATAACACTTACTTACTTAATTACTTACATAATTACTACTATTTCAAAAATATGTCAAAAGAAACGTGCACTCAACGTTTCATACTAAACTAAATTTCAATTTGTACTTAGGCAGCCCCGCCTCTTATTGCGTAGTATTTACATCCTCTATTTATACACTATTTTTTTTACTATAAGTTAAACAGTGGTCAACCCAACGGATGGTATTGTCAGGAGTCCTACCGCCCACAATTTATCATAATACATGGCGCGCCATTGTAAAACGCAGCTACACTGAAAGTTCGGTAATTTATCGAGTTGTTGTAAAACAAAGACTTGAAGGACCAACACCGATCGGCTAACGATTAATGTCTTTACTTATTAAGATGAAAGTCAAATGGAACAGCACAATATTGACTGAAATAAATCTGTAATGTTAATAAAATTTTTAGAAAATATATGAAAATTCACGTTGTCGTTCAAGAAAACAAACTAGGATTAAGTGATTTTTGCCTTAGTAGAACTAAGGCAAAAATTTTAAATCAAAAATAAAATTAACAAGAGATTCGAAACAGGATACAAAAAAATATTTAACGGTCTTCATAGTCTCAAAAATATTACAGCACTTTATCCATATTTTTTGTAATATACTCTAAACACAAAGAAATCACATCTGACTATAATCGTTTCTAATAAACTCCCCTGAAAAGTTACATTTTTTCATGAAAAAAGGAGGACAAACGAGCGTACGGGTCACCTGGTGTTAAGCGATCACCGCCGCCCACATTTTCTTGCAACACCAGAGGAATCACAGGAGCGTTGCCGCCCTTTAAGGAAGGTGTACGCGCTTTTTTTGAAGGTACCCATGTCGTATCGTCCCGGAAACACCGCACAAGGAAGTTCATTCCACAGCTTTGTAGAACGTGGAAGAAAGCTCCTTGAAAAGCGCACAGTGGAGGACCGCCACACATCCAGATGGTGGGGATGATACCCTAATTTATGGCGTGTCGTGCGAAGGTTGATTCGGCGGCAGGAATCAGGTGAAACAGCTCTTCGGACAGCATTCATTTCATAAAAAATTAAACAATTTTAGCTCTGCAAACTACAAACAACTATATTTTTTTCCTCTTATAATATTAGTGTTGTTAATAACCTTTTAATATTCTTTTAATGTTACTTTCAAATAGCGGAAGTACAATACGAATAATGTGTATATTTTAGCCAGTAATGATAATTAAATATATATTACAATGAGAATTGCATTAGAACCATCACTTTGAAGTTAATATGTTGGACAAAACGTTAGGGAATTTGTTTCTCTATTGCACAGTATTAATATCAGTGAATTTTGTATGTTTTATCAATGGTTTGGTAATGTATCCCTTTATTCATTTTGTGTCTGATGTCGTAAGGTTAGCACGAGAAATAGGTCATTGTGTTGTAGCCCACCAGACTTGTACTAAGTATAATGAAAATTTTAATTAAATTAATTTACATACTTGATCGATCACACAGTTCAAAAAATATATTAGGTAAACTTTGGGTAATTATAATTTTATTTAGGCTAGCTGTAATTAGTCGGTTTTTTGTTTTGTTCTAAGATTTAGTAAGTTTTTATAATCTTTTATGTATTTCTGTAAATATTTTATATTATGTTTGTTTTCCAAAAAAAATAAACATCATGCAAGGAAGTTCATTACATATTTTGCTGATACATGGTTGAAAGATGATACAGCCTAAAGTTATATCTTTTGTGTACATTTATGGAGACATTGGCAACTGGCAACATACACTTAATCGATGAGATGGCATGTGGAATTCGGACCATAGTTTCTAAGTTGTTTCATTATTAGAGATACCTATCTAACATTAGCGGATCGTTTTCTTATATTTAATAATTCTTAATCAATATTTCTGTCTCGTGGGCGAGATGAATATCAGTGATATCAGGACCACTGTAACTCCAGCAAAAAGACCTTAGAAAGAAATAAAAACCTCAGGGATTTCTTCTCGAATATTTCGTCCCCTTAAACTTAGCTAATCGGAACGAAATTCTGAATGGGATGAAAATATGTCGGACTCTTAGATTAAGGATTGGTCTCCGCTGCGCTCAAACTATTTACTGTACTACCTGAGAACAAAAGTTTCTTCATGACAACAACTATTAGATGCTTGTGTGCGTGGCATCTTGACACTCAATGTGATCCCAGTGTCTTTCTTATTACTTACAAGTAGTTCTTTAAAGTTTTTATACGCAACCCGGCATTTTAGTTTCAATTATTAGCAAAGTTTAACAGACCATATGGCACGTCATCGTCACAAGTTGTTCGAGACTTGTTTGAGTACGCCCACTTGCGCGTAGTATTAGTTGCCTACGGTATCTAGTTGGCAACCAATCCTTAATCTAAGGTCGGACTACTAATAAAGCACTACTAATACTTACAAAAAAAAATGATCAAAAGGGCTAAATCTGAGAGACACATAATGATGATTTCTTATTTGAAAATACTATAAATCTAAGGTTAAGAAGAAAACAGTTAAGAATGTTTGTATAGAAAAAAGTGTGTGTGTACTTACGTATGCACACAAGAAGTTATACTTCTTTGGCCTAAGAAAGCAAAAATCCTTAAAATTATCTATTCCTCGTGCTATTCTACGTTTGTTGAAAGATCAATATTGTAATAATCCTGCAAAAATGACAATTAATAATTAAATAACGAATACGGCTGTACGGGCTTCAGCTCTTTGCCTATCATAATAATGGACGAAGAAACAGAAAAAAATAATGTTGCAAACGTCAGAAAAGTTTAAGAACCAACTTCATCCTGTTACTTTTGAGTTACAGTGATGCACGCGTATATTAAAATTTCACTCTAATCTTTTTTTCATAACGCGCCTAAAGAAGTATAACTCCAAGAAGTATATCACTACAAAAATGCTGCAAATGTATATATTTGTTACAGAACGCGTATGTCAGCTGCGAGCGTCCTGAAGTCACTTACATAAACGCGAAGTATTTCGCTTTCCTCAACTTAACATCCCAAAGAATCAGTAGGAAGGATCCGAGACATTACATGGGACTACACTTCCATTTACTGACTGTAGCTGATGATAATATAACGGTAAGATTATTCACTGGAACATGATTTTAAGCCATACATGAATTCATTCACTTTTTCAAATAATCACTTTGATAATGGTAATACATATTAATATTTTACTGATTTGAAAGCTTTTTCTGTTTTTCTGCGAAAAAAAGTTATCTCCGACTGGTTAAAAAAATAGGATATAACTCGTATATTTCTTCAAATAGTAACTTATTATTGAAACGTTTATTGGTTCAAAATAAAATTAAACAAAGGAAGACTTTTTAGCGGTGAACGCACAAACTTGTGTCGTCTTGGGTGTTGCATTAAACTAAATATTATCGGCCCCATCCCGAGACTTTGCAAAGTATAGTTTTGCGTTTTTAAGTGTAGTTTTATTTGCATAGCAATCAATACTGCTGATTTGCAGCATATCATTGATATGCAAAAGAAACAGTGTAGGGGATAGTAAGCAGCCTTGCGGGATTCCAGCGTTTATGGGTTTTAAGTCGGAGCATGCACCTTCGATAACAACTTTGATGCTCCGATCGGCCAAAAAGCTAGTGACCCATTTGCACAACCTCTCGGGAAGCCCATAAGGTGGCAGTTTGCTATAAGTGCTTTATGCCAAACCCGATCGAAGGCATTCGCTAATTCCAAACTCACCGCCAATGCCTCTTCCTTTGACTCAACCGCATACACCCATTTATGGGTGAGGTATGCACCACACGTGAAGATCACCAGCTGAGCGACCCTGACGGAAACCGTACTGACAGTCGCTGATTAGCTGGTGCTCCTCTTGGTTTTTGTTTATAAAGTTTGATTATTAAACTTTATTTGTTTTTATTTTAAATACTTTTTTATTGTAAGAGTAGCTTTAGCATCAATTAAAATCCAACTGCAATAACTGACATTGTAGTCATTACTTTTAAATATAAGTAGCTTCAATAAATACCCAAAAATTACATTTGAATAAGTGAATCTATCCACAGCTTAGCTTTGTATATAAAGAACTGCTGATAAACCGATACAAGCCAACGTTCGTGGGGGCTCGCCTAAAGGTCTGCGAGCTACGAAAGGATAACTTTGTTATTGGAGCCGCGATGGCGAATGCTTTGACAAAAATGTTGGAACAGATGGCCCCGGAAGATCGTTTCGTCAAGCATCTGGACTGCCCCTACCCACCGGTATGTAAATAACACATTAAAAAGAAATAAAATCACAGAAATGTGTATAATTTTTAGTTAGACCTTGAAAAGGTTAATTAATGTGAATTATTTTTACTAATTCTAACATTTGAATTATTTTTCAGGGTATATATCACCTGGTGAATATGACAACACCACAAAGTCCGTGGTACAACAACTTTCCATTTCAAAAAGGACGAATCTACGTAAATGTTACTTATGCTACGGATTTGGCAGCTTCTGCGCATATCGATGTTGAATTAAAAAATAAATATTAATTTTATATTTTTTTTTGTGAAGCATGAAAGTGCACTCATAATTTTTAAGATTTCAAAGACTATTCAAAATATCTTAATTTCTAAGATGATGAGACTATATTTTGCCAAAGGAGAACAGCTAAAATCATTCCTTATTTTTGCGGAAAATATCATAATAGACATTCCAAATTAGAACTATCTACTGTGTTTTTTTATATTAATATAAGTATATAATATATTTTATATATATATATATATATATCGCTGCCCCATACATATAAGTGTGACATTGACGTTTCTGCTGTGACCTATCAAAATCCAGGATGTTACAAAAGTACTCGTAAAGCCGAAAGGAGGTAAAATCCTACCCAACACGCTGTTCCATCTCGGCAACCGTTGGGAAGTCAGAGAAATACACTCTGCCTTTCACATAAAAATAAATTCCAACTCACATTTTTTAAAGCCTTTGAAGTACTTGATTATAATGACATCCTTGTATTGAGGTAGCAATGAATGAATATGAATGAATTTATGAATGAAAAGTATAAAAACTATTAAAGTAGACAATTATTAGCTAAAATAGGTATGTAGGCCTTTCTGTTTAATAATCTGGTTCCCTGACATGACAGCTTACTAGAGTTGACAAAATTTTTGGCTTTCCGACCGCTCATTGTATGAATTGTCATTTGAATTATTTGTATTGCGATTCTGGATAAGTAATCAACATAAATAATATATTTCAACCATCATCTATAACCATCTCCGAAACACGATTATGGTCATCTAATGGTATAAGTATTACTCCGATCGGTTCAGTTGTTTTCGCAGTACAACCAAAGGAAAAATGGATCTCTATTTATTAGTATAGACTAGCTGCGTTTGCTGCTTCGTCAGCTTAATCTTACATCAAACTCGGCATGGCAAGCCTGCTAAATTATTAAACACAAGGTATCCTTGTTTGTCCGTTAGTATGACAATTTAAATCATTGTTTTGATGTGTTTTGATTGGACATGCTGTAGAATTGATTTGACCTGTGTCACAATACAGTTATAGAACAGAAGCGTAACTCAGCGGCCTCCTTGAAAGGGGGATGGCGAGTATGCATGTACTTTGGAACCTACTGAAATAAGTAGAGTGGAAACTTATTAATAATTGTAGAACGTAACAAAACTAAGAAAAAAGCAAATCGTAAGTAAGTCTAAAAAAGTGGGAGAAAATATATATATCTAAATCGTTATCTATTGTTCGATCAATAATTTGTATCGTGTGTCTATGCCCAATTACTGTCTGCTAAAAATAATATATAATATACTAGCTGACCCGACAGACGTTGTTCTGAATATAATAAATAAAATAATGTTTCTATATGAATTTGTCAATAATATATCATAACATCAAAAATTACTTCGTAAACATTTTACGCACCCTTTTTTTTATGGAATAGGAGGACAAACGAGCGTACAGGTCACCTGTTGTTAAGTGATCACCGCCGCCCACAACCTCTTGCAACACCAGAGGAATCACAGGAGCGTTGCCGGCCTTTAAGGAAGGTGTACCCTGCTGTCGTAATGAAATTGTTTCACAGCAGAACTATGTCACACAGAAATTATGTATGGGCACATCAAAGGAAAAACAAATTTGTTGTTTTTATTTAATTTAGCAGCATTTTCCTATTTAAACCTTCTATGAATTCCACAAATAATTCAAGACCAAAATAAGCCAAATCGGTCCAGCCGTTCTCGAGTTTTAGCGAGACTAACGAACAGCAATTCATTTATATTAATAATTTAATATAAATGAATTAATAATTTAGTTAATAATGAATTAATAATTTAATTTATAAATTAATAATAATTTAGTTAATTAATAATATATATATATTATATATATTCTGTATATGAATATATTTCTGTGTGACATAGTTCTGCTGTTCAGATTCAGAACCAGATTATTAAACAGAAAGGCCTACATACCTATTTTAGCTAATAATTGTCTACTTTAATAGTTTTTATACTTTTCATTCATAAATTCATTCATATTCATTCATTGCTACCTCAATACAAGGATGTCATTATAATCAAGTACTTCAAAGGCTTTAAAAAATGTGAGTTGGAATTTTTTTTTATGTGAAAGACAGAGTGTATTTCTCTGACTTCCCAACGGTTGCCGAGATGGAACAGCGTGTTGGGTAGGTTTTTTACCTCCTTTCGGCTTTACGAGTACTTTTGTAACACCCTGCGTAAATCTGGATTTTGATAGGTCACAGCAGAAACGTCAGTGTCACGCTTAAATGTATGGGGCAGTGATATATATATATATATATATATGTGGACAGTTGGAAAGCAGTGGGATACGGATATATGGATGTCAATGCAAAACGTTCTGTTACTGCAAAATTACTTATTTTTTAAGAAATTATAATAATTTCTTTCTTTTGACTGCCATATCTTAGCGCCTTAATAATTTTTATATAAACGTCATCGTATAAACTTATGTTTATTATTAATAACAAATTGTACTTGTAAGATGCTTCCTTAATTTGTAAATAATGTGGGTCCATTCTCGCCATCTTCAACCTACATCTGGGAGGAACGTTAGGGTCGGTACATCAAAAAGTAAAATCACGGAACGACGATGCAGGCGCGGCGCAACTAATTTAACTCGGACAGAGACAAGTCTCGTCGGCGTACGGCGTGGCACTCAATAGTTTTGTCTTCCCAAGATTGCTTAGCGGCCGTGTAAATAGTGTATATGTGTGTGTACGGCGATTCGGATGCTCTAGTATGAAGTTAAAGTACTGTTTTATTACTTATTGTGATTGTGTGCACGTAGCAGCTGCTAATATAACCTTTAATAACACTTGTCTATATTTCAGAATAGATGTTGAATTTTCAGGGACGTGCGCATAGAAATTATTTGTGTAACCTATGAGAGCACGAAAAGCAACTCTCAAACCACGTCTGCAGTGGAATGAGTTTGTTTTTATGCTTTCTTTTAGTCACTGTAAAACATAAGCTCACTTCTCGTTGACGCTATCCCGGGTTGTGTTGGCACGGCCGGTGTAAGAAGCATACCCAGTTCTGTCGAATACATAGCAATGAATACTGCTGATTTACAGCATATCGTTGGTATGCAGGGGAAACAGTGTTGGGGAAAACTCTCACTAAAATTATACCTACACTTAAAATTAAATAAGATAGTATTAGTAACTATATAAATTAGAGTTATAATAACACTACCTACTGTGCTGCAAAGTGAAACGTATCAAAACCTATTTCCTTTCGGAAAAAGCAGCTTTAATTGCCTACCACGTTTACGTGGAGTCTATAATTAGGTATGGGATCATAATATGGGGTAACTCAACAGTAATAAATAGAGTCTTAATAGCGCAAAAAAAATGTTTGAGGGCTGCAGCGGGAAAAGGACCCCTTGAAAGCTGCAGACCCGTATTTAAAAAATATAACTTATTTACAATTGTTGAATTATACATATTTGAGTGTTGTATGTTTGTTCGATAAAAATCTTAGCGAATTCAGTAAACATGGAAACACTTCTCTTTTCCCATCCAGGGACCCCACAAACTACAAGTACCTTGCTGTAGAACTACATTATTTCAGAGAAACTGTTTGTGTATGTGCATAAAAATCTATAATCACATCCCAATAATAATAAGAGAGGTATCGTCAAATAGGAATTTCTCGTCTAAATTGAAAATATACCTTAGTAAAACTGCTTATATTCATTAGACGAATTATTCAACTAAAAACTTGACTATATACTATATAATACTGCTACTAATCTTTTGTTAATGTTAACTAATGATTTAGAAAAGTATTTTATAAAATTTGCACGCCATAAATGTGGCAAACATGTACTTAATAATATTTATGTAACATCAATCTAACATGTTTATGCAAATAAAAACTTTGACTTTGACTTCCTCTTGCCTTTAAATCAAACGATCCATTATTGTTGATACCGAACACAAAATGTTGATCTTTTATGTAGAAGATTGGTCGATTTTAACATTTTAATTTGAAATTCCAAAAAAGCCCAAGACCCAGTTATTCTAGTTGGTAGAAAAACAGGTTTATTCTAAAATTATTCGACTCGCGACTCTTATGCTGCTCATTGCTATATTATTTTCATATATTTTTAAATAATGAAAAGTTAAAGGACCATCTCACATAATCTGGTTAACACGACAAATTTGGACCACAAATACATGAAATGTTGAAACAAATGACTTTAGCTAATTAACACAATCCAAAAGAAAGCTGCACCCAAAATTTCTATCTTATAATAACTGACTGTAACAGCTTAAAACGTTAAAAAAAATTGACATTGAATGTTA
Organism: Leptidea sinapis; assembly: GCF_905404315.1. Lineage (NCBI taxonomy): Eukaryota > Metazoa > Arthropoda > Insecta > Lepidoptera > Pieridae > Leptidea > Leptidea sinapis. The sequence continues at coordinate 12,729,133 of NC_066271.1, read as the reverse complement.
ACCTCTAATTTGGGCAATGCACGCACACTAACACAAAGAGACATACAAATCGCGAGTGTAAGACGTTTCTTGTCACGCACACTGAGCTAATTCCTGGCCTGTTTTTTTCGGTTATCTAACAGCAAAAGGCTTCATCTAGACGTATAAATTATCTAAGCTTTAAGGCTAAAAACGAAATTATTCCAGCTTCAAGGAAATAGTTTTCACTGCTCCATACATTTTAGAATTACACTGTCGTATCTGCTGTAACCTATCAAAAACTACATAATACGAGTGCTGCCGGGAAACAGAGCTTTGCCATAAAAATTTACTATACTGACGGCGTATACTTAAGTTACATTTACGCACACAATATGCTCTACACTTCTTCTTCTTCTTCGTGACACTCTTCGCAGAGCGGTTGATGTCATCACGAAGTGACATCTTTTGGGGCATATGTGATTCGCCTCACGAGCATTCGCCCCTATTGGCTGACAGTCTGGTACACTTGTTCAATAGACCGCCCATAATTAATTTGCTCGGTCCAACGCATGGGCGACCTTTCTCGCCCTCTGGTGCCCTCCACTTTTCCCTGCACGACAAGGCGCTCAATGGACTCACCTTCGCGCCGGGTACGTGTCCGAAGAACTTAAGAATGCTACTCTGTACTAACACCGTTTGGCGTTTTTTGCCAAGTTCTTGAAGAATGGAGACGTTGGTGCGAAACACGGTCCATGAAACTCCCAGCATTCTGCTCCAGCACCACATCTCCAGAGCATCAATTTTCTTTTTCTCGACTTGTCGCAAAGTCGACGTCTCTGCACCATACAAAAATATGGGAAAAACAAGTGTTTGGACGAGCTGGATTTTGGTAGCTTTTGTTATGTTTCTGTTCTTCCATTTGCCCATAGCAGTTCTTGTTATCGCCTTATGGCGCTTTACTTCATCTATGCACCCTCCATTGTTTGATAAATAACAGACATGGCTAAGTATTTTGTTATTAACCCTAAAATGGTGTTAATACAAACTATGCAAATCGAAACACAAAATATTTAATAATATGAGCTTGTTTGTAACACAACTGCGAATTTAAGTGGATGACGTCACGGTTACAATCAATAAAATTATACAGCCTATCCTTAGATAATTTATACGTCTAGCGGTCGTTTTCAACAACGTATCTCCGTAGTTACGGATATAATATTTATCTAATCTATCTAATTTCAAAATTAAAATTTTTTATTCCGAGAAGACTGCCCAGGTCCAAGAAATACACCCCATTTATAATGAGTCCAGCACGGTCTAATCTGGGCCTCAATTCTCCTTTGAACAGAATTACAAGTACTTACAACGCTGTTCATAACTGCACTGTTAATGGCGATGATAATTTTATTAAGGGTGGCCAAGCTATTGATATCTTCTCTGATCACCTTCATAGCTACAAAAGAAAAATACAGCACTGTGTTATGTCCTCACACTCTGTTATGTACTAGCTTTCGCTAATATGTGTAATATGTCTAATTTTGCAATTGTAATCGTTTTAGTTCTAATGTATTAACAATGATTTATTTGATGAGCTCTTTTTCCATAGGACGAATTTAATTTATTTTAATTTAAATTTAATTTTTCATAGTTTTAATTAGTTTAAAATTTTGAAATACTATTTTTTTTAATATATATTGCTTATTAATTTTGCTAAAACTCTGTTTGTGTTCGTTTGTTAATTGTTCTCCTATAATTGGGGTGTCACTTAAATAGTTATATCTGTGTTAGTTATTAAGAAATTGTTTTGGTGTTCACCCTGTTGGAGCAATAAATAAATAAATAAAATAAATAAAAATATTGCTGTCACGGTTTCATGACAAGATCTTATCTATCCATAGTTATGTCCAATATAGTTATATTATTAGTTATAGTCCAATGCTATCTGTCGATAGGTTATTGAAATGTAAGTTAGCGTAAAAGGCTAGATTTTTTTTCCTCTAGTAAGTTAAACTAAGGATAGATAGGTTATTAAAAGCGGCCGTAGATACAGTCTCTTTCTATTAGTCAACAGAAAAAACAAGCCTGAAATACGTCTGACACTCGCGATTTGTATGACACTTTGTGTCAGTGTGCGTGCATTCCTCAAAATATAGTTTAATTCCAAACTCACTCTTTTCGACGTTTCCACAGCTGTCATAGTCTATCTAGACGTATAAAATATGATCTAAGAGCCTATCCATAAGCTAGTCACATGATCTACTACATACCTATCTTCATCAAGATCGTGCAAGCGCCTCTTGAGTTATGTTTATAATAAAAGGACATACAGACAGAAATTTAAACAATAATAGAATTAGTGTCAGTGAATCATAAAACGTTTATTTATTAGAAATTTTTATAAAAATTAATTAATTAGACACAGTGGCTAGAGATATACAAGTTATATAGATTGGCCTACACGTGACAAAATAATTAAATCTGCATCAGTATTCAAGGTGGGATCCTGAAAATTTATTTACCGTTGACATTCCAAGCCTTTAGACAAATTTATTTTGGGGTCGGTTGCGAGTGCAACATGCTTTCGCTAATTTGTCTTGTATCAGTAAACAGATTAGAACACTCTGAAATAACCTTACGACTGTAAACGAGTTTAGAGATACGATTCGGATTTCACCAACATAAACTAAACGCAGTTATATCCTAAACGCGTTGACATTAAAATGTTTTAGTTCAATGATTTAAACATGTAAATATTAGGTTACATACATAGTGGAGGGTTAAATACATCAAGGAACAATGTTTGGGACTGTAATAAGGTGACTGTAATAAATAAGCGAGATACACAACAATATCTACTATCCCTTTCGCGTATGCAATTTTTTTGACCGACTTCAAAAAAGGAGGTTCTCAATTCGTAGGTTTTATGTTTGTTATCTCAGAACTTTTGACTGGGTGAACCGATTTTGATCATTCTGTTTTATTTTAAAGCTGGTGCTGCCCATGTAGTCCCATTGTAATTTGGTCCAAATCTGACAATGGCATCCATGAGAAAACCATAAAAGTCTTAAATTTGCTGTTAGTATGTGCGCGACAACTTTACGAATAGCTCAATATCGCGCCAACCTATTTCGATAATTATTTTTTTATTGTAAAGGATATACTTCAAAGATAGTTTGGAGAGAGTTTGATTATGTTCTGATTATAGGATCCATGACAAAGTAACGGAACTCTGCAACGGAATCTTTGCAGCTTATAAACGATACTCGGCCGAATATTTTTTATGCTATAGACTTAACGACTTATATCTCAAGGTGACGAACGCAGTTGTAGTACCGCTCAGAATTTTTGGGCCTTTCAAGAATTCTGAGCGGCACTACATTGTAATGGGCAGGGCGTATCAATTAACATCATCTGAACGTCTGGCTCATCTCATCCCTTATTTTCATATAAAAAAATCCGGATATTTGAGTAACCTACCGTAACGTCGTTATGGTCAAGTAATTGTCGTAGTCGAATATGATGATCAATGGAACTCCTTAATGACTTACAGTAAGGGTACGATCTGTGGCGAAATTTCTAAGTGTCTGTAATTAAATTGCAATGCGCTTACGTTCACTGCTGCATTGCAAAAATTAATTAGGTGGACACCGCTCCTACGATTCCTCTGGTGTTGCAAGAGATTGTGGGCGGCGGTGATCACTTAACACCAGATGAACCGTATGCTTGTTTGTCCTCCTATTCCATTAAAAAAATATTTGTGTACTTCAGATTCACTAAAAATCTAAAAATAAAAATACAAATAACAAAAAACAAAAAACAACCGACTTCAAAAACACTATTCCAAAACAATAGATATAATATGCACTAAAAACTATAAAAATAATTGCGTATTTTTATACAATCTAATTAATTAATCTAATTCTAGTTACGATTATTGTTATTTTTGGAGTCGGTGTCCTAGCACCAGTACCAGGACTTCATATGCAGTTTAGAGGTTAAGAGGATAAACATTTTAATGTAAAATAATTGCAACAGTTCTGAATTGTTAAATTTTTTATGTAATATAAATTTACAATTTGTGTACGACAGCGCTATATAATAATAATAAATGAATATAATATTAACCACATAACTGCTAGTAATTTTATACTGATAAATAAAGCAATTCATGCGAAATTATTCCTTAACCGTTCCAAAATATTCAAAAATGCACAACGTTAATGTTCAAGTTTTCACTTCTGCCGGCACTCCTGGAGTGAAACCCTTACTTTTTTTATTATAAGTTAAACATTGGTCACCAACGGATGGTATTGTCAAGAGCCCCACCGCCCACAATTTATCATAAAACGTGGCGAGCCATTGTCAAACGCAGCTACACTGAAAGTTCGGTAATTTATCGAGTTGTTATAAAACAAAGACTTTAAGTACCAACATACCAACGACCGGCTAATGATTAATGTCTTAACGTATTAAGAAAAAAGTCAAATGGAACAGCACTATATTAACTAAAAGTGATATGAAATAAATGTTAATGTTAGTAAAATGTACACAATATTCACGTTGTCGTTCAAGTAAACATACTAGGGTTTGGTGAGTTTAAAACCTTAGCAGCAAACAAACAAAAATCAATAACAACATTAACAAGAGATTCGAAACCAAGATTTTCATAGTCTCAGAAATATTACAGCACTTCAGCCTTCATCAATATTTATGTTAAACATAAACTTACTCTAGACATAAACAAACAACATCAGACAATCATGATTCTAAGATTTTTTAAGTGAAAACTACCTTACCGGCCGCGGCGTTGAGCACTTTCTTTGAGATGGGTATAAAATGTTTCGCGTCAGGACGTGACCTGATCGAAAATTCGTAAGTCAGTCATTGAACTTTTTTATTGTAAAATACTTGTAATAGTTTTTGTGTACGATAGCGCAATAAATGAATATTGTATTTAGCCACATAAGTGCTAGTACTTTTATACTGATTAATAAAGCATTAATGTTCAAGTTTTCACTGCCAGCACTCTCGGAATGCAACCCGTTATCTTTTTTAGTAAAAAAAATCTCCCCTGAAAAGATAGCATTGATTTTATAAAAAAAAATACAAATTACCAAATTACAATTTTTCGTTTTATAATATTATTAGTGTTGATAGCCTTTTAATATGCTTTTAATGTTACTTCTAAATACCGGAAGTACAATTCGTATAATGTCTCTATTAGATCTAATTATGTTAATTAAATATATATTGCATTGTAACAACAGCATTACAACCATCACTTTGAAGTAAATATGTTGAACAAACCGTTAGCGAATTTGTTTCTTTATTGCATAGTATTAATATCAGTGAATTTTGTATGTTTCATCAATGGTTTGGTAATGTTTCCCTTTATTCATTTTTGTGTTAACAATTTAAACCTTGTTAAATTATGATGTGATATGTACATCACATCTTTATACCACATAAATTAAAACTATTGGCTCTAAATTTATTTGCCTATCTGTTTCATGATCGCTATCAAAAATTTTATTAATTTTATCACATAAACGTATTTCCTTATTAAGAACTAAATAATTTTAAAATTTAACCTTCTTGTTTATATGAATGAATAAAGATTTTATAATAATAATAATATTAATGTCATAGATCAGCGTCTTGCGACGCTAAGAATGTGAGAAGCATATCTTTTGGCGGCTTCTCACCCGTTTTCTCTTAATTCACCCTTTTTACCAAGGTGTATTTGACGTTCTTACGGTGAAACAAAACCTGCTAAGAAATTCAAAGGATTTGTAAGAAACTTTCCAAATCATACCAAGTCATCGTGGCTCACTAAGGCATTATCACCGTAATCCAGGGTATGCTCTAGCCCCTCGATAGGGATGTATAAATCTGGCGACGAATAATTTTATAACTCTTCTAATGTAATTTTATAAAATTTATAGTTTGTAGCACTTTTTTCACTCACTTTTCTTGTATATATTAAATTTTAACCTTGTAATGTTTCCTTAACCTTTCTCAATTTTTATAATTAATCTGTGGTTAACGGTGCTGGTGGCATATTTAGTATTACTTAATGTAGTTACTTTAGTTAGTAAGATCTAATGTTTCACTGTTTGTTTACCCTAATAAATAAAATATAAATAGAATAAAATAACAGGAAATACAGAAGCCTAATTTTACTTACATTTATGAAAGTGCCAGAAAAGTTTTGTACTAACAGGCAAAATGGGACAAATTTACACTTACAATAATAATTGTGAATGTTGGCTATACTTAGTCTGACAATAAATACGGTTACAATTATAAATAAACAAAATATTACATTTGAATTTGGAAACTGTCATTGAACATTGGTCAATTGTTCATTGAGTTTTCTCATTTTGGGGCGAATACATTGCACAATATGTATTTTGCGATATTAAAATAGAGTTGGGTGATAGAGATCCGAATCGCTGTCCTTGCATTACACGAAGTAGGTATGGAGCCAAATGCAATTTTTAAAACTTGGTATTACTAAAATGTTTGCTGGCTATTAATAGGTACAATGAGACCTCCTCTGTTTGTGACAGAAAAAGATCTGGCCATCCACGTTGTGTTCGTACGAAAAAGGTGGCCAAAGCAGTAAGGGAAACAATTCGAAGAAATCCTGTCCGAAAACAAAAGATATTATCTCGGGAGAAAAAGATAGCACCTAGAACCATGTCGTGTATTTTAAAAGATGACTCAGGACTTGGAGCCTATAAGAGAAGTACTTTTCATTTCTTAACTGAAAATTTAAAAAAGAAAGGTGGTAAAATTGAAACAGCCCAGTACACAAACATTTTACGAACACCAAACGTATGGAGAGTTTTAAAAATTGCATGTGGCTCCATACCAACAAATACACCTTGGTAAAAAGGGTGAATTAAGTTTCATAAAACCACACAATCCTTTTTTGTTTAAAAATAATTGAATTTGTATGAAATATGTTGGACTACTAATATAGCACTTACAAAAACAAAAATTTCAAAAGGGGAGACCAGAGAGATTCATATAATGATTATATGATCTATTTTGAAAAGAACATGATCTTGGCTTAAAAACCAAGAACAAAACAGTCGGAAAGATTTCTATAGAAAACTTATTGAAGTAGGCAAGTAGGTAGTAGGTAAGTACTTTGCGGAAATCCATAATTATCCAAACGATTTGGGTTATTTCTTTAAACACGTGTCGAATTGTTTAAAGACAAATATTGGCGGAATTAACACTAAAGAAAAAAACTCAAATCATTTGGATTCTATAGCAAAATTATTGTTTATGTTTTCTCTTTATGTTTGTTACAGAACGTTTATGTCAGCTGCGAGCGTCCTGAAGTCACTTACGTAAACGCGAAGTATTTCGCTTTCCTCAACTTAACATCCCAAAGAATCAGTAGGAAGGATCCGAGACATTACATGGGACTACACTTCCATTTACTGACTGTAGCTGATGATAATATGACGGTTAGGATACATATTAACATAGATTTTACAAAGCTTAAACATGAACTCAATCGTTTTGCGAAAATTAAAAGAAGAAAATAAAGAGCTTTTATGCAAGTTACGTCAAAAAAATATTTCAAAATGCGTAATTATAACTGTATTTTTATGTTAAGTTTTTGCGTTAAAGTTACATTTTCATTTTTATTTTATTTAACCCGACATTACGAGAACTTTGTATAGCACGTTTTCAGGAGGACTGTCGTGCTCTGTCACGAAACGTCGGGTTATATATTATTATATTCATAAAAATGGAGCTACCAAATTATGTCAACTTTAGATTTATCATCGACAGCTGGAAGACGTCCACTCTCTCCCCCAAAGATTTCCACGACGATCAGTCCTGAGCTGCCCTCATCCAACGAATTCCGGCGATCTTGACCAGATCGTCGGTCATACCAACACTCTTCTTTTGTATTAGCGTTGCCGCACCCGGAGATTCTTAGCACCCCCTGCCCCGTCGCTGGCTGCTACCGTGGCCACCACGAGTGGGGCCGCCGGGGACTGGTGGCCGGGGCCTATAGTGTCTGTCATGTTTTCATGGGTGGTGTTTGCCATAATCTCCACGCTTGGCAGGCGGGTTGGCGATCGCAGTAGATGATGTGCTCGTGTGCTTTAACGAAATATGCTGCTGCTGCCCATCCTCCGTTGCTTGTATCCGTTAGCCGTCTCTTACGACACCCACAGGAGGAGATGGGGTAGTGCTATTCTGGTGCGACACCACACACACAGCTATAGATTATCACTTCGGTAGTGGCAAAACATCCAGATGTTTTGATTTGTATCGAGTTTAAATTCCGCTAAGTTTGTCTTCAATCAATTCGCCGCAGGTTTCGCCTCTGCACGAAGAATCCTCAGATATTGACTCGCGAAATTCTGGCACGAGAGTGAGTGAGAAGATGCCTCGTTTAGAGTCGTTACACGTATCGCATTGATTAAGTACAAAACATAGCGGAATATAATATTTGAAAGCATACAACAATGTATGTTGTACAACCGAATAATTCTTTAAAATAACTACATTTGGATAATAATTATGGATTTCCGCAAAATATGGCCTAATTCAATAAATGGCAATACATATTAATATTTTACCGATTTCAAAGCTTTTTCTGTTGAGAAGAAAAAAAAAATCTCCGACTGCAGGTTAACAACAATAAAGAATAAAATTCGTATTACTTCTTGAATTTGTAACTTATTTTTAAAACGTTCAAAATTAAAAATGTAATAATGATAAAAATCATCATAATATATTGATTTAGCTTTCGGCAATTACATGTTTTTAGTTTTCGATTCTCCATTTTTATTTTAAAACCTTTTATTGCAAAAGTTGCTTAACATCATTACAAAGCCGACTGCAATTACTGGCATTGTAGCCCCATTATTTTGATTCTTTTTTTTTCACAAATAAAATTTTAAAACAAAATTTTATGAACGATGCGGAACTCGAACCCACGACCTCTTGCGTTCCATGCGAGTGCTCTTCCAACTGAGGTAACCGTTGGAGTGACGTATCATCATAAAATCTTGTTATCAACTCTCAGGTTGTGGCTTCATCTACAGGATCTACTTGACAGTTGTTTTTTTTTTATAAAAAGATTAGGCATAAGGTAAGTCGTCATCACTCAAAGCCCGAAAGTTACATAAAAATATATGAATCTATCCCCAGATCGGCATTGTATATAAAGAACTTCTAACAAACCGATACAAGCCAACGTTCCTGGGGGCTCGCCTAAAGATATGTGAGTTACAAAATGACCACTTTATTATCGGAGCCTCAATAGCAAAGGCTTTGACAAAAATGCTGGAACAGATGGCCCCGGAAGATCGCTTCGTCAAGAATCTAGAATGCCCCTACCCACCGGTAAGTAAATAACACATTAAAAACAGTGGACGGCTCCTTTGCACAGGATTCCGGCTAAACTATGGATACCACAACGGTGCCTATTTCTGCCGTGAAGCATAATGTGTAAACGTTACTGTGATTCGGTCTGAAGCTAAAAGAAATTACTGGGAAAATGAGACTTAACATATTATCTCCACGTGACGAGCGCAATTTTAGTGCCGCTCAGAATTTTTAAGCTTTTCAAGAATCCGAAGCGGCACTGCATTGTAATGGGTAGGGCATATCAATTACCATCAGCTGAACGTCCTACTCGTCTCGTCCCGTATTTTCATAAAAAAAGTAATAGTCATAGAAATGTGTACAATTTTTAAGTTAGACTTTGAGAAGGTTAATTTGTATGATTTTTTTTTTAATCGTAACATTTCATTTAATTTCAGGGTATATATCACCTGGTGAATATGACAATACCACAAAGTCCGTGGTACAACAATTTTCCATTTCAAAAAGGACGAGTCTACGTAAATGTTACTTATGCTACGGATTTGGCAGCTTCTATGCATATCGATACAGAATTAAAAAAAGCATAATATTAATTATTATATTATTTAGACACGCGTGAAAATGCACTCATAATTTTTAAGATTTGAAAGACACACTTCATTGAAAGACGAGACTGCAAAAATCTGAATTTCTAAGAACATTACAGAACAGCTAAAATCATTCTTTTTTTTTTTTTGGGGAAAACGAAATTCGATTAGGATAATCGACATTCTGCATTACTCTGTTTCCTGAATATAGATTGGTTAAAATTATAATAACCGCCAACGTCTTTTACTAATTCAAACCTAATAACTTTAAGGCTAAAATGAAATTATTCCTCAAATATCAAAATTTTATGAACGATGCGGGACTCGAACCCACGACCTCCGGCGTTCCGTGCCGGTGCTCTAACCAACTGATCTAACCATTCGAGTGACGTATCGTTATAAAATCTTGTATGCTTTGTTCAACTTTTATTAAAACGAAATTATTCCAGCTTCAAGGATATTGTAATGAAATGTCATTCACTGAATTATTTCTATTTATGAGTAAAAAAAATATAGACTCCGGACTTAGATTTAGGATTGGTCTCCGCTGCGCTCCAACTTGATACCGCAGTAGTAGTCGCAAAGTGTTTTGTATTTAATTTATTTTATTGTAAATTAACACGAAGCGTATATAAGTTACAAAATTAGAAACATGCCATTAAATGTCAAGTGAGTGGGTAGCATACACACATAACAACTAACAGTTGCCGTAATAAAAAAGCTATTGTTCTTGGGTAGTGCGGTATCTAGTCAGAGCGCAGTGGAGATTGGTCTCCACTGCGCCTTAATCTAAATTCAGCCAAAGACGAAGGTGCGTATACAAACAAAAAGAAATACATGCTTACACCAAAAACTCGATTATTAATTGCTACGAAACTATCATCGTTTAAGACTAAAACAGCAAATATAATTATTGGAAAAAAAGAAATAAAAAACGCTTTAATAGGAGATGAATTAAGGAAAATTAAAATTTATTAATTTTTCCTTATTTTTTGCAACTTACAAAAGATTTAAAACATAATCAAAGTTTATAATATCGTTGCGATCATGAAAATTTATGTATTAGATAAAGTTATAACAAAATCTTATGTACACTAAATGGAACAAAATAATCAAATACTTAAGCCCTTTGAATTTAAATTGAGAACCCTAGCCGTTCTAATCTTCGTTGGATTAGTAGAATTCAAAATAGTTGACCGTTGAGATAATTTAGTTGACCAGTTTGCCCTAAACCTGAACGTTCAGGGAATCATCCAATTTCATGCTCCATTGCGCAATGACCAGATACTCAATTTGCCTAAAAGCAATGGCTAACTTGTATTGAGATAGGTTGTATTTCTCGGAAACAATAAAGCGTCTCTTTATTTTAAAACAAATTATATTATAATAATAATCTTTATTAAAATAAGAAAACAGCCATTATACAGCTTCTTAAAGGCAAAAAAGGCATTTATTTTCCCAAATTGATTCCTTTAGAATTCTTTTTGATGTCATTTCTGATAACTACTAGATACTACTACCGCTTCGGAAACAAATGGCGCTCTGAGAGAGAAGAAATGACGCAAGAAACTCTCTCAGTATTTTTTTTTGCGCTCTTTTCAATAAAAATATACAATATTGTACAGTCATTTCTATCGCTATAAAATAATCACAATCTAGTCCCAGGCTGTCCGATCATTTAGATATTCAGCAGTGGAGTAATAGGGTTTACGACAGAGCCATTTTTTTTTATAACATATAAATTTATTCATAGATATTGCCTGAACAGTGGCTGGGACTTTATTATAGAAGTGTATACATTTACCCTTAAAGCTATTATGTATCTTATGAAGCCTACTAGAATAAGTTACAAGCAATCCCTTATTTCTTAATCTATACAATTAACTAAACACAATAGAACTAATTATTATTCAAAGTTAACTTCCATTATTATAGGTAACTCAGTGGCTGTCATTAAGCTGATTAACCCTTCGTTTCGTACTAGTAAAAACTGTATCACGAAAGAATAGTATTCATCGTCCTTAGATCAGCGATGCTTTAGGTGCGTGTACTTGAAATTAACAAACTTATACAAACTTATACAAACTAGGTACTTAATTATTGTGTTCAAATTCGATGAAGTGTTATATTATACTTACGTTATGACTGTTATGTGTGTATGGTGAATGTGTAGAGATATGTGTATGTGTGAAGGGTGATGTGTGTACTGTATTTATGTACCCGAGGGGAAGTTATGCCTTTGTGCCTACAGGTCAAATAAGATTTTTCAATAAATTTTCGGTCTCATTGTAGTGAAAATGACTTAAGGCGACACTAAATGCCGGCGACCTTGAGCGATATGAGTTCACGGCTCCTATGTAACAAAGCCAATATTTAATATTTAGCGGAGTTGAGCACTTTTCTTGTGATGGGTATAAAATGTTAAACTCGCGTCAGGATACGTGATCTGATAGAAAATTCGTAAGACAGTCGTTGAAATTATGGATGAAAGTTGATTTTTCTGAGAGATAAACTTTTTAATGTTAAATAATTGTAATAGTTCTGCAGTGTTAAATTTTTAATGTAATATAAATTGTAATTTTTGTGAAAGATAGCGCAATGAATAGTGTATTTAACCACATAAATACTAGTACTTTTATACTGATAAATAAAGAATTTCGTGCTAAATTATTCCCTAACCATTCCAAAATATTCAAAAATGTGCAACGTCATTGTTCAAGTTTTCACATCTGCCGGCACTCCCGGAGTGCAACCCGCTATTTTTTTTTTCATTTTTGCATAAGTAAATAAAAAAGAATATACATATAGATTACAAAGATGGAAAGTCAGACAAAAAAGTTCCATGAAGTATCCTGAAACGCACTTACAATACCAAGAAGACTTGAAGACCAGTAAAAAGTGGTTGTTTAATGTTTAAAGTTTAAAATTAAACTAGTTAAATTGCCAATTTCGTGGTCATCTGGAAGGCAAAGCCAAATTGGCTGCAAAGAAACTGGGCGTCATTAATAGAGCACGGCAATACTTAAGCCGGCCCACATACTAGCGCTCTACAAAGCGCAGGTCCGGCCACACATGGAGTATTGCTGTCATCTCTGGTCTGGCGCACCCCAGTATCAGCTCGATCCATTTGACCGCGTGCAACGCAGAGCAGCTCGAATTGTCGGGGGCCCAGTGCTCTGTGAACGGCTGGATCACTTGGCGTTGCGTAGAGACGTCGCTTCATTGTGTGTCTTCTACGGCATTTATCACGAGGAGTGTTCCGAAGAGCTGTTTAACCTGATTCCTGCCGCCGAATTCCACCTTCGCACGACACGCCACAAGTTAGGATATCATCCTCACCATCTGGATGTGTGGCGGTCCTCCACAGTGCGGTTTTCAAGGAGCTTTCTTCCACGTACTACAAAGCTGTGGAATGAGCTTCCTTTGTGTTTCAGGGACGATACGACATGGGTACCTTCAAAAAAAGCGCGTTGTCAAAGGAAGGTGTCCTTAAAAGCCGGCAACGCTCCTGTGATTCGCATAACAACAGGTGACCGTGCGCTCGTTTGTCCTCCTATTCCATAAAAATAAAAAAATAAAAACGATTATTGAATGATACTGACATTCCTGGAGGTGATGATGACCCCCAGAAGTACTTCGAGGTCCTTAGCAGCCAGAGGAATCTACGAGATTTGGAGGTTACATTACAGTTAATTTGAAGTGCTGCCGAACTCCAGATATAGCGGTTGACTAATTAATTTTTAAAATAAATACACTTTTAGGCTAGAGTTTTAGGATTTAGTAGCCGATCATGTATTCTTTACAAAAGTGTGATCGTCGACCAGTGAATACTAATTCTATTGAATTGATCCGTTTCTCCAGTATAGTATGGACTCTGAAATATCCTTAGGGCAAGCTCTACTGGAAATCTATGTGTACATGTGACACTGATGATAGATTTTTCGAGCTTTGCAATTTTATCATAAAAGCTTAGAAAAGGTATAGAATATACAAAACCTATCGTAGAGCCTATCCTGAAAAAATATAATGCATTACTACGATAAAAATATTATATGTCCATAGACGACCAGATCTTTCTCATTTCCAAGCGATGTGAGAAAAAATCTAATCTACTTGGCCTCAAGATCTCTTTGCTGGATGTTTTATGAAAAGCTATCACATAAATAGAAGGAGTACCTTCTCATCCAAATCTAAAGAATCTCGTTATCATGTTCCTTATATTTAAAGTATAACAAACAAAAAACGAAATAATTTTATTTCATTTCTTAAAAAAATCATTTCATCTCATAATCGCTTGAACATGCAATAAATAAAAAGATTATGACGAGGCTTTTTGAAGTACGGTTCGCTTCTCGTAATAACAGTAAAGAAACACGCCCTTAGCGCCTGTTACGACCTACAATGAATATTAACGAGTCTATGTGCCGCTCAAATTTAAATACGAATGCCTTGGCTTATCTTAATTATTATTGTTTCGAGGATTGTATATAAGTGCATAATGTAATGCTGAATTATTTGTCCTGATTGGTACTGGAGTCAAAAAAGGTAATAAAAGAGATATCACAGCATGATCAAAGACTATCGAATGAACTATTCATACACTTTGTCTGAAACCTTTTACAAAAATTAAACTTAGTGGCTCTATGAAACAATGACCGAAACAGTTCCATTACGATTGTAATAAAGTACGATTTAGGAAAATTGCACGAAGCGTATTCTCGTACCAATAAAGAACGTCAATTGTTGGGAGATATTTATTTTGCAAAATTTTGACGTTTTGTTGAGTTAACACCTTAAAAGATTATCTAATACAGCATAGATAACTCTTTTAATAGTTGTAGAAATAACTTGGTAACTTCGTGTGAGCTTGTCGTTCAAGTGTCGTTGGCGGGCGGCTCCGATCCAGTTAACGTTCTAGGCAAATGAAAGCAGAATACCAATCTCGAGTTCGCTCTAAACCTGTATGAGGTCGAAACTTAATTTCAACGATTTTGAAATTATTTGAAATTACGAGGATAGCACGACAGGTCTTCATTTATGATATGCGAAGGAGTCCTAGTGAGAATCTTCGTTACTCGCGATTATATTATCTATCGATACTACGATATATTAACATAATATTGAAAAGCCTAGCTTTTGAAACCTCTTGAAAACTGACTTATTCTCTCAATATATTTTTGATAATGTTCTGTACGTTCATAAGCACATTGAGGAATTTTCTAGAAACTGTGACATTCATAATGTTAACACGAGGAACAAACATAAACTTGTTACTACTCGGTTGGGTCGAAATAGTAAGTCTTTTGTTGGGCGATGTATATGCTTCTACAATATGGTCCCAGAAAATGTACAAAACAAATGTGTTACAAAATTAAATTTACAAAATATTTGAATTTGAATTTGTGATTGAATATCAAGCTTGGAAAAAAAATATAAAATGGCTGGAAATTATCGAGGTTTCATTAATATTAAAGATTTAATTTTATTCCCAATTGAAAGTAGATTCTGTATTCGGCCTTAACATCTTGTAATAAATGAGAGCTATAAATAACTAAAGACAAATCAATATATCGTGATCATATCTCCCATAATCCTGTTTATTTAATACGGACTTATCCCGAATTTCACGCCGGTTTGTCTACGACTCCTTTGGCCACGAAGCTTAAGTTCCTTACACACGCTCCACTCGCTAAGTTTAAATGAATTAAATAATTCTTGACAATGAAAAACATCCGTAGCATATTATTATAGTATCCGTAGTATATTAATGTGAAAAAAATTGAATTAGCCATCTTTTTTCATATTACAGCGGCAATAGTTAATCGTCACTTTCACTTTGTCAAAATATGACATTCAGATGAAAGGACATGAAAGGACATAGGGCAGAGCCATAATAGTAGGATAAGGTTATCTTTCCGGTTAGTAACCCTTTGGTACCGAGCCTTTAAAACACCTACGGTATTATTACATCTGGTGTTCCTCAAGGATCTAATCTTGGACCCCTTCTATTTAATCTATACATTAATTGACATTATTGGGGTATTTAAACATTCTTCAATTCTTCTCTATGCTGATATCTATGATGCTATGATATGAAGGTATATAAAACAATAAGTAAACCTTCTGATAAATTTCAGGATGATTTTTACGAATTGCAATGATAATCTATGACAAGTAATTTTAAAAAATGAAACGTAATATCTTTTTCCCTCAAAAAAAATACTATTAAATTCAAGTGCACTTTAAATGAGAATCTTTTTGAGCGGATTTTATGATCGAGGGTTTTTCACTTTGATCACCTTGACTCCTCTTTAACCTTTACTCAACACTAGATATGTGACTGCAAAAGCCTATCACATGCTTTGTTTTGTTTTTAGAGTAAGAATTTTAAACATATTATCACCCTGATTATTCTATTTAATGCATTTGTTCTTGAATACTTGCATACTTGAATTCGGCTGGGTGATTTGGAATGCTCATTACAAAGTTCGCTATCGATCAATGTGTTCCTAACTTAATCTCTCTGGAAAAACGTCGTAAGCTACAGGATCAAACATTTCTGTTAAATTACTTTATAATATTATTGACTCTCCACTTCTTCTTAATTGCCTTACCTTCCAACGTCCAAGACAATCTTCACGAATTAAGACTTTATTTAACTTACATACTACACCCGCTGAATATGCACACAATGTATACATTCATAGTTCTTGTATATTGTACAACAAAGAGTACTGTTCCATTGATTAGATACTTTTCATGTTTATTACAGAAGTTGATTGAACAAATTAAGAAAATGTCTTTGTTTTATTATTCTTATTTGTATTAACATTGTATATTTTTATTATCTTTAAAATTGAAGTAATTATTACTAAAATCATTAATTATAAATATTATATTATTTCCAATTGAATATATTATACATATACTTTAAAATTGCCATTAATTTGCTCAATAATTATTCTATGTACTATATAATTGTGGAAACATTATTGGTAAATGCTTTCTTTATATTTTATGTTTTCTTTGTTAAGTGTATGAAGTTGTACTGTTTGTTTCCCGAATTAAATAAAATAAAAATAATATAATAAGCGTAAGAATTGCTAGATTCTTGTAGTAAAAACTTTAACATTCTACAGTAAAATAATTTGATAAGATTAACAATAAATGTTGTGGAATGTGAACATGTGTCATTATTCGTACTAAAGTCACCCAGATTCTGAAGATACAAGGGCGTATTCATTAGAGTAAATGAAGGCGCAGAGAAATCTTTGAGTCAATCATTAGTACGGATTATGTACTTACACAGTCTTAGCTGAGACTTGTATCAAGTTGAAACTATCAAAACAAGGAATAGATTACATGAAACCAAATAGATAACAGCTTACATTTTAATCTGTGGTTTCGAGCCCAGTTGTTCAGTGTATAGGAATTAGTGCTTTTGTGGTGATTTTTTTATGACAACAAGGGACGAGACGAACAGGACGTTCAGCTGATAGTAATTGATACACCCTGCCCATTACAATACAGTGCCGCTCAGGATTCTTGAAAAACCCAAAAAGTCTGAGCGGCAAGACAATAGTGCTCGTCTTTTTGAGACATAAGATGTTAAGTCTCGTTTGCCCAGTCTTCACTAGCTACGGCGCCCTTCAGACCTAAAACACAGTAATTTTACACATTACTGTTTCACGGCAGAAATAGGCGCCGTTGTGGTACCCATAATCTAGCCGGCATCCTGTGCAAAGGAGCCTACCACTGGTGTGTTATTTATTTGTTTTCAAGCCGTACGGACCGCCTGTGCTCGCGTGTGCATCACTGCTCGTTCGTAACTCCCTGCAGGATAGTCACGTTGGCGTGGCTTCCGCACGAACTTACGATTTCGATACCTACACAAGGATTGAAACAGGCCCGCCATGATCAAGTATATTGTCTATTTTAAGCACAGTTATGAAGACACGTGACAATTGTATTTTATAAAAAGAGTTTAATAATTTTTGAAGAATGTTTCCAGAACACAATAGAAACACAAATCATTGACTTTAAAATACGTCGAAAATAACATTTATAATTGTCAACGGTATAAGGTATTAATTTAGATACTATTTAACACGTCTTCAATAATGTTGAGCATTCATGGTAAGAAGTGGCAAGAAACTCATTGCTAGTTCGAGGACATTACTGCCCCTACATCCATCTATCCGTCGAGCTATTTGCCCTGCCCTCTGCCACTTCAGATTCGCAATCACTGGGCTATGATGTTATGTAGCTTTGGTTCTCTTACGGATGTCCTCATTTCTGATTTGATCTCGCAGGGAAACACACGGTCAAACGGTTCAAACTGAACTAGAACTGAGGCTGCACCAGACCTGAGATGAAACCAATATGCATATAATATGGCCGGAAATGCGCTTAGAGTGCTCTAGAATCAGGGCGGGCTTGAACCATTGTTTTGCTGTATTGAGGATCACCACTTTCCTCGAAGCCAATTTGGCTTTGTCTACCAGATGAACTCTATGACTACATATATATTCATTAGTTTTACTCTTGCTGCTGAAATTGTTCACATTAAACTTAGATGACAAAAAACTACAAAAGATAAAGAAAAATAAGTTTAACAATTTGAAACAACAGCTGTTGTGCGAGACATATCTGAGTTAAGACAAAATACATTTGCAGATGCTAAGTCGTTAGCGTCATGATAATCATATTTATATCCATCCAAAGTTTTGTAATTCGAGGATGTATAACCCTCTAGATGTGCCAAAACTTTTATCTTTGTATAATGTTATGAGCGGGAGCTACTTGTGGTGGCTGGATGGTCCCGACGACGAGTACCCTCTTAAATATATCGTTTTTAATTTTACAACAATAAAATTAAACTGCAAATGTTTAAAATTTTCGAATAAAATAGAATGAAAGAAATAGCAACCAGCTATTTCCACTGACAATACCAATCACAATTAATAACTTAGAGCTATTGATAAAAAAAATCAATTAAAGACACATATAAATCTATAAATTGAATTAAAACATGTCACTTCCAGGCATTTAATGGATGTTATTACAGTCACAAACATCTACGCGTACATCGTAAATTCATAAGTAGGTATGTAGCCTTACAAAAGTGAAGATGAGAATATTATGAAATTACTCTCAAGTGAAGAATATGTTGCTTTAATTTTAATCAAATAATATATATATATATATCATTTAAATCACGTGGCGCTGTGTATTTTGAGTAAACTAAAGATATAATTTTTTGAAGTGAAACTGCTTTAGAATCGTTGTGATTTCAAACCGGATGCAACGGGAAAAAACGACAGGTAAGAGACACAAATACAAAAATGTGTAGGATGAAGCCGGCAAAGAATGAGACAGAAATATGCATACTATTGAAGTGAAAACTTCTTAATCATCGTTGTGATTTGAAAGTCGATGAAACGAAAAAGCGACAGTAAAAAGAGCAGTCACATCAATTCATAATATTTGACATAGATAATGAGATAGGAAGCATAATACAATGTTTTGGTACCAGGCGATCATAGTTAAAGAAGAGATTGTCTTAAGAATGGCGCGAGTATACCTTAATATATAATTTTTTTTATGATAATAAGGGACGAGACGAGCAGGACGTTCAGCTGATGCTAATTGATACGCCCTGCCCATTACAATGCAGTGCCGCTCAGGATTCTTGAAAAACTCAAAAATTCTGAGCGGCACTACAATTGCGCTCGTCACCTTGAGACATAAGATGTTCAGTCTCATATGCCCAGTAATTTCACTAGCTACGGCGCCCTTCAGACCGAAACACAGTAATGCTTACACATTACTGCTTCACGGCAGAAATAGGCGCCGTTGTGGTACCCATAATCTAATAATAATATTCTGACTCCAAGCGCACGACGTATTACTACATAGACACCAGGAGAACATATTAATATATATATTAGTGGTGGTAGCAATGTCTTTCATAGCGGATGAAATCATGTGTGATCCATGTAGGTTTCACTTCTGACATGTGTACTTTGTACGCACGCAATGTTTTTATTTATTTAACGTAACCGTTTGAATTTAATTTAAAACACGAGGAACATTTAGGTACGTATTGATTTTGGAGAACCTTATTTGTTGGAATTACGTAAAAATGGGAAGGGCGATAAAACATGCATTTACAATCTCAATTAAGTTCACAGAAAACCAATTTCTGTGAAAACCCTTTACAAATAGCGTAATAATATGACCCAGAAAATTTTAATCTAACCCTTTGAAGCTCTAAACAAACACTATACACTGGATCAAACAGGCACTTTGTTTTAACATGTGCCTCTGTTAAGGTTTTGTCTTTGATCCAGGCTTAATTTAGGCTTAACTGAGCACGTTAAACTTTGCACAGTTTCACTATTACTTACTAAAAGTAACATAAATTGCTTTTAATTGTCTAATCCGTAATAAAATAACTGCAAAAGCTCCTCAAAATATTTTCGTTCGATAAGTAAGATATGTGCCATAATATGAATAGATAATAAATATAATAATAGAATTTTTGTGATTTGTGTCAGATACAGATTAAGCTACGCGTTTTTCCCATACTAGTACCAATTAGGCCTTGGCTAGTAAGTACATTCGCCAAATAGCGTTTGAAAACTGGGGGTCACCAATAGAGCGAGACACTTCTTCAAGCCGGACCACGTTTGAACGCTGAAAAATAAGGCACAGGTCCACCAGCCCTGTACTGGGCCAATGGGGTACTGTTATCATCTCTGAAAAGAAAATAGAAAGAAGAAAAGAAAAATCATTTGTTCATCTAGGTCAAAAGAACCTAGGCACTTAAGAATGCCAAGGATTATACCACCACTTTGGAAAAGTTGAGCTTTTACGGGAAGAAGTGGCAAAGAACTCATTGCCACTCTTTCAAATCTATATTTACACTTTCAACATTTTACATTTTATTTTATAAAATGTACCTATAAAAGTGATGCACAAAAATTCAAAAATTCCATTGTTTATAATTTCAATCTATCGTCAAATTACTCAAGAAGAGAAAATAAAAAAATAACGGGTTGCATTCCGTGAGTATCGGGAGCACTGGCACAAGTGAAAACTTGAACATTAACGTTGTGCATTTTTGAATACTTTGGAATGGTTATGGAATAATTTCGCATGAATTGCTATAGTGATCAGTAAAAAAGTACTACCATTTATGTGGTTAAATATAATATTCAGTTATTGCGCTATCGTACACAAAAAAAAAGACAAATTATATTACATAAAAAATTTGACACTTCAGAACCATTACAATTATTTTACATTAAAAAGTTTATGTCTCAGAAAAATCAATTTGCATCCATAATTTCAACGAATGTCTTACGAATTTTCGATCAGGTCACGTGTCCTGACGCGAGTTTAACATTTTATCTCCATTCCAAGAAAATTGCTCAACGCCGCTATAGAATTTTTCACCTCAAAAATGAATTATTTAATCCACAATTTGGTTTTAAAGTAAAACAATACATTTTCTTTATTCAGTTATCACAGGTTTGACATATGAGATGGCATATTATAGTACATATAATTACTAGCTTTTACCCGAGACTTCGTTCGCGTTAAATAGTTACTATTCGTATTTTTTTATTTTTAAGGATACTTTTCAAATAATACACATACAAACTGGTCTTTCCGCTGCTGGCAGCGCTCTTCTATGATACAGAACATATCCCTTGTCATTGTGGACAGTCTCTTTAATATTATTTCCCTGTGAACTTTCATCTCCTATTCCATTCCCATATAGGTCGAAGTTTCAAAAATGCTCCCTATAAATTATTTTTATCAAGTGCCTAAACACAAAGTTTCATGGTTTGATCTTCGATAATGAGGAATTTTCATACATAGCCCACATTTTTTTGCAATCAAAGTTATCCTATGTCATTTCACAAACTCTAATCTATCACTGTACTAAATTATATCAAAATCGGTTCGGTGGCAAATCACCCTTACGTTTGTTTACAACAACAAACTTACATTCACATTTATAGCATTAGTAGTGATTTTAAGATAACTACATTTTGTTCTTACTGGAATAAAATATTGAGACAAACAAAAAACAAAGTTGATATCAACACATTACATTCCACATTCATCTGAATTTGAAAGAAAATCCCATTTGTAGCATCCGGTGTGACAACATTTTTTTACCAGAATGTATGGCGAAGGGATGGATTGCTACATAAATCGATATTTCGGTAGCATGTTGTTTTGGAATTGTTCCCGACATTTTGTTGTAGGTCGTTATCACGGATATGTTTCTTTAATGATGTTAAAGTATTACTCGTATATTTAGAAAAAGAATTCTTTTTTCATTTGTTCTGTTGGTTACTACTACATCAGATTCGTATTAAACAATATAGATTAATATGCATATATATAACGAGACACCTATTTCAAAACGTTGTAAAGTAATTAAGTATTTTACTTTTATGTTACCTTTTTTTAAAGTAAGTATTAAATTATGATATAATTATTGAAATTAAAAAGATGTTCAATGAATGACGTCACTATATAATAAACATCCTGCTGCTTGAAGGTTTGGTTATCGAATATTATCCCTGTCTTTCTTTAATTCGCCATTTTATAGTTATTATATTTAATATCATTAATAAAGACACAATACATAATAACCTAATATCCGGACGACCGAGCCTTGCTCGGATTTTTAAGAATGTACAAAACTTGAACAAAAAAAAACTAATAGGACATCTGGATTCGAACCGGGGTCTTCTGCTTTCCGGATCACCCAATGTCCCATCTGAGCTATAATAGTCTTGTATATAGTGGCGAAATTTACCTTTGTATTCTAATGTTATTGTAGCTGTTTCTCATTCAAACATTGATAAAACCATTTTTTTTAATTGAAACCTAACTAGATCGATTTATCACCCCCGAAATCCCCTGCATACTTAATTTTATGAAAATCGTTGGAGCCGTTTCCGAGATTCAGATTATATATATATATATAAGAATTGCTCGTTTAAAGATATAAGATAATGACTGCTCTAAAGTAATATTAGTATTATAATCTATTAATAATAAGAAAGTTCTTATTATAATTATTAGATGCCGTGAACGAAGACTTAAAGGTTAAATATGCAGTCACGAGAATATGGATCAACCACTAGGACTTACGAAAGAAAGTTCAGTGTCCATGACAGGAAGCTAGAAGAACTAGAGAGAAAACTGCAGAAGGCCATGATGGTGGGCTCCGCCGTAACAGCTGCAACTACTAGCTTGGACTTGAACTATGGATATGGAACATGGAAAGTGTTAAAACAACTGTCTCATGGCGCTCACTCTTGCTCTGAGGAGATGACGAACGCATCTTGGAGAACATACCAGTAAATAACCGGAATCACTGAAATCACTAAGGTAGGCGCTGTGGGCTCATACAGACGGGGACAGAACCTAGAGCATGTATACTCAACTGAAAGACCGGGCGCAGAAATCAATAAAGACTTCTATCATTAGGCTACGGAGATAGGGCTGCTAGTATTCACACGTGTCATGATCATGACCAAAACCCTGGAGTTATGAGGTAATACAAACTTTTGCTGCTTGCCGAAACAAAGGCAAGGAACATGTATATTATTACCAAATTTGAATTGTTTGTAAACAATTTGGAATAAATAGCAGATAGATAATTATGATGGATAAATATTTCTTTTCATTTTTTTTTACCTTTAAGAAATAATGTCACAACAGAACTGTCAAACTGTGCGTCAAAAATTTATTTCATATAGACAATGACGTAACGTAATTGCTTATATAAAAAGAAAATTTGTTATTAAATAATAATAAGGATCACGAATCGAAATAAAAACTATCCCATATCTCAAGTTGGATCAAACTGCACATAGTGTGCGAAATTTGATTAAAATCGTTGTTTAAGAGTTCATCGCGGACTAAATAACTCGACACGATATTTTTATTTAAAAAGATGTAGGTAATGATTTATTCTTAGATAATTTAAACGTCTAGATAGAGTTTCTTGTTGTTAGATAACCGATAAAAACAGGCCAGGAATATTAGTTCAGTGTACGTGACACACTACGTCTTCCACTTGTGATTTGTATGACACTTTGACCTATATGGTCTAAGGATTTAGTCATGGTAAAATTTGTAGTAATGTCGAAAATATTAACATTACTGAGAAGGAAGTGGGATAATACATTAAAATGTGCGTGTGTATTATTTGTTATAATTGACAAATGACTGGAAAAGTTTAACTTCAATAGGGTATATGCATGACTTGATAAAATATTTGAATTTGATTATTTACATCCTAAAAGTTAAAACACGTCAGATTATTAATAAAAAATTATTGAGTTCAAAAATTTATGTTCTTTTCAGGCAATATATTCCGGCTTTTCGCACGCGTCAGGGTATATGCATGACTTAATAAAATATTTGAACTTGATTATTTACATCCTAAAAGTTAAAACACGTCAAATTATTGATAAAAAATTATTGAGTTCAAAAATTTATGTTCTTTTCAGGCAATATATTCCGGCTTTTCACACGCGTCATTTTGCGCGGGGTTTCTTTGACGACAGAGTCTATATTAATCTATATTGTATTAATATATAATATGTATGGCTGGTTTTTTCCTTCGGTTATATTGCGTAAGCTACTGAACCGACCGCTATAATACATGTACCATAAAATGCAGCGTGTTTCGGAGAATTTTTGAGGATGTGATATGTTGGTATCTGCAACCTATATTTTTTGTCTTAGAAAAACCTATTAACTCGCAATAATACTAAATCACTCAATGACATTATGGTAATTCATATTATAATGAGCGGGCGCGGGGTAATTTCAAGGCCAGCACTTGTCTTGTATAAACAAATTTACAAAAATTCTGTTGAAACATATTAAATTTAATTAAGTTTTATCTACTAATATATATAATTCTCGTGTCACGGTGTACGTAATTGAACTCCTCCGAAACTGCTCGACCGATTTTCGTGAAGCGTGCATATCGGCTATGGTGGAGAATCGGACAACATCTATTTTTCATCCCCCTAATTTTTATTTTTTTGGACAATTTTTTTTTTGTTTACAACCCTAAATTTTCACCCCACTACGATCAACACCTATTTTTGTATCGTGATTTTTATAATATTCTATTGCATCCACAGATCCGCAATAGAGTTGCAAGATGGCAATCGAATGCAATAATTGTAGTATGATAAATTTTATGTATCTACATATATTTGGTAGGTCTGATAATCGGTCGTCATCTAAAAGGCATAAAAGGGCATAAAAGGTATTTTTTTTCTCAAAATTTATTCCTTTAGAATTCTTTTTGATGTCATTTCTTATACTACTAGATACTACTACCGCTTCGGAAACAAATGGCGCTCTGAGAGAGAAGAAGCGGCACAAGAAACTCTCCCAGCATTCTTTTTTTTGCGCTCTTTTTAATAAAAATATACAATATTGTACAGTCGCTATAAAATAATCACAATCTAGTCCCAGGCTGTCCGATCATTTAGATATTCAGCAGTGGAGTAATAGGATTTACGACAGAGCCATTTTTTTATAACACATTTAAATTTATTTATAGATAGCATTATCTGGCATCTGAACAGTGGCTGGGATTTTATTGTAGAAGTGTATACATTTACCCTTAAAGTTATTATGTATCTTATGAAGCCTACTAGAATTAGTTACAAGCAATCCCTTATTTCTAGTGTTATAATAATGAAAATCACTATTAAGAGCAGGTGACGATTTTTGTGAATATATATTAAATTTTCATAAATGTACTGACAATAAACAGTCATAATATTTATTACTTTAAATTTTTCTTTGAAAGGCTGTCTATAACCAAGCTGATATATAGCACGAACAGCTCTCTTTTGCAGTGCAAACACTATATCAATGTCAGCAGCATGACCCCATAGTAATATACCGTACGTCATGATGCTGTGAAAATAACTAAAGTACACTAATCTAGCGGTCGCAACATTCGTGTACTCTCTAATCTTTCTAACTGCATATGCCGCAGAGCTGAGTCTATCTGCTAGATGGGTAATATGTGGACCCCACTGAAGCTTTTTATCTAACGTGATACCCAAGAAGACCGTAGTGTCCACAAGTTTCAATCTCTGGTCATTTATAAGTACGTTGGTCTGTACCTCCGCTGTGTTTGGTGTAATGAACCGTAAACACTTTGTTTTTTTACTGTTTAAGTGCAGATTATTCGTCTCAAACCAACGCACTATCTTTGAGAGTGCATTGCTTACCTCGTCATCACGTCGACTCGCACGTCGCTTCACTTTAAAAATAAGTGAAGTATCATCAGCAAACAATACAATCTCATGGCTATCATCTACCACAAACGGTAGATCGTTAATATATACAAGAAACAAGAAAGGACCGAGAATAGAACCCTGTGGAACACCTATTCCCACAGGTTTACACGAAGACCGTTTGCCATTTACATCGACTATCTGAACTCTTTCGCTTAAATATGATTTTAACAGATTTAGGGCTCTATTTTTCACTCCATAATGCTTTAGTTTTAGGAGTAAAGTTTCATGGTGGACGCAGTCAAATGCTTTTGACAAATCACAAAAAATGCTCAATCCATCCTGTGACTCTTCCCAGGCGTCAAAGATGTGCTCAATGAGTCTAGTACCCGCATTAATTATTGATAAGCCCCTAGTGAAACCAAACTGATTTTTGTTCATTAATTTACAAAAATGCATTTGTAGCTGTTGAAGCAAAAGTTTTTCAAAAATTTTACTAAAAACAGGCAGCACTGAAATAGGTCTGAAATTAGCAGGGTCAAAAGAACTGCCCGATTTAAACAAAGGTATAACTTTGCTGTATTTCATGAGGTCAGGGAACACACCCTCATCTATGCATTCATTAAATATTATTGCTAAATCAGGTGCTATAATGTCAAGTATGTATTTAACAATATTAGTCGAATGGCCCCATAGGTCTTTTGTATTTTTTAGGTTAATTAATTTGAAGATTTTTATTATATCGCTACCTGTAACATACTTAAATTTCAAGTCAGTAGAAGATACTGGTACGTGTAATTTAAGCATATCATATGCTGCTTTTGGCGAAGAGTTAAGGTCAATCGGGATTTCGTAGAAGTATTTATCAAATTCATTTGCAATTTCTGTTTCCGAATTTATAACGCGATTATTAATATTTAAACAGATAGAGGTGTTACGGCAATTCGATCTACCAGTTTCATTGTTAATTACACTCCAGGTCGCTTTTACTTTATTATTACTGTTTTTAATTTTATCTGCAATGAAACGTGTTTTCGCTTCATGACAAACTATTTTAAAGAGCTTGGAGTATTTTTTTACATATATTTTAAATTCTTCACTATTATTGTAATGTTTCTCATAATAAAGGTCATATAAGCGTTTACGACTTTTGTGGATACCCATTGTTGCAATCATTAAAACTATGTTTGTTGTTTACTGTCACCGTTACTGGAGTAAAAATCCTGTCAAATTCCTCACAGAAGGAATTGAAGACTAAGTTGTAGTGAATATTTGTAGTTTCGCTACAGTGTAAAAATGGTATTGTATTTACCAAATTATTTCTAAACCTCTCAAGACGGCCCGTAACTGGTATAATCGTCACCTTTTTTGGTCTGACATTGTCCAATCTTGTATTTACTTTTATAAGTTGCCCACTATGGTCGGACTGAAGATTATTAATTATGAGTTTACTAGTAATAGTAACATCTGTAAAAATATTATCTAAACAGGTTGCTGTTGTAGAAGTGATTCTAGTAGGTTCCCAAAATACATTGAACAAATTAAAACTTTGAAATAAATTTTTAAGGCTAGTACAATTGGCCGAAGGTTCAAGCAAGTTTATATTAAAATCTCCACACACTATAATTGACTTGCTAGTTTTGCTAAATTTTGATAGTACCTCCTCCATTCTATGTTGGAATTGTTCATATGATGCAGTGGGGGGGCGGTATACACTTACAATAATAAATTGCTCTAGTTCTATACAAGCTATCTCAATTAGTTGTTCTATAGAGAGATTAACAATATCTCTTCTATTTTTACATTTTAATCTATTATTAATAATAATTAGGGAACCTCCATGTATTGCCCTACTTCTATCTAATTATTATACCCTAAAAATTTTAATTATTGAATTTCTTTTTAATTGGTTTATATGGCCTGCTGGGTCAGCTAGTGATTTATAAAATAATTGACCAAAGCAAAAACTTGCTTGCAAAAATACATCGAAAAGTTTACTAGATAAAGTATTTTTTCTAGTTCCAAGAGACTCAACTATCCGAGCAAAGTGTTGTAAACAGTAACCTTTTGACCGCGTGCAACCCAGAGCTGGTTGAATTGTCGGGAACCCAGTGCTCTGTAAGAGGCTTTATATCTTGGCGTTGCATAGGGACGTTTGTTCATTCTTCTTCATTATGTGTTTTCTATCGCATTTATCACGGGGAGTAGTCCTAAGAGCTGTTTGGCTTGATTCCTGCCACCGAATTGCACCTTCATACGACATGCCACAAATTAGGATATCATCCCCACCATTTATTAAGAATCAACATTTATTCCACAGTGCTGTTTGTAAGGAACTTTGTTCCACGTACGATGAAGCTGTGGAATGAGCTTCCTTGTGGTGTGCGATACGACATAGGTACCTTCAAAAAAAGCGCGTACACTTTTTTAATGGGCCAGCAAAGCTCTTGCGATTCCTCTGATATTGCAGGAGAATGTGGGCGGCGCTGATCACTTAACATCTGATAACCCGTAAGTTCGTTTGTCCTATCTTCCATAAAAAAAAGAAAATCAATGAGAAGAGATAAAGTATCTTCAACAACTTGCTTATATTGTTGTGGTGTAATATACAAGGTACCAATTTGTGAAGTGAGTTTAATGAATATGTTATTTTTCATTTAGTTTATAATTTATTTGTTTTTTACTTTAAAATGTAACCTTAAAACAGAAACAGAATATTGATATGATTATCATGATTCTCGTTAAGTTCTTTCATAACAGAAAAAACATTGGACAGTACTTAATTCCAATTAAATTCTATTTACTGTATTTTTAGAATATGTTTAGTTTTACAAAAAAAAACTTTACAATTAAATTAAATATCACATAATTACCTTGGCTTTTACTCTTTTAAATTCAGCAGAAATAAAATCTGAGTTTGAAACCCAAAAAAACGCGTCATCAATCATAACCGCATCTAGTTTTGAAAGATTATATGATTGCGCTTTAACAAATCCACTTTCAGTCATTTAATTATACAGATCACTGAATAAGAAAAAACCAACATAAAATTTTAATATATCGCTAACCAGCGAAAATAATATCTACAACCATACCATTGTTTATGTTTATCTAGACTTTGAGGTCACGCTGCGCTTCAACCAATAGCATTGCGTTTCGGTGTTTTATATTTCGCGCGTACTTATTGCACTTTTGTTTAAAATTTTATAAGAGAAACCCTATTATTACATTTTGTAACACGAATATAGAATACCCTCATAATACAGTATGTTAAACTTCCAAACCGCACTGTGTAACTGAAAGTCTTTTGAGTACTTTTTCTAAGTTACAGAACGCCAAATCCTAAAATCCGGCTGAATGAGCTTGAACCCTTTACCAAACCTTGTAATAGATATCAGAAAAAAGAACGTTTCATATTTATTGTAGACTGTAGTTTGGAAAGCGCGGGAACTCTTGAGTTCTTAAGGCGGTCTTTTTAACTATAAAATTAAATATTTCTATTATATTGTATATAATCCTCATATTTTTGAAAAGTATCTAAGTATTTGTATATGTTTATCATTTAATTTGTTTAGTATAAGTAAAAGTCTATATATTTAGTGATTTAGGTTTGTGCTAAGAGATGTCGAAAAGGCGGAAAAAAACGAAGCCGGAACGAGATAAAGGTGAGTCTATTCTAGATTCCACCTCTGAAAGTAGCGAATACTCAGATTCGCGTACAGTTTTGGAAAACCACGAGGACTTTTATTTGCCATATAGGGTGGCCGACTATTGTCGCCGATATCCGGAAGACGCAGGTGCCGGTCATGAATTTATAGTATTCATAGAGAGTGTCACTGAACAGCCACTTGGTAGTCGTGACATGCTAACTCTTAGTAGCTACTTATCGCGCTTCATTAAAGGCATTAAATATCTTAAGAAACTGAACAAATATAAGATAGGAGTAGTGTTTGAACGACCCAATTTGGCTAATACATTTCTAGACACCAGGACATTTTTAAGGGTACAAAATATTAAGGCGTCCATCCCAGCTGGTGGCACTAAATTGTCTGGAGTGATTTCCTGCGTACCCATTGATATGTCCAACAAAAAAAATTTCAAATCTTTGTCAAGTACAAAAAAAAATATTTCTGTTCGGCGTATAATGAAAAAAACAAATCCGATTGTGGTTTTATATTACAACCTACACAGGCAGTCATTATTACTTTTGCGTCATCTACTTCACTCCCAGATTACGTTCACTTAAAGATGTGGCGTCTACCAGTGCGACCTTATGTGCCGCCTGTTAAGCAGTGTTTCCGATGCCTTAGGTTTGACCACTTGGCTAAATTCTGTAAGAATGCTCAGCGTTGCTCAATCTGCACTGAAAATCATTCATATAAAGAATGTACTATACCTATTGACAAAGCAGTATGTGTGCTCTGTAAAGGTAACCATCTTGCAGTATCAGGTCAATGCCCTATAAAACAAAAAAAGATATTGGATAGTAAAAATAAAAGTAAAACACCATTATCAGATTTATTTAAACATCCAACAAACTTTCCATCACTCAATAAGACAGAGAACACACAAGACATCATTAATTTAATTTTATCCAATCCAGCAGCAATGAACCTAATCACAGAATCAATAATAAAAGTCATTACACTAAATAAAACACAGAATCAAAGCATTAGCTCACACGCAATTAGTTCAGCTATTAAAGATACCATAGAAATTAAAAATAAAGTGTCACATTCAACTGTCACAAACTTAACATAGTACAGTGGACTGCTCAAAGTCTGTTGAGTAACAGACTTGAGCTTCAAAACCTACTTTATGAGCAGGACCTACACATAGCACTTATATCAGAAACTTGGCTTAAACCAAATATACAGTTTTCTATCAGAGGTTATACAATACTAATACTAACTACGGTTAAAATATACTGTAGCAATTTTTGTTAGAAGTGGCATTTATTTTCAAAAGTTAGAAACATTTTCTGATAACTCCTTGCAAAATGTAGCAATCAAAATTAAATACAAACAAAAAGACATCTCAATTGTTAGCTTTTATAGTCCTGGCAACAGTGTACCTAACTTTGACAAATCTAAACTTAATAGACTGTTGCATAGTATTCCAAAACCACTAATAATTGCTGGTGATTTTAATGCTCACCATACCATTTGGGGTTGTAATAGAACCAATTCTAGAGGTAGAGACATTATGGATGTAATGGACGATAATGACTTAAAGCTCTTAAATAATGATCAACCAACTACAGTGGGTACTAATTCTTGGAGACCAAATGGACTAGATCTAACAATAGTATCATCTTCATTATTCCTGTGCTATGAATGGTAAGTTCATCAGGACTCTTTGGGCAGCTATCACTTGCCTACAATCACAAAATTTTCCATGGTAGTGTCAGAAACTGAATCTTCTTCAATTCCATCCAACATTCCTCCACACAGTAATCTGAAAATAGTAAATTGGGACCAATATGAGAACTTAGTAAATGACTTGTTAAAACAATTTGATATAAATAATTGTAATCTACAGAAGTCTTACAATAACTTCTGTTCCATTATTCTTAGAGCGGTAGAAAATTCAGTACCTAAAACCACCTACCACTGTAACAATATTACTAATCTATCTAAAAGAAAGCGACAACTTCCCTGATGGAATGGGCAATGTACTAAAGTGGTAGAAGATTGCAAACAGGCTTATCTGTTATTCAAATCAAATTGCAATATCCAAAACTACATTCATTTTAAGCAAGCTCAAGCAAAGAAAAAATGTATATTAAGACTTGAACGTCGTAAATACTGGACAGATTTTTGCTCCACCATAAATAGGTTAACACCAATGAAACAGATTTGGACAAAAATGAGGAAATTTAAGAACTTATAAGAATATAAGTTATATAATAAATAAAATATTTTACACCACAATTTGTCGGTTACGTCTGGGACATTCATTTAGGATCGCTGTTTTAGATTCTCCAACTTGTCAATTCTGTAATTTATCCATCCAAACTCTTGATCACATTTTCTTTGACTTTCCCCAATATAATCTTCAAAGATTTACATTGATAGACTGCCTCTTGGATATTTATAAGAATGCTGAAGACATCCCGCGCTCACTTCAGCAGTTATTGAAAACTTATGACTGCTTCGTGCCGCTTTACAAATTTATAGTTTCAACGGTAGGCGAAATTTGAATATACGGCTTGGCTTTTGACACAATCCCTTACACAGACTTAAAACATATTCGTCCATAAATTATTATTGGACTTGCGTTTATAATGTAAATTTTAATGTATAAATGTAAATATTATATTTGTAGTTATACCTTAAATTAGTTTCATACTATCTTATAATTATATTCAACTAATATTCATCATTATTACTTATAATTCATGTATAATATATTTGTTATAACGTATATGAGATTTATATTTTAGTATTATATCATAAAAATTATTAAAAATAAGGGGCTAAGCTTGATCTTCATTGGAACAAGAATATTATCAATAAAAGACTTGGCTTCGGCATTTCATGCGAACCTATATGTTTATGAAGAAAATGAAACATGAAGAACACGATATACTACTTTTATGGGAAATTGTACTATTTATGTTTGAAGATGAAGATTATATAAATACTTAGCTTGACTTTGAACAAGCTGTGTAACGTGAAGAATAGAAAAATTAAAATTAAGACTTGGCTGTATGGGCTTTTGACCCCTTTGCCTGTCCAGATGGACGAACAGAACCAAAAAAAAAGACTGTAGTTTGTAAAATTGTAAATCAAATCTATATCTTAAAATTTGAATTTTGCAATAATAATGGTTGTTTTACCTACTCCAATATGATTTAAATGAAAAAAACAACAAAATGCGCTGGAACGAAAATGTTACTGTGGACTTTGTCAAAGTTTACTTGAAAAATGAATGCCTATGGAAACCGAATCACCCAGATTACAAGTGCAGGGTTCGTAGGATACAAGCATACGAAGATATAGCTGCTGACTTTAAAGCATCTACAAATATATTATTAACAATACCTGAAATCAAAATGAAAATAAAGAATCTCAGGTCAACATACATGCAGGAGGTTCATAAAATTTTACAAAAGTCTACTCCAAAATATATTTACGTGCCATCTCTTGTATGGTTTGAGGAAATGGATAAATGTTTAAAGAATATTATTTCCGTAAATCGTGTAACCTCAAACCAAACTATGTTAGCCAACAATATTATGGTTAGTAACCAAATTTTTATTGCATTGAGTGCTGCATGCATGGTTTGCAACCATTAAACCACAGTCCTAACAACAAAGAACTCACTAGATTGTTAAAGAGAAATACTCCTTTTAACCTTCATAGCTCAGCCTACTTCTATTCAATGTAAACAATACAATCTCAAAGCATTTTTTAAATACATATAATTAAATAAATTTATTACTCCATAATATATGCAGTATTTCATATTAGTGAGCTAGATTCATTCCATACCTTTATTTTGCCATCATTTACTATATTATGTGTACAAGTCTAATATCATTTTTTGCATGCATATTTTGGGCATTTTTTGTAGCATATAATCTGGTCTCTAGTAATTACCATAGACACAAATATGACATTTTATTAAATGGTTGTGTAATAACAATATCACCACCCCAAATAGGTAATAATAGAATCTAATTGCTTGTATACATAATATTATGTTTATTCATTATTAATAGTTAATTTATATAGTCTTACTTTATTTAGAAGAAGCAGACCAAATCATTTTACTTAATTGAAATGGAATCATGAACTCGACTATTAAAACACCTTTGTATAGCAAAGATCTATCTTAAACACTTTAAAATCTTATATATCTTTTAGCCAGAGGAAACTTCTGAAGTAGATTCATCATGCAACATTTGGGGGGATCAGGCTGATGACAGTTTTTATGAAGAAAACCCAGACCCATTGGTGCCCCAGCCAGATGAAGGGTTCCAGCCTAAATTAGAAGAAAGCAGCCCAGAGAAGTCACCAGTACCACATAAAAAATTGAAAAAGAAAAAACACAAATTTAGACAGTTACCACCAGAAAAGAAATATGAATCATTTACAAATGAAGATGAGTTTGATATATTTGGGAAATATATTGCCTCTCAGTTAAGAACAATGCATCTTCAGAAGGCTTTACGCTTAAAACTTGAGATTCATAGCATAGTTAATGATGCCAGAATATCAGATATGAGTGATTAAGTGAATGTATTTATATATTCTGTAGATAATATGTGTGTAGAAACATGTTTCAGTGTGATTAGTAGGATTAATTTAAAATTATGTTAATGTGCAAGTATAAATCATTTTAATAATCTGGTTAACCTGGCCAGACATTTTTGCAGGTCCATGAGATGGATGATAATCTATATATATAAAAATGAATTGCTGTTCGTTAGTCTCGCTAAAACTCGAGAACGGCTGGACCGATTTGGCTAATTTTGATCTTGAATTATTTGTGGAAGTCCAGAGAAGGTTTATAAAGATTTATTTCCATATTCTTTTCCCTACAAACACATCATATCATACAGAAATCATAAACAGAGTGGGCCCTAGAGTTGAGTGAGAGATGTGGTTACATACAGAGCAAGATAGACAGTGCCAACATGGCAAATGTGAATAATAATCAATACATGTCAATGAGGATCTAATTAAACTTGTTTGAAATCAATATAACTATGTGAAGTCTTATATTCAGGCCCACTGAATTTAGTCATTTAGTCATGATTTGAGTGATCACAATTAACTGAGAACTCTTACACTACGGCCACAGCTTGTATTATATTTACTCTCAAAATGTCAAGAGATTTCAGTTCAGTTGCCATCTGGAAGGAAAGGCCTCTAAAAGAGTTGATTGTGCTCAATAGATTACTTGAAGTCACCATCTTCGACTAGAAAAAGTGCACCTCTAGGATTCTGCCCAGTACCAGTTCCTTCCATTTGACCACATACAAACAAGAGTGGCATAAATCATCAAATTGCTTAGAGTCGGCTCTCCCTGCTTGTACGGCAAATGTGAGTGGGAGTTTTCTGAAGAATTTTCTGATTGTTACATGTTTCCTCAAAGGGGCCGTTCATAAAATACGTTCGCATACAGGGGGGGGGGGGGGTTGGGTATACGGGGTATATATAACGTGACGTTCGCCGTTATTATTTTTTGACATAGCGCAAGCTCTGTGGCGTGACTCTAGCGGCGTTGCGATCCGTCACAACTGGTTTCTTTGTTTTTCCAATACTTAAGAGAGTAACGTTTCCACATACCCTGCACTCTCGATTCAGTAACAAATGAAAATACTGTTTCTCATGTATTTATTATTATTTTATTCCTTCATTCGCGAACTAATATAGACGCTTTTTTCATCTCTATTGAATACTCTTCAGTTAATTACTTTATTGCCGAAATATTTTTAATTTTCAGAATTTGTGTACTATCATTTAGAATTTATCATACTCAGCAGGGGGGGGTCTTAGCTTTTGTGACGAAATATTTCTAGGGGGGTCACAGAAAGTGTGACACAGCGTGACAATAAGGGGGGAGGGGGTCAAAAAAAGCTGATTTAGTGTGACGTATTTTATGAACGGCCCCAAATTTACTGTGTGAGCACTTTGTTCAATATCTGCTGGCTACAGTGTTGGCAAATGCATTGTATTGCAGATGTCAAAAGATGGTGGCTTTTTTTTCACTTTAAGGCACCCTTTAGTATAAGAAATATTTCTTGAAATACTGAAATTATAACTTGTATCAAACCAGGATGCATTTAGTATGTTTATATTACTGTAATTTAATTAGGTATTACAATTATGCATAGATCTTATCAAATAATGTTTTTGTATTTAAGTCAAGAGTTAATATACTTCTGCAATATAATTATTATCATTAAAACTGAGTCATTAGATTTATTACGTTTTTAGTTTAATTCTGGCTTATTGTGATCTTAAACAGATACATTTGTGTTGATTGTTATGGCAGAAAAAGCAATAAGAGCTAGTAAAATTATAGCACTGCATGGAGATGGATGTAGCCAATGCTATGTCTCACAGCAGTTAAACGTGAGTCGTTCAACCGTCAAAAAAACCTGGACTTGATACCAAGAGACAAGTTCGCTTAGAGACGTAAGGTTTCTGGAGAAACATACGCAACCATGCGACGATGCCTTTTTATCGACTCGGGCGCACAGGGACCACCAATGCAGTTACATAAACCTTGAAAGGACAAGGAGCACTAGTTAGCCTATGGACTACAACTTATAGTCGCTGATATACTTTCTCAACGACCAGCGTGGGCCCAGAAGTTACTCCGTGAGTACCGACTTGCTCTATTGAGGTTCGCTAGAAATTGCCTATCGTGGACTAGGTTTATAATTGGAGTAGCGTACTCTTCTCTGTTGAGGCTCGAATTTGTATGAATTGTAAGGACCAACGTCGGCGAATGTTACGAAGACCAGGGGAGTGCTATGCCGACCTGTTTTGTAGAGATTACAAAACAGCGTTTCCAGGATGTTCAAACTATATACTCATTGATAATAAATATTCAGTCGTTTATTTTAATGAGATACTAAAAATATTAATATCATCCATAGCCAATTACTTAAAGGTGCAGGTGTTTTATGAAGTAAAACGAATATAGGCGCGTCTTGAGGGTAACTCAAATTTATATCTGACGTCTGTCAGTGTGAGTTTATCAATGTGCCGGAGTCATTGATAAATTCACAATTTTAATCTATGAATTGATACCGCGTATCGATAAGTGAAGCGTCTGCCCTGAGCACTCCGGTAACGGGTAATTTATGGCACCCTGTGTACCGAGTATTTGATATTATTAAAAACCCCATGGAGAATCAAATCAAAATCACTTTATTCATGTAGGTCACGGAGATGTCACTTATGAATGTCAAAATTTTTTTTTTTTTCATATAGAATCTACCTACTTCGTAAAGGGTTGAGCTAATGAGAAGATGTAGCAAAAAAGTCACTGCCATTCTTTTAAATCAAGATTTACATTTTCATCGTTTCAATTACAATATAATATGTACAGTGATTCAACAAACATACACAAATGTCAAATATTCAATGCCTTACACGAGTAAGCCAAAAAATTAAATGTAAATTAACACACAACAAACGGTTTTGAAGACAGTAGCTGCATCATCCACACACACCATAAATAATTAAAGGTATTCTGAGAGCATTTTATAATAACGTAAAATAAAGTAAATATAGCCTTAAAGAATTATTATAGGGAAACGTGCACTGAGGTATACTACTGTGACGTCACCCTCATGCGTAAGCATCATATTAATCATTTATAATTCTCCTGTGACAATGTTTTTTCTCCCCCTACATGGGTGAATTGTATGCCCAGGCAATGATGGAGTGAACCCATATCTCGTAACTCAAAAACTTTTTGCAGTTTTGATTTGACTTCTCGTAACAACATTTCTGATTTATATGCTAGTATTAAGTCATCCACATAAATGTTTGCAAACAGCTTTTCTCCTCCTTTTTCTAATATATACAAGCAAGGATCCGCTGAAGAATTCTTAAATCCGATTTCCAACAATTTCTCATGTAACTTCAAGAACCATTGTCTTCCTGCTTGTTTCAAACCATATATGGCTTTGTTTAGTTGACATATTCCATTATTTTTATATCTAAAAGCATTTCTTTTGCTTTTTTAATCAACTCTATGTCTTTTCCATGTGTAATTATGTATTTTAAATATTTATCCAGATTTTTCGGCTTCTTCATATAAATTTGTTCATCTAAATCGCCGTTTAAAAATGCAGTACACACGTCTAGTTGGATGGATAACTTAAATTTATTTTCAATTGCATGTGCAATAAGTATTCTAAGAGTACTCATTTTTGCAACAGGTGCAAATGTTTCAGTGTAATCAATTCCTTCTTTCTGATTAAACCCACGCGCCACAAGTCGTGCTTTTCGTCTATCTATTTCTCCCATTGCATTATATTTATATTTTAAAATCATTTTATTATCAATAAAATTTTTGCTTTCGTTCCTGTGTACAATTTTCATACTATTATATTTAAGATGAGATTCAATCTCGCTTATTATTGCATCTTCCCATTCATCCATGTTCTCGTCTATTTCACAGAGGAATGATTGTTCAGCATCCATCTCATAATCTTGATGCCATGCTGGTGGTTTTCTCTGTCTTTTATCAGTAGAACTAGTCAGATCTATTTCATCTGTTTCTGTATTTGCGTCAACAAATATTTCATCATTGTTCAATTCCTGGTCAGTTTCATCAATTTCATGTTCTTTCAAATCTTTATTATCTGCTACATTTTCTTTTTCAGGAGAAAATATAATTTCTATTTCCTTTTTATTAACTACATCTTGTTTTTGTTCTCCTTTGATCTCGTTTTCATACATTTTGTCCAGTATTTTGACATCTCTGCTAATCATTACCTGGTCTGTTTTTGGGTTGAAAATCCGGTATGCCTTGTGATTTTCCGAATATCCTACAAAAATTCCAGGTGTCGCTCTGGCTTCAAATTTTCCATTTTTCTTTCCATTTTTATGTACAAACGCCTTGGTTCCGAATATGTGAAAATGTCTTACTGACGGAACTCTCTTTACCCATTTTTCAAATGGAGTCGCGTTACCAATACTTGTGCAAGGACTACGGTTTGCCAAGTAGTTAGCTGTATTAATAGCTTCAGCCCAAAAAACTTCTTTCATATTGGCGTCTATCAACATACATCTAGCTTTATCAAGCAATGTCCTATTTTTTCTTTCTGCTAAGCCATTCTGTTCTGGCGTGTATGGTGCGGAGTCTCCTTTTGATGCCATTCTCCTTCAAATATTTGTCAAAATTATTATTAATATATTCTGTCCCATTGTCACTTTGTAAGCATACTATCTTCTTTTTGGAAAAGTTTTCAGCCTCATTTTTGAATTCCTTAAATTTTGATAGAGTTTCATCCTTAGTTTTCATTGTATATACTCTTGTATATCTTGAATAATCATCTGTAAATGTGATGAAGTATTTGGAACCCCCTTTCGATGGCTGCCTCATGGGACCACATACATCAGTATGCACAATTTCTAATCTTTCATTTGTACGTTGCTCATTTTTAGGTGCATTAAACGGTAGTTTTGTTGCTTTGCCTTTAGCACAGACTTCACAGTCTTTAACTGTGTCACTTTTATTGAATTCTAAGCCTTCCATAAGTTTCTTATCAAGTGCTATTCTCATTTGTCCTTCATTTAGATGTGCTAACTTTCTATGCCATTGCTGCATTTTGCTTGCTTCGCAGTAATTAGCTTTCTCTTCTATGTTTTCTTTAACGTAGTACAAACCGTCTGAATGTCTCTCTGCTTTTAACAGAATTTTATTGTTTCGCATCACGGTAGCATTTTTTTGTTTAAATAAAACTGTTCCACCTTTGTCTGTTATTTTTCCAACTGACATTAGATTTGTAGTCAGTGATGGTACGTACAAGGCTTCAGTTAGTTTCAGATTTGGTATTTTATAGGTGTAAAGATTTGCCGGACCTTGTCCTTCGATTTGTGCAAGACAGTTTTCTGATGCTAACCTTAACGTTTTGTTATCAGCTTTGTCCATATTAATGAATCTTTTCAATTCATGACTCATATGTGACGTACATCCGCTGTCAAGACACCATTTCTTAATTTTTTCTTTAATATCAGACGTATTTAGGCATGTTTCTTCTAAGCAACATAGACTTGCATTATTTTTATTAACTCGGTCCACTTTTGACCAGCATTCATGAGCTTTGTGTCCTTTCTTTTTGCATTTAAAACATTTAACAATAAAGTTTTTATTTTTGCCACGTTGTCTACTGTACAGCGCCTCTTGTTCAGAGTTTTGTTCACTTGTACTAGCTACATTTTTTCTTGCCTCAGCTTCTTCAATTATCTTTATTTTCAAGTTGTCTGGATCTGGTAGATCATCCCTGGATTCTATTGCAATTCTAAAATTTTCAAAAGATTGAGGTAAGCTGTAAAGCATCATAATACTAAGAAGATCTTTATTAATTGGTATGTCCATATCTGCTAGTTTATCGACGATATCCATAAATTTATTCAAGTGATTGACAATATTATCACCATCTTTCATCTTCTTCAATATCAACTCTTTTAATAGGCTTGCTTTTCTTGCAGGACCTTTGCTATAATAAATGCTTTCTAGCGTATCCCAGATATCTTTACTTGTTTGACAATTTTTAACTTGTTTTAATTCGCCCGGTGATATTATGAGAAATATATAGCTCGGCTAATGCTAACTCATCTTTTTCCATATAGTCATTCAATGCATCACCTTCTCGCGTTGGTCTCTTAATTTTATTTGAAACATAGCTCCAAAGGCCAAGTTTTAATAGTACGGCTTTTGCATGGATCCTCCATGTATCGTAGTTTTCTCTTTTCAATTGTTCTATGTGCACGTGATTACTCATTTTTCTCTTTTATATTCCCGTTTCTGGGCCCATAACCTGTTATATGAGATAGAGCAGAGTATCAGCAGTCGACTATGAGCAAATCAGTGCATTCACCATTATTTAATATAAGAAAACAACTTTATAAATGAATTACAACCTTTTATAACCATGACAACGTAATAACTGCTTTGTAGTCATAGTAGCCAAAAGTCACTAATTTCTTCTTCTATGAGTAAGACCTCTATGATAGTCTGTGGCCACCCTAATATAATGCATTTTGACGGACACTTTTTCATATACACAGATGATTCTCCTTGCCTCTACCCTCTCATACATCCGGTATGCTCCTGTCTAACCGTGCCTATCCTAGTCTTTGTATGTTTTACTTTTATGTTATTATTTCTTCTAAGTTCTATCACATGTGTTTTCTAACAATTTACCAGGTCATAAAATCCCAAACAAAAAAAAAAATCTAACAATTTGCTTACATTTTGTTGTTTTTACTTTGATGAACTTAGCCAATTTGATTTTGAACGTTGTCCTATTTAAGTATTTATATAGGACATATTTTGTAAGTTAAAAAGATTATGCGTTGGGGGGAAAAGGATACTCATGCATTCGTCAAAATATACTTGGCCCAAGAATGCCTATGGAATCCAAAGGATTTCTATTTTAGAAGTAAACCAGATAGACACACTGCGCGCAAACAAATCATATCACAGTTTAGTTTACAAACTGGAATATTACTAACAGAGGACGAAGTTAAAGCAAAAATTAGAAGCTTGTGTTCGACTTACTGTCAAGAAAAGAAAAAAATTGAGTCACGTTCTCGTCCTGATTATGAGTTTAGACCAAAAATAAAGTGGTTTTATGATTTCCACAAATGTTTTAGCAAACGGAATCTTCAGGTAATATTTTTCTATTGTTTGTTTCTCTTGATGGCCATTTTCGGACATGTTTAAGCACCTTATTGAATGATATAAATAAAATAAAAGGTATTTATTTCAGGCATAATAAAACCCATAGTTACAAAAAATTTTGGACACTGTAAAGGGGTGCCAAGTTAAAAGTAAAATTAGACTAACTAAAACTATATAAATATTGCACAGATTTGTGCAGTCATTTTTTGTTCTTGTCCATGTGAACAGAGATCCAGTGCTTAAACACTGGATTCCTGATGTCGTCAGTGACAGCCACGAGTTGTCGGAACATTGCAGTCTCCGCTAAAAAGAGGCAACGCGAGACCGAATAATGGCGAAAAAGTCGGGGACCCCAGCATCTGCGAACGTGCCTGACGCGCTGCAGCACCGCGGGAGCCGCATAAGAGCCCGGAACGCATCATTGTACTGGACTCTTATTCTGCTCATAGCTTTCTGAGAAAACGTTACCCACAGCTGGAAGGTGTACATGCCTAAACAGTATGCCTTGAATAATCTGGTTTTTACATCCTTGCTGCATTTTGCAAATCGTCGAGCGAGCATGTTGCCTCTGACTGCAAAGGCCCTCCGCTCGCGCTCAATGTCATCATCGTCATACAACCGTTCCGTCAACAAAT
This sequence comes from Leptidea sinapis, assembly GCF_905404315.1. Classification (NCBI taxonomy): domain Eukaryota; kingdom Metazoa; phylum Arthropoda; class Insecta; order Lepidoptera; family Pieridae; genus Leptidea; species Leptidea sinapis. Next base: position 12,686,890 of record NC_066271.1, on the reverse strand, counting down.
GTCCTAGGTACCTGAACTGCTTAACTACACCAACCACCGTGCCATACAAAAACACACTCGGCACTCTCTCCGGAGGCTGTCTTGCCTTAAACACCATCATTTCAGTTTTAGAAACGTTGTATTTCAGTCCGTGCGCATTTCCATAATGCTTACAGACCGAAAGCAGCTTTCTCAACCCCTTGATCGAGGGGCTGCGGAGCACCATGTTATCCTCATAGCTTAGGTTATTCACGCAAATATTCCCTATATGGCAGCCGATCTTGGTGCTCCTCAATCACCCCATTGACATAAAGATTAAACAGATCCGGAGAAGTCACCCCCCACTGCCGAAATCCACCCCTAGCCTATAATTGCTAGAAGTTGCGTCACCCCATTTTACACAGTTATATATTATATAATTAATGCTTAGCATAAGTACTATTATACATATTTTGCTTAGTTAAAATGAACATGTAACTCATATGTTTTATTGTTTCTTCTGGTATACATCACTTCCTCAGCCATATACATATAAAGTACAGTAAAAGATATTTAATATGATGAAATAAAGTAAAGAGACACCATAATAGTTGCTTAGATAATTTATATGTCGAAATAGTCTCTTGCTGTTAGACAACAGATTAAAACAGGCCAGGTTTAATACTTTAGTGTTTGTGACAAAATCCATCTTACACTCCGAATTTGTATGACACTGTGTTTATGTGTGTATATTGCTCAAAATAGAGGTTAACTCTATACTCAATTTTTTTGATGTTTTCACAGCTGTCATAGCCTTTCTAGACGTATAAATGATCTAAGCATATTTGAGTACCATAAACAAAACATTCATTCAACATAATCTATTTTAGAAGTCACAATCCAAACTTGATGGAGCAGAACATTCAGACGACTCAAATTCCAAATCCTGGGGAGAAAATGATCAATCAGATGATCAAAGAAATTTGAGCTCACAAAGTGACGAATATTTATGTATCCTTAAACCTGAGCCAGAGCAAGAAGCTATTATTGCCAATGAAGATAATACTGTGTATAGATCAAAGAGACGGAAATATGAACACAGATCAAATGAAGAAAACAATAACAGTAGAAACAGGAAAGATGAGTTTGATGTTTATGGTGAATATGTTGCAGCCCAGTTACGGACAATGGAATTAAAAAAGGCCCTGAGATTACAACTTGAAATACAAGAAATGATAAGTGAATCTCGATTATCAGACTTAAATCAATAAGTTTATAGTTCAATTTTATTTACAATTTTCAACATAAGTGCACTAATTTTAAGTAATATGTAAAGGATGTAGTTATTATTATTATATTGATTATTTACTGTTAATTTATTATTATAAACAAATAAAATCTTTTTTTATTCATTCTTAACATCAAATGATTGTGGCCCAGATGACAGCAATGATAATGCACAGATAAAATATGTAGCATCTGATTTAGAAATAAAATCCAAACCTTTCAAACATGTGCATTTTATTTTGGCACAGACTAAATACAATTTCTTATTGTTTGGAAGAGTGAAATGGAAATTCATTTTAGATGGTGTAGCACACATTCAGTGCTGAATCACAACAGCTGTGGTTTATCATCCATTGTTGTGGTGTGTTGTTTATGCAAGTGTTGCATTTACAAAAAAATCGAGGTACTGTAGAGGCTTTTTTGACCTATATTTTATTAAGAAGTGAATTCACGCATATTAGTGTGCTTGGAAAATAAATGATAACTAAGAAATTGCGATTTATTACAAATACCTACACAGATTAATAAGATTCTTAAATTTTAGGAAAGAATATAATTAAACAAAATGATTATTTTTTCTTTATTTTTATTTTTCCCTTACCGAAGGGTTCCCATTTTTCTTTTCCTATTATTTTAATTTTTGCGCAATACTGCCGCGACAGCCTTTTAAGTCCTAAAGAGTAAAAACAATAAGTATATCCCGCTAAGAATGTTTTAACTAATAAATTTCGACACGGCAACACTGATTTTTCAAATCTACCAAATATTTTTATATGATCTTTTAAATTAGTCCAAACTTTATCAAGAGTAAAAAGAATAATGTGTGTAAGTAACATGTTTTCACATAAAATATTTCGATGTGGTAGCACTATTACTTTCAAAAGTACCAAAGAAGTACCTCTTAAATCTATCAATGTAAGAAATATAATAAAACCTAATATTATACCTAATCTGATGTTTTTTCATTCCACAAAATACCTACTTTGCTTTAGTTTTTTCAGCATAGCCCATAGAGTAATTGTTATTCTAGCTACTTCCAATAATAATTCAAATTGATTGAATTGGCCTCAAAATTTATTATTTAGTTCTAACAACTGATTTCATATTGGCATTTTTACAGGAGCACACGGTCTAAGCCCGATTGCAAAAATACCATCCGGCCTGCTCGACTTCCTGACATGCAACGAAAACAGAGCTCGCCGAACAGTTTTCTATCTGAACTGTAGTTAGGTATCTACTTCAGGCATAGAGATCTGACACCGTGGGATAGTCGGCGGTGTTTTTCCTTTGTCGTCAAGAGTAGATTTGCAGGCAAAAAGAGCGCACAGAAGATCGGCTTCCTCTTTTGCCTTATGAGCCAGGTTGTCATTCCTCATGTGCAACGGAGGCAGGGACGGCTGGTTGAAGTTACTAAGAGCAGCTTACGACCACGACCAGAACTTGCGTGTGTCATTCGGGTAACTGGAAGCTTTCCAGTTTTGACAACTTGCTTCGATTTCGCACGGGCGATTTGCCGCTTAAAGAATCTGGAGGCTACGTTATATTTCCACTTTCGATCCTTTGAGCCCAGCGCCGCAACCCAAGTTCGATACGCCTGTTTTCTGCAGTCGGATGCTGCTTTAACTGACGCATCGAACTAGGGCTGTGATCTACCACCGATCGGTACTACACAGCTTGGCATAAAAATATTAATGCCCTGTAGTATCACATCGGCTACTGCAACCACGCAGGCACTGGTTCGCTGGTGGTCTGCGACGTGGGCGTTGGATAGGCACTACACTCCTAACCAGGTAATGTTCCAAGAGGGGCGTCGACAGAGACCTGGTAACTATCTGGATGTTTAGACGGCATGTGGCTGTCCGCATTCGGGAGCCGCGTTGGCGAATCAACCAATTGGGACAGACCATACGCCAATGCAAAATTATGCACAGATCGCCCTGCGTACCTGCCTTTAGTACGTGAGATCCAAGCCATTCGGCATTGTGCCCGTTGAAATCACCCAAGACTACGATTTCAGCGGATGAGATCTGTGCAAGCACATCGTGAATTGCCGCTTGAACGCAGCCCATGAGATGATCCGTTTCTGCGTTAACACTATGGAACACTAGACATACGCATAGATGCGGACGGGTTCCTTAAAAATCTACACCACTCACAATTGCCTCAAATACTCAATCAAAAGCAGATATCCTCCCTAACGTACACACATACCATGGCATGTGACAAAAAATTATGCTCAATTTTGTAACCACGGGGTCTCAAGGTGGTGGTGGACGGCGTTTAAATTGGAGTGGATTCCCTTGATATTGTAAAAGTCCACATTTCAATTTTAAGCCCTTTTTATGGCCCGGAGTAAGTTCTCTAGTCGGTGTTACTAACTGGTTATAACATTATTAAAACTACGTCGAAAACATTCGAACTTTTAATGACGCTATTTTATTTTAAAAGATAACCCGAGTATCATTTTATTTTTTCTTAAACCAAATAGTGATCAGTGCGATCTGTCATTTGGATTGGATCACTTAAAAAATATATTTTTTCGATCTTTTTTCATGTTGGGGCAAAAATATCACTTGGAATACTTTCGTTCTCCCTTCCACTTATTTATAGTCATGACTCATGTGAGTGTATTTTTATCTTCATTATAATTTTATCAAGGGGAGTGTTCAGAGGAGCTGTTCAGGTTGATTCCAGCGGCCAAATTCCACCACCGAACATTATGTGCAAAGTACCACCCGCATCATGTAGACGTCTGGCATTCCACGCGTTTTGCTAGAAATGTCTTGCCTTGCATAGCCTCTTTGTGGATTTTCGTTTTCCAGAACAGATACGACTTAGGGATGTTCAAGAAAAAGGCATACTCCCACCTTTAAAAGCCGGCAACGCATTTCTTGACACAACTGTGGTTGCGGATGGCCATGGGCAGTTGCCTCACCTATCCCCATGCGTGAGCCTCTTGCCCGTTTGCCCCCTCTTATTTAAGAAAATAAAATTACAATGCAATATATATATAAAATACGTGAAAACCAGTCCAGCCTATTATACATTACTGTTTAAAATTATGTTTGTTGCTAATTAAGTTTGTTGTAGATAGACTCTGGCTGCTGTGAAAACGTCGAAAAATATTGAGGTTCACTCTTAACCTCTATTTTGAGCAATGCAACACTAATACAAATTGTCTAAGGTTTGTTGTGGGATTCCATGTGAATTGTCAGTAGGTTATAAGTGGGGTAAGACATCCATGGGTTCCATTAACACAAAAATAAAACAATTTTTTAAGACAGATATTTATTGCTGTAACATTCGTTCGTAGTACAAACAAATACCACATAATTAATGTCCTTTAGTGAAGATCCAGATCGATTCACTTTACAATTTTCTCCATTTTCGCGCTCAGGTCGGTTCTTGTGGAAAAATATACTATCACGTCCGAGCTGCTGACATTTTACAACTTATATTGAACAACAGAACTTAAAGCTATTTAAGTACAAGGAAAAAAATCCGTCCGATACTTACCTACACAGAATATAACTGACTCGCTGGGTTATTGTACATCTTGTTAAGTTATAACTTAGTTTAAGCCAATTTCTACTTCACGACATCAATATTGGACACACAATAGTTATTCAATTCGGTTATCAATTACTTTATAATTATATTAATTGCTAACTTAAAAAATACATACTTAACTATCGAAAATATGGTGGCATAAATAAAATAATAATAGTTATACAATATTATGTACTAGTATTGGCATTATCGTCTCGAATTATTGACAAATGAAAGAACACTGACGCAATTGATAATTGTTATATGAAGAAAGGCCCATTGTTATCAAGAATAAAACCACGGTCAAACTATATGTACAAGAAAATAGAAATGATTAGTTAGTTCATCAAAATAACGTGACATCATTCATTTTGTCATTTGCAAGTTAATTTCTTTTATCTGGCAGGGTTCTACGTTGTAGATCCATGTTATACAGGTAAAATGACAAGAGAATGCTTATACTATTGGCTTATGAAAACAAAGATGGCCTGCAAAGAAACGAGAAATATTATCTACATCTAAAGATGTTATGCTGATTAATATCATCGTATAAAAATTTAAATGATGAAAAACAGCGATGACAATAGATGTTATAAGACAATAGAATGGACACTTCCATTTAAACATTTTTTACAAGTCATGTCATGTCAAGCCATACAGAAGTGAAAGGAATGGTCAAAATGAGTCATGATTGGGAAGGTTCGGTAGAAGATTTACAGCCTTACTTATAAACGTAGTGTAAAGTTACAGCGATGACAATAGATGTTATAAGACAATAGAATTGACACTTCCATTTAAACATTTTTTACAAGTCATGTCATGTCAAGCCATACAGAAGTGAAAGGAATGGTCAAAATGAGTCATGATTGGGAAGGTTCGGTAGAAGATTTACAGCCTTACTTATAAACGTAGTGTAAAGTTACAGCGATGACAATAGATGTTATAAGACAATAGAATGGACACTTCCATTTAAACATTTTTTACAAGTCATGTCATGTCAAGCCATACAGAAGTGAAAGGAATGGTCAAAATGAGTCATGATTGGGAAGGTTCGGTAGAATATTTACAGCTTTACTTATAAACGTAGTGTAAAGTTACTCCAACTTTAAACTTACTTCTCCCTGCCATGTAATTCTGTAGTGACAAAGGTAGGATAAGGACAAAAAGTTTTAAACTTGGAATAACTTTACTTTGCGTTTATAAGTAACACGGTTAATGTCTACCCACACATATATGTTAAGTCCGTGTTCCGTCAAGGTCTATCTGGTATCAGACGTGACAAAGGCCGGGGTCTCCATATAGGCATTTTAGTCGCTTTCTTCTGTTCGTGTTCTCGGAGCGTAACAGTTTTGTGGAATGAAATGGATTATTAAATGGAAAGCGATACATGTCATGGCTCTTAGCTCACAGGATTCAATTGGGTTTGCAATTGCTTTAGATGTAAAATAGATGGATGATGAAAAAGGGAGACAAATAGTGATTAGTATGACAAGTTTCTGTAAGTACAGACTCATAATTTTATAACTAATGATTAATGTGTACCAATCATTACTAAATTCAACAAATTGCAACGAAAATCTCAATGAACACAAATTGATTTGAAAACAAAATTTATGAACGATGCGTGGCTACCCGCTACCTCTCGCGTTCCGTGCGAGCGTTCTACAACTGAGCCAACCGTTCGAGTGACGTAAATGTCTTTGTTCAACTCTCATGTGGCTTCATTTTTTCTATTTTAAATTTGTTTAATCAATCCCAGAAGTGAGGGTTATTACTTTAAAAAACAAATTGTTAGTATCAATAAAGTCATGCACGTCACGGCCCGTCATTCGCCCGGGCCCTGAAACTCCTTTGCCGACAAGAACACGAATGTGTGTGATTTAGCATAAAAGTAGTGAAATATAAGGCAACTTATGTTTTATCAGACTCCAGGCGATACAAATTCAATCCGTAGCAGTTGGCACATGGACAAAGAGAAAAAGAGACAATTAGACTTAGGCTCTTTCGTGGCACAAACAGGTTACCACGAGTTAGCAGAAATAGTTATTTAGATATTATATATAAAGAAAATTGTTGAATTGTAATCTTTATCTAAGATATATACCTCACTATATATATATTAATGAAACACTGTGAGTACATTAATATTTCCGCGTTCTGAATCGATGATGTCGTGAACTACAAAATGGCGACTAGAGTAGACAATGTTGTCGCAATCTCATTCTTAATAAAATAAACTTCGATCAAATATTTACTAGATTAAAGGGCACAATTGAACGTGTGGCCATAATTCTATTAAGTGTCAGCCAACGTACGGACGCGCCAAAATGCCTCCGTGTGCTTTTAGAAAAACCTTTAGAACTAAAGTGTCTGTGTTTCAGTTTAACAAAATTTAAAAATCATTACTTCGTGGATATGGGCGCTAATAATCTAATAAATATTTTATCGAAGACAATAAACAAATCCTATAAGAACAGCCTCTGTCTAACAAAATTTCTTTAGATATTATTAAAAAAAAACTATTTCTTACATAACCATAAAAAAATTATTTTTAAAATTTTCGCATTTGTTTCTGTTATGGATGGCATAAGGAGAGTATACAACTCCTTTACAAAGAACAAAATGGAATAAACAGACAAAATTATATCTAAATTATTTCAATAGCCTCTTCGTGTAAACATAGAAAATCAAAATAAGAAATTGTCGTACTTGGCGTAACCTTATAATATTTATATATAAACAAATGCAATGGAAATACAGTAGAAAGAATGGAAGATCATAATATTCAACACGTTTTACCAAAAAAAATCAGCCTCATGCTTCCAAACTCCCGTCAAAACATAATACTGTTAGCTGAGCTAGGCTCAACATCAACATCTGTGTAATGCACAAAATAAAAAAAATAAACAACATCGTTCAAGTATGTCCATATTGGTTGTAAATTTGTATACAATTTCGAAAGCGCAGCGTCCAAATTAACTTATCTAATCTAGGTCATAGCCTCATATGAAACGAATATTAAAAAATATAAACGTCAAAACGCTGTTGTCAGGTTTTGGCGCCTTTTTAGGTACACGTGTATGGATGAATGCGCATACTGTGCAGTGCCAAAGAAAAAAAAAGGTACACGTGGTGATCTGTGATAGTCAATAATTTGTTAGATACACAAAAACTTCATTTCGATCTTCACTTAGATATTTCATCATTACACATTTTTCTAAAATTATGATTGTGGTAATTGTAACTTATATTGTTGAAAGTAAAATTTAAAAAAAAACTATTTTATCATGCGTTTTCACTTCCTATCGTGTGCGTACACCATACTATATTGGAGAGATGATGATCCACAGAGGAAACATGATATAAACGTATTTAACAGAGACTTATAAAAATAATTTTCCTCAAGAAAATGACGCAAGTAATGAGAAGCCAATGATCTGAATAACAATAAAATAAAAAAGGTCGAAGTCGAGTCAAAAAGGCTTATAAAAGTAAACAGGTACTTACATTTGATTTTTGTTATAATAACAATTCTAACAGTGATGTAATATATTCAAGTCGACCAATAAATAATAGACATGAATAGTTCCGGATTAAAATAGTTCCTGGAACTATGTTCTCTAATGGAACGATAAAGGTCCAATCCAAGGTGTGACGTTAAACAGGTTCGGACAGTCCGATCGAGCCACGGACAGAATGAGCAAATAAATATTAGGCTGACTACCGAACCGACGTTCCAGGTACGACCCGACCTGTCATGGGTAACATTAACACTATATATAATCTGTTCTCTGTGGCCTGTGCCATAAAGTCGAAAATCATTTATTAGTATGTATAATTAGATAATAATTTATGATTTTTGGAGGATTGGTTTTAATCTACAATAAAAAAACTGTTCAACTAAACTGTGTTGTCCAATATGTAACATAAATTAGGAACTGTAAGAAGTAAAACCTTGTTTAAATTATGCATTATTAATTCCAATATTTATAGTACATTATTTAAAAAGAATCGATTTTTTTTTTTGGAATATAATATCTCGTTAACCAATTAAAATCGAATCGAAACAACTCGTCATGTGGTTAGTCTATGATTTCATTGACATTCAGCGTCATTTTTTGCGTACTAAATACCACTTTTAGTTAAACTTGAAACTAAATACCTACACGTAACAATAAAGGATAATTGAATTTGATTTCAATCCCATACCGTTATTAGTGTGTTTTTGCGTCGAGTTGAGTAACTTATTATATTTCTTCCGTATATTATGCTAAAACTATTACAGTGAGTGTTATTTATTATGAATTAAAAACGTAGTCCGAACTAATGTACCTACTTACTTTATTATGCGATTAGTTTTTCTCTGAATCTGGGGTTCCAACCAGAAAAATATTGTTGTGATTTGTAGTGTACTGACATCTAGTCTTAACAGAGTATGTGTTAACTATCATTGTCACTGTCACGACATCGACAGTGACAATAACCGTGTGACGTTGAGTGCTATTAGGAAAGATTAGTTGTTTCACTCGTGAGCAAACGATGAACATTACATGAATGAAAATAGAATTATCAAGTTTTATTTTATGCTAACATTTATCGAGACACAAAAATATTTGTACGTGGCCCAAGCTCCATACAATACTGGTCATTCTCCTTTAACTACGGTGATGTAAAAAGAAACGTAATACGTCGTTAGGGCGACATCTAGGGGCTTGTATAGGAAATAAATGACACAAAAACTTACATGAGCATATTAACAGCACAGTAGCAGAGAAATGACGGCTACAAACTGTTCTTTATCTGTTTTATTACTCTTAGTCGTTTTTGTACTTTCAGTATGATGGATGAATTATTATGTCAGTTCAGACACTTTATTTATTAACTGTGTCATTTTTAGACTTTATGATAATTAATATACAACGGAAGAAAGTAAATGTAAACATATTATCAAATAGAAGTCGAAGAATTAACGAGCTAATGTTTAAAGTAGGTAAATATTAATTAGGAAATATTCTAAAGCTTATACACGAAATTAATTCAAATCAGACTTATAAAAATAGGATTGGTGGTAAATTTATTATTTGGACGCCACGCTTAAATTAAATATTATATTTATCAACACAAGTAGAGAGGTTTGAAGCAACAAATACATCATATTTGTAGAGAAAAAAAAATACATTAATCTTATTAAACACGTTTAAGTCATAAGTAAACATACATACTTGTAAAAGTACATTAGTGAAAGTACCTCACAAATGCAATGCAAGAAATCTGATTGAAAGTGAACCGGCTGCACTCAGTGGACGCCATCTTGTAAACAGTAAATCCCACTTTGACAGTTCCATGACGTCATGCTTGACAGTGTCAAACTGTCAACTTACACGTCATATCACACAGATAACTATATATTACAATTAATAATAGTAACAAATTGTAAGATCATTAATCTTTTGTTGGATCCGGGCATTTCTTTCATACTTATAATAATAATTTGACAAATTACTCGGTCACCTTCAATAAGATTAATGTATCGCGAAACATGACGCATTTATCATTGAAAATGAGAAATGCGTCGTATTTCAACAACATAGGACATCTGTGGACCATTCTATGGATATCGATCAATCAGATCTCAGCAGCAACTAGTCGCTGTGGTCAGCGTTTTCTAAAATTAACGGCAATTTGATATAAGGTACGACTTTGTGTAAAAAAAAAAAATTCACTAACGACATGACTAGCGTTGTTACGTATTTGTACAAATCGCAACATAACACAACATTTGAGATAATTATAAATTAAGGCGGCAATTTAGGATAATAATCTATAACTGTCTTAGTAATAAACGCATCGAAATGTTACTCCAAGTTTAAAATTGCATCTCCCTGTCATGTAATTCTGTAATGACAAAGGTAAGATAAAGACAAAAAGTTTTAAATTTGGAATAACTTTACTTCACGTTTATTAATAACACAATAAGGGTAGAAATAAACTACTCCATGCCATGGTACCAAAAAGGCGCATTTTTCTGCCGTGAAGCAATAATGTGTAAGTATTATTGTGTTTCGGTCTGAAGGGCGCCGTTACTAGTGAAATTACTAGGCAAATGAGACTAAACATCTTATGTCTCAAGATGACGAGCGAAATTGTAGTGCCGGCTCAGAATTTTTGGGTTTTCCTGGGCGGAACCTGAATTAATTACCTTCAGCTGAACGTCTTGCTCGTCTTGTCTCTTATTTTCATAAAAAAAAAACATTTTACAGAAACAAATACATAGCGCACGTGTCTGTAAGTAGCTAATAATAAAAACAGTTGTGACACATCAGAGCCCATCCTAACACAGCTTTTGCGTAATGGGGGCGAAGCAATTGTTGCGACATAACACAATGTAGGTAATAATGCCTAAGTTTAAGTATCCCATATTTAATATAATCCCAGGTCATCTAACAAAATATATAATACCGATGCGGTTTTAACTGGACACGACACAAGAGTAGTGTGTTTCTGGCTTAAAATATATGCAATAATTATTACATACTCTTTGAATGGCAATCGAGAACTGGCATATCAATAAATATCCAAACCGGTAATAAAATTACGAAAAGTATGTTAAACAACAGTAATGACGTCACTTCGATAAAATTAACTAATCGAGGCCGCTGCTTACTTGTACTCTTTCACAGAAATTTCTGAAATAACGTCTCCATTCCATATTGACGTTTCATGAAAAATATCACCATTTATTATGCAAACATACCGGACGAATGAATATAAAAATACCAATGCTTAAACGAAATGCTTAAAAAATAAATGACTTGACAACTTTTTTTTACCTAAGTTTTAATTTCCGTTAGAAAAAAGTTTAATTATAACAAAAAGATGTTCAAATACTGAAGATTTGCAAAACACCGCGCAGTGTCCCATACATTTCCTTCTCAACCTTCGTTTTATTACGGACAACGACAAATGAGTGTACGGGTCACCTAAGGGAAGTGATCACCGTTACCCACTCTCTCCTGGAAAACTAGAGGAATCTTAGGACCGTTGCCGATCTTTTTTTGTTATTGTGCGTTAAACAGTTTTAAAATATAAAAACAGTATACACAAATTTAATGTATACCAAAATTTACGAACGATGCGGGACTGCAAGATTTACGGTCGATGCGTCACTCGAACGGTTGGCTCAGTTGGTAACATAGCTCGGCAATCACGGGTTGAGTCCCGCATCGTGTACAAATTTTGGTATAAATTAAATTTGTATATTTAATCCCAGGAGTAAGGGATGTTACTTAAAAATAACAACAGTATTCTTATAGAATAAAGAAATTATGAGATTTTCAATTAATCAAAGAGATTCATACCTTACAAAAATAAGTACACGGAAATGTGGTTATTGTAAACAGTTTATCAGCAAACTTGCCTTTGATATTATTACCACCGCTTCTTTGTATTACAAATCTACATTAAAGAAACGAAAAAAAAAATATAAAAAATGAGATCATATTATGTCGTAAAAATATCAGTAATATTGATGTTACTGAGCCGGACGCTTAAAGCTCTTGTTTTATCGTAAGTCATTCAGTTATATAATATGGTTTTATCAAAATTGACTTTCATAAGTGTACAAATTTAATTTTAATCCTACAGTTTGTGTGAAAAATGTTTAATATAACGATATTTCTGAAGCCGAAACATGGGAAAAGAATAGACAATAATAATACGATTATTATTCGCAATGAAGTCATCTTGGAATACCAACATATTACCTCATGAGATTTTTTTTTTTAAATGGAATAGGAGGACAAACGAGCGGGTCACCGGAGAAGAAAATAATACTAAAAGAACATTCTTTAAGTATATGTTTCTTTTTCGACCTTATGAAGCGTCGAATGGTGGGTAATGATCAAAAGGGGGGTAGTATATTATACAAATACGTAATTATACCTCGGGAATTATATTAACAGTAATATAAGCACTTAAATTACCGCATACACAAGGCTATATGAGAGGAGAAAGAATACTTTCCTACTCATTTCGACAAAAAATTAATTACTAAATAACTTTCCATTTTCTCAATCTTGGTGGTATATAAAAGAATTTTGTTTTAATGTGAAGATCTATCATATTTATTGAAAAAGGCGTTACATTGCGGAAATCCATAATTATCCAAATGTTTGGAGTTTTCTTTAGCGTTAATTCCGCCAATATTTGTCTTTAAACAATTCGACACGTGTTTCACCTCTACACGCACTGGCACTGAGTGCCAGAGTTTGGCGAGTCAACATCTCCTGAGAATGCCTCGTGTAGAAGTATCGTATTTGGATCTATCATATTATTAACGCTGAGAAGACTCTTTTGAATGAATTATCCAAGATGACTTTGATCTGATAGCTCATTGATTCTCCCTATGAAAGTAATCATCATCAAGCACACAGAGTAATTCACAAGATAGATAACTGAATGACTTACGAATCGTTTGTATATTTAACTCACAATTACGCATCGGAGCAGAGTCGTTTCGGGGTATAGTGAGGCGCGGCAGGATCCAACGGAGATCGGTCATACAGCTCGTGGCTCTCGAACGGATCACGATAGTCGACGCTCTCGCGGTGCTCGAACTGCTCGAAGTACTCATACTGATCAGATTGCTCGAGCAGTCTGAGTTTGGACACAGCGCCGGACATGGGCCGGACTGGCTCGGATGGCATTACCGCTACCATTTGAGCCTTCAGCTCTTCTATCTCTTTCTCCTGGCGTGTTATTAGTCCTGAAAGAATAAAACGGATATTGCTAGCATAAAACAGTCGAAATGTAATTTATAACAACCCTTTTTGGGCGAGCGAATTCTTTCTGTAATTATCTCCCATAATGCAAATTTTACCAGTGGGAGGCTCCTTTGCACATGATGTCGGCTAGATTATATACCCACAGCGGCGCCTTTTTCTGCTGTGAAGCAGTAATGTGTAAAAATTATTGTGTTTCGGTCTGAAGAGCACCGTAGCTAGTGAAATTACAGGGCAAATGAGACTTAACATCTTATTTCCCAAGGTGACGAGCGCAATTAGAGTGCCGCTCAGAATTTTTGGTTTTCCAATAATCCTGAGCGGCATTACATTGTAATGGGCAGGGCGTATAAATTACCATCAGCTGAACGTCCTGCTCGTCTCGTCTCTTATTTTCATAAAAAAATATTATAATATAGAGATAATGTAAAGAATGTAGTGGGTGTTTAACTACTATAGTGGTCAAAATCGATGATATACTGCTCGAAGGACCAATACATTTTTATACCTTATCAAAATGTATTGGTCCTCCAACAATCAAGGTATGATGAGGAAAAATTTTTGCGTACGAACCCAGCTCGACTAAACGATACTATACGAGGCAGCATGACTAAACAAAAATATCAAGAGGAGATAGTAGAACCTGTTTGTGTCCCGCACAGAATCCAAATAAGCCAGGAATTTCTATTCATGCACGACAATGTATCTTCCCATAGGAATTGGCAAGTGTCACCCGCTCTCCGAGTACACGATATTCGAGATTTGGTTTGTTCTTCTCAGACGTGCGAATTAAATCCAATCGAACATGCTTGTGACATGTTGGACGGGGTTTGTGGGGTTTTCCGTCCAATTTGATAACATAACAACGACCTTTCGAACATATCTAAACAGCATTTGACCCCATACCACCAAGATATTGACAACCTAAAAGGTATAAACAAGTCGTTGCCAATGTATGAATAATGCCAGAGAGGGCATAGATTTAATAAGATCTTTCTAATTTACATGCAAATTACTAACTTTACAAGAACAAACAAAGCTTTTCCTAATTAATTTTCTATAGGAATTGATAACTAATGTAATATTTTAACGAAAAAAATACAAATCGAGTAGTATTGTTTATTTCTTATTTAGGCCATAAAATAATCTTCGATTATTCTTTTTACTACAATAGCAAATTGCGCATAGTTTTTTTTATAATCGATGAAATTTTAAATATCCCTAGAATGTGTTGATGTGTGTATAAAGTGTGAAAACATGCCTACTGAATTTTTAACTTGAAAGATCCACCTGAAAATAAACACTTACCCTCCTGTTGGGTCATGTGTCGCTTAGCGTCTCCCAGCGCGGACAGCAGTTCCAGCTTAACGCGTGTCTCCGACGACAGCGAGAGCTCCAGGTGAGCTGCCCGTTCCTGCAACGCTTGCCACGTGCGAGTACACGGTTGTTTAACTTTCGCTTCCTCCTGTCTCGCCTCTAGTGTTCGTACCTACAAATTATTATAAAAATTATATGTCAGCTAGTCAGCTTCGCCAGAAACAATACCCGATAGATGTCATTATTTAAAAGGCGTCAAATCCTATTGAAATGGCGTTTGAGTGAGGTCTGTGTTCAGTTCCGCAGATACGTCGTGTCATATCGTTTAGTTTTAGACGTCAAAACTGACGTTCGTAAGTGATGACAGAACTTGTTGAGTATACATAATGGGAAATATAATAATTAATATGTATTTCAAATTGTATCGTTTTATTTTTCACCCATATTACTCTTATTAAATAAAGCGTATTTCCCCAGAACTATTCAAAATTACCAAGTTCCTGGAGAATGCGCTCTATTCAGATATCAAAAATATAAAGTCGTTATATACATAGCAATATTATACTATAGACTAGTTCCTATTACAACACTCAGAGGGCGCTTCAAATTGATCGTTCAATTTAATTGCCGCGAGTGGGCTCATCAAACTTAGCCCCCCAAAAAAATTTATTTTCTATTTTTGAATTTTCAATATCGCATATCGTTAGTTCGTAGTTTGTTCTTAATTGGTCGCTATATATAATTGTTTGTTATTTTGTTGTTTATTTAAAAACAATTAATTAAAAACAAACCCTTTAGTTAGCCCCCGCCCCCTGTTAATGGGGGGAAACGCCTACTATTTGGTTCTGGCACTCGCCGGCCGCTGCCGCGGCACGCTACGCTCGGCTCGTGCGTTGTGCTGTTCTAACATAACCTAACCTAACCAATTTTAATGAATTGCAATTTTTTTTTTAAATAAATAAATCGAGAACAAACAAATGTTTATAGAGAACAATCAAGAACAAATGGCGAACGAACGATGTAAAAAAAAAAATCTGGGGGGCTAACATTCTTAAGCTCCGCGAGTGGGCGCTCTTTTCCCCTATTCTTATATAGTCTTTGTGTTGAGGCCTTCGGTAGAACTCACTGAACTTTTTATATATTTCCATCCGTACTTATTGTCCGATTGAGTTTAATTATTGAAACTAAGTATACCTTTGTGGAACAAGCCGACCAGACTCTTATTTCGTGTTATTTCTTGTAAATAAGCGCTTTCGTCCTCACTTCTTCGTCGCTTGATGGCAACGGTAGTGTAACACGCGCAATTCGTAAATGTAAAAGCTTATATTTTTTCGGGAAAATAAATATGTGAAGATTACTTCATATCTTAGCAGTTTTTATAAATAGGCTAGTAGATAAACGCTCGCTGCGTATACAGAGGGTTCTTCGATTCAGCATTATTCTATAAAATTAATTCAAATAACGTTCTAAGTATATAAATTAACTTAATTAACCTTGTCTTACGTGTTACGATTTTTTATCTCAAGTAGGCCACAACCGGAGATAGACTGAATATTGGGAATGGCCGTTAAACAATGATTCTTGTATCGTTTCAGCGCTTGGGGACCTGCATCATTAAACTAAACTTTTACTGTTATATTAATACACGCAATGCAAAGTTACTACAAGTTTAAAATTACTTCTGCCTGTCATGTAATTCTGTAGTGACAAAGGTAAGATAAAGACAAATGGTTTTAAATTTAAAAATAACTTCATTTTGCGTTTATAAATAGCAAGTTCTGTGGTGCAAATGCTAGGGTCGTTGCCTTTCATTTGGAAAGCGCACGTTTGACGACCAGTATGTAAATATGTGTTTAATATATCTGTATTTTTGATATTTAGACACCACACCGCCATATTATGAATAAATTCCAAATTTGTGTGATAAGTTGACAAATTCACATCGGCCCAGTGTGAGCGATTGAAAACCATGGGCTCAAAAAGGCTTGAATCCATCGTCACATCGAGTTAAGGAAAAAAAACCGTGAATTCCACCTTCCCATACAACACTGTGCGACATTTTTTCAAAGTAAAAAAAAACTCTTTCCAATTATGCTTAAACTAAGCGCTTTTGAATTGTCACTATAAATATTTCTTTTAAAATTAATATTACTGAATCTACCATAAATACTTACTTTCATTGTATTACTTCTTGATTTTTTTTGTTTTTTTTTTTCATTATTTGTAACACGCTTATCTTTAGTTTTTTATATGCGAAAACTGTCAATGGTAAGAAGATTTATACTTTTTTAACCTATTTATGTTACGTTATACTATTTGTTTTCCTAATAAAATAAATAATATGTTCGGAGTAAGTAAGTCGAAACGCCAAGAGTTAGGATATCATCCTTACCATTTGGATGTGTGGCGTTCCTCCACAGTGCGGTTTTCAAGGAGCTTTCTTCCACGTACTACAAAGCTGTGGAATGAACTTCCTTGTGCGGTGTTTCCGGGACGATACGACATGGACCTTCAAAAAAAAGCGCGTACACCTTCCTTAAAGGCCGGCACCGCTCCTGTGATTCCTCTGGTGTGTTCACTTGAACAACAGGTGACCCGTACGCTCGTTTGTCCTCCTATTCTATAAAAAAAAGTAGAGCCCGTGAAAAGAACATACGAGAAACTCAACGGCCACTCTCTTCAATCAGATACGAGTTACAATGGCGTTGTTCGACTATATCTCGTGAACTATCTTGACTGGAGCACCGTACCTGTTCACTGGCTTGCACCAGGTCTCGCTGCAGTCGCTCGGCTCTCTCTCGTGCGCGCTGCAGCTCTCGGCGAAGCGACGAAGCCTCTGCCTCTTGTGAGTTCAATTTCGAACGACATCGCGTGCTTGAGCATTCTCCACTAGACAAAAATTATGAAATGAAATATATCTTTATTGCACACCAAAAAATAATTGAACATAACAAAAATCGAGACTACAAAAAGCAATCTCCTTTCAAAACTTCCATCATTTGGGCTTCCCGAGAGCTTATGCAAGTGGACCTCCAGCTTCCTCACTGGGCGTAGCATACAAGCCGTTGTCGACGGTTTTTGCTCGAATCCCAAGCCCGTGAACACTGGAGTGCCCCAAGGCTGTGTGCTATCTCCCACGCTGTTTCTTCTGCATATCAATGATATGTTGGACACCTCCAACACACATTGCTATGCAGACGACAGCACTGGTGATGCCGTATACACGGGCCATGCAAGTCTCTCTCGGGAAAACGTCAACCAGTGCCGGGAGAAACTTGTGTCTTCTATCGAGTCCTCTCTCGAGAAGGTCGCGGACTGGGGTAAATTGAACCTTGTCCAATTCAACCCCCAGAAGACTCAAGTTTGCGCGTTTACCACTAAAAAATCCGAAGAGCTGTTCAACCTGATTCCCGCCGCCGAATTCCACCTTCGCACGACACGCCACAAGTTAGGATATCATGCCCACCATCTGATGTGTGGCGGTCCTCCACAGTGCGGTTTTCTAGGAGCTTCCTTCCACGTACTAGCACAAAGCTGTGGAATGAGCTTCCTTGTGCGGTGTTTCCGGGACGATATGACATGGGTTCCTTCAAAAAAAAGCGCGTACACCTTCCTTAAAGGCCGGCAACGCTCTTGTGATTCCTCTGGTGTTGCAAGAGAATGTGGGCGGCGGTGATCACTTAACACCAGGTGACCCGTACGCTCGTTTGTCCTCCTATTCCATAAAAAAAAAAAAGTAAATATAACCTAAAATTATTATTCAATATCCATTGTTCAATCGATAATTTGTATCTTATGTCTATGCCTAATTACTGTCTGCTAAAAGATAATATAATATATATATATGGAAGGTTAGCCAGCAGCTAATAATTGAGGACTCACAATTCATTCATTTTTCAAGCAGGTATCGAATCTTTTAAAGATACCTACTTATTGAATCTTATTTTGAATTACTGATTTGAGTAGGTATATATAGTATGATGGTGTCGGATCATTCATACAAATAATCACAAGGTCTGGCATGTCAATAAAATGTAGATGTCAATTCCGTTAATGCAAGATGTTTTGTTTTTTAATCTATCTATATATATATATTTATATATAAATGAATTGCTGTTCGTTAGTCTCGCTAAAACTCGAGAACGGCCGGACAGATTTGGCTAATTTTGGTCTTGAATTATTTGTGGAAGTCCAGGGAAGGTTTAAAAGCTGAATAAATATGAAAGTGTTCGTTTGATGTGTCCCCCGTCGTCCGATATTTGTTTTGTATGGACATATTTTCTATCAGAGAATTTATTGACGCACGGTTTGACAGTTCTTCTGTAAAACAAATTCATTACAACAACAGGGAGCATATTTTACGAAATAATTCTTGATGTCATGATATATTATTGACAAATTCATAAAAAACATTATTTTATTTATTACTAGCTGATACCCCGCAACGTCTTTCGCGTACGTATTTTTACACCTTGGGTTACATTACTGGACTTGAACAGTGAAAGAAATATTCAGATCGGTTCAGTAGTTGCGGAGCCTTTTCAAAGCAAATAAACAAACAATCAAATCTTTCCTCTTTATAATATTAGTATAGATATACAGAACAACGTCTGTCGGGTCAACTAGTAAATTATAAAAATTTATTTCTTTTGACTCCCATATCTTAGCGCCTCAATATTTTTTATATAAACATCGTATAAACTTAAGTTTATAATTAATATAAACTTGTACTAGTACGATGCTTCCTTAATTTTTAAATTGTGTGGGTCCATTCTCGCCATCATCCTTTTTTGTATTTAACATTAAGCTAATATTAATTTGAATGTGGGGTAAAGTTTTGCTGATGAAATAAATTAATTTTCTATGTATTAATGTTATTGTATATCATTGGTCACACTGTAAGGTTAATCGTTTGGTCGTAGCTTCGCCAACATTAACTGTCTTATTCATAATGACTTAACGGAGATTTAAAACATCGCTAATATACGCTTGTTAAAAAATGGTATTCATAAGCGCATATTAGAGCTAAAACGCTCATTATCTCTTCGATAAAGCTGACGTGACTTATAGTAGCTAGGACCCTTCTATAAATCTATTTTAAGCACTCGAACGCAAAAAACATGGCCGACATAGATCAGCTGTTCGTTAAATAATGTGATAAATAGCTTCCCGCTCATAGTTTTTGGATATCCGTCATATATTGACAACCGACAGACTTCAAAACTTTGAGTTTTGAATTATGAAATTATTTTGACACCGACTTTTAACAACTGACAAACCATTGACATTGAAAAGATGTCTGTTTCCATTGACACATGACATGTTTTTTTGTACGAAATGGCACCATTGCGTACTATAGAGACGTATTAGTTATGGGAGATTTATCTAACGTATATGAATAAGGAATTTTATCGGACGTTCGATAGGCTTAAAACACGTTTTAACTAATTACCTTGTTGTCTTGCAAGCTTTATAAGCTTTATACCTTCGAAAAACGTTTTATTATGAATAAGGCAGCAAATCTTTAAGACATACATAAACTTCTCTGACACTAACGTCAGATGTCAGTTTGACATTGTCGTTTACTCTGACACACACCCAGCGCTAGCAGCTGACAGTACGCTTTGAATCGGTTCACGTCGAATCAATGGTTATGTTAAAATTTAATTGGTTTATGACTTTTTAATAAAAAGTGATCTAAAAATAACCTTTAGCTGCTAGTAGGTACTTACTAATTTTTTGTTACGTCATAGACTAAACATATTTAACGTGACCAGCGCAATCGTTCGTTATCGTAATCGGCTCGTTAAATAATAAATTTAAAGAAGTAGGTATTATGACAGTGGCCTCAGAATTTGGTGTTTGTACAAAGGAATAAAAATAATTTCACAAAACTAAATGAGTATATATTAATACTAGAAATAAGAGTAAACTTGTCATACCTGCCACAGGACTCCATAAAGTCAGTAATTCTTACTACTGTCAATGTGTTCGTTTCTATAATAAACTCCCCGAACAGATAGCAAATTATTTTATTTTAGTTTATTTATTTAATAAGTACAACGACATTACACATATTATCCTCGCCAACTAGTCTTATATATTACAGGGTATTGTGTCTGATATGTATAACAATTACGGTGTACGTCACTTTGCCAAATAACTATGAGATACTAATAATACTAAATGATTTTAAATTTTAAATAATTAATAACAATAATATAACTCAATTTTGAAATGCTCCCAAATCTTTTGCTTAAAACTATATAAAGAGTCATGAAACACATCCAACTCGATGCGACCATTTTTAATGTCTACTAGCTGCCCCGACAGACGTTGTTCTGTAGATAGTAAAAAAACAACTGTTTTATATTTCAAAACATCAAAAATTATTTCGTAAATATGCTCCCTGTTGTTAGAATGTAATTGTTTCGGCACTGCAATGTAATGGACAGGGCATATCAATTACCATCAGCTGGACGTATTACGACTTATTTTCATATAAAAAAAAACAATGTTATCAGTTCAATAAACGTTTTGATTTGATTGATTTGATCACAGTGCCCCTTAGAATTTTGTGTTGTCATTTACAATCGCTTAGGTAAACATTTTGCTAATCTCTTTATGTGTCGTTATAAAAAAGAGATACTTATTTGAAAATGGTAAAATGTTGAAGTAATCCACGGTGGGGTACTCACGTGGCTTGCTTCGGTGTCGGGGCGGTACTATTGGGTTGTCGTCGCTCTTCGTTCTGTCGCCGCTCCATCGCCATGCGTTCGTTGCGCCATGTATTCATTCTGTAAACACAAATTCAAAGCGTTCGTAGCGGTTCTAGCAAGTTATCCAAATCAAATCGAAACCGAATTTTTAATAATATTAAGTTGTTATATTATATATATTACTGCATATGAAAGTGAAGTTTTGTGGTCGCCGTGTAAAAATGGCGTAATTGTAACCGCGATGAATATTTGCCGATGAATCAACAGGTGTACGTAAAATTACATTAAGGGCGGTTTTCCTGTCACGCGGATTTCCATCCGGGGGCGAACTTGGTCCGCATGCGTTTTTTTTAATGAAAACAAGGGACGAGACGAGCATGACGTTCAGTTGATGGTAACTGATACACCTTGCCCATTACAATGCAGTTCCACTCAGGATTCTTATATAACGGCACTGCAAATGCGCTCCTCGCCTTGAGACAAGATGTTTAGTCTCATTTGCCCAGTAATTTCACTAGCTACGGCGCCTTTCAGACCGAAACACAATAATGTTCACACATTACTGCTTCACGGCAGAAATAGGCGCCATTGTGGTACCCATAATCTAGCCAGCATCCTATGCAAAGGAGCCTTCCACTGGTATACTACAACCGCTCCTGTCTACACGCAAGACAATGTCCCACCTGCAATCAATCCGCGTGCAGCACGCATGATAGGAAACACATGTAAAAAATTATAGGATGCGAGTGAAATTCCGCGTGACAGGAAAACCAGTCTAATATTTAGTCTGGCCACAAATACTGTTACAATTAAAAATAAAAAAAATATTACATTTGAATTTCGAATTTGTCATTTTTATATGATTGTTTTTTAAAATTGAGTAATTAAAATTGTTTTTTAATATTTTAACAAACGAAATGACCGTATTTATGCTCAGAGCTCTAAGAAAGATTCCAAATGAGCCGACAGCGTGCAACGTGGGTACTATCTGACTTCAGTGATGGTTTGGTGGGGTATTTATGAAGGGGTGATTGAGCCATATTTTTATGAAAAAGGTATCAAAACATTGGCACAAGTGTGTCAAGATACCATTCTTGAGAAGGTAGTGAAGCACCTTAATAACACCATGTTTAATAACAAAGAATGGTCCTTCCAGCATGACTCCGCGCCGGGTCATAAAGCTCGGTCTAAGCACACTTGGTTGGAAACAAACGTTTCGGATCTCATCAGAACTGAGGACTGGCCGTCGTCTAGTGCCGATCCTAATCCGCTGGATTATAATTTATGGTCAATTTTATACGGCTTGCTCTTCATGATAATTTGAACTCCCTAAAACAATCCGTACGATTGGCAGTGAAGATGCTATTTTAAATTGTTTTATATTTATGGATATAAACTAACACACTGTAAAAATAATAAATATTATTTCCAATAGAAATATTTTTTTCTTTGTTTCAGTAATTAGGGCAAGATTATACTCCTACCGCCAGATGAACTACTCTGGTACATCGGACATTTCATACGACATTTGACCGGGGAGAAGACACTACTATACTACTTACAAAGTTAGTTCGTGAAGGGTACAGCTTAAAAGTTATTATTATCTGGGTACAGCGTGGACTAGTCCCTGCTGGCCAGGTCAGCTCACTTGTGCTGCAGCGCCGTGTGCGCGTGTTTGAGATGCGCGTGCTCCGCTCGCCGCGTGCGCTCGGTGGCCACGGCCGCCGCCAGCTCGCGTCTGGCGTCCGCCTCTCCGTTCCGCGCCGCCGCCAACTCCGTCTTCACCCGCCGCAGCTCCTCGATGCACTCCCGTGCTATGCGCTACGTGACAAATATTCTTTCAAAATAAGTTAATGGTTCCAAACATTACGGCCGGAAGAAGAGCACCTACGTGGTCGCGGAAAAGTCTTGGCTGCGCAACATCCGAGAGTGGACTGGCGTCGCGAGTAAGGCAAAACTATTTCGATGGACAAAAAATTAAAACTACAAAGCTGTCCGTCAACCTTCGCTAGTCGGAAAGGCACGCGAAGAATATGGCAAAAGATTTAATGAATGAATGATGCTGAGGAGTGTTCCCAAACTAAAAAAAGTGCAGTTTAATTTAAAATGAAAAATACAACTATTCAACAGAATAGCATTGAATAACTCTCACTAACTGTTGTTCAATGTAACTCAATGCTATATGCTAATTTAGGATAGCTTAGGTAAATCTTTTCTTTTGTCTAATAGTAATAATTCTAATAATTTTTAATTTTAAGACCTAATATTTTATGACAGTATGTTGGCAAGATATATCAAAAAGTAAAAAATGTACTTATTAAATAAAAAAACAACCATCTCTAATGCTCTACCTTTTTAGATAAAAAGGACGCTCTATTCATTCAATAACTATTCCCAAACAATATATTATACTAAAGAAGCCTCACTCCGCAAAATCAATTAAAGAAATAGGGACTCTTGCGGCCATACAACAAGGTGTAATTCAGATCGCACAGCGCTAACCTACATTTTTATTCACCTAGAAGTTGCCTCTCTCTCTATCGCATGACTCTTACCTCTTCTGACGACATTAGGGTTGACTTATTTAACTAAAACTATACCTAATATAAAGTCTTCTATAAAAATAGCTCAGATTTTTCTATAATATAAATACGTATGAAATCGTAGTTTTAAATCAATATTCCTTCTTTGTCAAACCTACATTATTGCAGATAGTTATGTATGCGCTGGAACACCACAACACAGTCAAACCTACTTAGTATATAGGAAATAAATAGGTAGCTATCATGAAAGGTAATTTTATTATAATAATAATCAGTTTAAAATAGTTTATTTCAGCGTCTTAAGGACGCTTAAAAAAATAAAATTTAGATGGCAATGACTCTTAATATGCTTTTCTTTATTTAGGTTTCTCCATTTTTAAAATAATGATCGGTAAAGTAGTTGACAAAAAAGGTCGCGAGTCCCTACTGGCTGGCCTACTGTGCAGAGGCCGCCGCACCAACTAACGATTTCGATACCTGCACGGGGAGTGAAGAAGGCCTGCTATATAAATATATACTTTATCTTATTATTTTTGTAGTTTTTAACTCAAACTACACAAAGATTGAAAAATGAACGCGTTCAGTCCAGCGCTGATGAATTGCTACGAGCGTAGAGCTACGTCGCGCTGACGATAATCGTCGGTCCTATGTACGCCGGTCCGCTCACGCGCTATGGCGATAAAAGTTACGCGCGTAGAGCTACGTCGCGCTGGCGATAACTGCTACGCGCGTAGAGCTACGTCGCGCTGGCGATAATTGCTACGCGCGTAAAGCTACGTCGAGCTGGCGATAATTGCTACGCGCGTAGAGCTAAGTCGCGCTGGCTATAATTGCTACGCGCGTAGAGCTACGTCGCGCTGGCGATAATTGCTACGCGCGTAGAGCTAAGTCGCGCTGGCGATAATTGCTACGCGCGTAAAGCTACGTCGCGCTGGCGATAATTGCTACACGCGTAGAGCTAAGTCGCGCTGGCGATAATTGCTACGCGCGTAGAGCTACGTCGCGCTGGCGATAATTGTCGGTCCTATGTATGCCGGTCCGCTGACGCGCTATGGCGATAAATTAATGCATTCAGTGCCACGCCGACCGAGCGACCGAACCTACGCGCGCGTGTAACATCGTCATCAAAAATCGTAAATAAAAATTCGTGTTCTGGCAATTTCGAATATATATCAACGGAACGTCCTGCTCGTCTCGCCCCTTATTTTCATAAATAAATTCCCAAAGATGTTAAAAAAGAAAATTAAATGAAATAAAATATTATTGGAGTGGTTATAATATTGTAATAGTAAAACTGACCTCTTCCTTTTCTCGCTTTTCCTTCTCCTTCGCTTCTCTCTCCTTCTCCTTTTCTCGTTCCTTATTACTACTGCTATCTCTATTACCCTTTGAACACTCCTTTGTGTTTATCTCCAGATCTTTGGCTATAGGTTCTTTTGCTGAAATAAAAAATAAATCCGGTGAAATAATCAATAATAATATAATAACATCGATTTTAAAAAACCAATACAGTTTGTTTTTCTATCAATATTAATTTTTGGCATTAACAAAGCGAAACCCAACAAAAGTGATTCAAAGTGGAATTTCGAAAACGATCACAGATTATTGTAGTCACTAAACGGCTTAAAACATGCACAGACGGCCTCCACGAGCTCATATTTATACAAATATGAGCTCGTGGAGGCCATTCTTGAAAATTCATTAAAAATACTCATTTATTCTAAAATACAACGGCTTTTCAACTTTGTGTCGAGTGTGTAATAGTTATTTTTGCAACTGTTGTGTAATAAGGGGTATTAAAACACGAATGTGGATTTATCTCACGAGGCGAAGCCGAGTGTGATAATAGTAGCACATGAGTGTTTTAATACCTAATTATCAACAGTTGCATACAAGACTTTATCTACACCCAGAATATGAATCCTCTAAAAGATTCTGGAACAGTTAGCTTACTGCTAACATTAAAACACCAGTCCTAGTAGTAACCTAATATCATTCGTTACTGATCATATACAAATAAAATAAGTATTAATGAAACAATTATTTATTTTAGTAGTAATTTACATTTTGTATAGTGCAATAATTAAAATTCACTCGAATATAATGTTCTTTTGCAGCGTTTAAAATAAATCGCTCATTTTTTGTAAACAAAACAATAAAAATATCGAAGAAAAATGGCGGGGATTCGAATAACCTACTTTTTTTTTACGGCGCGCAACGTTCTGGGAGTCTGGAGCCCACGTAAACGAAAATGTTCTTTTTTTGAAATTCATGCAGATACCACGCATCGAGCAATAAGAATGTGGCTGTATGTTGAAACTCTTTGCGCATGAAGGGATAAAAAAAAACATAGGAGTATTGTTATGAAATTCAGTACAACATTACAACACTCTTTTGGGTGATGTTATGGTTATTAGAACATTGGGTGTTTTAATGTTGGCAATAAGCTAACTGTTTCAGAATCTTTAATAGAGGATTTAAAGCATGGGTGTAGATAAAATAATATAAAACACAAAATGAATGGATTATATATTGTGTGGTCTTATACCTTGGTTTCGATAGCTTCCAGATACATTCACTCAAATTATCCTAAATATAAGAATTCTTTTGCTACGTACCTAAGTAATTCGTGTACATACACTTTCGCGCGCGTAAAATTCGCGCGTTGAAATCGCTCGGTAATCAACAGATTTGAAGTTTAGAGGGATCGGATCGCGAAGGGTTAGTTGAAACGAAACAGAAACGAAATATCAAAGAAAAATTGTAACGTCTCGGCGAAATCATTAATTTTCTGAATACTTTATTAAAGACTTGGAATAATTATTTTATTTTATTAAGAAATCATGCTCTCTTATACAATTAAATTTACAGCAATATGACGACAAACAAAGAGTGAAATTAGAGTTCATATAGAATCTTTGCGGTATCTATAATTAATTAATTACATTGACGGACTCATAAAATAAATAAAAATGTCGAGACTGACCCTTCCTTCCTTGTGCGGTGACGATACGACATGGATACATTCAAATAAAGTGCGTTCACCTTTCTTAAGGCGACACTAAATGCCAGCGACCTTGAGCTATATGAGTTCACGGCTGCCGGCCCGCCATCAATGTAACAAAGACAATATTTTCAAAATTCTTGCGTGGAAAACAGTTTATATGCTTACAATCCTCGTTATTCACTACTAATCTGAATAAATGAACCTACACAAAAAAGTATAAGCTATAAGAATAACTTTTCTCAGAGAAGTACCAAAAAAATGCGTCACGCCATGCCAAAAAACTTATTTAACTTAAAAGAAAAGTGGTAGTTCAAAAAGGCTCGGCAGTGTTAACTATAACCAACAGCAAGCATTAGCAACCTACAAATAAGACTTAAGGATATGTGTAACAGGATTAAGTAGTGTTCTTGATCGAAATGCTATACTTTCACAACAAAACTTGTCTAAAAACACCATGTTTGCGTGTTTTCTGCTTACTCTTCGCCTTAAAGGCCGACAACGCTCCTGTGATACCGCTGGTGTAGCAATAGAATGTGGGCAGCGGTAACCACTTAACACCAGATGAACTTAACACAGATGACTTAACACGCTCGTTTGTCCTCCTTCTTCATAAATAGCGTGAGTTTCTTGCTACTTCTTCTCATTAGCTCAACCCTTTACGAAGTAACGGTAGATTCAATAAGAAAAATATTTTTTGACATTCATAAGTGTCATTTCCTTGACCTATATGAATAAAGTTATTTTGATTTGATTTGAAAAAGCATTGGTTAAGTTCTTTTTTATAAAAAATAATTGATGACGAAAATATAACGATTTGGTTATGGAATTTACTATAGTTATCCGATGAGCATTGTATAAATATATTTTGGGCATAATAAGTGCGTGTAAAATAGAATTGTTTTGTTTTTGTTTTAGCAGTACGCAACGGAAGTTGGTAAGGGGCATAAAGATTCACTTTTTCTTCACTACGTGAGAAATAAAATCAACAGCTCCTTGAATGAGGAAACATAACATTGTAATGCGTGTCTTTTCTATTTTTTCAGTATCATTAAGAAAACTGGTATTTTGCATTGGATTATGACTAAAAACTCAAACTTCGCAGCCCCTCCCATATTGCAGTTTGCTTGCAATGAGACTGACTCGGGTATGCAGACTTCGGCGTAGTATTGTTGACACATTTTACACTTACGACGGCGGCAAATAGTCGGAGCGCGCGAGACGATATCAATGTGGTCGGTATTTATTTTAAGGTGAGGTGAGGTTAGTGAGGTATTCATTTGTATTCTGGTTTTTAAGAACTTCATTTGTATCTTTCAAGTCTTGTAATATATACGTGGAATTGCGGATTCGACACTACGCTTCAAATTCCAATATACTACGCACATATGCTAACCTAACCTAACGGTTTTAGTTAATTTCGGGACTTAATAAATCACGAATCTATATTAACCTGTGCATGTGTAACAACAGTTGATAGCTTTTATTGTCACGCACGTCCCCAACTATTGTAAATATTGCAAATTTGAATCAAATTTATTCAGTAGTTGGCCCACCGCCCGACCGCACCATTATATCGCGCACTCGGTTGGTCGTCGTGGTAACTTCCAAAAATATTTGTCCAAATGATGTAGCTTGAAAGGCAAAGTTTATCTATTTTCAATAACAAAAGTGATAAAAATGTTTATTTGATATAAGAATCAATTTGAAATAACCCCATGTGCATTAAAATAAACTATTTATATTTTTATAATATTTTATGGTTCACAATTTTGGCGGTAATGGCTTGCACATATACATAAATAATAGCATTTAGCTGTATGCTGTGGCGGGCTTTTTGTAGGACTATTAAAGATAAATATTTCCATTATACATTATATACGTGTAATTCCAACGGTTTTTGCAGCAGCACACCAGAATGGCTCCCAGACTACAGAATTTTTTTTTTCAAACTGACTTGGCACTTATCGTTATATTTTGGATAATTCACCTTATATCTTTATAAATGATAACTTAAATGTTATTCTGATGTGTAAGCTATATTATTGTAGTTTCATCAAAATCCAATCAGTAGTTATTGCGTGAAAAAGCAACAAACAAACACACATACATCCATTCTTACTAATTTTCGTGTTAATAACGTTAGTAGGATTAAAGTAAAATGTTAGTCAAATATTAAAATTTAGTATTTTTGCTGAGCATGATCGGCTCATCAAAAATAATTTACAAGCCTTACATTGTTCTGTGCTCTTATGATTATCAATGTTCTCCTTATCTCTATTTCTCTGCTTTCTTTTCTCTTCTCTTATTGTACTACTTTCTTTCTTCTCCAATTTTGTTTTTGTACATCCTGTTAAATATAAATATATTATATCAATGCAATGTATATTTAAATTTGTATATATACCATGAGATAAATGTTACACTGTCTTCCACGCAGGCTTCTCGGGGCATAGTGATGTTGTCTTATATGTTTTATCGATGTGCATCCATACCTCTACATCTCTGTGTTGCGTGATGGATGATATTGTCTGATGAAAGACTTATGGTCGATTTTTTTCCATAAGCCACGTTTCATCAATTTTACAACCCAACCTAAACCATCGGCCGATGACTCCGAGTAGAGAGATATTATATGCGTCACAAGCTGAGCGCTTAGGCCGATCGTGCCTCTCTATCGCTGGTTCCGCGCTCTCGCTTGCACGCTCGTTAGACGCCGGTGTTCATCGATTTATAAGACAAATCACGTCAACATATAGGTACGGTAACAAATTCGTTGTGGTTATGATGCGTGATTAAAAGTGAAAAAAATAATAGTAGGATGAAACTTATTGGAAAAAGAAGAGAATAAAACAAAAATGAAAGTAAAAATGAAAAGTGAAATAAAATCCAAAAAATTGGTTTTTTGAATTTTTCAAATAAACTTTGAGGTTAGGTATGTGAAAAAAAAGTGAAAACAAAAGTTGTAGATCTTCTTATTACCTACAACTTTGCCATTTAACATTTTGCCATTGGACTTGTACTTTTGTCGGAAATAGAGATAAACCGTTTTTTACCCTTAAACACCCCCCCTTTTCTACTTCCCGACCTCAGTTCACCCGTAATTTATTTTTCCATTCATTTTCGATATATTCTCGTCCTTTTCCAATGGGTTTCATCCTACTATTATTTTTTTTGGTTTCAAAAATTATCGACCCTGATCTATATTGATTAAAGGGTTTTTTTATTATTATTTTATTGATTTATCTATTACATCATTGTCACCAAATTTTGAACTTTACTCGAGTGTCGACATCACAGATATAGAAGATTATTCTGACGAGGCAGACACTCATATAAGTTCTGTAATATCGTACCGTACCTAATATCGTACCGTCATTATTTGAAGTCACCAATTATTTACGACCTATTATGATATACATGTTTGTTTGGCCGGTTTGTCCTATTTTCGGGTAGCGTTTCGTTCTTGTAGATTTAGTGTGATAAATACGTAAGAATTTAAGGAAATTGCTGAAAAAGCCATAATTTTACGTACATGGATATGAATAAATCGGTAAAAATTCTTGCTCTATACAAAGACACGAATTTAAATAAAAGAACAGACGAGTATATGTTGCAAATCAAATTTTTGGATCTCTTGCTGAGAATCAACAGGTCTCCAACCACAAATTGACACCTATTTATGTAATTAATTATATTATTATAGTCAATCACGTACTTTTAAAGTTTTCAGTAAGAGAAAATATAACCAAAACGGGAGGAGCTGCTTGTATAACTAAAATTCACCCAATTTTAGAGCAAGTGTGCAGCGTAAAGGTCTGTACTGGCATTTTAGTCCGATCGTTGTCGAATACTCGTCGTCGCCTAAAAAATGAATTTTTGAATAATAACTACGAAACTTCAAAGCCCTCTATAAATTCAAATAAGTCACTATTACTATTAACCTGCCTACCTACAACAAGTAAAACAAATAATACCTCCACAAGACAATTTATTCTTGACACAATTTTCAACTCAACTGTTCAACTTTACGGGTTGCCTATCCCACGGTATAATAATATACTACGCCTGGTATTTTATTCCCACAATGGCCCAAGACTACGTCATTTCATCGCTATTGTCGTGTCGCTCACATCTATAGCAAGTCTATAGCGTTGTTTCACTCGAAAATAGTTCGAGAACAGTCATCGCAACATCGCAACGTATGCTTAGGCCAATCACGTGACACAGCTGTTATGGGCAGAGAATACCAGGCGGATAATATTAATATACCATGGCCTATCCCTTATACTAAAGGTGGTTTTAGCACCATAAGGGACCCTAACCATTGATGAAACGCACGAACGAGGTTAGGTATCCCCTAAACAAATTTAAAGGTCTCCCTAAACTTAGGGGGCGTTGGATAAAACGGGCAAATAGTCTACCGAGGGGCTACATATAGTCTTTTCAGTAAGTTCTGCTTGTTGTGGCAGCAGTGCAGGTTAGTGAGGCAATTGTCTTGCAAAGGACAAGCCGTTTCAGCAACAACAGGATTCCAGATGAGGCTCGTTGGTTACGAGCGTAATGATCACTTGATTGTACGATATATTATCTTGTAAAACAAGCGGAATTAAAATTACGTTGCATTTTTGGTGAGTGTACGCGCTTTTTTTGTAATCACCCATACCGTATCGACCTGTAATACACCGCGAACAAAAGCTCAATCCAGTTTCTTAAACCGTAGAAGAAAGTGCTTTGAAAAATTCCACACATCCTGAGGATATATGGAATACGGCGGTAGGGGTTTTGGTTTAAGAGCGCTTCGCAACGTTTCCCGTGATGAATGCGGTAGAAGACAATGAAGCGATATCTGTATGCAACGCTGTTCACAGGGAACTGGATACCCGACAAGAGCAGTGATGTGTTGCATGCGGTTAAATGGTCCACTATGCTTCACTTAGGATTTGATAACAACCTGGAGTATTTTTTACATCTATACTGCATCTATCACGGGAGTGTTCCGAAGAGCTGTTTAATCTGATTCCTGCCACCAAATTCCGCTTTCTCACGACACGCCACAAATTAGAATATCATTCCTACCATCTGGGTGTGTGGCGTTCCTACACAGTGCGGTTTTCAAGGAACTTTCTTCCATATACAACAAAGCTGTGGAATGAGCTTCAAAAAAAATTGTTAGCAACGTACCTACCCTTCTTTACTACTACTTACTTCTCGGTAGATCATCTACCTGAGAGTTGAACAAGACATACCAAGATTTACGATCCATGCGTCACTCGAACGGTTAGCTAAGTTGGTAAAAGCGCTCGGGCAGAACCTGAGAAGTGCGGGTTCGAGCATCATTCCTAAATTTTGGTTACAAATTTAATTTGTATAACAACGTACCCTTGCTCTCAGGCGTGTCGTCTTCGTTCGCCGCACCGGCGCCCTTAGCGCAGCCATTGCCATTCACGTGGCTGTGCGTTTGTGTGCCCTGCGAGTTATGCGTGCGTGCCGCAGGCGCGTTGTCCGCACTCTGTGACGTCTGCGTTTTCACGCTCTGACTCGAAGCGAACGGGTTTCGCTCCAACGTCTGGTTCGCTTTATCTCGCTCCCTTTGTGCTAAATGCTTTTCTAATTTCTCTAACTGTGAAAAAAATTGATTATAGATGCAAAGCGTGTATGTATATAACGTGAAAGAAGTCACAGTGTTGGTAGGCCCCTCACAATATGGACCGATGATTTGGTTAATATCGCCGGAGTGCGTTGTGGATATCTTTTGGGGAGGCTTTTGTCCAGCAGTGGACGTGTTCCGGCTGATATGATGATGATGATGACGCATGTTTTTCATGAAAAGACCGGGAATTTAAGGTCCTCTTGCACCTGGAGTTTCTCGTCTACCACTACACGCTGACCCAGGGTGAGTTAGTAAAATTTACACACAGCCATTGGACTGCATTGAAATTTAAATGAAAATAGCTCCCGTATTACCTACAGTATTTGAATTATTCAAATCTAGAGAGACAAACACACATACATAAAATAATACCTTCACGAAGGTGATGAAAGGCGATGTCTAATCGGAGCGTAAGAAATATTTCAACTCACATTAATTCTACTTACGGCGAAATCCTCCGCGGTTATCTATATAAAGTATTCATAGTTCGATTAAAACTATACGCAACGTTGAAAGAACATTTTTACTGCATTTTAAATGCAAATTTGTTACTCTTCTCTACTTCTTGCGTCCTGTATACTTATTTAGCCGGTGCTTTGCATTATCCGTGCGAGAATGACGGTATATCTACACTAAGCCTACAAGACAACACTACACGACACAACATCACAATAAAGTAATAGAACAGTAGGTTTTCTAACTTCATACAAGAGCCCCCACAATCGACGCACGCACACATACAAACGATTAACAAGGCCTCTAAGCAATCTTGGGGAGACAAAACTATTGAGTGCCACGCAGTACACCGCCGAGACTAGTCTCTGTCCGAGTTAAATTAGCTGCGCCGCGCTGTCCGCGTCGTCAAATTTTTTGTATGTACCAATCCTAGCTCCGCACAGACGTAGGTATAAATTTTAAGGACATCGCAGAGTTACGTTACTGTTCTATTACTTGTACTGTGACAACACTCAGGCTACCTTAAACCGTAGCTGCGCATGCTCCGTGGGACACAAGCCGTTCTCTTTGACGAATCGCTTCTTTAACGTGTCGTTCATGTGCCTCACCTCTGGCCCGCTTTGGACCGCTTCGCTCATGTTACTACTCTCTTTGATACCATTCTGGCTCTGCAACCATAAAGGTCATCATTTCATCGCCTTCAATCAAAATAACTGATTATATTTAAGTAAACAATTCACTACTTTTCTAAAACCTGTCACGTTTCAGTGGCGCTCATTCCAGTAGCAGAATGATTTCATAACGTTTAAGATATATATTAAACGACAACCAAGATACCTTTCTGTTAATATGATAAAATATTTAAATTTTGTAAGAGGACGATAGAATTCACACTACATCGTATACTAGCATGCCACTATTAGCATATATTTTGTGATTATTTTCAAATAATATTATATTTTAATCAACACATAACTAGACAAGCAGATCAACTCAAAAACAGATATAATCCATATTTTGTTCGTAACTCATCTATCTATATTGCCATCACACCTGTTCGGACACAAACATATACAAACAGCGGCGGTAGGCCACTACTTCACAACGATTTTCTGTGTGAGTGTGTACTAATCTGATCGAATCTGGCCCGTTTGTACCTAACTTGGTCAAAAGACGGCAGCTTTATACACATTTTGACGTTCACATGTAAATGCTATTATTTTAACGCCCCGAGGAGTTTTAAATTATGCGACTAATTTTCAATAATTAAACTAATTTCGCATAATTTATTTTTCAATATTGGTCAGAGTTGATACAATGTTAATTCACGATTGTCGGTTGTAACTTCGTATGTAGCTCACATTATATTCTCAAAATTATCAAGGTGCTTTTTTATACAAGCGAAATGTACGACGTATACTAATTATTGATCTCGCAACTACCGTCATTTTTTGGGTTTCCGTACAAAAAGGAAAATCGGAACCCTTCATTTTCCGTCCGCCCGTCCGTCCGTCTGTCTATCCAAACCCCTCTTCTCGAAAACACGTAGACGTATGGAGTTAAAATTAAAACGTAAACTCAGCTATACAGTCACAAAATCAAACTTCAAGTTAACGTAAGCAAAGATACTGGCGTTTATGGCGCAAGAAACGGAGGTAGTGGGAGGCTGCTTTGCACAGGATGCCGGCTAGATTATGGGTACCACAACGGCACCTATTTCTGCCGTGAAGCAGTAATGTGTATACATTATTGTGTTTCGGTCTGAAGGGCGCCGTAGCTAGTGAAATTACTGGAAATGAGACTTAACATCTTATGTCTCAAGGTGACTGCATTGTAATGGGCATTGCGTTTCAATTACCATCAGCTGAACGTCACGCCCGTCTCGACCCTTATTTTCATAATAAAAGTTGAGTAATCATAAAAAAAAACGTGTACTTCGACACTCTAAGAGAATCAAAAATCATAGGGTATTTAACGTTGACCTAAAACTATCATATTTGGCAAGTATAATACAGTCTCATTATTATTATTTGAAGAGGGTAGCTATTTCCTAGTCCTAATGATTCCTAGTAACACCGCGTCCAAAATTGAACTATTGTGTTCGCCACTCATACTAAAGCTCGTCGTCAAGCCCTGCTGCCTTTAAGAACCACAGTATCTCTTTGACGCGAGTGTTGCAAACACCATCTGGTGGCACGAAGTAGTCGCCAAAGATTGTGTTACGCTTATGCATTAGTGGGCTGCAGTCGCAGAGTAGATGAATAGGCGTTTCATCATCCTCAAGGCAGAATCTGCAAGTTTTGTCGTTTTTGATGCCGACCACACTGAGGTGCTTGTTTAGGCGACAGTGCCCGGTTAGCATCCTAGTGAGTATGCATAGATTTCTCCTGTTCAAAGATAGGGCTTCATTCGCATAACTACTGTTGAATGCCCTTATCAGTGCTTTAAACCTGAAGAGTCTCATACTACATGCATAAAGAAAAATCTGACATAAACCTAATCTGACTAACATTACACACCAGATTCGTCCTACATGTTCAGTTTAAGGCTACTTATTTCCAAATTAATTTTGCCTGACCTATTTGGTTGATGCAATAGAAACTTCTTTACTTCTAAATGTTTACCTGTTCGAGTGCGCTTTCCGGCAGCGACTCTCTCAGCAGCTGGAAGTAGAACTCATTCTCGGCACGGATTAGCCGCTGTCGTCGCTCGCGCATAATTTGACTTACGTACGACTGAAACGGTAACATCATTTAGTTGTGGCTTCAACAGAACCAGTGCCGTGCATTGGTTTTCTAGCAAGGTAAGCACTGTAGATCTAACTAGTCGTATTTGAGCTTTGGAATATGCAATCAGATTACTTACCGTATGTATTCAGTATCTAGCGTAAGGAAAAAAATCATGAATAGGTGTTCAAAACTTTGGATATAAAATAACTGGACTAAATTAAATTAACTTTAACACTATATTTATTTAGGTTCATAACAACAAAACTCCAATAATATTCAAGAGCATTCATTCAAAGAAGATTTACTATTTGCTTGGGCATAGCTTTCTCAGTCCTATGCTTCCCCGTGACATAAAAAGATAGGTCCCAAGGGTGTCGTTAGAGGCTACTAAGGGCATTTAACAGTGGGAGGCTTCTTTCCACAGTATGCCGGCTAGATTATGGGTACCACGGCGCCTTTTTCTGCCGTGAAGCAGTAATGTGTAAGCATTATAGTGTTTCAGTCTGAAGGGCGCCGTAGCTAGTGAAATTACTGAGCAAATAAGTCCTAACGTCATATTATCAAGAATCCTGAGCGGCACTGCATTGTAAAGGGCAGTGCGTATCACTTACCAGCCGAACGTCCTGTTTGTCTCATCCCTTATGGTATAACAAAGCTTTATCGCCTACTTTTCATCCCAATACCAGTAAATTTATGAAAGCGCAATAAAACAATTTTTCAAACTGTGATAATTAAAGTCTACAGAATCTAGTTTAGGGGGCAAGGTTATGAACTGTAAAGCAGATCCTGAAGACGGAGAGGATAGTTGCACAAACATACAAATATTTACGAATCTTGCGTCATCGGGACTGCTAGCTTTGTGGTTAGATGCCAGAGGTTCGAATCCCACATCGTCCATAAATTTTATAACATATACTTTTAAAACCACAAGAATGAAATAAATTGACATTCCAATAATACGAGTACTACCACTTTAAACTTTTGCAACGCTCCTGTGATTCCTCTGGTGTTGACAGAGAGACAGCCATTCCACTTATTTACCATCAAGTGACAACACGTACACCAGGTTTGTCTTCTTTTTTCGTATAAAATATCACCCCCTCATCGTCCATTGACCATGACAGTGTCACGTACAAATTTGCCGTTGCATAAATGTTGTTCAGAAGTTCGAATGTTGCTTAATTACCACCGTTTAAGACGTGTAAATTGCACAATAGACCTGTTGTGCAGTTTATGATGTGATGACCATCACTTATATACAAAATATACAGTGGGACAAGTTTATGCAAAGCTCAATGGCATACGAGAAGATAGTCCGTGGACTCTATAGCATACTGCACAATACAAGTAATAGAACAGAAGCGTAATTCAGCGGTATCCTTGACATTTATACGTCTGGGCGGAGCGCTAGGGTTGGTACACACAAAAAGATTGACGACGCGAACGGCGCGGACTACGGCGTGGCACTCAATAGTTTTATCTTCCCAAGATTGCTTAGAGGCCGTATAACTCGTGTCTGTGTGCGTGCGTCGATTCGGGCCCTCTAGTATGAAGTTAAAGTACTGTTCTATTACTGTATTCAAATTCAAGTATTTTTATTCAAAATAGGATGTGACATTACTTATTGAAGGTCAAAAACTACCCGGGGCTCAAAAATCCGCAGGCTTTTTTTTTCATCAGAAAATAAGTTTATAAAGTAATATTGTACAATTAAACTTATTATATATAATAGCGTGAGGGTCGTTCCATTCCTAATCGTTGTCAACAAATGTCACACAAACGCCTTTTAACAATTATTTGTGTATATAGTAACATTTGAAGCGTTCCTCAAGGGTACGTGCACAGTGTGAACATACCTTGATTCCAAAGCCAATCGTCATGGCAGGATATCCGATGCAGTGCGCCGCGAGCGGGCGCCATATTTCAGGCGGCGGGCTGCGTATTACAGTGCACTCTGCATACACCATCATGCAACACAGTATTACTGTCTGCGCGAACATTCCCGGCTTATCGCAGACTGCACAACCACCAATATTGTAAAAAAAAACATACCGACGAATTGAGAACCTCCTCCTTTTTTGAAGTCGGTTAAAATTAAAATTTTATTTCTAACATGTAGTAAAACATTTCACAACCACGCGTTATGTAAGCAATTTCTTGCCTCGTACAGCATTAAAGGCCGGCAACGCATCTCTTGACACCAGTTGTTGCGGATGTCCATGGGCGGTTGCCTCACCACTCCACCATCCCGTCAGCCTCTTGAATGTTTCCCTACTTAATATATATAAAAAAAAATGGACTTGAAATATTTTCTCGCACTTATGATGACGCCAACTTCTTGCTAGCTAATTTAGCCTTGCCTTCTAAATGACTGAGTATTTTAATCCTGTATGGGAACTAACGGAAGCATCGTGGAAGAGTGGTGATACAGTATTTTTATGGTGGTTAAGGTGGCGCAAATGTGAGTCTCCTGGGGGTTAAAACGAACAAGGTCACATATAGCCCCAATTCGCGACCCTCACAATGGAAATCTAGGTTGCTATAAGATAATGTTTCTTCCAGCACTGAACAACACAGAAATGAGGATCATTTCATAGTTCAGGTTGTAAATCATGGAAGAATGTTGTTATGCAGCTTAATTTTACCAAGTGATTCAATGTTTAGATGAGCAAAAATGGATGTAGTTCCTGAAAAACATTCCAAGCCACAAATGTCACATCTTAAGGAATTCGTATTTAAAGTTTAATAAATATATCTTAGTGTATTCCATACGTATTGGTTGGGCTACCAAATCATGATGTCATTTAAAGAGTGACAGTAGGGCTGCCATTTAGTGACAGTAGGGTCATAGTACCATTTTTTGTAAGTGTGTTAATATGAATCACATGACCAGTTATTGTGGTTTGGAAAGTTTTACTGGAATTTCGTCCAAATGAGAGCAAGATATTGAGTGATACTTACATGTGCTCCATGTATAATGCACCCAGACATAGGTGCCGGCTAAAAAATATATATATTGCAATGGTATCACCATGAAGAATATTATATCTGATGTCACG
Source organism: Leptidea sinapis (assembly GCF_905404315.1). Taxonomy (NCBI): domain Eukaryota; kingdom Metazoa; phylum Arthropoda; class Insecta; order Lepidoptera; family Pieridae; genus Leptidea; species Leptidea sinapis. The sequence continues at coordinate 12,647,836 of NC_066271.1, read as the reverse complement.
GCCATGCATAAAAACACTATTGTGAATGCCTGAAACAAGTGAATATAATACAGTATGAACTTAATGATTCAAGGTTTTACTAGGCTCTTTATAAAGCATTATCAAGTGACAAGAATCTGGTAGGTATACAGGGAGTTCTTACATTACCATTGAGGGCTTCTTTGATCATTAGATGATCTCAAATTACAGACAGCTAGACATGACATTAACATAGCAAGTATTGAAAAGATATGAAATTCCTTCGAGAGGTTTAAAAATAAATAGGTTCTAAAAAGTTAAGGTTTACAGCCTAACCAAAGATTAGCCCATAATTCAGAAAGTTGCTTGAGAATTGTCAAATATTAAAAAAAATTACAAAATGATTGGCAAAGAGTATGTGGTTTCTATTTTTGTCCTTCACTTCATGAATTATATTTTTAAGACAATACTATATTAATGTTGATTTTAAATTCAATACAAAAATAGATGACGAAAATTTTAAAATATACTCCAGAAAAAAATTTAATGCTTACTATTAAAACACCAATGCATGTCATAATCAAACTTATTTATTCCATTATGAATTGCTGTGTCTCGATTAGCTACTTCCTGAGACAAGTTGTCATGAATGAAAAGTATTACAAACATGCCTTATGCAATTCTGACATGTAAAAATGATAGCAGGACAAAAATGTATCTTAAACAGATATATCAAACCAGTATCACTTGTATAACTATTCTGTGTTTATAACAATAATTTTGATAAATTGTAAACAATAAAAGTAAACATAGTAATGTTTACACTTCGCTAGCTCTAAAGTAAAACAGGAAGATTCATCAAAAAATATATCCATTTACTCTTCTGCAAAAAATGTAGTAAGTAAATCAGACATTTTTTTAAATATATTCCCTAATAATAGAAGGAGTATTTCTTGCCTGTGCCATAATTGTTTGGTTAGTTGTTAATACATATCATATACTTACAAGGCCTTGAAATTTGAATGTTTCATGAGCTGCTTGGAATAATATCCAAAATGGGTAGATAAACTCAAATCTGAACTCCAATAAATAGTCAGCCACGATGACGATTAGCCAAAACGATATGAATTTTGCATATGTAAATGAACTGCAAAGAACATTAGTCATTTTAGAATTAAACACAAAGCTATTAAAACAGCATTGTTGGCTTTAAAATATCAGATACATAAACTGCCAAAGAAACTTGGAGTAGAAAATGTAGAATTCACATCAAATGTTCTTGAAAAGTTGGTCAAGTTCTTGATTAATTGTAAAGTATTAATTATAATGATTTGGCACACCTTCCTCCCCAAATCAAGGGAACCAAACTGTTAATGAAAAAATAAAGCACAAAAAATCAGCTTTCTTAATGTCACAAGAAGCAATGCTCTTTGCACAATGTAAATAGTCAACCCTAATTAGCAGGGTACTGATACTTCCCCATTCTACTTTGTAAAGGCCAAATGAGACATGATTTCCAGTTGATCTTGATACTGACTGTGTAATGCTATATATTTAGCTTTTATCATGGATTCATGGATATCGATTGGTAATTTGCGACTAACTGCAATTTTTGCACTGCGCATAGTACATTAAGTTAGTAACCTAGAAGTACTAATTCTATGTGCAGTGTTCAGCCACAAAGGTATTCATGTGTTCTGAGAAGGATGTGGGTCCCGGTGTAGTTACAGGAACAGGGGAGACTCTACCTTTAATCTGAGGGTGATGAGTGCAGAGTAATGTGATGGGGGTGTGTGTAGATATATGCACTAAACATATAAACGGCTTCACTCACTGTTTCATCACTCATACATATGAGATGGGACATCACCACAAACTCATTACACTCACCCTGATGAAGGGCCTCCAACTGGTTTGAAACCAGTCAGTACTAACATTGACAAGCCATGTGTAAAGCTGTTTGAAGTAAATAAAGTTTATAATGTCTCAGAAACGCTTCAATAATTTAACATATTTTTTTATTTGTGATATTCACCTAAAATACTCATTTACCTATATACTGTAAATAAAAATAAGAAATAATTGTGACTAACATACTTTTATACTAAAGATTTCTCTTTAGCAAGTTCCTTTCAGGTAATTGTCACATGCACAATTGTATACATACTGTTTATTTTGCCATATATTAGCCGCTTAGGCTGAAAGTGTGTCTAAATAATCTATTTAGGTATAAATATCTATCTGTTCTGTCTCACCGCCTCAGCAGTTCTGCCGTGAACATGATCAATGCAATTAGATTAAAATATCAGTTTCAAATTAATAAAATATATATTGTGAGTACCAGTCATAATAACTATTATCTTTCTGTAGCATTGCATAGCCGTACATAGTCATCTAGACATCCTCAAGCTATGTCATTTTTGCCCCATCAAATTGCCAATCAAAGCAAACTAAGCACAAGCTGGAAGAAACCTATATAATTAGGTAGTGCAGGAGACTCATGGGTAAAACCTGAAGCCCTAGAGATTTGCAAATTTAGCTTTATACATCACTAGCTGACCCGGCAAACGTTGTTTTGCCATATAAAGTATAATTCACGCGATAGTTTTATAAGTAATAAAATATTGCCTATATATATATATTGTACATCATTTTGTTCTATTGTCAATAGTTATTGCAGCGCACGCAAAAATAGGTTTTCGATTTTACACCTTGTGTTACAAAATAGCAATTTTATTACGGATCCCTAATTTTGAAAAAAAAACATAGCCTATATCTAGTCTATCTCTATAGCCTTCCTCGATAAATGGAGTACCCAACACTGAAAGAATCATTTAAATCGGACCAGTAGTACCAGAGGTTAGCGCGTTCAAACGAACAAACACTGCAGCTTTATAATATTAGTATAGATAAGAACAATTATCTAATACGGCATGATAGCTAGGTGATCCAGTGCTTTTAATGGTACAGTTTGCAGGGATTCAAATGGCTGGCGTGCATATAGATTACAGGATGAATGCAAACCAATAAGTGGCTAACTCAGCAGCACATCCAAAGCTAACATGGAACAATGTCAACATTTGCATAAATATTTTAGACATATAGAATCACAATGATTTGTATTGCAACATTATACATAATAATTATTTTTACTAATAAGATAAATACTTAAACAAAAATAATCAGAAACATACTTTGGCCTTAACTATAACCAATAATCAAGGAACTGGAGTAAATTACTGGAATCAAAATCAAAGTATTACCTATCTTAAGAACTATTCATATGAGGAACTGGAAAACCATCAAAAGCCTAGAGAGCTTGTTTCTAGATCTCTCTTGAATATAATACTTAGTTTATTGATGCAACAGACACAAATCTGATCAAATAGTTTTTCTGTCTATATTCATCATTAAAACAAAACATTGAAACTAATTGTAATGTTTTATTTATGTTTGTGTATGTTCCTTTAGAAGTCTCTGAAGACAAAGTGACCACCTAATATTTTAAACCAATCTTTATTTTTAGACACTATGTAGGTGAATGTTAATTCACAATAGAAATATTTACCAAATTTACTAAAGGGTCAGTATGTGAACAAGCCAATTCCGAAGACCAAACATTACCGAAGCCCCCCAGGGATGCTCCCATTTAGTTTTTCTAATATCAACAAATAAATTTAGGCTATTTGCGCCGGATGGCTCAAGCCCACACACTGATAGAAATCTTGTTTAGTTGTAAAATCCTCGCTCGAAAATAACCACGGTACGGACCTAAAATTATTGAAGAGCTTCTCATATAATACTTAATTTTCTGCACCCACCTTCCATATATTGCCTCAGGGATTTTAGTGCGCTTTATTGGGCGCCGCATTTTGACAATATCGGCGTTTCGTCTCTTCATACCTATTTTGTCCTCCACTGTGTAAGTCACAAAGATAGACCCCTGTTTCACAACACTCACATAAAAAGAAACATTTTAAAAGAAAATATTTTGATCTTTTTGTTGTCAATCACATTCCAGATATTTATTATTTTGTGAATTTAAGAGGGAGACAAAAAATTGTACGTATTCTTCAAGCTATTCAGCTAACAGCTTTAAGCTAAACTGGCACTTGGCAGTAAGCACTTCGCGCAGGGCATGAATGAAACTTCCATACCAAACCAACCATACACAGAACACCAATAGGCAATACTCTCAAGCTTCCATACCTATAAACTTAAAAAGTACCTACAAAATACAAATAAGCGTTGTATGGCAAGTAGCTCCACCTGCAAGTCACAGTACGAACTACGAAGTACTACATTACACTAACTACATTTTTTTTAGCAGGCAGGTATGCGTTGCTGCTATAAGTGCTTACAAGCATGCCCTGTCACATTGGGCTTGCTGAGTACTCGTAATACCAGCTTTTTCAATGTTTCCCATAAAATAATTTGTATTTTAAATCTATTAATTTCCTTATGTTTTTGTATTATATTTTATAGACCCTGGTGATGTTTAAAATTAATTTCAGGGGGAAATAAAATGTCTGTAGGTATGTGTGATATCGAAGTCTCATAAAAACACTCAAAGGTTTGACAAAAATAGGTTTCACGCATGTCTGTCATCGCTGCAGCTACAAGATATCTACTTTTTCCATAGATATAAACAAATAATAAAAAGATAAGTATTGCTCTCGCGTTACTTATTTAAGGCTAGTCAAAAACCGTGCCGAAAACGACTTGTGCGGGCGAGACACTTATTATTTGAAGTAAAGGGATCTAAATGAGACATTTGATTTGTGAAAGAAAGCATTCGAAGCAAAATAAGATTTAATTATTATTTCCACGAACACATTTAGTAGGCTAAGGGAAACAATGGGACAAACTTTTTTTACATGCCAGCAAAAAATTACAAGATAACTGTGTTTTTACTTTTTTATATCTTAAAACATGGCATCAATATTTACAAACAAACTGCGAATTTACGGCGTCTTGCAACAGCCGCGCTAGTAGATAATAATATCGGCCTTAATGTTAGGTAGTCATAATAAATCGCTCGTATATAGAAGGAAGAGTGTCGGTGTCAATATATTTCCTTGAGGAACACCAAAACCACTCTGGTGGATCTTCCGCCGCTGAAATCGAATTGGTGCTCTGGAACGATTTTATGCCTTTCAAAGTATGTTACGACTCTATTATTGACAATTTTTCCTAGAGAAAAGAGAGAGAAAATACTTAGAAATTAAATGGGCCTATAATTACAGGAGTTATATTTATCACCGTTTTTAATAAATAGAGGTAACGAGCGCTTGTTTCCATGTATCAAGGAAAGTACCTGTAGCTAAACTTAAATTGTAGATATGGGTAGTGGTTTAGTTATAATATTTAAATTATAAATAATTTAGTTTTATTGATTTAATAAGTATGAGGGTGCATTTGTCTAGACTCTAGACCTAGAGCGCTGTGTTGTTTAAGACCGTTAATAAGTTTACCGACGTTGTCTTCGTCTGTCAGTGTCAAGAAAACGAATTAACCGATGATATGAGGAGCTCTTCTATAGTAGAGATTGTCCAAAATTCCCAATCATCCATTGAGTATGTGGCTTTTATGGTGTTTATTTGCTAAGGCTTGAACCACTACCTTCTAGGCCTGTCTCACTCTCCGTGAAGGTATCGAAATCGTATAATATGTTGCATTATGATATGTATGATAAATTATATGTTACAAAAATGAGTAGGTATCCCTTCCGTACTCTGTGCCAATACTAAGTAGGTTTAATGGTTGTGTTTCATTTTTTGTACTTATACCACAAGCCGACCCAAAAAAGTATTGTGCTATAGTTAATATGGGCGGAGGGCGTGTGCAAGTCTAACACGCGTCAAGACTGATAGAAGCTTTCCTTGAATTCCTACTTTTTGAAGAATAAAATGAACTATCTTGACTATGTCGTTTTCTTCCAACGCATTCATTACTATCTGCAATTATTGATGTATGTTTGTCAACGAAAGAATATTGATTTAAAATATAATAATACTTATTTACAGTAATATAGCATTAACTGAGCTATTTTATAAGATGACCTTATACTAGGTGGGTACAGTTTTCTACCTTTTGCTATTGACACGAGAGTGGGTCAGGGATTGGATATAATACTCCGCTTATAGGAACGAATCTTTATTTGCGTTCACTTTTTCTGAACTTGCACTTCGCCGGTCTGCCGCTGTTCCTCTTGTGGGTGGCGGTACCTTCAACGCGTCACACCGTACCGAACCAAAGAGACCGAAAGTCTCATCTATCTTCTTCTTCACCTGGATCACTTGGCACTTTTCACTACTTCTTCTTTTCTTCCTCTTCTTCCATAACGCTTTCGAGTCAGAACTAGAATTGCCGTAGGACACGCTTAGTACGGCTTATATACCCCCGGATCTGTTCTATTTTCAAAATGATTCCCCCATTCATTTATTCTTTAAATTTAAATTGTACTAGAAATTTCTTTTTACTATTGTTATCCTGCTTACACATTTTCCATCCTCTTTACTGTGTTCTATTTGATCTTGAACTGACTAGAAATTTCCATTAACTTTACAAAACCCAAAAAATTCTATACACTGGTAGGTGTATCGAACCCGGGTCTACCGGGTTAAAACTTTTCCGCTGAGCTACGAGTATTGCTGACGGACGTGTTGAAATTAAGAATGTCTTGAAGTTTGAATACTCTCGTCATTAACGTTGCTGCACGATATGAAATTTGACAACCCTCGTCATATACGTCGAAGCGTTGTTACGCAACACTCTGGAGTTCAGTAGGTACCTATGTCAAAGTCGATATTTACCTAGTTCTACTGATAGATATGTATTATATTTGGTATTATAAATGTCTCGTATTTGGTATCTATTTGAATGAAATTGTATTTGAATGTAGACACTAGCGGCCTTACAAATAAAATTGGCATAGATTTATAACTAAGCATAAACCAAGAATATGTATAACCTCTCGTATGTTAACTGTCTAAATGACAATTCAAGCCCATCTGTGGATCCCATTACAGGACTTTCCACAGATCTGGGTTTGAGCGCTAATTTTTGAGACCTAGGTTTGAAAAAACTAGATGTTCTCTTAATCTAGTTAAAAATTTGTAAAACTACAGATAATTTTATAATTAAGATATATTCTTCAAAATTTCTTACACTACTTTCACTTAACTTTGTATTGCATTGCAACTGTTCTAGGTTAAATAATATTGGTCTCCTAAAACATAACTTTTATTCTCTCATATATAAAAATAAAACGATTGCTGGATGTAATATTATATTTTATTTATACAATCTAACATATATGATAAAAATAAAAAACAAATGGCATATGTTCTATACATTTATTTTATGTTCTATACATTTATTTTTCAGTACACTTGTTTTTAAACTTGGGACCAAAAAAGCACCTCTTCAAAAGTCACTTCAGTGGGTCTCATATCTCGTTAGTTAATAATACATTCCTGGCGTCAGGGACAAAGCATTTTTTGTTTACAATAATTTGAACTTATTGTCAAGCTAGTTTAAATAATGACACGCTGTAATATTCAACATATCTTGAATATGAAAGTATCAAAAATGAGACTCATAATTGGTACAAAAAACATTGTCTCATAAAGACTAAGATTTTGCAGAATTATGTTGATACAAAAGTTATCATTATTAATTGTTCAAGATTTACATAGAACTAGGACTTAAATACAATGAAAAAACAAACATGTTTGGAAGAGAAATATCAAAAACCATGTTATTAAACATAGTCAAAAATGAACATATCTGCTCTATGAAGGCTATATAGTATGGATACAAACAGACCAAATTACAGGACACTGTAATTTGGTCGCGTCAGTAGAAGGTTTTCGGACTATTATTATTAACAGCCTGTACTGTCTTACTGCTGGCAAAAGGCCTTCCTCAACACCTTCCAATTATCCCTGTATTTTTTCGGACTAAAATTATATTCAAAATTAATGTGGTATGGCTCGTAGCAAGTGAATACACACATTGCAAGCTTTACAATATGTAATGGTCCTCTTCTTGCAGACGGCGCACGGGCTTAATAAAATCATAATGTGCAGGAGTGTGTACTGCTGCTCGGATGGGTGCATTGGGTGCAGGCGTTCTGTATGCTACCAACAAATCAGTAATTAACGTCTTCCGGAATTTAGTAAAAACATTAGAAGTACTAAAAGCAATCAAGTCAATAATAAACATTTTAAAAATAGATCCAGCGGGTCCTGTGACAGGACCTTCCACAGACTGTGTCCTGTAATGGGCGCGTTAACATACAAGAGGATAATGTTTACAAATAGACATTTTGCATAAAAGTGGTTTGTTAGGACGTTTCCCGCGTTTATTTTCAAGGCAGCTTGTCATTCATTGGCAGAAAAGTTATAACTTTATACCAAGTTTATTTGTAAGGCCGTAGGATTTTCTAGGTCAGGTTTGGCTTTGTTGTCAGTACTAATTTGATGTGTAAGTATTAAATTAATAAATAAGTATACAGATTGAATTAGATTTTTAAAAGTATAAAACCCCTTTTCATCAGAAAAGTGAGAGTCATGCGATTGAGAGGCAACTTCTAGGTAAATATAAATGTAGGTTATTAGTGCTGTGTATTCTAAATAGAAGAACTGAAGAGTTACTATTTGAAAATGAATTTATTTTGTAAGACAAACTTTACCACACATTCACAAAAAAAAAGTTAATGAAAATAAAATATAATCTTTATCTTAAATACAAAATAAAAAGAAGAAAAGCAATACTAATTAATTATATGTGTGGCACTAGTCTTCCAATACTGGAGTCTACTCAGTTACAGTTGTGTCCTTACTTGAGCACAACACTGTTTAGAAGTAACCTCATTGTGTGTGTTTAAGAGTTAAATATAAATAATTGTGGCACTAAAATACATATCTTACAAATATTAATATAAAAAATATTTCTTTAGTTGATTTGGCGGTGCGAGCAAACTGTACTTGTACTATTATGCTATTAACTGGAAGTCCTTAGTAACCAAGACATAAAATTAAGAAAACAGTCCTGCTTGCTACAGCCGTCAAAACAAAACTGACTTTTGACATAAAAGCCGGTCAACCTAACTCGGGACCTGCATCGAGAAGCGACATTCTCCCTCTCCGCATTTCCCACCCCGCCGTAGTCTTTTTACAGTGCGTTCACAGTTATTTACCTCTAGCCGTTAGGTTAGCTAACCTGAGTGTTATATTGCCATATTTAGCTTCTATGACTCCCTCAAACGACAAGTTGAATTTTATGGTATTGATGATATTTTTTTCTTACAATAAGTATAATGATTTGAACGTAAAGTTTGTACTAAGATCTTTTGTTATCGGGACGGTTGAACGCATTTAAATTTATATTTGGAGTCATTACAGAAATTTGCTTACCAAATTTTTGTTATGTAAAGGTTAATTTTCAATAATAATTACATCAGTGTGATATATTTATTATTATAGTCTATTTTTCCTAACAAATGTGGCGTACAGAGAACCAGCTCGTACCAAGAGATAATTCGTAGGTACAGTTGGGGATCATCGTACGCATGAACGATTGAACTTAATGGTTTTTATGCAGTGAATGAATAGTATCGGGTAGAAGAGTAGAAATAATACGACAAGTTATTTTAATAGTTTTAGTATTTGGATTCCGATGATAAAAAATATACCTATCTTATAATATTATTTATACCTATCTTATTATATTAATTTCCGTTCGCTTTGTTATTTAATGTAAGTTAAAAATTATTTGATGTAAGATAATATTTTAAAATAAAAAACAATTAAGTGATCGGGAGACTTCCGTCAGGAGCGAAGTTCGTTATTCCAATTTAATTAACTGTTCAGAAATATCACAAAATATATGATATAAAAACGCTAGATACTTCACAGTACGACTCGACAGGAACACCAATATAAAGAAAACATATAATGACTTCTGTCAGAGGTAAGATAAATGTGAACGGACTGTAGTAGCGTTCGCAACATAGCTCACTGAACTCCGTAGATTATTATTCATTATTATACTTTAGCAACTTTATATTTTAGCAACTGAACTTAACATAGTCAATAGTAATAATTACAAAAAAATTTTTAGTTGAACGGACTAAAATTAATCATATAAAAGTTCGATATCATTGCAAGGAAGGAAATGAACTATTAATTTTTAAGGACATAAACAATGGGGACATCTTTTAATTTTTTTTTATAAATTTGTAACATTATAATATGGTTTTTACCTTACATTTATACCTTGAAATTTTCGACTTTACTTCATTAAACGCCCTATAACAAGTTTTGACCAAAGATTTAGAGAACTGATCCATAAATCGTAAACAGTGTCTTACAAAAAAAATTACAAAAATAAAAGATGTGAAAATTTATTTTCTACACTAAGGGTTTGGATAACTTTTGTACCTAACCTAACATGCATAGTTTACGAGATATCGGCCAAAAACTTATTTCAAAAGCTGCACCTGGATCTGGCAACTTTTTGTGATTTTTGCCCTAACCTAAGCCTTATAAAAACAATTTTACCGCTTTTGTTGAGTTTTTCTTGCTGACCGTACTTCCTAAAGCTGTCATTCGAGGCAGGTCCCGTGTTAAGTCGACGACTGAAGGAGTTGTAAAAAATATGAGATTGTTTTACAACTTGTAGAACTTCAACTGTATTATTGTTTATGCCTACCTATAAACATGCAATAAATTATTTATTTATTATAAAAATAATTTTAGAATTAAAATGTCTAATTTATTAGTATCAGTTAGATCATTTCTAGCTACAAATCACATGTTAGTAGATGATGAGTGGCTTTCTGGGTTAGTTCATAGTTGTTATTTATATTTTATTCTGGGAATTTTGATCCAATTTATTTTGCTAAAATATCATGTTTGGAATTAATCAAAGTTATAAATAAAGTCATGATCCAGGTATTATTATTTATTATCCATCTTAGTGACTAACAAAAACCTTTTTATTACCATTGAGGTAATATTATATATACTACATACTAAAGAAAAAGTCTCATCTTGCTTGTCTGTAACTCTTAAACTTGCCATAGCGAACCCACTTTGACTAAGTGTTTGTAGCAATTACACACACTAAAGTGCCGAGTTTTATTTAAAACATACCTTCATACATATTGCTATTGTTAAAATAAATAACTACCAAAATTCTAATAGGAAAGGAGTGACCTTACTCCACTAAGTTCAACATATTATTGTATTTAAAATACAAACGACAATATATCATCAGTTAGAAAACTCATAATTTTTGCAAAAACTTTGAATGCTTGTTAGTGTAAAAGTATTCAGCCCTCTGACTTCAAGTTGCACTCAAGTTATTAGGAATTGCTTCTCTAATATATATTCCTATACAATATTTAATATAACTTATTTTTTTAAATTATCTACTGTTATAAAACAATTATTTTTTCAGATGTGTTGAATATTTATCTGAAGATAACAATTATAGTGAATCAGAGATCAAGCAACTATCTAAGGAGCAATGGTTACTCAACAATCTAAAGGACATATGCCCCGGTTCATTGCCTAAAGATTTGAAAAATATACACAAGATTCTGTTGACTGGCCGTTTTACTCTCCAGATAAATGCGGCTATTGATATAGGTATTATAATATGAATTTAAAATTTTCCAAAACCTAATTTAAAGTATTTGTAGACATATTTAGTACTTAATAGTTGGTCTGAAATAGTTGAGGCTATTGACCTATTTAATTCAAACATTAGTCTGTAGTCATTATTGCTTAGTATTTATTTAACACATTCACTGTAAACCTCGGAAGTTGATGAGCAGATATCATTTTACCAGTCTGGAACATAAATCTTTGTTGAAAGTTACCCTCGGTAACTATTGGTATTGGTAAAGGGCTCCTGTTTCCGCAATTAGACCTCTTAATTGGGTCCATTTTGCGTGCAGAGTTGGCCAGTCATTCCAACCAGCCCAGCTCCTTCCAAAAGTTCACAACACTCCTGGGGTGTTAGCAGACTTCCTGGAGCGACCTTGTATTTACTAAGGTTTGTTCCCGTTGGTTTGCCACCCCAACACATTCCAGGATTACATGAGTGACCGTTTCATCTTCGGTTAGGCAGCCCCTGCACTTAGGACTGTCCGTAACGCCAATTGTAAATAGGTGTTTGTTCAGTGATGTGTGTCCCGTTAGGGTGCCAACCATAATTCGGATGTCATGTCTGTTTAGGCTAATAAGTCCTTGGTAACTATTACCAGTAGTCCCTGCTGCCACTGAGCATGGGAAATGACGTATACCATAGGAAAGCATATCTTTTTGCGAATCTTTATGTGTCTAATGCAACTCTTAAAGACAATGCTATGGGACACTACAAAAGTTCCATGTTGTTAGGACCTAAGTAAACTTATACAGTAACTGTTTGCTTTCCTCTGATGTTAAGCAAGTCAAGCAGGGGATGGCATGGTCTTCTGTCATGCTCAGAATGTGTGCCCTGTGTAGAAACCAGTGCTAATAGGTTTATTATAAACTCATGTTCAAAAGGAACAGTCCCAGATTCGTGGAAGTCAGCCCCTGTCCATCTGATACCTAAATTGGTGGCAACCAAATCAGACTAACTATTAGCTTAATCCTGAAACCTCCATACCCTCGACAATCATGGTGAGGAGAGAAGAGCACCATCGATGATCTGGTCAAGATCGCCGGAATACATTGGATGGGGGCAGCGCAGGACCAATCGTTGTGGAAATCTTTTGGGGATGTGTTTGTCCAGCAGTGGACATTTTCCGGCTGATGATGATGATGAATACTAACAACAAATAAAAACAAAAAGTATAAACTGCAACACAGCTAACAAAGACCTACTCCGGATACAGAAAGGAATGATGTTCTATACACAAATATTTAAATAGGTTTTGGTTTTTTGGTAAACACTAATTTGGTACATGATCAATGATTTGGTGAATGCCCTCAAATCAATAATTATATCTTTTCATAATAGTGTCTATTTACGTCAATACATAGCTTAGATGGAAGCACTGGTAAATGCACTTTGAAACGCAGCCACAAATGCCTCAGCGTCCATAAAACGTTACCTCGTAGTTTAATTTACCATCGAGAATAAATAAAAAATCGCAAGGTGTGAGGTCTAGGCTATATGGTTGGTGACCCAGTAATCCCACCAGTTTTTCCAATCGCCAAATAGTCGATCGTTCGCCCTACGGTGTGTGATGAGGTGTTATCGTGGTGAAGAAGGATCCTATTGAGATGTCGTTTCTCCCGAACTTTTTCCAAGACAAGTGGCAAATAATTGTTAGTGTACCACTCTACTACACTAACTGTTATTTGATCCTATAAAATCTATTGCCGCGTAATGACCAGTCTTTCCGAAGAATGAGGCCACCATCTTTGTCCCTCGGAAGGATACACCCACGGAGCAGTCTGTCTTTTGGTTTCGGGATCATAACAGTAGATTTAACTTTCGCCACCCTGAATCACTTCCATTATCGGTCAAATTATGAGGCTTCCACCGGGCAGAAAGCTTTCTGATCACGTTCGTGGAGGAATCTGTGCACCCGACTTATACCGATGACTAAGCTTGTCCCAATCTGCTGATAGGTCACTCTTTTATCAGTCTCTATTATGCGCTGCACAACACTGATGTTATCTTCTCGTCGCCATAGAAGACCCTCACGCAGAAAAACGGTAAGATTAGTGCGACCACGTTTAAACTCATTTGTAGGTATACTTACACTATATACTTACTTACACTTACATTTGTATATTATATTGTAACCAATTGTAAACAGTGGCACGAGATCTTTAAAGGCCAATAGTCTATCATAACTTTCTTGTAAAATTATGTGAGCTAGAATGAATTAAAAATCATTGCTCAATTCATGCCGACGTGACACAGACAATTTTCAATTTGCCGCTAAATCGTAAAACAAATGACAAATGAATATAATATAAATATACTCAATGATATTATTAGAATACCATTTTTAAAATTTAAGCTTTTTTAAATTTTATTGAGTACAAGTGGCCAGTTCTACACACTTTCAGTGTTGTTTAGTGTCTTGAAAGAAGAAACTTGTAACATCCATCGTCCTTTGAGAGTGAGCCAGAGAAATGGCAACACTCCCTTTACTTCCACTCCTAGTATCGGAATACTAATTCTCGAGTCGTCGATTACCAATGCCGCGATCATCTGGAATGCAAGCTAAATTGGCTTCGAAGAAGTTGGAGTTCATTGAAAGAGAAGGGTAATATTACTTCAGGCCAAACTAGCGCTCTACAAGGCGTAGGTCCAGCCACGCGTTGAGTATTGCTCTCATCTCTAAATTGGTATCAGCTCGAACCAAATGGCCGCGAGTAACGCAAAGCTCTTAGAATTGTCGGTGATTCATTACTCTGTGAATATCTCAATCGCTTGGATCGATGGAAACGTCCGCGTCGCTTCATTGCATATCTTCTACTAAATATTTTATACCTGTTTAAACCGAATGCCGCCGAAATCCACGTCCGCATGACATGCCACAAATTTGGATATCTTGTGTCTGTTTTCAAGCAATTTTCTTCCACGTACAACCTAACATTGAGGGAGAGAAAGCATAATATTTTCCCTATGTCTCGAGGACGATACGACGTGCGGTCAACACTCTTGTAATCTATCCTCTAGTGTTGCAGAAGAATATGTTTGTTCTTCCTTAAAGATGTACAGGTCAATAAATAAATAATAGTATCATAGGTATATAATACAATGTTTCCTTTTTTATTTGTTATAGGTACACCAGCATATCAACAATATCTTAAGTTACAAAAAGTCAACACTGAAAATATCGATGCAACAGTAAAATTTGAGGAGAAGGTATCCAATCACAGGTGAATAGGACCCACATATACCTTGTCTGGCCCTAAGTTCTGTTACAAATAAAAATGCATTTAGATTTTTACGACGTAGTGAGTAACACATAGATGGACAACAGCTATTGAATGCAAGGGAGAAGGCCTGCCTGTTAGCCTGGATATAGCGAAGGCCTTTGATCGTGTATGGCACAAGCCGCTTCTCTCAAAACTTCCATCATTTGGCTGGCCCGAGAAATTATGCAAATGGAACTCCAGCTTCCTCACTGGGCGCAACATACAAGCCGTTGTCGACGGATTTTGCTCGAACCCGAAGCCCGTGGATGCTGGAGTGTCCCAAGGCTGTGTGCTATCTCCTACACTGTTTCATCTGCATATCAATTATATGTTGTTCAGACCAAAGCACTAGGGATGCCGTATACACGGGCATGCAGGTTTCTCTATAAATATATTTATATAATTCAAATAGGTCATTTCTATAAAAAATACTTGGAGATTGAGACCTTGTGCTGGGATTTATTTATTCTATGTTTAATTATGTATTGTATACCTGTTTGTAGTACTAATTATGAAATAAATATAATAAAACTAGTGTAATAAAAAGCGCGTCCACTTTTCTAAAATGCAGGTAACGCTCCTGTGATTCCTATGGTGTTGCAAGAGAAGGTGATCACGTAACATCAATGACCCGTACGCTCGTTTATTCGCTTCGTTTTAGGTTTTTTACGCTCTTCAACAAAAAAAAAGTAATTGATTCAGGGCATATCCTATATTCGACGGTAAGCACAAAGCATCAGGTGTTCTTTGGTGATGCACGAAAGAGTCCTATTGAGAATCTTTATGTCTCGCGATAATTATTATGACGGTTACTCACGATCATAATATTTACTATTTTAAAGTTCCGCTTTTAATGATAAAAGTTTAAAAAACATAGACATATGACTGATATCTAGTTTTAAAGTGTCTTGAGAATGACCGACAGACCTCCCCATACCCACTTTGCGCAAGGCAATCGATGCAATTCTGTTTTATTTAACACCTCATTCCATTTTTATGACTAAATATTAACATTGAAAAAGGTATGTGAATTGTCGGAAAACGATCGAAGTTTTTGACTCAAGGCGCGGTCATACCTCAATATCCACAAAAATTGGTTTCTTAGAGAGTTGATTACAACATAACGCAATTAAAATATTCTAACACAAAAAATACAGTACACAAAGAGGGACGTAAAGGAAATTTTGGACCGAATAGAATATTTATATATAATTTGAAATATCCAATAAAAAATTTGGAAGTTGTTTCCCAAAAATAAACTTTGGAGTCAAAAATCTCCGAATTTTCAGCTATAAAAACATATTTTTTTAAAGAATTTAATAGAATTTGTACTTTCCTGAAACTTTAACCGAACTAATTTTCAATTTAATATGTAGATTTTGAATTAACGAAAGAAAAATCAGTAAAATAAATGCCCATTATTTGCAGCTTAGCCACATGATCAACACAAATATTGTAGGGTTGGTTGTAGCATTTACAATCCTAGTCAGTTCGCGCCTTATGAAACGCGTTCCAAATTTGAATTCAAAAATTATTTTTTTAAGTTGTAACAGTATTTATTGCCAGACTAACTACTAACTAACTACTTAATAAAGCAAATACTCATTTGAGGAAGTAAAGAGGAAGTATCTGCTAGAGTCAATCATATAATAAAAGGCATTTATTTTCTCAAAATTGATTCCTTTAGAATTCTTTTTGATGTCATTTCTTATACTACTAGATACTACTACCGCTTCGGAAACAAATGGCGCTCTGAGAGAGAAGAAGCGGCGCAAGAAACTCTCCCAGCATTCTTTTTTTTTGCGCTCTTTTCAATAAAAATATACAATATTGTACAGTCGCTATAAAATAATCACAATCTAGTCCCAGGCTGTCCGATCATTTAGATATTCAGCAGTGGAGTAATAGGATTTACGACAGAGCCATTTTTTTTATAAAACATTTAAATTTATTTATAGATAATGCCTGAACAGTGGCTGGGACTTTATTGTAGAAGTGTATACATTTACCCTTAAAGCTATTATGTATCTTATATATTATTATTAATAGATTTTTCATTCCATTTTTTCTTAGATGACGCCATTTTGTTTTTATGAGTGCTCTAGGTTCACGGAGTTTACACTGTAGTCCGAGTACCTAATCTCGGACGTTACTTGTAGTAGTAAAACTTCATAGTAACCGGACCGTGAAAACTCTGCTAAAAGCTGGTGTAAAAATGTATTTTTCATTTCTCATACTCGGAAAGTAATGTTGTTTTGATCTGATTATTGGGTGGAAAATGCTGCTTCCCTCCATGGAGAGGGAAAAACTTATACAAATTACTTTCCACCTAAGGGCCGGAATGAACTTCAATAATAGAACTGCTTTCAGCTGTGCAGTTTTATGTAAAAAAAACTTATTAAAAAAAAAGCTGTGGCCATGTGACTTTCTAAACAGCCAGTGTGAACATAGCGTAAACTTCTTTGAGCGGAATAAGCCGCAACAATTACGCGGTGAGTTCCATATTTAAAATTTAAAAAGTTGTCATAAATTGTCCTAATTTGACAATTAATTTTAAATAGGTACTACTTATATTATGATATATTATCAATGCATGGTTTAGATAAGCAACTAGTTTTATTTTCCTCTTATTCGAAATGGAAAGTAAAATGTTTAACATGGGTAAAAGAATCAATTCCTGCTCGGACTACTCGTATAGCCACCCTAGCTGCGCTCGGGCGTCTAAATACCTCGGGAATTGATTCTTTGGACCCTCGGTTAACCATCTACTATTCCAATACCGTTGTTAAATATGGCGTGCTTTCAGAGTTCTCTTTCTTTAACGCGTTCGTGACTTTCTTTTACGAGCCCGATCATAATTTAAGTCAATTTAAAAAGTTTAGTATCAAGAGTTTTCCTACTTAATATAATAAAGTCGGTTAGATTTATACGAGTCCCTACGTTTTAGCATTGTTTCTCGATATTATTTTAAATTGATTACTTCTTATTTTTATTTACCTATGTATGTACTTATGTAGGGATGTTGAAAAAATTGGCAGTTGTAGAGACTGCCGATAGAAGTGAAAACCAAGAACTTTTAGTATTAAACTTTGAAATTTAATAATGTAAAAAAACAATTAAATTATTAAATTAATTTATTTTTAAAACTATTTTTCAATAATTTCTTAATCAAACAAAAACAACATTTCAACAATGCGCAGTATACACACATTGAACTTTCCACTAAATTCATTCAATTTCACTAATAAGCAATTCTTTTGATGACATGGTGCTACTTAGCCCCTCAATAAACGGTCTTCGTAAATTAGTATCGATTTGCGAAAGTTACGCCTTAAGACATGGATTAAAATACAATGTACGCAAATCAGAAATGTTGATCTTTAGAGCTGGTAAAGGTCCGGAGAGGATACCACCAGTTTTATTAGATGGGACACCAGTTCGGGTTGTGCAACAGTTCAGGTATCTCGGACACATGTTGACGGGGTCCCTCAGCGACGACCTTGACATAGAGCGAGAGCGAAGGTCACTGGCAATAAGGTGCAACATGATCGCTCGCCGATTTTCTCGGTGCACTGAGGATGTTAAAGTTACGTTGTTCAATGCGTACTGTATGAGTTTTTATACTTCACAATTATGGATCAACTACACCAAAAGATCCTTTAACATCCTCAGGGTTCAATATAATGATGCCCTTCGCATTTTATTAAAAATGCCGAGGTATTGTAGCGCGTCGGGCATGTTCGCCGACGCTGGAGTCCCGGACTACTACGCTGTTATACGGAATAGAATAGCGGGTTTCTGGGAAACCGTCCGTTATTCTAATAATAAGATGATTAAGGTTGTCGCTGAGGCATCCATTGACAATGTGTTTTACAAACACTGGCTAAGGGTACACCAGATCCCTAACGTAAAATGACTATTTATTTTTATTTATTTTGAAGTGACTTTAATTTTATATTAATTAATTAATTATCTTCATACATATTCTTTTTATAATTTTAAAATATTTTGACTACCTACTTATATGTAAACATGTTTTCTATGGGTCCCTGACCTGCAATAAAATGATTTTATTTATTTATTTAAATCAACAGCACTAATGTTGCACAACACGTCAGCAGTATAGCTACAGATACACTGCTATCAGGTGACACGATATCACGACATTTCACCCATCCAAAAATTGTCGTACTATATATATTTATATTTTTAATTATTTATTAATTGCGTGTGTCAGTCATGAGCATGACGGTGACGCGAACCCAAAAGATTTTCCCCTACCAATTATCATATATAACTAAACTACAAGTCACTCTTTTATTTTTTCAGGATGATAAAGCTATACATGACAGATGGTGTACAAGATGTGTCCGGCATTGAGTACAGGCCTATGCGGAATTTAAGCTGTGACATAACACCTGGCTGCAAAGTTCTGATAAAGGGTATGTGGCTGTCTATTGTGGGGGATAAATATTAGTGTTTAAAAATTTAACTAAAACAACTTAATATAAATATGTATTAGTACATTTTTATGGAGTAGGTTTGAAAATGTGGAATATTACATACCTGTTGATATTAGTATGGTAGTACTATTCCTTTGAAGCTGATGAATTATAATAAGGCTGCGACTCCACCAAAGCGAAGATATGAGATGTTTTCGGCTAGCGTGTAATAATATACTAATAATTATAAACTTAGTATACTACCGTAATAAACGAACCCTGAGTGAAAGTGAGAGAACTATCCTTACATAAAAACCTAGATGTGAGAAAGAGACGGAATAGATAAAGACAGTGAAACCGTTTTGAAACAATTTAGTGTCCATTAGTCTCCTGTCAAATTGGACCGCGTTTTACTTTTGGTTTTTTTTATCGTTATTGTTCTGTGTTTTAACGGATATTAATTAAAAAATATAATGGTGTCGTGTTCTTTATTAGATTGTGTTGTTACATATAGCAACAATCCAACTAAAGAATTATTTCACAGATAAATACTGATTCTTCAATACTACTTTCGTGATGTTTATTTTTGTAGAAAATATGCACTGAAATACTAAATATTACATTTTATATATGCAGTAAACACTATATTTTTTATGATAATATTAATTTAAATAAATGTATGTTAGAAAATAAAAATTACGTGAATATGACGCCGTTTATCAATACACACTTTACTGACTCAGTAACACATCTGTAAAACTAGCACACATTATTCAAATTCAATTATTTTTATTCAAAATAGGATGTGAAATCACTTATTGAAAGTCAAAAAAACTACCACCCATTCCAAAGTGAATGCCTAAGGCCTGAGAAGAATGGGCGCAACAAACTCAGCGGTCTTTTTTTTTCATCAAAAATATGTTTTACAATTAAAGTAACATTTACAAAGTAACATTGTGCAATTAAACTTATTATTTAATAGCCTGAGGGCGGTCGCTCCATTCCCAATCTGTGGTATCATTAAGAAAGTCATTTATGTTATAGTAACCTTTACCACACAAACGTTTTTTAACAATTCTTTTGAATAACGTAACACCTTTGTTTTGAACATTTTATGGGATCTTGTTGTAAAAGCATATACATCGCCCCACAACAGACTTACTAACTCGACTTAGCCGAGTAGTAGGCATCATCAGTTATTGTCTGTTCCTGGTGTTAACATTATGGTTATGACAGTTTCTGGCAAATTCACTTATGTGCCTATGAACATACATTACATTATCAAGAATATGTTGAGAAGTAACAGTCAAGATGTTAATTTCTTTGAATTTTGCTCTCAATGATTCCCTAGGACCTAGGTTATAAATAGCGCGAATAGCCCTCTTCTGCAGCACAAATATTGTATTAATATCGGCAGCGTTGCCCCATAGCAATATACCATAGGACATAATACTATGGAAATAACTAAAGTATACTAGTCGCGCCGTATCTATGTTAGTTAATTGTCTAATTTTATTAACCGCGTATGCTGCAGAACTAAGTCTGTTCGCCAATCCTTCAATATGGGGGCCCCATTGTAATTTGGAATCTAATCTAAGTTATGCCAAGAAATATAGCAGATTCCACCGGTTCTATCACCTCTCCATTTAACAAAACATTTGCATTTACATTTTTGACATTTGGTACGGTAAATTTAATGAATTTAGTTTTCTTGCTATTTAACAATAGGTTATTAGCGCTAAACCAGTACACGATGTCAGATAAAATATCGTTCACTTCGTCATACATAGCTTGGTTTCTTTTCACTTTGAAAATCAGTGAAGTGTCGTCCGCAAACAATACTACCTTATGTTTTTTCTCTATAAGATTAGGAAGATCATTTATATAGATAAGGAAGAGGAACGGTCCAAGAATAGACCCTTGTCGTACCCCCATACTGAGAGGAGTCCCAGGAGATCTCCTGCCATTCACGTCGACCCTCTGAATTCTATTGTTTAGATATGAAGTCAGAAGATCGAGCGCAGTTCCTTTTATGCCATAGTAGTATAGCTTCCTGACCAGCGTTGAATGTTGAACACAATCAAATGCCTTAGATAAATCACAGAAGATGCCAAGTGCATTCTGCGATTCCTCCCAGGCATCAAAAATATTCTTGATTAACATTTTAAATTTAGTCTCGCCGTAATGAAGAGAGTGTTTATCTATAATGCTAGTATAATAAGATTGTGGTGTGCACGGTAGCAGTCCGGACTTGGATACTGGCTAAACTGGAACAGAGGTCTATGTGGAATATACAAATTTAATATGTACCTTAATTTATGAACGATGCGAGATTTGAACCCGAAAAATTTTGACGTCTCACGTCAATTTCCTAATATGCAAGTTGGGGTTTAGCAGGTTATTAACTGTAAAGTATTTTTTTTTTATGAAAATAAGGGACGATACCAGCAGGACGTTCAGCGGATGGTTATTGATACGTTTAGGATTCTTGAAACTCTCAAAAATTCGGAGCGGCACTACAATTGCGCTCGTCACCTTGAGACATAAGAGCGCCCTTCAAGTCGAAACACGGTAATCTATACTAATATTATAAAGCTGCAGTGTTTGTTTGAACGCGCTAATCTCTGGTACTACTGGTCCGATTTGAATGATTCTTTCAGTGTTGGGAAGTCCATTTATCGAGGAAGGCTATGTTTTTTTTTTTCAAAATTAGGGATCCGTAATAAAATTGCTATTTTTTAACACAAGGTGTAAAATCGAAAACCTATTTTTGTGTGCGCTGCGAAAACTATTGACAATAGAACAAAATGATGTACAGGCTATAATTACTTACTTATTATTACTTATAAAACTATCGAGTGAATTATACTTTATATGGCAAAACAACGTTTGCCGGGTCAGCTAGTGTTACACATTACTGCTTCACGGCAGAAATAGGCGCCGTTGTGGTACCCATAATGTAGCCGGCATCCTGTGCAAAGGAGCCTCCCACTGGTGATATATCATGTAAATGGAGCTACAACCCGAGAGTTGAACAAAATATACCAAAATTTAAGATCTACGGTTGGCTTAGTTGTTAGAGCGCTGGGACGTAACCTGAGAGAGATAATTTTAATACATAATCATCAGCCCGAACACGTCCACTGCTGGAAAAAGGCCTCCCCAAAAGATCTCCTCGACGATCGGCTATTCCGGCTATTTTGACCAGATCGTCGGTCTGCGACATGGGATGGGTCGTTCCCTTCCCTAAAATATGGTTAAGGGAGGCGATGGCTGGCTCATGCGTCATGCTCGTGAACGGACGCTGTTTGTGGTGGCAGGATGATGCTGTTGCCGCAGGCTCTGCTTCAGATTCTTAAAAGTTATTATGTATATATATATTTTTTATATAATACCTTATAAAAATGCTCACAGAATACCTTTATTTATTTACGGTGTGTGTGGATGATGCAGCTACCATACCTACTCAATAACTTTTGTTTTGTATTAATTAACATTTACTTTTGTGACTTACTCGTGTGAGGCATTGACCATTTGACGTTTAAGTATGTTTGTTGATTAAAATGATTTGTAAAACGATGAAAATATAAATCTTGATTTAAAAGAGTGGCAATGAGTTTGTTGCTACATCTTCTCATTAGCTCAACCCTTTACGAAGTAGCAATAGATTCAATAAGAAAAAAATTTTGTTTTTTGACATTCATACGTGTCATTTCCGTGACCTACATGAATAAAGTGATTTTGATTTGATGAGTGTAAATCTGTAAGACCTAAATTAGATTGTAAATTTTTAAACAATGAAAAGAAATTTAAAAAAAATGGTGTTTCAGGGCCAATAGAATGTCGTCGAGGTATATTGCTTCTAACGGAAAGCAACATGGAGTTACTAGGAGGAGAAGTACAAGAGATAGCTATTTCTAATTCGCTCGCCGGGCTATTGTCGTCCAAACTTGGTCTGACTGTTGATCAGGGTAAATACACGCTGTTTTTTTTTGCTAAAAAGAAATATTAATATGACTCTGCATTGCATTTTGAAACGCAGTATCACCAGATACATTATAAACTAAATAAATTACTAAATATCTGCCAATATTATCACATGAATAAATAAATGAAAGCTTAGAAACAGTTTACAATTTAATATTTTCATGGGGCTGTCGTTTTGTTATACAAAGTAAAAAAACCCACGCAAGTGTGAATTGAACTGCCTTGAAAGATGAAAAGGAAAAATATACAGTTTATTTAAAATTAAAAAAAAACATAGGTAGTTTAGTCCTGCATCAACCCGGGTCTACTCTACGATAGCCAGGTAAACTTCACGAGGCGTCGATTGTTCTGTCAGCGTATTGATATAACTAGGGACTGCAATATTAATTTTAATCCAGTTAATTGTGAGACAACTTAGTCCCGCTGCTAACAACAGTCGCGCTGCGAGGATGCATCATTTCATCAGTGAAAGACATGCGACGATACGGTCGCGTAAACGAAGCCTCATAGAAAGGCATAATTAATTGCACATACATTACTACATCTTGGCAACATTAAAACAATCTATACGCATTTGATAAAGTGGCCGAACTAGCTAATCCCCGTGTTGTATGACGTATTTTCTATCGATGGTGCACTTCTTATGCTGACGGAAGTCTTATTGAATTCCGGAAACTCCTTGGTCTTGAAGGAGGAGCGATATCTCTGCGCAATATTTTTGCAACTGGCCATCTCATTGTGGCATGCCCTTCTGTGAAATCCGATGAAAAGTATTTTTATAAGTTTATATTTTCAGGTAATCTAAATTTAGACACAACTGACAACAGACCAAGAAATCCAGATGTACCAGTCCCGCACACACTGATGCCTCCTGCACAACCGACACCAGCGCCAGTGTTTGAACCATCATACAATGAAACCCATCGCCCAATAGCCAGAGTTACCAGCCTGCAAGTTTCTAACTTTGCTGACGATGAAATAGATTTAGAACAGGTAGCGGCGATAGAAGCTCTATTTGTCGACATACCTAGTAAGCGACCACTCATCGACGAAAATCCTCAACCTGAGAAAAAAGTAAAGATAGACACAGGAGATGATTATCCTGACGAAAATGACGTGTTTCTGGAAGATGAAGACTATTTAAGAGAGATAGAAGCCAAATTTGATGCAAAAGAGATAGAAATTAATCAACAGGGTGGATTTGCCGTGACGAAGCTTGAAGTAAAGGATAATCAGACAACTCATAGGGGACCTGTTTCAGTTAGTTCTGAACCTTTTGTATATATAAAACAAATAAGTGAAATGTGTGACAGTGATAAAGTCGGTAGGGTGTTTAAAATTAAGGGACAGATAATGAAGTTGCTGTCAAAGTTATCGGTAGGGAAGGACGGTTGGAATTTAAAATGTACCCTTGTTGACGGTACTGGTGCCATAGATACTGAGTTTACTAGTGATGTTCTTTCTAAATTAATTGGTTTTACACCAGAAGAAATGAGTAATATTAGGAAACAGATAGCGACGAAGCCGGAGCTGAAGGAAAATTTTGACAAAGTAAGTTATTTAATTGTTGCAAGCTTTTTTTCAGGTTAATCTTAAGTGATGGTACTTTTTTACAAAAATTGGAGTGCCTTCCTTGCTTAAAATGAATAGTCTTCTAAATCTTATAGTGTTCTTAGTGTAGATGATGTTTATCACTTAACATCAACTTAAGGCCTTGTTTGTCCATCTATTTCGTGAACAGCATATTTTATTCTGTATGTGTGTTTCTTTTATGAAACAGCTAAACCTCTTTTGTGTGTGGGTTTGGCTAGATCTCTTAAGTATAATATATATCAGATTTTTCTTTGTTTTTAACCGACTTCAAAAAGGAGGAGGTTATCAATTCGATCGGTATTTTTTTATGTATGTACACCGATTACTCTGAGATTTATGATTAGATTTACGTAATTTTTCTTTAGTTCGATACAGAATAGATGCCATTTGGTCCCATAAAAATTTTATATAGTTTGGCCCAGTAGTTTTCATTTTATGAACATGTTTTTATGAAAATTTTTGTTTATCTCGATGATATAATTGTTTTTTGTGTACGGCTTTTTTAGAAGTTTTCATTCAGGTTGATTACATATTATAATTATTAACTGACACTAAAAAGTAAAAAATAAAAAAAAAGCCTTGGTTAAGAAAACCGACCTCAAAAACTGAAAAGTATCAAATAATACCTTTACCTTATAAAAAAAATACTATTATTTGTATGTGCTACATATTGATAGCTTTGAAGTCGGTGCAAAGCCAAATGTACTAATAGTAAGTACCTACAGCCGCCACGCGTGACTTTGAGCGGGATAGCTTTGTCTAGAACAAAACAACTCAAGCGGACAGACACGCGTGGCTAGACAACCTTAATAATTACAGTGTCTAAGCCGTTTTATAATATTTAGCTTAAGGCTTGGCTCCGACTTAAAAAACCTATCTATGTGTTGCACATATAAATAATAGTATTTTATTATTATTAAACGTAAAGGTGTATTAAATAATTTTTTTAGTTATTGGATACTTTTCAGTTTTTGAAATCGGTTTTTTTAAACGAAGTTTTTTTTGTTTATGTAGGTATGATATTTAAACCAGGTAATTAAGGGCCCCCTAGTCTTGTATATTTGATATTGAAATAGGCTCGGCGCTCCTCTTATCCCTAGCTAAGGCAGAGGGCATCCATGATAAATCGTGTTACTAAAGATAATCTTTGGAAATTCTGACGGGCGAGTAAATATCGTGCAATAGTTGCTCGTTCTTTGGCGACCCGTGAAGTGATGTTCTCTTCAGTCGCTCCATTCTCTGACAGCTCCCGAGGTAAGAAATATTGTAGACGCATTCCACTTATATTTTTTCGTTATGAGATATTGTTTGTTATGCGCCATTCTCGTGTAGAAATACTCTGCGTTACCCTTTCAGAACAAAACCTTGTCGGTAAAGGCGATAAGAAAAAGAAGAGGCGAAGAAGATATCCTTGTTGTCCATCCGCATATACCGGTATATAGAACGAGACGTGCCCGTTATGTATCACTGCTTGATGATATGTTTTCCATACCTCCACCACAAAATGACAGCTGTCCTTGATCAGATTTTATTTATATATGGCGTAGGGCCAATGATGTGATGAAACATAATACGAAATCTATGCACATCGACATGCGGCTTTAAGTCCGGAACATGCATGTTCGGGGTGTTGATGTAAGCGTCTCTTGGTTACTTCAAGCCGACTGTCCTTTCCGCCCCTAGCCTACGGTGAAGTAGAAGGCTGATCATCTGGGAACTCTTTGCCTCAAACTTGTGTACTAACGACACCGTCGACCAACTGAGGTGCCGGATTTCTATGCTTCTATGTAGAGTTCAGGAAGAAGTGAGGTGAGCTCTATTTTCCATCGGACCGGGTAGAATTTATCCTATCCTGCTCTGTAACTGTGCTTCAGAGTTGACTCCGCTTAGACCCATTTTAGTCAGCCCATGTCCAAGAAAATTTCTCCCAATAAGTATAACGAAACTATGAAAAGAGTCTCCTAAAAAAGCGCGTACACTCTTCTTAAAGGCCGACAATGCTCAGTGTTTGATCACTTAACATCAGATTATTATAAATACTTATTATATTTCAGGCCCTTCAAAAAGTAAAAGACACACTCCAAGTTCTATATTGTATTATTGAGTTAACAATAATGGATTTCCCGAAGATTACGCAGCTTATACCGTTCGAAGAGAAACATGCAGAGTTGTTGAAGAGTAGATTAAAAGACTCTGGCTTATAGTGTTAATAAATGTTATGTTCACTTTATATTTTGTTTATTCTTGTTACATCATATATTTTTAATAAACCTTTGGTGCTTAAACTTTATAATTGCGACTACTGAAGGGATAGCATTTAGCGATGTGATGAGTACGGCTTGACTCGAGTCATTATATGAAACGTACATTGTTGTTTTAACTCCATTTCGATCTTTTCCTTGTTGTTCTAAAATTGGGAGTGAACTCGAATTTCCAGTTCTTGACTCGACTCAAAACTCGAGTACGGGGCTCGTACCGCGTATTTGAGTCATGATTCGAATACCGTATAAACCACCAAAACAGCGACTCGGCACATCACTACTAGCATTTTAAATATGGCGCTCCAAGTTATATCAATTAATGTACCTAGAAATGTATGATAAGGTGCGTAATTACTTAGGAGCCATCCATAAATTACGTCACTCGATGGGGGGGTCGATGAAGTGTGACATTAACAATAGTGCAAATTAAACATCTTAGATTAAGAATTGGTCTCCGCTGCGCTCCAACAAGTACCGCACTACCTAAGAACAAAAGCATTTTTATTACGACAACTATTAGATGCTTGTGTGCATAGCATCTTGACACTCAATGGTATCTTTCAAATTTTGAAACATACGCTTCGTGTTATTTTACTTTGAAATTAATAAATCCTGATGATATGTGATCCCAGTGTCTTTCTTATTTCTTGTAGTATTAATTTTACAAATTTTTAGGCAACCCGGGATTTTAGTTTCAACTATTAGCAAAATATATCAGAACATGTGGCACATCAACGTCACACATTGTTCGAGGCTGGCTCGAGTACGCCCACTTGGCCGTACTTGCGACTTCGCTTGTGGTATCCAAAGAAGATGTAAATACTACCTAATAAGAGGCCGGACTGCCTAAATAAAAATTTAAATTTAGTTTAGTATGAAACGTGCAGTGATTTGACATAAGTTTGAAATATTATTTAGTAATTACAATATTGGCGACGAAGTATAATCTGACTGCGAACAGTTTTGTAGTGGATTTCGGCTATCTACGTTTTTTTTTCAAGATCATAGCCGTCATCTCTTAATCTATCAATGACTGCACATTTCATACAATCGAGCGAATCGCTTTTTTCTTAGAGTTTCGCTAGGCTGGCTGTACCGTTCTGGGATAAAATCTCTTGGACCGCTGACATATTCTGATGGTGGGATGGGCGCCAGTTCTCGACACGAACCTATGCGAGACTAAGCGTCGCTAGGCTGCTACTTTACGCCGGTTTTCTGTGCGACTGTGGAACTAGTCCGGTTTATTCTACTTGTTCGTCATCGAAGAGCCCTTAGTCGCCTCTTACGACGCCTGATGATCTGGTACTTGGCGTGATTAATGCCGGTAAAAGGCATTTATTTTCCCAAAATTGATTCCTTTAGAATTCTTTTTGATGTCATTTCTAATATACTAGATATTACTACCGCTTCGGAAACAAATGGTGCTCAGAGAGAGAAGAAGCGGCTCAAGAAACTCTCCCAGCATTTTTTTTTTGAGCTTTTTTAAAAAAAAAATACAATATTGTACTGTCATTGCATTTGCTATGAAATAATCGTATTCTAATCCCAGTCCGAACACTTAGATATTCAACTGTGGACTAATAGGATTTACGACAGAGCCATTTTTTTATAAAACATTTAAATTTATTTATAGATAATGCCTGAACATCGGCTGGGACGTTATTGTAGAAGTGTATACATTTACCCTTAAAGTTATTTTAGTTAGTTACAAGCAATCCCTTATTTCTAGTGCTGTAATAATGAAAATCATACAAATTATTTAAATTTTCTTTAGTGTTAATTCCGCCAATATTTGTCTTTAAAACAATTCGACACGTGTTTCGCCTCTACACGAGGCATCCTCAGGACGTGTTGTCTCGCCAAAATCTGGCACGAGTCTCGTGCGAATTGTCGAATTGTTTTAAAGACAAATATTGGCGGAATTAACACTAAAGAAAACTTAAATAATTTGTATAATTATGGATTTCCGCAAAGTAACGCCTAATTCAATAAATTTTCATAATGAAAATCACTTTTAAGAGCAAAAAGGTGACGATTTTTTTGAACCTATATTAAATTTTCATAAATGTACTGACAATGAAGAGTCATAATATTTATTTCTTTGAGAGGCTGTCTATAACCAAGCTGATATATAGCACGAGCAGTTTTTTTTCAGAGCAAACACTATATCAATGTCAGCAGCATGACCCCACAGTAAAATACCGTACGTCATGATGCTGTGAAAATAACTGAAGTACACTAATCTAGCTGTCGCAACATTCGTGTACTCTCTAATCTTTCTAACGGCATATGCCGCAGAGCTGAGTCTAGACCTTTCTAGGGCTAGCAGTAAAAGCTATACAGGTACTGCTATAATATACATATTGCTATTATTTTAGACTCATATCGAAACTCATACATTATCGAAGTTAATGAAATATAAAGAAACTACAACATTTATAACTATATTATTTAATACACCTGTTCAACACAATTATGGGTCACTACAATAATATACAAATTTATCACTACACATAACATAATTCAACTCAGGGTCAGACACCACAATACCTGACAAACGTAACATAATAAATCAAATTATAGCAACACTTATACATTAAAATACAATTAAGGCTAAAGAGAACTCCTTTAAAGGCCAATCGAAAAATTAAGCAATTTTTTTTTAATAAATAACCACTCAGGGAAACGACAACGCGGCTTAATAGTGTTACTATAATTGAAAAATACACGCATAATAGAAGATATGATTATTTTTTTTATAAAGCGATATACATTCGTTTATAATCTATTATAGATGATAAAATAACACGACATAATAATATGTATTAATTAATATATTGAGCATTCGTTTTAAAATAATCCAAAAACAATAGTAAAATCCATCCAAAGGCACGAATGATAGAGATGAAATGTTACGTGCTATGGAAGACTGGACCATAAACAATCATAAGTGTTGCCAAATCACAAGTAACAGGGCTAACCTGATAAATTGAGATATACTTAATACAAATAATTGGTAACATTAAACAATTCAATTTTATTGCGGTTCTCATCTAACCGATACGACCAAAGCGGTCTAAAAAAAAATTAACTAAATTTTAAGAGATAAATATTTATCACATATTTGTTCGAAATTATTAGTGAAACAATTAAAGCACGCAAAAGATGCATGAAACAATAAATTTATAATTTTATTTACTTAAAAAAATATATTTTATATAATTATTATGATTAATGTTTACAAGATAAGATATTACGATGCCTGACTTCCATAGATAAGAAATATTTTATAGAAATTGGCATAATTTATTAAAAATGCTGCTGATGTTATACAAAATTTGCTGCAATTTGGATTAACCCTTATTCAGTGTATCCGACATATCAGACATCCTTTACGTAGAGAACGGCCGTTTTTTTTAAAGAAGAGATAAATTACTACCTTCTAGTGTCAGTAATTAGCTGTCAATAATCTGAAGCTGTCCCAATATACGCGATAAGTCATCCTTATCGCCTTATATCCGTACGGGTATACGGTGTACGTATACGCGTGAATTGCAATTTCCATACAAATTTTACATCGCTGGTAAGCAGCTATACGTCGTCCCATTGACAGACAGCGTGCACGGATAAGGTGAGTTACCGTCGATAAGTTTATTGGGACAGAAAAGTTTACGATAGTTACGATTTTTATCTCAAGTTAGAGATAGACTGAATTTTGGGAACGGCCGTTAGTGTGTACCTTACGCACAAGTGGGCCTAAAGGCTACGCGAGCAATACTAACCAGGCAATAAAGTTCATAAAACAGCATAACTTAGCACAAGTTAATCACAGGAACTGTTGATACATTTAAACAATAAAAGCATACAAATACCGTTGAACAATAAACACTGCATTTCATTCTTTATAAATAGTAATAATAATTATATTACAAAACGCAACATTCGGGTCCTTAATTAATATAAATTACAACATAATTAGAGTAAAGCTGACACTGACGGCAGACGGATTAGGGATTTAAAATAGTGGGGGGAACAAGCTATGTACAGAGATGCGCAAGCACACGATTCCTGCTACGAAACGTCAGTCTTCCACCTAAATGCTATCCAATGTTATCTGTGTAACTCAAGCCAATATTACACGTTCAACCTGCCTCCTCTGAGCTCTGAACTAGATAAAGGCAACAATATCATGTTTATCTGACCATCTCGAAAGGGAGGGTGCACAAACTGAAATTATCATTTATTTATCCACTTGTTGAACAGTTACCGCGAGAGAAGTCACAAACAGAAGCAGAACATGAAATCCTAGAACAATAACATTATTACTGTGGAACTTGGGAGACACTTCAAACGCATACAATTTTTTAATTAAAATATTACTTTTGAAATTGAAGGACAATCTACCCTAATGATATATAAATTGAAAAAAAAATGTGTTTACGGTCTATAATAAGGAGGGAATCATAATATTGAAATAATTTTTACTATGGATTCATGATGAACGCGCAAATATTGGCTTTGTCTTTAGGCCGTTTTCAGTCCTTCCTTCCTTTAAGATTTATAAAATCCTTTCGTAGAATAGTAAATAAGCTTGGGCCTTTAGGACTTTTTCTTCTGTCACTTCGGAGACCATACTATCTGATACGTAGTACCATTTCCCAGGTGGAGCTTCAGGAGCGGGACAGGGGCCTTCACCTGATTCGTAACCAGAGAGATCAGATTCAGAGTCGGCGTCCGCATCGCCACTACCGGAAGCTGGTATGTTTGCACTCTTCGGCAGGAACCACCACCTCGGGTCACCAGGCTTGACAGGCTGGCGAACCTTCACGTAAGCGACGTAATGCCCGCCGTGCATTCCACCCGAGTGCTCGACGATACCGTATAAAGAGTACAGCAACTGGCTCTGTCCACGTGCAACATTTGGCAGTTTCTTCAGCTTATCCATAGCGCAAAATGGGGCTAAATCTAATATGGTTGGAAAATCTACATGCTTGGTCATCTTTCGGAACATGCAACGTGGTCCTAATTGGAATCTCTTCAAGTGCAGAATAAGAATTGCTGGAGGACTGGAAACGAGAAAACGTTTCGAAGCATTTGTGTATATAGTTTTTCCATTTTTGCCATTGATTCTCTTTGTGCATGTTTCGCAGCCAACTTTGTTGTTATCAGTGAGTAACTCCAATGCCGTGAATTGGCTAAGACATGATTGGATGCTGCACTCGTCTTCATCGCACAGGTATCTGGGAGATAGGGGGCTCTGACGTGGCAACGACATAAAATCACGGTTGAGACTTCTGTCAGCATCAAAATTGTTGAACTTTGGTTGAGGAATAGGTGGTATTTCAATTATGTTATCTTTTACAGGTGATGGGAAGATAGGTTTGGTTTTTACTTTTTTTTTAGTTCCATCCAACATCAATTTGTCGAGTTTATTGCTTACTTCTGTATTATTGAACTTATTAACTGTTGTGTCTTCTGTGCCGACAGAGTTGAATTCCCAGTTGAGCTCCAAGAGATCTCGACTAGCTTGTGTGCTAATACCTAGATCGATAACTTCGTTTGAATATTCTGGAGCAAAAGATATCCTGGAAACCGGTCGCTCATATTCGTTCTTGACTGGTGATAGTTTATGCTGTGGACTGGAGAGGTCCAAATTGACGTCACTGCAAAGCGAGCTATGGCTACCTAACTCTTTACCATTTATAGGCGAATCCACATTATCGACAGTTTCTGTCGAGTTATGTTTCGTTGCATCTGGACTGGCTACCCCTGAATCAGGATTGGAAAAATTCTCCAATGGTTTGTAATCAAGGACAACTGGTATGGTAGAAGTTGACGCTTCAGAGTATTCAGCTTTATCTTTGTCTGTTGACTCTGGCGTATTATCAGATTTCTCTTTATCCAAATCAACAGGGATAAAATCAAAATCAATGCGGATGGAGTTTGAACTAATGACTTTTTCTGAGTTGTACCCAGACTCCATATGGTAAGACGCAAAGTTTTCTGCGGTGTGCGGTAGAGACGGGGTGCTGGTGGTCGCAGTAACTTTCGGCTGTTCTTCTATATTATCCTCTATATCTGCATCAGATTGCTCAGAAGATGACTTACCATCGTCTTTTCCGTTTGTTTCACCACTTTTATCTTTCGATGTACCTGTAGCAACGATTGCTTAATGTTACTATGGACAGTAGAGAAACAAATAATTTACTAAAATAAAAATAAAGCTATTCAAGGTAACAAAATAATTTACAAGTTTTTTGAAAGGCAGAGAATAAATTTGGTTTTTTTTTTGGAAGTCAAGTTGCCCATCATATAAAATTAATTAAAAAATATTGATATAATTTTCAAGGTTCTTGGGGTAGTAGAGAATGAACAATTTGTTATTTTTTTAAAGTGATATTATATGATTTATCACTTCTGGGATTAATTACACAAATTAAATTTGAAAACAGAATTTATAAACGATGCGGGACTCGAACCCGCGACATATCCCGTTCCGTGCGAGCGCTCTTCCACTGAGACAACCATTCGAGTGACGTAAAGTTTATAAATCTTATTCAACTCTCAGGTTGTGGCTCCATCATTATATATTTATGAAAATTGTCTTATTATTTTCTAAACATTACCTACCCGAAAATACTCTTTAGATATAAGAAAAGCAAGAGAAGAAAAATGAACCATAAAACTAAATTGTACCTTTGTTCTTCCTAGCAGCTTTCCTTGCAGCAATTCTTTCTTTTTTCTGTTGATGTTTAGACTGTTTCTCATCTTGTGTGGTGAACAGGTTCTCATCTGTAAATGTTATGTTCACACTAACTAAGCAGGGGTTATCAACAACAAGCTTACTTTTTCTGTCATCAAGATAGTGAATAGTGAAACACACGACCCCAATGCTGGAGGTATCGAGAAACTAATTTAGACATTAAAGGTATAAACTAATTTATCGTAATTATAGTAATCAGGTGAAAAACTATCAAATATTTAGATCATTTATAGATCTACATAGACCGAAAACGTCAAAAACAATTATTGAGGTTGACAGTTAACTGCTATTTTGAGCAATGTACGCACACGGACACAAGGTGGCATACAAATCGCGAGTGTTAGGTGTAGGTTGTCACACAAACTGTAAGTAATAAACCTGGTCTGTTTTCGTTGGTTGTTTAGCAGCAAGAGGCTCTGTCTATATGTATAAATTATCTAAGATCTAATATAACAAATCATTAGTTTGGACCAAACATACATAATCATACATAAATTTAATCATCATTACCGTTAGTTTTTCTTCTAGTGACTGCAGGGGGTTGGGGTCTTGAAGCTGCCACAGGCAAAGACAGGTCTAGGAAGTATTCAACTCTATCCGACTGATGATAACAATCCTGGCATTCAAGTGTCGAAACTAGGAATCCACGGAAAACCTGCAATAGCATAATAAAAATTAAATTAGTCAAAGAAAACAGTATAACAAAGCCTTTATATCTATATTATTATTCTATATTTCCTGTTTCAAATGTTGCTCATAGCATACATTGTTGGTATAAAGTTTATAAATAAATATAAATAAATAAATTCTTTATTTTGCTAGAAAACATGTAACAATGGGTGTAAGTAGTTTTAATGTATCAATGTTATCGGCCATTTCTGGCATGCAAAATTACTATTAACAAAATTCTAGTTATTATTATAATTGATTAACAAACTCTATATTTTAAGCACTTAGGTTAATTTAAATTATAATTATTATTTTAAATGTCATTATTTAAAGACTAGAATTAATATATATTTTAAAGTCAATTTAATTTAACCTAATGTGTCAACATTTCATTTATGGAATAAAAACATTTATCTATAAGCCATGTAAAAAGATCCTTTTTAAATCGTTGGACGGGTAATACGCGTAAGCTTGGAGGGAGTTTATTAAATATTTTTATACACATTTTAATTACTGAGTTTAATTACTCTTAAAAATTTATTTCTTTAATTCTGTAGTTCTCCTCAAAATTTGCCAGACTTTCCTTCATAGCTTAAGTAAGATCGTCTAGACTTTCACACAAATTTCATTTATTCCTTTCCGTTTAGTTAAATAGTTCCCGTGACATAGTTAAAAACCTACAGTTACTTATATAGCATAGTACACAACAACTTACTGCACCTAAACTAGTAAAATTAATGTATTTTCAGTCAAACAATGTGTATTATAAAATTTATAAATCCCATAAAAGTGATGGGGGTTCCGAGGGTTCAGCATATCTTCATTCATATTAAATCAATTGACCACTCAAGACACCTCTATACCTGGAGATCTCCTGGGGAGCGATACAGAAACCAGATCGATTGTTTTATGATAAATACCCGCTGGATACCGCTGGGTCATCTGTCAAAAATGTAAAACAATCCCTGGTGCTTATTGTCGCTCTGACCATGTGCTGCTGGTGGCTGTGTTTTCTCTGTGGTTAAATGTGAACCATAAGTCGTCACGGTCTGTGACTAGATCCCTGAACCCTTCAGTGCAACTATGCTTCCGGAATCTAACAGAGGAAAGACTAGCCGAGGCCCCACTGACTGCCACCACTGATGTCAATTCACAATGGAAACATCTTGACTGACAGACTGCAGAATGCTGCCGTAATGAAGGAATACCCTGAACTATCCAGTGCTATAAAGAAAAGCTTTCGCCTTGATAAAAACCACTTTATCACCAACATTTACAGTGAAGTGGAATCACATGCAAATAAGTTACAAACAGCAGACTTGTTTTAAAGAGTTTGTTTGTAGAGCAGGCAGTGCAAACCCAAAAGATGGGTCATACAGGACCCCGACAGTAGACCACTGATGGAACTTGACAGGATAGCAGAGAGATGGCGCTCATACTGTGAGCAGCTATACAAAAAGTCATCTTCAGTGGTTGACAGTCGCGCAGATTGGGCGGCCTTAGAGTTGGAGCCAGATATTTTACGGTCTGAAATAACGAAGGGAGGGTCAAGGGAAAAGGTACAAGAGCAAATCCTGAAAGTGCGACAACTGGTGGAGAAATGCTACGAGATTGACACCCCAATGGTAATATGTTTTGTAGACTACAGCAAGGCTTTTGACTGTGTGGAATGGGGTTGTTTGTGGAGGGTACTTGGCGAGCTTGGTGTACCTAATCACCTAACAGTACTGATCCAGTCCTTTCCTATCTGGCAATGTGAATGGTTAAATGTGGAAAAAGACAACAGTAGGCCCATGTTGCATAAGCCCAAAGAGATGTGTAAGAAACTCACCTGTTCTGGTTTCAACATGGTGTCAGAAGCCTGCTGACCATAGAACTTCACTTTCTGCTTTAACTCAAAATCTACTTTAGCCGGGTCCACTTTGGAGCTCATTCCCAAACTACTTAAAATCACTGACTGATAACGTCTCAAGTCTTCAGATCTGAAATATTTCACAAATGTTCATCATCAACATAAGAAATTAAAAGCTTTGAGATTGCATATGTTCCATGGGCAGTTGAATATACTAGTCACTTAACCTCATACAGCCTTTAATATATAAAAAAATCAAGGCTTAAGAGGATTGATCATCATTTATGTGACCTCCATGCAAGCTTAGAATAAAGGTTAGATTATCCCTGTAATATTATAGTAACTATTTCTTGACATTAGTTTACTTGTATTGCAAACTGGAAAATTATTTATTACAACATAAAAAATACTTATTAAACCTTATTTTAGGTTTTTAGTGTAAGTGGAGTAAGAGTCTTCTTCACAGATTAGGAGGATGTGTAAAAAAATATATTAGTCTGACAACTATTTTTACAACCTTAATGAATAAATTGGTTTTTATTTTTTTACCTGTTAACATATAAGGAAATCAGATTTATCCAATATTTTGGATTTACGTCAACCTTCTTAAAATGTTTAGTTACTTTAGAACTGGGCACCTTATAAAATTTCATAATGGTTTTTTTTTTAAATATATTGTGATGAGCTTCCTCATCTTAATTGAAGTACCTGACAGCTTCTAAGAGGTGCCGGAGCAACTCATGTGAATCATGCTGGTCACCTCCACCAAACTGTGGAAGCTTATTAACAAGGGCTGAAAGCAGCTTGCGTGGAGTGTACACACACCCATCACCTGAAATTACAATACCAAAATCATTAATCTGACATTCTTAATAAATCAACAAAGATTAACTAAACCTATCATTGAACTGGCATCAAAATTTCTCCTAATTTTCCACAGGAGGGACTCAATGGACTGTACGAAAAAACCCAAAATAACAAACCTAGTAAAGAGATTCCCCTAGTTACCAATAATAATATATATACCAACCAATATAACATATATTATAGTAACTTCTAAAGTTTCATTGGTTGATTGATTTAGATCACAAAAATAACACAAACAAAACTCAGCAAAATCAACAGCTAATTCTTTCAATTGCAAAAATTTGTAGTAGTAGTGCCCAAACGGAAACTGAGAGGTTGCCATTTTTAGTGCTGCAACATTCATAAATTTTGAGAAGAAGTAAGGGATATCCACTTTAAAAATAACAAATAGTTTATAATTATTTTCATAACTTTATACCATGTCCTAAAAACTATAGTAGAATACAATATCAGAACATTTACATAACATAACATAACCTTTTTTTGTGTGGAAGCAAAGTTTGAAAACAAGGTGAAAAT
This sequence comes from Leptidea sinapis, assembly GCF_905404315.1. Classification (NCBI taxonomy): domain Eukaryota; kingdom Metazoa; phylum Arthropoda; class Insecta; order Lepidoptera; family Pieridae; genus Leptidea; species Leptidea sinapis. The sequence continues at coordinate 12,609,983 of NC_066271.1, read as the reverse complement.
TTTAAAACAACTTTAATTCAACTGATATAATTTAACACTGCTATCACTGAATACCTAATCACATTTCCATAAAAAACACAAGACATATAGGACACCAGATAAATACAGGAAAAAAATGAGATCAAGTTAATGAAACAATTACATATTTACAAGCCAACCTTGAGAGTTTTTCTTTGTTTACTGCCTGTCATAATAAATAGACACCCTCATAATAATTAGCTTGTGCTAAATACCAGTCAAATATTGCAATAATGAGATTTTTTATTAACTTCTCTTTATTCCAAGAACAATAATGTAATGTGAATGAAATATACTTATGCATGTAGTAGGTACTTATTATTTGATTTAAGTACTGTATTTAGAATCAAATTTTACTATCACCTATCAAAAGCAGCTGAACTCAAGTCTGCTTGCCAATGTGTGAATGTGATTGATAGATTTCACTGCACAAATATTTAATAATTTATGAAATTATTCAAACTACTAAGTCTAAACTGTCACTGTTAGTTTAAAGTTATTTGCAGTCTTTTTTATATAGGTTTTATTACCAGTTTGAAGTTCTTCCAGTGTTTCGGAGAGAGTCCTTGTCAGCATGCCCCATTCTCCTAATTGTCCTGTTATTGGTGGAAGTTCAATTTCCTTGCCATCATCACCATTTTCCTCTTTAATTGTCAACTTTCCACCAGGTAAAGAAAACCTTTCTCCTGGTGCAGCCATTTCTTGCAAAACATTCAATAAATATGGTGTCTGTACTAGACACTGCATTACTGAATTAAAGAAGCAAGTGTTACCAAGGTTTGTAAGCCCTCGGACTCGAGGAAAGTTCAAAGCCATAGCTTTATCTTTTCCTTTCTCAATTGTTATTATACTGTCTACAGGCACAGAGAGATCCAAGTTGTTAAGGGCAGGTGATTCATGGTATAGTTCTATTGGAGGTAGTCTTGGGTTACCATTTGCTTGCTTTTTGAGATATTCAATACATTCATGTAGTTTTTTAGAACTTGTTGCTGTCACTTCATTATTGCAATTGTAGCAGTACACTTCCCAGGTGGTGGTGTTAGAAGTGAGGGCGTGACAATCTGAATGAGGAGTGTTGAAGTGATTGAGAGCATGTTTATTTCTTGCTCTTCCACATAATTGAGAACCACATCTCAAGCACATCCACAGAGTCTGATCTATTTCAAAATTTGGATCTTCTACCTCAGTTTTGGGACTTTTCTTACATTCAGTGCATTCCTTCTCAAAGCCATTGGTTTTAAGGGATCTTTTTAGTTTGGTGAGATCCACCGCCTTAGCGACATGAGGGCATGTGGACTTTGCAGACTCATCGCACGATTCCGTCGATTCGTCGCCGTTCTCGGTTGGATCGCTTTGTCGCTTTTTCTTAACCATTCTCGTTATTGAAACTGGGTTAAGCACCGCCTGCAATGTAATTAGATACAGTCTGGAATTAGAACAACCAAAAGGAGACAAAAAGAACTTGAATTGACAAATCAGTGTCGATAGCACGCGTGACAACGCACATTCACTCAATAAAGTAGGAAAATTGTGAAAAACGCAGTTAAGTATGCAATAAGGTATTTAACACTTACAATTCATGTGGTATAGAATAATTTAATATACACAACGTCACAATACTGTTAAAATTATTCCTAATCTTTGTCAACTTAATGAAAATCACAATCGGCGGACATCTTGGTGTTGACAGATAAAACAATAACGAAGAGAAACTATTGTTAGTGATGTACACTATTGACTACAATGGACCTAGTCCACCTCCTTCGTTTATATAATAGTTTGTTTATTACTAATTGCACGCGATCACTGATCAGGCGAATATCTGTGGCAATTCAAAATGGCTCAGTATGCCTAAGCTTTATTTTATAAAAAAAACATAGAGGTTGTTTGATTTGATAATTCTATTCCTTTAATATAAATTATTATGTAAATTTATAAAAAGAATATAGATAGTAGCGTTTAAAATGATATCAGAAAGAGTTAATTATTTTTAATAATACTTATTGTATTAATTCTGTAATGATCAATTTCGATGCTGTTTAGCTCTGTGTTCTTATCATTCTACGCTTTTCTCTTTTATTCGATGCTAAGCATTCTAAGTACATTGTCTGGCTATAAGTTCTGTTACTTCTAATTACACATTTTTTTTATAACGTACCTCCTGTAACCGTTCTATGTTGTTGTAAAAGTTGTATGTCTTATATAATTATAGTCTTACCAACAAATTATAGGTATTGTATTGGAAAAACCTTTGGCTTTAATGCCGGCCCTTAATGTTCCTGTCATAAATCATACTTTATCCTATTTATTTCTACATGATTAAGTAATAAATCCTTAAAATATAGTATGAGGCTTGCCTAACACAGTTGGAATTTCTCCCTGAATTACATCAGAAATCCCGGAATTCCAAACATTTTCCACATTACAGCGTGTGCAGACATACTGTCCCTTACGTGTCTACCTCTTAGAATATTAACACTACAGAAGTAGCGTAGGTAACTTCATTACAAATAGAAAGTACAAGCGATATACAACTCAGGCTGAGATAGAACGCGAGAAAGCTATAGATGTGCATATCTATCGCGTAACCAATTTATTTACTTGGCCCAATGTTAAACTTTGGGGCAAATAAACAAAGATCTGTCGTGTCATCGACCTTGCGAATAGTATTTTTGTGATTTTATAGTTTAGAAACATATTTGGTGTGAGATACGGATGCCTTTCAACTTATAAAAGATAAGGCCATCGTTGGGTATTGTGTGTTTGGTTGCCAAATCCGGGAGTTAGCTTCCACACGTAAGTATTGTTTTCACCTAACATTTTCAATATAATTTCTTATAAGCTCATATTAAATAAATTTTATATGAAATACTCTTTCCAAAAGTATTGATTTTTGATCCATTATCACCTATTTTCAATAAATTTGTCAGAATAAACATAACATAAAACAGTGACCATCAAAATATGCCATAACATAGATATAGTTCTACCCAAGTTATAGGGTAATGGTTTATTTTAAATCTTATTTTTTTTTAATAAAAAAAATCCTTTACTTTGCTAGAAACATGTAACAATGGGTGTAAATAGTTTTAATGTATCAATGTTATCAGCCATTTCTGGCATACAAAATTATTATTAACAAAATTTTATTCCATATTTATTAAAATTACATACAGCAGGTATTCATTTTTAGTATTAATAATATAAAACGGTGTATTTTTATGGAGTAAGGAAATTAGAACGACATTTGTGCGTTTTCCTGTGATGGATAATAAAACAAGGAACATGATGTAAGGATGTTGGACAATGTGTAGTAAAATAATCTATTTCAGGTTTCCATTACATTCAATACTAAAAAAAATAGATAAAAGCAACATGTACAGTAGCGATTGCCACATCAAGACGAATATCACGTTGTTATTTGTTTCCACGATCTTTTTAAAAATGCCAACGTATTGCGTGGTATGCGGCTGTTTGAACTCAGCTCCATCAAAACTCCGGTTTTCGTTTTTTAAACTCTAAAGTAGTATAATACTAATGACTTATTGTTATATTATTATTATAATTAGTTGGTAGTCAAATTATAAGTCTGTGAGATCGATTATAATTAAGTCAGAATTATAGCTAACTCACTATATAATAATAATAATAATATTGACACACTCTTACACTAATTATCTTACCCTAAGGCCCAAACTACGCATAGCCTGTACTATGGGTACAAGACAACAATATATTTAATACAATATACGTACATAAACATACATAAATACATATAAACATCCATGACTCAGAAACAAACATCCATATTCATCATAAAAATGATTGCACCTACCGGGATTCGAACCCGGGACCTCTAGCTTCTCTAGCACCAGGGTCACTATCCATTCGGCTATATGGGTCGTCGATATTTTTTATATCAATAATGTTATATAAAAAATTATCAATATAAATAAAATCACGGTCACAATTTCCATTAGCTCTTATTAAAGTAATCCCGACTACTACTCAAGTCCACTAGTTTTTAGCTTATTTTTCTTTTATTGTTTTTTTGGTCTGATCTTATCGATGATCGATGATCTTCCCAAATGCTCTAAATAAAAAAAAATATAGGTGGAAGTTGAAGTTGATACTTTATAGTTAATACGTCAAAAGTCAAATCGTCAACATATGATTTCAGATTTTGTTCCTGATCAATCATCAATTAAAATTTAAAATATTTAAAATTTGTTTTGATATATATTTTTATTTCGACACTCGGCAATTAAACGATTGAAATAATTAAAAAAATGCTTCTGGCAAATTTGTGACGTGGTTCTATATGTTGAGAGTCAGTGCCATGTAGTGGAAATTATTGTAGTGTTTTGTGTAAATTGTAAATAATTCTAAAAAAATGTCGATGCCCGGGAACGGTATCTTGGTTGTGCAGGGCGAGATGACCATGCTGGTCACTGCCATGCGACGGAGTACCCGCTGGGGCTCTCACTCTTTTCCAAATGAAGAATATGACATGCTTATGCGAACCTTTCAAGACCTTAAGACAATTCTGAATCAAGTAGACGACTTAAGACTTCTTGATCCACCAACATACTTAAGTCCCTTCCTTGAAGTAATAAGAAGTAAAGAAACAACAGGACCAGTAACTAGTCTTGCTTTATCATCAATACACAAATTCTTATCATATGGTATAATAGGTATGTAGATAAAGATATAATATTAAATATACAAATATCTTAAATAAGATATGTATGCATGTTTCAAATTCTTTAACACTCCATTACCTGTAAATTAAAATATAGGAATACATTATATGCAATTACTCTATTCACTTTTATGAAGAAAGAACTTAAATCAAAACAAAATTTGCAGATACAACACACCCAAGTGTACCTGCTACTGTGGAAGACATAGCAGATGCTGTAACTCATGCTAGATTTGTTGGCACTGATCATTCATCTGATGGAGTGGTTCTTATGAAGATTCTACAGGTCTAAAATTTTTTTTCATCTGAAGAAACTCATGTTCATAAATGTCCTAGTAAAATCCCGTAGTACTTAAGAGGGGGTCAGGTCTCTGTCTTAGTGACAGCAGGTATAAGCTGACATTTTAAAAAGCACCAATCAAAAATACCATTTGGAAACTGACAACTTTCTGCTGCTATCTCTTGTATGTAACACAATGACAAGGTTTCTATCCCTGTTCAAAAATGTGGTGGTTATATACACTAAAGTGGCTTGTATACACTAAGAAATTTCTCCATGCTGCAGATAGAACATATTCATCATGACCACAAGAGTTTTCTCAGATCCGTGCACAAAAACTTCTTGTGTCTATTGAAGGGGTGACAAATAGGAACATGCAAACATTAAAATTGTTTTAGGGCAGTTGTGCTTACGGTGTTGTTATAGACAAGACAAAAATTATCTTAACCACCACTCTTCTACAACATCTCCATTAAAGCTTCACCTAGTATAGGAATACTGGGTCATGAAATCTCGTTCGGAGGGCTAAAGCAAATTAGCCTCAAAGAAGCTGACCATAATAAATAGAGCACGGCAATACTTCAACCCGTTCCGAAGAGCTGTTTCACCTGATGCTTTCCGCCGAATTCCATCTTAGCATGACAAGCTACTTAATAGGATATATCATCCCCACCATCTGGATATGTCCAATAGGTGGTGGTGTCCACAGTGCGGTTCTCAAGGAACTTTTTCCACAATAATACATACCACATACGTCCACATGTATGTGGAAAAGAGCTCCTTGAAAAAGAAAAACCCTTTTTTTCCTTCCTTGTGTGGTGTTTCCTGGACGATATGACATGGGGTACCCATTCAAAAAAAGCTTATACACCTTCCTTAAAGGCCGGCAATGCTCCTGTCATTCCTCTGGTGTTGCAAGAAAATGTGGCGGCAGTTATCACTTAACACCAGGTGACCTGTACACTTGTTGGTCTTCCTCTTCTATAAAAAAAGGACATACATAAACACTACTGCTTACAAATTAGCGTTATGTATGTAATAATATGGAAATACAAGCAATTCCTTGCATGTCATGTTGTAGCTATGAATACCACTAATATAAGTGAAGAGATAGTTTTTATGAACAGACTTATGATATTTAATTATTTCTCCAAGAGCCCCATATAATACACATATACTATTGTACCGACTGTTAGAGACAACCCACCGTTTCAGGATTGATGACACTCATATATCAGCCGTGCCCAGTTAGTACCTTGACACTGTCAGATAAAATTCTGATATTGTAGTTACTTTTTCTTTTTACTTTTCTTCTTAGTATAGTGTTTGTGTCTTTCGTTTGGCGACTGCACACTAACATTGGAAGATAGAACTAGCTTCCAGCTCCCATTCTGAAACTCGTCCTAATAATATTATTAATCACTACAGGTACTTCGGACCCTCATGCTGAGTCCAGAGGGTGTGATGTTGACAGATGATAGTGTATGTGAAATAATGCTAAGCTGCTTCAGAATTTGCTTTGAGACAAGGCTAACAGGTACCTATAATTTATTTCGACACTATTACAATTTTAAAACGGCCTTCAAACAAAAGGAGAAAATATATCAATTTTAATTGTATAGATTTTACGCTGAATTAATATGAAAAACTTATTTATTGATCTAAAAAGATTTTTTGGTGATTTCAATTTGCTGATTTTCTCTTAATAGTAAGTGATACAAGCTGCCCATTACAATACACGGCAATCCTGGATTGTTTCCGAAATTCTGTTATTATTATTTAACCCAGTACTTTTACTTACTGGCACCTTTTAAACTGAAACACATCTTAAGGTGCGTGGACGCTACCCGCCTGCCGGCATGCTGTCGAAAGAAGCCTCCCACTGATAAACTCTTGATTAATTTCGCACTACGTCCGATCCGTATCCGTGAAAATACGGTCCATTGTATTTTTTTTTTTATGGAATAGGAGGACAAACGAGCGTACGGGTCACCTGGTGTTAAGTGATCACCGCCGCCCACATTCTCTTGCAACACCAGAGGAATCACAAGAGCGTTACCGGCCTTTAAGGAAAGTGTACGCGCTTTTTTTGAAGGTACTCATGTCGTATCGTCCCGGAAACACCGCACAAGGAAGCTGATTCCACAGCTTAGTAGTACGACGAAGAAAGCTCCTTGAAAACCGCACCGTGGAGGACCGCCACACATCCAGATGGTGGGGATGATATCCTAACTTGTGGCGTCTCGGACGAAGGTGGAATTAGTATTCCAACTTCGCACGTCACGGTTAATCAGTAGTCGTAGAATTATTTCTATGGTAGTTTACGCACAAGATTCGGCATCCGATTTTAACATTTACGCCATCAACAAGTACTGCTAATTCATTGCCACCACGAAATTTAAAAAAAAGGATGAATCCAGTTGTTGTCCAACTCTGTAAATATACAAAAGAATATGAAAATGTAGTATACCAAAAAGTGGCCCCCTAATTGTTTGGATTTGGAGGCAGAGATCGGACTAGAGCGTAACTAATATCCGAATTTGCTCTGATCTGTATTTTCACGGGTACGGTTCGGACTCTGATCGGACGTAATGTGAAAGCGCTCTTTCTGCCTTACACTTAACTTTTGTCTATTTGTAAACAATTCACATTTACTTGGCTTATTCTCAGCTATAACTTTATACCAAGTTTATTAGTAGTAGGGTCGTTAGTATGTTTCTAATATATATGTCTTCAGCTTCTAATAGGTTGAAACCATAATATATTATCGCTCTGAGAGTAACATGTCGCGTGATGAATGATTCATTCAAACGCAACTAGAGGGCGCCATATTAACTAATGACAGAAACTATTTGTAAGAACATTTTATAATTAACACCATATACATAAAATGCGAATATTGCAGAATTGCTACGTCGTAACGCGGAACAGTGTCTGCGGGACATGACTCAACTAATTTTTATGAGGCTGCCACAGTTCTCGTCTGAAGACTCTCAAACATCCTTCACTAGTGTGGGCCTCTCCCTCAAGAGGAGAGATAAAGTAAAGAAGAAAATGTTATCAACCGCTAACAGTAAGTATTAAGCAAAGATTCATAGATTTATGGCAGTAATACTTAAAAATGTCTCTTATTCTTATCTGATATAAGACCTAGTTTTAGGAAATTTTGGTTCAATCGGTGTTTTATTGGACTTCTAGCGATTGTTTGTTGTCTTTTTAGAGTAAAATTTAACCCCATACAGTCTACAAATAATAAAATTTTCGATCTCAGAATGAATTAGGTATGTAACTGAAGTCTGAACTGAAATGAACCATTGACATAATTTTAAGCATTCAGTACCAATTAAAAATTCATAAGAATTAATATAAATTAAAGCAGAAGATAGATTACATATTCCCACAATTTCAACCAAGATTATGTTGTCATCTTTCGATGTTGTGCTGTGCCAACAGATGGCGCTAACTGTATCTACAAACTCACTAACAAAGTACAGTTGCTACATATCAGGTGTGCAGCTCTACATGCTTTGGACAAAAAGGGTGTTTACCGCTTTGATGGTACGCACGCCGGTATCGGCGTGTGGGGTATGGTCATCAAGACATACTCAACACATAATTTTTGTTTTCGTGAGGCAGTTGGCTACCACTATGTACCGGCGCCTCCTATATAGTTTTATTAAACATTATTTTATATTTTTATCATTAATGCGCAGTGCGCTACTGTAGTTGTGTGATGTGTCAACTGTCATGTGTGTATATTATGTTATTATTAGAGTCCGGATTATATGCTTCAAAAAATTCCCAAAAAAAAGGATGCAAATATGCAAGTAAAATAATTAAAATATATAACAGGAAAAAATAAAAACACATATTTTTATTTCATTTTATAAAGGCTTGTACTGACAATCGTATTTGTGAAAGAAACTATCACAAGTTATACCTACTTAGGTAACAATGAAATTTAAGATTTACCTTTAAAAATATGTACTACTAAGTACTGTTCTAAATGTTCTGTAGACAAATTGTGTCTACGATCGCTTAATAAATTTTTGTTAGCGGAAAAGGAGCGTTCTACGTCTACTGAGGTTGCTGTGCAGAATTTTTTGAGTGTAGGATGGGCAAGATCGTGCGTAAATGCAGATTTTTTTTTCTAAAATATGCAACTACCGCTGATAAGGCACTAAATATGCAAAAGCATATGCAATATGCATTTGCATATAATCCGGTCTCTAGTTATTATTATGGTAAATAAAATAAAATTTTAATCAATTTATATTATTCATCAAATTATGTTGTTGTTTAGTATTATTTCCTAATTTAAAAAGAATCTTTTCAATTTGGATTGGTACTAGCTTTATCCCGTATCTTGGTCGGTCGTCGGCTTCGTCGCCGTTAATTTCGTATACCGCTCCTAAAGGATTCAAATTTCATTTAAAACATGTTTCTTCGTTTGTAGCCACTACCACTAGGCTGGATCCTGATAGTGTAGGCCAAATTTCTCTATGCTTGGTTTAGTAGTTAACAGTATTCTTACTAACTCACCCGACATACCTACGTTGTTAACATTCCAACGACATGTTAAATGATGCAATGTATGACCGTAAGGAGCGTTACTTTTTTAACGTGCATGAATAAATAACTTTTCATATTAGTATTTGCTGATTGGGCGGCTCGTTCTCAAATATAAAAAAGTTGATATATATAATTATTCCCAAAGTTAATTATTACTAAGTTTTACTTCAATCGTACGAATCTTAGGCCAGAAAAAAAATTGAGTTACCCTCAAGTCTCAAGTCGCGCCTTAATAAGTTTTATTGCGAATAACTCTATTGGCGGCACGGTTTGCACTATCTTTGCCTTGCTGTGGTAAAAGTTGAAATATATTTTTACATCTCAATAGCATTAACAAGAAAGCATCATGTAGGCTGGCAACATTGGCAGCGGCTATGACTTTCCACTTGCCCTTGTCATATAAAAATACTCAAAAAAAAAAAGAATTTATACTTTGAAAACCAAAACACTATTGGTTTTTTTTATGCTATTATGATATTAATAACAAGAAAAATTAAAAAAATATAAATTATGATGGCTATGTTAATGTATTTATTTAAAACTTAAAATATTTTTTTAATTGATATGGTCACTATAAGGTGTTGTTAGGATAGCTTTTTTTATGAAAATAAGGGACGAGACGAGCAGGACGTACAGCTGATGGTAATTGATACGCCCTGCCCATTACAATGGAGTGCTGCTCAGGATTCTTGAAAAACTTCAAAAATTCTGAGTGGCACTACAACTGCGCTCGTCACCTTGAGACATAAGATGTTAGGTCTCATTTGCCCAGTAATTTCACTAGCTACAGCGCCCTTCAGACCGAAACACAGTAATGCTAACACATTACTGCTTCACGGCAGAAATAGGCGCCGTTGTGGTACCCATAATCTAGCCGGCATCCTGTGCTAAGGAGCCTCCCACTGGTTATAGCTAATTACGTAATAACTTAACCCATAATGACCTTTCAGGAAAAATTGACCCTAAACAAATTGACCGACTTGGTATTAAATGGATCTCTCAACTTTTTACGGTAGAAGACCTGAGTTGTGAATCTTGTTTTTTTTACAACTTATGTTTTTGATTGCATGATTTTACTCTGTGTAAAGATTGATTTGACCATTTATAATATACCTGCAGGTACCAATTCTCTGGACAGAAAGTCTCCTGTCACGGAAGCCGCGATCGCCGAAACCCCGACCGACACAGACACCAACAAAACTCAAGCAATAATTGCACAAAAGTAAGCATAAAAAAAGTATACCCACCGAACAACAGGCTACAAGTTCGATTATTACCTCTATTTATGATAAATCAAATCAAAATCACTTTATTAATGTAGTTCACGGAAATGACACTTATGAATGTCAAAAATAAAATGTCAAAATTTTTTTTTGTTATTGAATCTACTGCTACTTCGTAAAGGGTTGAAGCTTATGAGTAGTAGCAAGAAACTTACCAGTGGGAGGCTCCTTTGCACAGGATGCCGGCTAGATTATGGGTACCACAACGGCGCCTATTTCTGCCGTGATGCAGTAATGTGTAAGCCTTACTGTGTTTCGGTTTGAAGGGCGCCGTAGCTAGTGAAATTACTGGGCAAATGAGACTTAACATGTTAAGTCTCATTTATATATAAGTTATTGGGTTTCCCCGGAAGACCAGCGTTGTGGATTCTTTCGAAACCACAACTATGCTGAGTTGGGGGCCCATTGGCGTAAATAAATCATAATTACAATAGTATAACTTTAAGAACTATTATCAGAATGTATGTAATGTCGTCAATAAACATTTTTTCTTTCTTTCTTTCTGCTCGTCTCGTCCCTTACTTTCATTAATAATCCCTGTCACTAATATTTTGAATAAATCAAGTACAAACAATTTGTGTATAAGTATACAAATTGTATGTAGTGAGTTAAATCAGTCCCTAGTTTTATGTTTCGCCTACTGGCAAAGAATATATAATAGTACAAGTACGCAAGTCCCACTCTGCAAAATCAATTAAAGAAAAAGGGGCTTTTGGTGTTATACAACAAGGTGTAATTCAGATTGCACAGAGCTGCTAACCTACATTTTTATTTACCTAGAAGTTGCCTCTCGTTCTATCGCGTGAGTCTCACCTCTTCTTTCGACATTAGGGTTGACTTCTTTACCTAAAACTTTACCTTACCTAGTTTATGGTTATCATATAAAATAGCTCAGTTTTTTGTATAATATAAATAGGTATGTAATCGTAATTTTAAAGCAATATTCTTTGATGTCAAATCTACATTAGTTACAGATATTGGAATTGGATTTTTTTTTTACCAAAATCATATTTTACACGTAATTTCAGTCAAGACAAAAACCTAATCAACGAGGCAGAAATAACGATAGAGCCACTGGAGGGCATAAAAAGTCCGAAAAAGCACGGTCGTCACTCCTCCATGGACCTAGCCAACGAGAACACGCCCATCAGCCAGCTGTTGGAGCGATGCGTGCAGAGTGCTGAAGAGAAGACTCAGGCCGAGAAAGTAGAGGAGATTGAGAAGATAGAGAAGACAGATGTTGGAGAAGGAGTACCTGAAGGTGGGTTGGTTTGATGATTTTTATTAAGTTTACATTATCTCATTGTGTTGAAATCAGCAATTATACAGCAATGCCGCGCAGCCAAGATTCAAACTATATTCATTCTATAAGAGAGGGCTATAAGTACGTTGTATTTATTGTTTAGATTATATTTTTTTTATAATAAGGGACGAGACGAGCAGGACGTTCAGCTAATGGTAATTGATACGCCCTGCTCATTAAAATACAATGCCGCTCAGGCTTCTTAAAAATCCAAAAACTCTAAACGGCACTACAATGGCGTTCGTAACCTTGAGAAAAAAGATGTTAAGACTCTCATTTGCCCAGTAATTTCAATAGAGAAGAACCGGTGTTCTGTGAACGGCTGGATCACTTGGCGTTGCGTACAGACGTCGCTTCATCGTGTGTCTTCTACCGCATTTATCACGGGGAGTGTTCCGAAGAGTTGTTTAACCTGATTCCTGCCGCCGAATTCCACCTTCGCACGACAATGCACAAGTTAGGATATCATCCCCACCATCTGGATGTGAGGCGGTCTTCCACAGTGCGGTTTACAAGGAGCTTTCTTCCACGTACTACAAAGCTGTGGAATGAACTTCCTTGTGCGGTGTTTCCGGGACGATACGACATGGGTACCTTCAAAAAAAGCGCGTACACCTTCCTTAAAGGCTGGCAACGCTCCTGTGATTCCTCTGGTGTTGCAAGAGATTGTGGGCGGCGGTGATCACTTAACACCAGGTGACCCGTACGCTCGTTTGTCCTTCTATTCCATAAAAAAACTGCATTAATAGCCTACCAAGGGTATGTTTCATCGCTTCTAAGGTATGGCGTTATCCTGTGGGGTAACTTGGTATTTGCTAATAAAGTTTTTATTAAAACAAAAAGCCTGTCTGAGAGAATTATGTAGACTGCAACCACTGGATACCTGTAGGCCTTATATATATATATATATATATATATATATATATCTCTCTTTATGTATATAATTCTTTTGTGTGTGTGTATGTCACTGAACTCCTCCTAGATGGCTGGACCGATTCTAATGAAACTTTCTGTGTGTATTCAGGTGGATTCGAGAATGGTTTAGATTCACAATTGAAGTACCTCCTAAACGGCTGGACCGATTTTGATGATATTTTTGTGTGTTCCAGTGAATTTGAGATTGGTATGTGTCTTCAGGTGGATTCGAAAATGGTTTAGATTCACAATTAAACTACCTCCTAAACGGCTGGACCGATTTTTCAAATTTAAGACATGTGTACAGGACAACGTCTGTTGGGTCCACTAGTATATATATATGAATTGCTATTACTAGTTAAGAAAAATCCAAGCTATTTTAAAACTTACGATGAGTTTTGAGAGCTCAGAGAAGGAACAAACTAGTTCTGCCTCTTAAAAGGCTACAGATGTTTGGAAAGAGTACACACTACATGGCAATAACTATGTATAATAAACTTCCTGACGACTATAAAAGCAGTAGTTTCAATAAATTTAAAAGGAGAACTCAGGAGTTGCTCATTAACAAATGCTATTATTCTATTATTATTATTTTATTGTTTCCGAGTCATGGATGTTTAAATGTATTTATGTATGTTCATATGAATTTATGTATGTTTAAGTAAGTATATTGTTTTCAATATATCATTGTCTTGTAACCCCATAACACAGGCTATATATGCTTAACTTGGGGCAAGATAATTTGTGTAAAAAGTGTGTCAATATTATATATTATAATATTTCAGAATTCTATAATGATAATCTTATCTTAAATTAAGTACTACGGTTAAGGATATTTTAAAATTATTGACAATAATTGGATTTGGCCTTTTATTATATTGACATTTTAATCATTATTTTTATTTTATTTTTATGCTTTGTTTGTATAATTTCCTTGCAATAACTTAACTTGTTAATCCTATCTTGTTTCTGTTTCTTTATTCAATTAAATTTAATGTTAGGCTATTAAATAATAAGTTTAATTGTACAATATTTATTACTTTGTAAACATATTTATTCGATGAAAAAAAAAGCCCGCTGAGTTTGTTGCGCCCATTCTTCTCAGGTCTGAGGCATTCATTTTGGAATGGGTGGTAGTTTTTTGACTTTCAATAAGTGATGTCACATCCTATTTTGAATAAACATATTTGAATTTGTAATATTCAAACATCAGTTACACTGGTAAAATGTATAAGGCTCATCAGAAAATGTTTTCGATCTATTGTACCTGCATTTTATTGAATAAATAAATCATTCATTCATTCATAGCTATGGCGCTCTTCAGACACACATGAATGACATAAAGGAACATGTGTTAAAATTTACACATGTTCCAAACGGTGGGTGACATTTCTAATAAAAATATTAATTCCAAAATAAGTTAGGTACTAACTACATTTACCAAGTAATGTAATCTAGATTGTGTATTTTTATAACAGTATCCCGAAGATATACTTGTCTTGTCATGAATACTGAAACAAATAAAGAAATAATTCCCATTGCAAATAACATTTATTACTTTCACAGTGTGTTAGTTTGATACATAAACATAAAACAATTTAAAATATAAAAAGATTATCCGATTTTAAAGATTTATAAAGAAAATCGAACCACTTCTTCTCATTTAAGGTCGACTTTCCCGAATTGATATAAATTATGACATTGTATTAAGACTAATTGTGTACTTATTGAAATGTAATATACAGTGGATCCTCAAAGCGAAGAAGAGAGAGACAAAGTGACCCAAGACGACAAAAATAGTGGGGAGGTACCGAAGAGTGAGAAGGTGGAGGAGTACGTGAATCACAGAGGGATACGGTTCACTGCACAAGACGATTCTACCAGTCTCCAGCCGTATGGAGTTGGCTGTGTTCGAGAGATATTCCGGTTTGTATTGATAAATTGAAAACAATATTTATAAAAATTAATTTTACAAAGTGTTTATATAGAATTCCAATAACTTTAGGGTTATAATCAATGACGTTCTATACATACGGACATATCATTCGCAGTCTGATAACGGAACGACGAAAGTGTGCTTAAAGCCAATGTAAGCACACTTATCACCTTAGTCTACTGTGTCTCAATCAACACGCTTAAGTGTGTTATAAAACGTGCTAAAATAATACATTAACGTCAAAAAAAAAAGATGGTGTGACTTACCATCGGTAAGATTATTTTTTTTATATAAGATTGATATCCAAATAGCGGAAGTAATTTAAAAAAACGAATATTTTTTCATTAAATATGGTACAATATTATTGACTAGTCCCCAGACAAGACCCGGTTGTCAGAATGGGACAGATGAAAGGACACACTCAGAAATGTTGAAGGTTATTATGGTGTCATTTGTGGCATGTGCCACATTTTGGCTTTGATTTTGTATGAAGTGCATTGTATATATGTATAGAACATCATTGGTTATAATCTATAGCTAAAAAGGAAAAGAAAATTCCAAGGAACATGTTTTCTAGAATGCATATTATGGGTGTAAAAAATATTTAGATCGTTGTCTTGATTGTCTCTGCTAATGTTGCAGGTTTCTGATCTCGCTGTGCAACCCCCTGGACCCGCAGAACACCACTGCCATGGTCCACCTGGGGCTCCAGCTGGCGGCCATAGCCCTGGAGGTGGCGCCCGACCATCTGCAGCGGTATCCCACCCTGCTACACCTCGTCAAGGACCCGCTTTGTAGAAATCTGTTAAGTGTAAGGTTTTTTTTAAATTGGAATCAATAACGAGCCAATAGGCTTAATTCTACCAGTGGGAGGCTCCCTTGCACAGGATGTCGGCTAGATTATGGGTGCCACAACGGCGCCTATGTCTGCCGTGAAGCAGTAATGTGTAATCATTATTGTGTTTCGATCTGAAAGGCGCCGTAGCTAATGAAATTACTGGGCAAATGAGACTCAACATCTTATGTCTCAAGGTGACGAGCGCAATTGTAGTGCCCCTCAGAATTTTTGGGCTTTTCAAGAATCAGGAGCGGCACTGCATTGTAATGGGCAGGGCGTATTAATTACCATCAGATGAACGTCCTGCTCGTCCCGTCCCGTATTTTCATAAAATCCACTCGATGTTGAGACGCACACATTGATCGTATGTGTGTGTGGCCCGTAGCGTGTGATTTCAATTAACTTTTGCGTTTGTGAACCAATTAGAATGAAACAAAACAATACACCATTATAAGCTTTGACTGTTGTATCTATACATTGGCGCATTGACTCCAGTTGTTTAGAATATCCTTGGTCGATAAGCAGCAATGTAAATCATTTATTCAGTTCAGGTTTGATTCGGACAATGACATACATGATTATGGTGAAAAATGTAAGTACATTGTCTTTCACACTTTGCCGTTCCGCTATCAGACTGCGAATAATATAGTCTATATGTATAGTGATTGGAAACAAACACTAAATGCTATATGGAACTTGTTACAACACATCGTCTTAGCATTTTCTGGGATAAGCAGCCATTTAAAACAGGCATAGTTTGACCTCGCTAACATAGTGTTTTTTTTATGAAAATAAGGGACGAGATGAGAAGGACGTTCAGCTAATAATAATTGATACGCCCTGCCCATTACAATGCCGTGCCGCTCAGGATTCTTGAAAAACCCCAAAATTTTCTGAGCGGCACTACAACTGCGCAAATGTTAAGTCTCATTTGCCCAGTAATTTCACTAGCTACGGCGCCCTTCAGACGGAAACAGTAATGCTAACACATTACTGATTCACGGCAGAAATAGGCGCCTTAGTGGTACCCATAATCTAGTCGCCATGCTGTGGAAAGGAGCCTCCCACTGAACTGAACCTCCCACATCTTCCACATAATGTAAGCATATACATAAAAATGCTACACATAGGCTATGACTAAAGTGTATGAAGCCCTTTTGATTAACTGGCCATTGCGTTTGGTTGAAAACATGGATTTGTAAGGCATGAGTATTTAAAGCAGGGGTTATACACATGTGGATATTTAATTTTACACAAAATTATTAACATTCTCTGTTAATATTGATTGATTTGATTGAAAAGAGTGCCCATTGTTCTTCTCACGATCTCTACTTATTCCGAACATATGGTAGGTAAAGTAAATTAAAAGAATAATTTATAGTGACAATTCAAAAGCACTTAGTTTAATCCTAATTGAATAAACTTTATTTGACTTATAAATTTTCAGCTCTTAGACACAGAACGGATATCAATATTTGCATTGGACCTGCAAATATGGTTCCTGTTGTTCGAAGCCCTAAGATTCCACCTCAAGTATCAAATGGAGGTGTTCTTCAAGAAGATCATCGAGATACTGTCTGCAGACACCAGCAAGGCAATATACGAGCTGAAAGAGATCCACCACATCACGTTGGAGCATCTGACACAAATGTTCAGAATACCCGGCTTGTGTACTGAAATATATCTCAACTTTGACTGCGATGTGTACTGTATCAACGTTTTTGAAGAACTAACTAAGTTACTCTCTAAGAATGTTGTTTCATCGACTGCATATAACATTCATACACTTTCCCTGGAGGTTATAATGACTATAATTGAGGCTATAGAGACCGGGACGTCTCAGAAAGACGTGGAGAAGAAGAGTGACTATGTGTCGCTGGAGCTGGGAGTTGAGGGGGGGTTGGATGAACAGGAGACTAGACATGGGGAGTACTTCCTGGGGAGAGTAGGCAGGCAGGTGCCGTGCGGAGAACTTCCTACTGAAGCAGAGCTGGACAATATTAAGAATATGAAAAAGGTTAGCATACATTTTATTTTTGTAGAGAAGCAAATTTCTAGAAGTACCAGTAATTTAAGAGGAACAAACCCATCTTGATGGTTTGTTTGTGGGATCAGCGCACTCTTAATAATATTTTTTTATCATTTATTAACTTAATTGGTAAAGATGTAAAGTTGTGTAGCTTTTTTATAAACTTGGAAGTAAAATTGTTACATAATATTGGTTAGCATGACTTAAGACTATTACACAAATAAATAAACTTTGAAAAACAAAATTTTATGAACGATGCGGGATTCGAACCCACGACCTCCGGCGTTCCAACTGTAAAGTAGATCCTGTAGATGAAGCCACAACCTGAGAGTTGAACAAAGCAAAAATTTTTATAACGAGGCGGTACTCGAACGGTTAGCTCAGTTGGTTAGAGCACCGGCACGGAACGCCGGAGGTCGTGGGTTCGAATCCCGCATCGTTGCTAAAGTTTTTTTCAAAGTTTATTTATTTGTGTATTAATCCTATAAGTGAGGGTTATCACTTTAAAAAAAACAACATATTGTTAAGACTATTTTTATTTGAAAGGTAATATATGTCTTGATTGTAATAATATTTTTTAAATATCTTTTTAAACTTTATTTTATGAGGTTCGTGTCTTATATTTGGAGGTAAATTATTTAGTATATATGGGGTTCTCTTTTTAATGTTCTATCTCCGTAATAATTATTAACTCTAGGTACTTCATATATTTTACTATCAGATAGATATATTTGAAACTGTACTGTACTTTTTCAAAAATTTTATTGTACATCACCAAGTGGGAGGCTCCTTTGCACCGGATGCCGGCTAGATTATGGGTACCACAACGGCGCCTATTTTTGCCGTGAAGCAGTAATGTGTAAGCATAGCTGTGTTTCGGTCTTGACATCTTATGTCTCAAGGTGACGAGCGCAGTTGTAGTGCCACTCAGAATTTTTGGGTTTTATAATAATCTTGAGCGGCAATGCATTGTAATGGGCAGGGCGTATCAATTACCATCAGCTGAACGTCCTGCTCGTGTCGCCCATTATTTTAATATATATATATATATATATATATAATCGTAGATATGTCTTTATCTAGTGGGTGACCCAAGGAACAGAACTGTTCAACCAGAAACCGGAGCGCGGCATCGAGTTCTTGCAGGAGCACGGCGTGTTAGCCACGCCCCTAGACCCTCATCAGGTGGCCACCTTCCTCAGGGAGAACCCCGATCTCGATAAGAAGATGATCGGTGAGTGACAATAACTCATGATCAAAATAAGGAGTTATCTTTTTGCTTGCTTTACGTGCTTGGCAACCTCTATGAGTATTTAGCATAAAAATAAAGCACACTAAAAGAGATAATTTCGACGAGCGCGTAGTGAAGTGGTAATGTGATAATCTCTCACAGACCGACATATAAACTTACTAATTGCAGAAGTCATGCAGAAGTTATATGATAAGATGCAGGAGCTACAGCTAAACAATATTATCCAGGTGAGTACATCTGCAAGCGGTCGTCGCGCGGTGAGGAAGAAGACGGCGTGAGCGTCCTGACCGCGTTCGCTAACAGCTTCGAGTACCAGGCGCTCCGCATCGACCAGGCGTTGCGGCTCTACTTGGAGACCTTCCGGCTGCCGGGAGAGGCGCCGCTCATCTTCCTCGTGATGGAGAAGTTTGCGGAGCGCTGGCATGTGAGTGGCAAACTACGACACTTTGATTAGCAGGCCATATGCATTTGATTTAAATAAGGGTTAAATATATTTTTTAAATTATATTTGCCACTTCATAATTATGGCTCATATTGTGATAAACATTAAGTAAATATATATACAGAAATATACGCGATATTCTAATATAATTGGAAAGTACGGCCGGTGACCATATCGTCGCACCACCTTGTGCGTGGCCTACCAACACTACGGCTTCTGGTACGTGGTCGACATTCGAGGACTTTACTGCGCCACCGGCCACCGATTTGTCGAACTATGTGCCCTGCCCTCTGCCACTTCATTTTCGCAATCATTTGGGCTATGACTTTAGTTCTTCTACGGATCTCCATATTTCTAATCCTCATTGATCTCACAGGGAAACTCCGAGCATAGCCCTCTGATCAACCATGAGCTTTTTCATCAGGGCTATAGTTAGCGACCACATTGCGTACCGTAATTCATCACTAACAACACAGGACTGGTTGAAAAAAGTTTCTGCATGAAGAATTTTTGTTATCTTTCAGTCGACAAACGGGTCTCCGTTCGCCAACACGGATGCGGCGTTCCGTCTCGCGTATGCCGTGATCATGCTCAACATGGACCAGCACAATCACAACGCGAAGAAGCTCAACGTGCCCATGACTGTCGACGACTTCGTGAAGAACCTGCGCGGCTGTAACGGATCCGGGGACTTCCCCACCGACATGCTCAGGGAGATCTACTACTCTATCAGGTATGCTATACTTTGTATTGTTAAGGGTTAAAATAATACTGCTTAAGTACGTGTCGGATTTGATCACGAAAGGTTGCGCACCATCATAAAAGATTTTACTATGTACCATTGACAAAATTGATTCACTTCATTGATATTTATTTCAAAATAATAAAAAAAACAGTTAGGTTTATATTTGCACGAAAAATATTGTATGACAATTAGTGAACTGTTAGTGTTTGATAAAATCATAACTAGTTACTTAGGAAATATATTTTCAAGTTTAAACCAACGACGAATTAGGACCAATTTGTTTATTATGACTGTAGGAAAATGTATAATACTTTAATGTAAAATACTTTACAAAATTAATGTATTTAGTATTATAAACTTAAAATATAAATAATAATATGCTTAAATAAATAATATTCTTACATCTTGTATATATTTTTACCACGTCCATGGGCGGTTGGCTCACAACTTCCTATCACGTGAGCCTCATGCCCGTTTGCCCCTTCTTATATTGACAAAGTATTGCTGCTGAAACAACTAATAAAAAACCAAGATGGCGAATTCCAAAATGGCCGCCATGTATATTAAAGTAAAGATATTTATTTTACAAAATTATTCAATAGAAAATTACAAATTTAATTTTTACGTCACGCCTCTCGGGTTTCGTCCGAGTGCTCTTATCAACTGAGCCAACCTGGGAGTTGAACAAGACATACCAAAATTTACTACCCGTGCGTGCTTAAACGGTTGGCTCAATTGGAAAGAGCGCTCGGACGGAACCCGAGTCTCGCATCGTCCATGAATTTTGGTACAAATTATATTTGTATATTATTATATTCCAGAAGTGAGGGTTATCACTTAAAAATAACAAACTGTGTTATGTCTTTTTTATATTAGATCTATTATAGTTATTTATGCAACTGTTGTGTAATAGTACATATTAAATCACGAATCTGGGTTTATAGTAAACACGAACGGTGATAATAGTATCACATGAGTGTTTTAATACATTATTATCAACAGTTGCATACAAGACTTTATCTAGACCCATAATATGAATCCTCTATATAAGGTTCTGAAAAAGTTAGCATACTGCTGACATTAAAAATGCCAGTCCTAGTAACTATTACACCATCCAAACGAGTGTTGTAATGTTGTACTGAACTTCATTACAACACTCGTTTGGACGGTGTAATGATTATTAGGACATTGGGTGTTTTAATGTTGGCAATAAGGATTCAAAGCATGGGTGTAGATAAAGTATATAATAGCACTTCGTGTACTTCGCGAGTCCGACTCGCACATGTCCGGTTTATATTGTTACTACTTGTATAAAGCTCGCTCCCGCGCGTTATTCGCCTCAGTTTGTACAGAGCTTTAAGAACCCTATTGAGTGATCATGTCAAATTGTGTAGTAACGAGGAGATGGTAATGCCGGCGGAGCGGTCCGGAGCCGTGCGAGACGCGTACCTCTGGCGGGTGCTGCAGCGGAGGGACAAGTCGAGCGCTGCGCTCTACCGCAGCGCCCCGCCTCGTCACACCTTACACGCACGTCTGCTGCCCGCTGCCTGTCCGCCCGCGGTCAGTACATTCCAACATTTAATACTGCAGAACCATACTGCTCCAAGTTTTGAAGTTATAATTCTTTAGGCGCGTTATGAAAAAATTATGAAAGCGAAATTATCTCGCGCATCACTGTAACACAAAAGTAACAGGGTAAAGTTGGTTCCTAAAAATTTCTGATGTTTGCGTCATTCGTTATTTTTTTTTTTGGTTTCTTCGTCCATACATCCAGCCGTATTCATTATTTAATAGTTAATTGTCAAAGCCATCTTTGCAAGATTTTTACGAAATTGTTCTTTCTTAAAGTAAAAGTAGAATAGCACGAGGAATAAATAATTTTAATGATTTTTGCTTCGTTTGGCCAAAAGAAGTATAACTTCTTGCGTGAATACATAAGTGCATTTTTTTTGAAGTGAAAACTTCTTTAGCGGCGTTGAGCACTTTTCTTAGATGGGTATAAAATTTCAAACTCGCGTCAGGAGACGTGAACTGATCGAAAATTCGTAAGACAGTCGTTGAAGTTATGAAAAATTGTAATAGTTCTGAAGTGTTAAATTTTTTATGTAATATAAATTGTCATTTTTGTGTACTATGATATGACAATTTATACGCAATAACTGAATATTGTATTTAACCACATAAATGCTAGTAGTTTTATACAGATAAATCAAGCAATTCGTGCGAAATTATTTCCTTACCATTTCAAAATATTCAAAAAAGTATAACGATCATGTTCAACTATTGAGTTCTGCCGGCACTCCAGGAGTGCAACCCAAATATATATATTATATATATTTAACACAAATATATACACAGTATATAAAAAAATATGATACTAATAAAAGAACCATAATACTATAGTTGCAATACCTTACATTCTAACCGTTTTATTCATATTAACAGCATTCGCACAGTTCAGTTTAGGTACTTAAACTGAATCGCTAAGATTTGTACCATGAAGTGCCTATAATTGAATCGCTTCTGTAAGAATAAACGAAAGAAATTTGTCTGTGGTCCGTGGTGAAAGAAAGAGATGACGCTGTACAGTCGTTGCATAAGTCTGTCTCTCTTACTCGAACGATATTCGTTGCGTTACGAAACCTAAAATGATATTGTAATTGTATATTGCTTAGATGTTTTCGTAAAAATAAATTGATTAAAACGAGTTATGAACGCATTTGCATTCATGTTTGGATTTGACAGGAGCACAGAGTTAATTTTTTTTAATTTCTTTCTTGCGAACAGGCTATACGAGCCTTACTGTCTTGGTTTAGTATATTCATATTCGGTATTTATTTAAAAAAAAAAAACTGAAAAATGTATTCTCATCTCATCTTTCATTCGTTAGCTAT
This sequence comes from Leptidea sinapis, assembly GCF_905404315.1. Taxonomy (NCBI): domain Eukaryota; kingdom Metazoa; phylum Arthropoda; class Insecta; order Lepidoptera; family Pieridae; genus Leptidea; species Leptidea sinapis. The sequence goes on along the minus strand of NC_066271.1, from coordinate 12,586,774 downwards.
TTTTTTAAAGTTACTAACAACACGATTCACTTTCCGCTAAGAAAGTAACAACTTTTTTGGAATCGCTCACTTAGACAAATAAGTTATCCAGTTTAGGTTGAAATATTACCTCATGATACGAATGAATGAACGAACTAAAACAGTTTTCGATTTAATTTCCGACTTGATTTCACGTGATTAGGTTCACGATCATTCGATCGCTAATAACGTCGTGGTATAAAATAGCAAAGCAGTTCATTTAAGGTCGTCAATTGAATCGCAATAACAGTTCATTAATGCAGCATTCAAGAAACCCTCTTATGTGAGGGTGAAGGCTTCCTCCAGTCTTTTCTTTATCTTTCTTTCGTCTTTGTTATGGAGATATAAAAAAAGTTGTATTTGGCAGGTGTCAGCGTTGTCGGCGGCTTTCGAGCGTGCCAGTGCTCCGAGCGGAGACGAGCCGGACGGTAGCGCGCTGGTCGCACTCAGCGGGCTGGAGAGATGCGCCGCGCTGGTGGCCCGCCTCAGTGCCGCCGAGGACTCCCTCACTGTGGACTCTCTGCTTCTCACGCTGTGCAAGTTCACCGGACTCCTAGCTCCGCAGCACGCTACCTACATCGCTATCGGTGATCATTTTAACGTCATTCTGCAATAGTATTTTGATTGATTGACGCGAGACACACATTTTGAAATACATACAACACATACACAATTTGAAAACTATATATAAATTTTATGAACGATGCGGGACTCGAACCTTTCAACTCTCATTGAGTCCCACAACGTTCATAAATTTTGGTTACAAATTTAAAATTGAATTGGTTAAAGTTGAACCATTCTTAGCCAAAATTTATGAACGCTGCGGAACTTGATGAGACTTGAACAAGGCATATTAAGATTTACGATCCATGCGTCATTCGAATGGTTGGCTCAGTTGGTAACAGCGCTCAGACGGACCCTGAGAGGCGAAGGTTGGAGTGCAGCATCGTTCATAAATTTTTGTTACAAATTTAATTTGTATAATTAATCCCAGAAGTGGATCACTTTAAAATAAGAAATTGATCAACCAATTCAACACGTATTTCGCCTCTACATGAGGCATCCGCGGGAGGTGTTGACCCTCCAAACGTTGAAACTAGAGTAAACTAGGTAAAACTCGTTCGCGCAAATTAACGTCTAATTTAATATGCATTCTGCCTTACACTCACTTGGTTATCAGATCAATAGGTTGAAAATCAACTTGTGTTGTTTGTTGTGCAGAAAAAGGCTATACTTGCTAATATATAATATAATAGTCTGAGTCATATTTTTTTTTAAATTATTAAATATTTTTTTTTATTAATTAGTAACCAGCTCGGTGAAGGTCGTTCTGTATCGGGATCCTATACTATAATAATAACCTGGGTCACAAACAATCATCAAGAGATAATAGTACAAAACAAATGTGTTACAAAATTCAAATTGATTGTTATAAAGCGTTAATGTGGTAAAGGTTACTATAACATAAAAATCTTTGATAATGATACCACAGCTAGGGAATGGAGCGGCCGCCCTTAGGTTATTTAATTAATAAACTTTAATGTGACTATTGTGAATATTTATAAAAAGAAGACTTCTGCTTGTGTCCGAGAAGAATCTCAGGCCTTTAGCATATGTTTTCGAAGTAGTTTTAAACGTTTAATAAGTGGTTAAAAATATATTATATTTTGAAAAAAATATATCAAATTGAAACCGTATGGGCGTGGTTTAATCATAGATAATTTCACCTATTTTCACTAGGTAAAGGAGATATTGAGAGCGTCCAAAAGAAGTCAAAAAACGTTAGTTAATTGATTGAAAATATTTTCACTTAAAGTACTTAAATACTTATACAATTCGAGTTTAACTTAATATAATTTTAACTTCAAATACTGTGTTATTGAAGTTATATCTATATCATTAGGCGCGTTATGAAAATATGATGAGAGTGAAATTTTAAGATGCGCGCGCATCACTGTAACACAATAGTAACACGGTGAAGTTGGTTCCAAAAAATTTCTCACGTTTGCGACATTCGTTATTTTTTTATGGTTTCTTCGTCTATTATTAGGATAGGCAAAGGGTACAAGCCCTTAGAGCCGTATTCGCTTTTTATTAATTAAATTGTCAAAACCATCGTTGCAAGATTTTTACAATATTGTTCTTTCTACAATCGTACGCTCGCACGAGGTGTTTTGTTTTAAGGTTAGTTTTACTAACTGTGTGTACTTCACACACACTTCTTGAATAGTAAAACTGTGTCGTCAACTTTCGTGTTTTTTTTTTCTTGAGAAAAAATTATTTGAATCGTAACTATTCTTGTAGTAATATAATTAATAAAATCAATAATATTTTATGTAGGAGTGTCACTCGGGCAGTCCGCCAAGAGTCGCGCGGCGCTCTGTCGCGCATGCGCCGTGTGGTCGCGGCACGGGGCGTACGCACGCGACAGCTGGCGACATCTGCTCGAGATCACGAAGACGCTTTACATCGGACGACTGCTGCCGAAGGTAACCCAACGTCACTGGATGTCAGTGAAAAGACGCGTATCGTGTCTATCGGCCGTTTTCAATAACACATCTCTAGTTACGGATACATTGCTGTCACCGTTTAATGACAAGATCTTATCTATCCGTAGTTATGTCCAGTATAGTTATAGTCCAATGCTTTATGTCAATAGGTTATTGAAATGTAAGTAAGCGTAAGTATATTAAATATTGAGAAAAAAAACTTATTAAAGGACTTGGACACGAAGTGATGCGTACCGTCGTAGTAGATATAACGCTATTGTGCATTTTAAATACTTTGGCACTGAATATGTAATAGTATTAGTATAGAAGGCTTATTCCGCAAATAAAAGTAATAATGACTCTTGCGGCCATACAATAAGGTGCAATTCAGATCGCAGTCGCTATTAACCTACATTTTTATTCACCTAGAAGTTACCTCTCTTTCTATCGGGTGACTCTTGCCTCTTCCGACGACATTAGGATTGCCTTCTTTACATAAACTATACCTACCTAGTATAAGTTAATCTTATAAAAGTTCTCAGTTTTCTATAATATGAAATCGTAATTTTAAATAAATATTCTTTCGCTCTCATACCTACATTCTTTGCAGATAGTAATGTATGCCAGACCACGCCATAGTCAACACAGTTCATTGTTCCGTTTTCAATTTCGATACGGTACACATGGAGTGAGACAGACCTGACTTTTGTGACAGTAAAAGAGAAGGCGCCAACCCAAAATGTAAAAAATTTTAATCAGCTATTTTATTTTTTTATGGGACAAACGAGCGTACGAGACTCATGATGGGCAGTGATCATCGCTGCCCAAGGGATCTTGCAACACTAGAGGAATCACAGAAGGGTGGCGGGCTTTTTAGATAGTTTTCTTTTTTTGAAGATATCCATGTCGTATCGTCCTGGGAACACCGTTAATAGTTTATATATTTGCTGTCAAAATGTCTACTGTTTAATTTTTGCGGTTAGTAATTGAGTTAATGTTGGTTACGCAATCTCATGAAAAAGCTCATGTTTAAATTCATCCCTCAATAAACGATCTTATAATAAAGAACAAACTAGCCCTTATAAAACTATCGATATTTTTCGATATAATAAAAGGTTCAACTTTAAAAGTGAACTAAAAATGGTATGTCATAATAATTACGAGAATAATATGATTTTATTAAATTTTTATAAATTTGTCTATTAATAAAATATATACAGTATTAATGGATGTACACATAGAATTACTTTTAATGTTACAATCAATTAATTAATGTTTAGTGTGAGATCAATAGTGCGTGTGCGCTCGTTACCTATGCGTTTTTTTGATTTTCATATTTAAATTTGTGATCTTTTATTGATTTTGCTTAATCTTTTATTGTAGGTTTGAATGTTAATTAATAATCCGAAAGTCTTATATGTGTAGATAGAGCCTCTTGCTAATATGCAACGCATGAAACCAGGCCAAGTTTATTACTTTAGTGTACGTGACAAGCTACGTCTTACACTCGCGATATGTATGGCACTTTGTTTTAGTTTGCGTGCGTTGCTCAAAATAGAGGTTAACACTTCGCAGCTATTTGTATCTGAGTATTAATTATCTAAGGCGAATGAAAGTTTTTGTCATTCTATGTAAAGATTCTGTGAAATATAAATTGTAATTTTTAATTATCTGTCAGTGTTTGATGGAGGCAGAAGACTATCTCTCTCCCAGCGGTACGGTGTCTCTGGTGCGAGAGGCAAGCCGCGGCACAGACTCCGGTCTGCTATCCAGCATTTACTCCTACATAGCGCTGGGAGAATCAGGTTAGTTTGTTATGCGGTACGTTTGGTGCGAATACCTCGGTTCTTCCGAAAATTGTTAGCCATGGAGTAAAAATAATCTCATATAACTGTTAATAAACCTTCTTCATATTTTAACTACTAGCTGACCCGGCAAACGTTGTTTTTTAGGATTAAAATGTTTACATAGTAGATCTGGAAAATGAACTTGGACAATAAGAAGATGTAGGGTTATTAGTAAGGAATTTGTTGGCTAAGGCACGTCTTACAGTCTACGCGTGAACAGAAGAGATCTAGATTATTATCACTACTTGACAGATTGTTGAAGCTATTGCTTGATCGCCAAGTAAAAGTATTTCTTTTATAGTTTAGGTTAGTGTGTTGAAGTCTTAGTAAATCATGCTGTCTGACGGTCTGGACAGGCAATTAGCCCTTGGGCTACTTTAAAAAGGAGAGTAATATCAGCTATATCACGACGATTCTTTAAAGGCAGGAGATGATGTTTACTGGAAAGATCGAGGTAGTGAGGTAGGAGGGTGACTTTCACACGATAACAAAGATGTTTGAGGAATTTCCTTTGAATATTTTAGATGCGGTTAACATACTTCAGGTATGATGGGTTCCAAACCTGAAAGGCATACTCTAGATTGCTCCTGACAAACGAACAGTACAGAATTTTTAAAGTTTTGATATTTTTAAAGTGTTTTGAGCTACTTATGATGCAACCCAGAGCTTTAGAGGCTTTATTAACTATTGTATCAATTTGAGTGTCAAAAAGTAACTTTGAATCACGGTGAACACCCAGATCTCTAATAAAACAGCTACGGTGAAGTTTAGTATAAAAGGAAGCGTATAATCAAACAATGAAACGAGTTCGAATTAGACGCGTTCAATTCTAACTGATTTTGAAGGCAATAGTGCTCAAGGCGTTTCAAATCAGATTGAAAATATAAGAATGTGATTTTCATGTATATTTTCATGTCTTCCGCAAAGCAAAGAAGCTGTGAATGATGACCTATGTATATCGTTTACAAATATGACAAAGAGCAAAGGACCCAAAAGGGAACCTTGTGGGATGCTACTAGGGATAGGAACCCAACTAGATATTGTATAGTTGTTAATGACCATTGTTTTAGTTCGGTTATGAACATATGATGTGAACCACCGCAATAAATCGCCACTGATGCCTATCTTTTTGAGTTTATCAATAAGTATATGATGCTGTATCCTGTCAAAAGCTTTACTGTAATTAGTGTACCCTACTTGTCATGTATAACAGGTGTTCGCGCGCCGAGTGTGCAAGAACGCGCCCTGATAGACGCAGCGCGGGAGTGTGTTCAATCGTGCAACCTCCCAGCTCTACTAATCACCGAAACCAAGTTCCTGCCCCTCGAAGCACTGCAGGTACGTTTATTGTGTGTCATGTATACGACTCAGCCACATGGTAAAATCCGTCAATGGATGCCTAGGCCTATAGTAGTAGATGCCTATCTTACCAAGCACAGTTCAGCATTTAATGATTATTGTGAGCCACCTCTCCAAAGATTGCTGGCATATTGTAGTCAGGTGGTTCAAATTTAGTCCACTTTATTCCACTGAAGCATCAGCAGTCACCTAAATAAAGATTGTCATCATCAGCTCAATCAGGAAATAATATGGTATTGCTTTTTGGTGTTGCTTTTGATAGGATTAACTAACCAAACTTTACTTATTCATATAAATGTTACAAATTCATCAACATTCAATGTCAAATATTAGGATTGACTCTGCTAGTTGTTTTTCAGTCATTTCTTTATTAGTCGGATCTTGTAGATGCGTCTGATGGACTGGCTGACTTGACCAAATAGGCGTATGTTTGAGTAAATGCGGGTAAACTTTATCTCGTTTTATTTTCAGCATTATTTTAATGACTCACACTCTACAATTGCTAGCCAGTTTAACTTTTATATTTTATTCATTATTCGATTTTGGTCCTTCGAGTCAGTTCAATGAGATTTATAATTGTATGTTGTATGTTGTAGGAGTTAATCCGTGCTTTCGTGACAGTGGGCGCGCCCCCTGACCCAGATAGCTTGCAGTTGAACCCACAGCTCGAGGACATCACTATATTCTTCTTCGAGTTGATGGGTCAGACTCTCATCCAAAATCGGTACGTAGACAAATACGGTTTGCTATATTCGATATGTACCTATTTAAAATATTTACATTACAAAAGGGAATGAAAACTATATTCTTTAAATTATAAATCACAAATTTCAAATGATGTTGAACATTGCCATAATAACAAACTTATTGTTTATTATTATTACAAGAAAGAATAAACTTGTAAATAGGTTGTTTGTGTAAAGTTATGTAATACTTGACCTAAGTGTGTGAGTCATAAGGTCGAGATTCCTTTACGCTGGTAAACTACTACCTATCGAATTTTGTATGTCTTTCACAAAAAATTCGACATGACCTTCGTAAGAATAAGTAAAAGCGCTTCTTCATTATTTCTTGAATATGTGAATTCACAACTAATAATAACGCACAATAAGCAATTTTAAGGCCGAAGTATTTTTTCTATTAATATTATTATTAACTTATATAGGTTTTTGTTCAATCGCACACAAACATAACACGTTCTTTTTCTTTTAAAGATATTAAGTAATGTAAATAAATATTGGTAAAATTTTGGCCATTGAAAACAAGTGAGCCTTGGCAGTAAGCGTATATAAGAAACATGTTTGATCGAGACTGGTATAAGGCGCTTAGTGTAATACCTACTTCCATTTCCTATTTGGATTTTCTTAGACTTTCTGAAGTGGATTACCAGCTTCCTCACAGCATGAAGGTCTTTGTGGACGGTTGTTGCCTCTGAACATTGGTGATGTCCAAGGCTGTGTTATATCTTCTGCACTATGAGTACTGTCACCTATAGTAAAGCCAACAATACGAGAAAAAGAATGTAAACAAAGTTTCAGGGGTTCAAAATACTGCTTCGATAGTTAAAATCAACAACTACTCACAATAACAACAAAAATCAAGAATAAAACTAACAGTAACGGATTAATTAAATCAAAAAATTAAGATAAATACGGTTATGATATAATACGTATCACTTCAAACGAAATCCCAACAGGGATGAACTTCTTCACAAAATGGCGGACGAAATATTGACAAGTGCAGTAGTACTGACTGCTTTCCTGTACCATGAAAGACGCAACGACAGCTGATGTCAAGCAACTCTCGCCATTACTGCGTACGAGCAATAAGAACAAAGATAATTATCGCAATGTAACTAAGTAACGGTCCGTTAGTACATTATTTATCTCGTCTCGCTGGCTTTAGTTGTCACTGTTTCTTCTGCATATCAATGATATTTATTTATTTATTTTTGATGATATGATATGTGAAATGCCTCCGATATACATTGTTATACCGACCTTAGTATGGGGCTGACATATTCACTGGTTATTCTGAGCTTTCGGTAAATAATTGAACTATAGCGAAACAAACTTATATAATCTGTTTGACTTGATCCCCACCGTCGTTCCACCATCTGGGTGTGTGCGTTCCTTCAGAGTTCGGTTTGTAAGGAATTTTGCGCTTAAGGAAATTGAAGGCCCATTAACACTCGTTTGATGGCTCTGGTGTTGCAAGAGTGTGGTGGTGATCACATACCATCATATATTTACCACCATACGCTTCGTTTCGTGTAGCGACCGAGCGTGCAGCGTGTGGCCGGAAGCAGGTGGCCACTGGGAGCGGGTGGTGTGGTGGAGCAGCTCGTGCGGCAGCCACGCCCTGCAGCGCGTGCTCACCGCCCTGCTGCGTACCGCGGCTCGCCTGATGCGCTGCGAGCAGTGCGCCGCCGCCGTACTCAACAAGCTACAGATGCTCTTCCAACTGCCCTACAAGCTGTTCTACCAGAACGCCGAGCTGGTGAGATATATATTTATACTTACACTGAAAGGCATAAATCACCGAAGTACCCCCAACCTGCGAGCATGTATCAAAATTGTAATGAATGTAGACGAAGCGCGTGATTTGTAAAGATAGAAGCAAGTGGTATTCTATTGTCTCTGCCTACCCCGACGGGAGCAAGGTGTGAATATGTGTGTGTGTGTAAAAGGCATAAAATAGCATATTGTCTCAAAGATGCAAGACACTTCCGATTTTTGCTTTTAAAAAATAAAATTAATTAAAGCTTTAATTGTCCTTAATTCTTGTTTAATTCATCTTATATTGCTGTATAACTGTAACACCGTAAATATTTTACGGGACGGCAGATATCGTGCGGCGTGTACGAGATCGTGAAGACGTCTGCGCAGAACGTGCACACGAGCGCCGAGTGGAGTGCACTACTGGCGTTGCTAACTGCGGCCGGCGCGGGGGCGTGGCCTAGCTCCGCATCCGTCGCCGTCGGATCCGCCGCAGGTATAGTAATACCAACTTATCTGTCTGTCAAGTGGCAAAAATAGGAACTACGGTCGCCATGTTGAAATGTCATTCGACTATCAGTGTCTACTACCTTCGAGTGTTCCGTGTGTTTTGAATTTTAAGCGTTAAGTATGCCCCGACTTTTTTGCACATTGGAATTAATGAGCAACACTGAAACAACAGTGGCGACACCCATCAGTTCACAGATAAATTGGTAACACTGTATCTGTGAAATGGCAAAAATAGGAACTATGGTCGCCATGTTGAAATGTTATTCGACTGTCAGTGTCTACTGCTTTCGAGTGTTCCGTGTGTTTTGTTCCGATACTTCTGAATTTTAAGCGTTAAAAATGACCCGACTTTTGTGCACATTGGAATTAATGAGCAATACTGAAACGACCATGGTGACACCCATCATTTGACAGATAAGTTGGTGACACTGTATCTGTCAAGTGGCAAAAATAAGAACTACGGTCGCCATGTTGAAATGTCATTCGACAATCAGTGTCTACTACCTTCGAGTGTTCCGTGTGTTTTGAATTTTAAGCGTTAAATATGCCCCAACTTTTGTGCACATTGGAATTAATGAGCAACACTGAAACGACGATGGCGACACCCATTAGTTCAGAGATAAGTTGGTGACACTCTATTTGTGAAGTGGCAAAAATAGGAACTGCGGTCGCCATGTTGAACTGTCATTCGACTGTAAGTGTCTACTGCTTTCGAGTGTTCCGTGTGTTTTATTGCGATACTTCTGAATTTTAAGCGTTAAATATGCCGAAAGCTACACTGAATCGTCCGATGTACTCATACTTAGGTTAAAACTTTAAAACCGGCAACAGTAATATCATGACAACAAATAAATGATAGGCCATATTTTTGTGTGTAATAAAATGGAACAAACGTGCAGAAACGTGCTCCATTAAATATAGCAGAAAACGCACTTCTATGACACAAATTTCTTATTTTTTTGTAAATAATGATGATTGTTTTAATTAAGTCATTTTTATCACTGTTTAGGTAAATAGTGATTTAATACTGAATGGCACTGAGCTGTCACACTCGGGTATGTTCATTCGTTTTCATTGGTACCAGACACATATCAGTGAAGATTAATAAATGACGCGTGTCTTATCTTAAATCCTACAGTTATGCTCATGAGTACCGCCTTAAACGTTTACTTTATTAGTACCAGGCGAATATATATTGTGTTGAATTTGTTGTTCAAGGTCCTATTTAAGCATACTTTAGTAATTTTTTATTCAATTCGGCGTAATTTTGCGGAAATCCATAACTATCCAAATGTTATCAGTTTGCTTGTTAGTCCCGTGCCAGAATTCGGCGAGTCAACACCTCTTGAGGACGCCTCGTGCGATACACGTGTCCAATTGTTTAAAAAATCATAGGAGAATGAACACTTAAGAAAACTTATAACATTTGGATACATAATTTAGCTATTAAATTCAATGACAGCCAGTGGTGCAAAAATATTTGGAAACTTTGCTGATACCCAAATGGGATACAAAGAGACAAGGTGCTAAGGATAATTTCATTGGGATGTTTATATAATTTTGACTTGGATTGGATATTTCAAAATAAAATACAGTCTTGAGCCGTGTTAGTTTATTTGTATGTTCGTGTCCTACATCCGTGCTTGAATCCATGCCGTGAACGACGTAACCCTGGCGAAACCGGCGGGGAAACCCCACTGGCAGCCGCGAGCCGAACCGAACGAGGTGATACCAATCTGCCAAATAAAAGAACAATTAGATTACGGTTCGTGTTACTGAAAATCTCTTACAGTATTAACAGACGATCGAACTTGGTACGGGCCCGACAGCGGATTCCGTACGCTCCATACCATATCCGTTCGTCTGGAGAGTTGTCTGCCGAAGATTATTATTATTTTTTCGTGTTCGTTCGGTCCGATGGTTTGCACATCGAATTTGGTCCGCTCCGTACCAAATCCGCGAGTCTGTACGCTCGGACCGGACAAACGCAGTCACGTTTGAAACATTCTGGAGGTAGCACTTGCGTCAGCGCATGTTCGCACTATGGCGGAGATTTTGACAGAACGCGAAGTCCTTGTCGATGTTTTGGCACTGTATAAAGACTTTCCGTGCTTGTGGGATACATCACATGAATTGTATTGCTGAATTTCAGCTCTCTAAATTCCCTTCCTGATGCAAGATATCTTAACGTTGCAATAAGTCGCTCTTCAGCAGTAACAGCTTTCCTCATCACAGTATCAGTTTTCGTGATTAGAGGTTTAATCAAATTTAAGAGTTCCTCAAAGGTTTCGTGATCTAGTCGCAAGTATAAACGGAAGTCTTCGCAATCGAGCGATTTGATTAACTTCATGTGACTTTTTTTTCGTGATATTTGTGGCGGCATTACTGTTGCCGCAACAACAATCGCAATTTTAGCGCGCTTGGATAACGTCGGAGGCATGACGTCTGAACTGTGTACACGCCACGCGGTTACTGCGAGATCCGGCCGTCTGTTGAGAGTAGCGGATTTGGTACGCCATACCAATCCGCTATCCGGCCCGTACCAAGTTCGATCGTCTGTTAATACTATTAGATACTAAATTATATTCGATGCACAAGGGTTGTGCCGACAAAAACAAAACCGCGAATGTAGGTGCACAGTTTTTTTTCTAACTCAAAATCTATTTTAGTAATTTATTCATGCAGGTCACAATTTCCATTTATAAGGCTTAATGGGAAGAAATGTCATGAAACTTATTGCCACTGTTTCAAATCAATATGTACTGTTTTAGCATTTAAAAAAACAACCCATGTACGCGAAGTAAAGTTTAAAACTTTTTGTCTTTATTCTACCTTTGTCACTACAGAATTACATGACAGGGAGAAGTAACAATTTGTAATGTTGTTAAAGTGATAACTCTCAGTTTTATGAACGATGCGGGACTCGAACCCACGACCTCTCGCCTTGCGTGAGAGTGCTCTGCCAACTGAGCTAACCGTTCGAGTGTCGTATCGTCATAAAATCTTGTATGCTTTGTTCAACTCTCAGGTTTTAGCTTCATGTGCAAGATCTACTTTACAGTTGATAACCTGCTCAACCCCAATATTTTCATATAAGGAAATTGACTTGAGATGTCGCTCTTGTAAATCTAAACAATTTGTTGTCTTTAAAGTGATAACCCTTACTTCTAAGATTAATACACAAAATCGTTCATAAAATTTTGTTTTAAAACTTTATTAGGGAGAAGTAATTTTAAACTTGGACTAACTTTACACTGCGTTTTTTAATAAGACAGAAAAAGTGTAACTTGTGCTATGTTGTTATGTCGGGACCGCATGATAGCCGCAAATGCAGTAGAATGCTATAAGCATATTTTGTTACCTAGCATAACAAATGAATGTAAACTTTTGAGAAATATCTGGGATAATAAGACATTGACTATTTGACGTTTGAGTGTGTCTGTTGCATCATTTTACATTTAACATATTATATTGTAATTTTAAATGATTTGTAAATCGATGTACTTAAATGTAAATCTTGGTATAAAAGAGTGGCAATGAGTTTCTTGCTACTTCTTCTCATTAGCTCAACCCTTTACGAAGTAGTAGATTCAATAAGAAAAAAAAATTTTTTTTTGACATTCATAAGTGTCATTTCCGTGACCTACCTATTATTCAAATTGATTTTGATTTGATTTAATGTTTGAAAATAATTCTCTTGTGCATGGCGTCGCGTTGGAGAGGTTTTTGATGAAAATGTGTTATTATTTGACAATACGTACCAACTCTCTTCCATTCGTGGTGGTTATGACAAGAGGGCCACCGGAGTCCCCCCCACAAGTACTGGTTCCTCCCGCGCCGCTTGTGCACAGTGTTGAAGACACGATGATGCTGCCGAACGACGCCGCACAAACTTGGTTGCTGATGACTTGCAGATTCACGTGGTTCTGGGTTTGGCTAACACCAGAAACTAAAATACCATAATATACATAGATACATTTAACCTTAGACAATTTAGACGTCTAGATAGGACCTCTTGTTGTTAGGCGACGCATAATAACATTGCTTCATTGCGGTAAATGTACCTACACGTTATATGCATAGTCAAAGTCAAGTAAAATTTATTCAAATAGGTTTTAAACCTAAGCGCTTACGAATCGTCATTATAAATATTAAAATAATTACTCAATCAACATCTATGAAACTCAACGGCTACTTTTTAAATCAAATTGATTATTTAACGAATTCATATTAATGTAAGGTGCAGATAGTATCTATAAGTGGAAATGAATATGACCCAATTCATACGCAGCCAAATATTTAAATTAATGATGAGCTAAATGTTCGTAGAAAGTCAGAGAAATGAAATGTCAGGTTTACTTACAATCGCTAGTTTTTCCGTAGCCGGCAGCTGTCGCCCATGTGCCAACGTAATTATTGTTTCCCGTTGCCAAAGGTATGGGACTGATGGCATCTGAAATTTTAATGTTTTTTTTAATAATTAAAATATTTTTCGACTTTCATAGAGGATGAGACCCACCTCTATTGTGGGTACTACTACTCCTACATACTATATAGGGGTATCTGTTGTATGATAAGACACAAAAATTCTGTGAGTGCAATGAACGGGGCGTGCCATTTACCATCAGGTAATAAGGTTTCTTACTCAAAAGAAAATTAAATATGAGTTTACCATTAAGTTGAATTTGTGCACTGGAATTCGAAAAACGAACAAATATTTATGTAAATATATTTAAAAAAAACTACTCACCAGTTAATTGAACGGGACTTATCGCCGCAATTGCAATGTCGTTGTTGAGGGTATTCGTGCTGTATCCAGCGTGAACTTCCACGCTGTTAGTGTTGATTCTGACCCCGCCGGAGAAGAGGTTCACGGAACCCAGCACCACTGTGAAGAGGAACGCCTGGTTGCGACCGTCTCGCCAGCAGTGCGCGGCCGTTACCAACCTGGTGCTGCTGATTAGAGATGACCCGCAGACGGATTGACGCCCATTCGATAGTGTGATTAGAAGACCACCCTGGCAAAACAGAATGAAATCAATCAAACTATACGATAAAATTCATTCGCCCCTTGATCATGATGAGCTTGAAACTGGTTCAAAATATCGGGTATCTCAAAAATATTACAACTACGAGGAATAGTTTTTTAAGATTTTCGTTTATTACGCCAAAGAATAATAATTTCTTGCGTGCGTACATAAAGTACACACAAACATTTTTTTAATTTTCTAGGAACTATCAGTTTGACCTCTGCATTATATGTATATTGTTACATGTAAGCCATTAATAGATCTCTTCCTCCTAGCCCAAAGGGAGATTTTATATATTTTTTAATTCTACTATTGCAAATCTCTTCTCCGCGCAATGCACGGCCCCGATCCGTATGGCAATCACAGAAACTGACACGGAGAATTAAGCTCAAAATATTCCGGTCTAATGTGAAGACCGTATTCATGTATGGGTGTGAGACGTGGAAGATCACCATCTCTCTGGCGACTGTCATTGACGAATTGAAAGACAACGGAAAGACCTGGAGTGAAATTAAGAGAGATGCTCTTGACCGATCGCGATGGAGATGCACTGTGGATGCCCTCTGCTCCAGCTAGGAGATACAGGAATTTAATGGATGGATGGAAACAGCTTAGATTTTGAGTGAAATGAAGCTTACCAAATAAGGATGTGATCCAAGCGCTGCCGGCGATCCACCAACTATCCTGGCGCCGTCAAAGTCTTGAGCTTCCTCCAAGTGCTTGATCAGGAAAGCTTGGGGTATTCCAATGGTCTCATGATAGTTGATCGTTATCGGCTCCCTGGCGTAACTGAAAGCCAAGCTGACGATGACCAGGATTAGCTTCATGGTGGTGATTTGTGCTCAGTGTTGACGCTGTCAGCTTAAATACTAGTCAAATTTATCTTATCTAAGTTAACTAATATATTTAACCTTAAGTTTATATCAATGATTAAGATTAAATTGAAAACCGATTGGGGTCAATGTATGCAGGAGACCAAGATCACCATTCGTTCATTTTTTTATGATAAAACTGTTGGTTGCGCCAACTGAATATAGCCCTTAGTGTCGGGAATTTTGTGTCTTTTTGTATTTCGGTGTGTTTTCCGATGTGGCGTATCGTCAATAAAGTATTTATCTGATCTTTTTTGAATTGGGTTCTTTGATGCGGTTTCCGGTGCGAGTTGACTGGTAGAAGGCTTCTTCCGACGTGGTTCGGGTATTATCGTTACACGTTGACCGCTAATCATCACTGTTACGTCAACGAGTATGATAGTTATTGTGCAACCTCATTGCTACAGCCAGGGCCGGATTTAAACTTAATGTCGCCCCTGGGCACCGGAAAACAATCGGCCCCAATACTGGACTTCTACATTAACTTATACTTTATATATTTTATTTTTCAAAAATAAAATAACTCATTTATTGCAGAAACTTTATTATATGTCATATATTCTAAAAACATGAATAAATATTTGTTTTTTTCTAACAATTATAAATTTGGCACTATTTGGTGACCATAACACGTCTGATTTTTTTTTAACAGAATTAATTAATTATATTGAGCAATCTTGATAAGACTATTTTTTTTTTTACTTTCAAAATTTTACCGCCCTGGGCACTTGCCCCAAATGCCCCTAGTGTAAATCCACCGCTGGCTACAGCAATAGTAAGCATTGTAGGTTTGCTAGCATTATATCTGCGGGGAAATTGTGATTACAATTATAGGGGACAATAAAGGTTTAAAAATTTATAAATTGAAACTAATCAAGTGAATTTGCATATAGTATTAAAGAAATGGCGCTAGTAACTTTGTTCTTGGCGGGGATATATCCCGAATGTACACGTTTTTTTAATTTTCAAGATTTAATGGATCTGTTCTCAAGATTTGAGACAAAAACGAGACTGAATGGAATATACAACGAATATTGAATGAACATTATTAACTATTATCATTAGCGATTAAATTAGAAACGATTTCCTAAATTTATTGAACAATGCTGATGCCCTCATAACGTTATTAGCGCCGGACAATCTGATCAAATTTTAATCGCTATTTTGATGATACCATTACATTAATTAAAGAAGATAAGATTGCTGTAAATAATCTATATTTTTATATGATTGAATGTAAATTGACTAATCTCGTTCAATTAAATGGTCCGCCTTAGGTATAAAGATTGAATTTCTTTAATTGTACTTATTGATGAATTCGTTAATTGTGTTTGCTCAACTGTTTTGTAAACGTGTTATTTTAATTATAAATGTCCTTTATTCTTATAAAATATTTTTTGATCACTTCATCTGAATGGCGTGACGTCACTAGCTGGTATAGCCCCATGAACTCCGTTACCTATTATTAGATACAATATTTGAATTAAAAGTAAATATTTGTATTGGGGTAATTTGTAGTGGAGTAAAGTCCTCAAAAGGAAGACGTAATGTTGGTAGACCCCCCACAACATGGACCAATGATCTGGTCAAGATCGCCGGAATAGGATTAGATGAGCGCAGTGCAGGACCGATCGTAATGGCGATCTTTGGAGGAGGCCTATGTCCAGCAGTGGACTTCTTCCGGCTGAAATGATGATTTGTCATGATCATCATCATCACCATCATCAGCCGGAAGGTCCGTCCACTGCTGGACATAGGCCTCCCCCAAAGATTTCCACGACGATCGGTCCTGCGCTGCCCCCATCCTCATGATTCAGATTATTTTTATACAAATATAAAAATTGTTTTTCATGCAATTCAGGTTTCTATAGCGAAGTTCTTGTAATTTGGAATGCATTTCAGTACGTTATAAACACTGCCGTATAGTTTCCATGTTAAGGGGTCTATTTTTTCACATGAAATAAAAATAAACTCAGCTGATTCAGACTTGCATGATAGATTTTACAACCTCATTATAGAAGTTTTTTTTACTAGCTTGACGTAACATCTATGACTAGGTTTTAATTTTGAATACTTTTATTTAAAAAAATACTTAAAATTTCGACGGAATAATGTATTGCCCATATAAATGATAATTTAGCATAATAATCCTATAAGATTACTTATAGAAAACTAGTCTATTTATCCCATTGCTTGAGCTAGAAAAAGTCCAACATTCAAGATAGTGGTAGTTTTGGATATTATTGTTCTTCACGAATTTGTCAAAGACCACCTTCGTTTAGTTGCGATAAAGTAAATAAAACACTAAAAAATAATAATACTAATATTTAAGTAGTATCATATATTCATATTAGGTATTCTTGACCCATCATTCCTGACAGTGGTATTAGTTTAGGATATTATTGTTTTTCACGAAGTTGTCAATGGCCATCTTGGTGCAGTTACGATAAAGAAATTAAAACGCTTTAATTATAGTCAAATATTAAATCGGTTAATTTTTAATTCAATCACCGTACGAGGGCGCCACTGAAAATTTCGGGAATCGAGGAAGTGACACAACATTACTATTTAAAAATGTATTTATTGCTTTTCGAAGTATTCTCCGCGACATTTGGCACATTTTTCCATACGATGGAACCAATCATTGAAGCAACCATTCCATTCGGAAGTTGAGGTCTCCAAAATGGCCGTTTTGTAGGCGTCCACAGCTTCTTCAGGTGATGAAAATCTCTGACCACGCAATTTATTCTTTATTTTAGGGAAAGTATAGAAATCATTAGGGCTTAGGTCGGGGCTGTACGGCGGATAGTCTAATAATTCTTTGTTTTCTCGCTCTAAAAACTCTTTTGTTCTGTGCGCGGTGTGAGAACTCGCATTGTCGTGATGGAGGATGATGCGGCGGTTGCAGTTCTCTTTACGGAGTTCAGAAACGACCTGTGGCAAACAAATGCTAGCATACCATTCTGAATTAACCGTTCTTTGTCCCTCAAGAGGAATAGTCGCAACGTGGCCGGTTTTGGAGACAAACGTCGCCACCATTTTTTTTGCAACACTCTGTGAACGAACAATTTTTGTTGGCTTTAACTCATTTTCGAACACCCAAACTCGTGACTGGTTTTTTGTTTCGGGTTCGTACGATCCAGGACTCGTCACCTGATACGATGTTGTATACAGCATTTGAGGACCCTGCGTGGATTCTTTCGAGAGTTCGGACGCACCTCTTCACAGAGCAAATGCGGTAGCCACCGGGAAAACAACTTTTTGACACCTATTTGTTTATGCAAGATTATTTGTATTTGACTCATGCCAATGTCTAAAGTTGCGTGAATTTCGCGGTATGTCACATGTCGATCTTCCTCAATCAGCTTATGCACTGCATCAACGTTTTCTTTGGTGACTGCAGTTTTTGGACGACCATGACGGGGATCATCACTGAGCTTGACACGTTCATGTTGAAATTCAGCAAGCCAGTGATTAATTGTGGTTTTGGATGGGGCTTCATCACCAAATGCAGAAATCATCTGGTCAACACACTGTTTTGTGTTAAACCACTTCGAAAGTCATAATAAATCATCGCTGTAGAATTTTCTCGAGTCAATTCCATTTTCTCAACGACTAAACAAGTTTGACAAGATCTTGTGACAAGACCGAGAATTTTTTTTTAAATAAATAAATGGTATTCAATTTTTAAAACCAAGGAGTTTCAATTATAAAGATTTTAATATGACAGAAACAGTGGAAATATTCCATTCCCGATACTTTTAGTGTAGCCTATGTATAACGGAGCCCCTTTTGCCGTATTGAAAATTATCAAGAAACTTGATACACACATCAACACAAGTAATGGAATGCGTGCCTAAAATTAAATGTTATTTACAGCTTCCAGTCGGTCGGATGGATCTGAGGATGAGAGTGATCGGCTGCCCACGAGCGTATCCTCCGAGAGCGATCTTTCGCAGTCACCACAGAGTCAAGGATGGGTTATGGTGAGTACATTATTTAACAATTTTTTGTTATAGAATGGATGTTACGTAATGAAGCGACGCGTCGCACTGAGCGTCGCTGTCGTCGCGGTATTAAAACACGAATGTGACTTTATGACACGAGGCAAAGCCGAGTGTGATAATAGTATCACATGAGTGTTTTAATACCTAATTATCAACAGTTGCATACAAGACTTTATCTACACTCAGAATTTTAA
This sequence comes from Leptidea sinapis, assembly GCF_905404315.1. Taxonomy (NCBI): domain Eukaryota; kingdom Metazoa; phylum Arthropoda; class Insecta; order Lepidoptera; family Pieridae; genus Leptidea; species Leptidea sinapis. Next base: position 12,567,950 of record NC_066271.1, on the reverse strand, counting down.
TCCTTTAAAAGATTCTGAAATAGTTAGCTCACTGCTAACATTAAAACAGCTAGTCCTAGTAGTAATCTGATATCATCCATTTCTGATTATATACAAATAAATAAGTACCTATTAATGAAAGAATTATTTATGTTAGTACTAATTTACATTGAATAATAAGTTCTTTTGCGGCGTTTAAAACATCTGGTGGGGTGCTGTCAAAACTTGAATCGCTCATTTTTATAAACAAAAAAATAAAAATATCGAAGAAATATGGCGGGGATTCGAAAAACCTACTTTTTTTTACGGCGCACGACCGTCTGGTAGTGTGGAACGCGCGTAAACGAAAATGTTCTTTTTTTGAAATTCATACAGATACCACGCATCGAGCACTAAGAATGTGGCTGTCTGTTGAAACTATTTGCGCATGAAGTTCGAAAAAAAAAGCAAAGGAGTGTTGTTATGAAATTCAGTACAACATTACAACACTCGTTTGGATGATGTAATGGTTATTAGAACATTGGGTGTTTTAATGTTGGCAATAAGCTAACTGTTTCAGAATCTTTAATAGAGGATTTAAAGCATGGGTGTAGATAAAGTATGTTAACAACCGTGATCTTAGATTATTAGCAGTATTGATCGGCGTATGCCATATTTTAAGTAATAAGCCACATAATGGTTCAGGTGGGGAGGTCGCCAGTGGACGGCGGGGCGGAGGCCGACCCGTGTCCGTCTCGCGTGTCGCTGCGTGGTCACCGCAGCGCCGCGCTCGCTCGCTGCACGGAGGCGCTGGCCCTCGTGATCCGCGACGTGGCGCACGTGACACCGCACAACTGCCGCGCCGCCGTGCGTGCGTTACGTCTGCTGGCCGCCGCCACGCTGCAAGCGGGTACTGACTTATTATTTTATTACATACTAGCCGACCCGGCAAACGTTGTTTTGCCATATAAAGTATAATTCACGCGATAGTTTTATAAGTAATAAAATATTGCCTATATTATAGCCTGTACATCATTTTGTTCTATTGTCAATAGGCTTTCGATTTTACACCTTGTGTTACAAGATAGCAATTTTATTACGGATCCCTGATTTTGAAAAAAAAACATAGCCTATAGCCTTCCTCGATAAATGGACTACCCAACACTCAAAGAATCATTCAAATCGGACCAGTAGCTTTATAATATTATAGTATAGACTAGCTGACCCGACAGACGTTGTTCTGTTCATAATAAAAAAACTCTGGAATTTCGTAAAATCCGCTTAGCTGACCTCTACTCGGTGAAAAGAATATTGCTACCAAGTTTCAAGTCTTTAACTCTAATGGTTCCAGAGATATCGTGATGAGTGACCATATACGTGGAAATCTCTTATATAGATTTAAACAATTTATTATTATTAAAAGCCTCACTTCTGGAATTAATTGGACGTAATTCCAGAAAAACGTTCCAAACCACAATCATGTCGAAATTGAGTTAAGACCACAAAACTGGTCACGTGATTCATATTAAAGGGCTGGCAAAAAATGGCAGCCCTACTGTCACTCTTTAAATGACATCATGACTTAATAGCCCAACCTACATATTTAGAATACACTAATATTTATTAAACTTTAACAAATTCCTTAAAAAGTGATGTTTGTAGCTTGGAACTGGTTGGTATTCAATAACCTATCTATCCTTAGTTTAACTTACTAGAGGTAGACAAATCTATCTTTTTACGCTTACTTACATTTCAATAACCTATCGACATAAAGCATTGAACTATAGCTATAATAGACATAACTATGGATGGATAAGATCTTGTCACTAAACGACGATAACAATATATCCGCAACTAGAGATACGTATTGAAAACGGCTATAAGTTGATAATAACTATCACTTAGCGTATGTATCCTAAACTTATCCTATCCTTAAGTAACAACTGGGAAGAGAATGACCCCTATGTCACGGCCTATCCTAGTTTGGGGGTCGAGGGTAATTTTAAGCAAAATTGTATTTTCTTTTTGTAACAAATAAATATTTATTATATTACTAGCTGACCCAGCAAACGTTGTATTGCCATTTAAAGTAATAAAAAAGAAATAATAAGGGGGAAAAAAACAATAGATATATGGGGTATAAAAAATAGATGACGACCGATTCACAGACTCACCAAATATTAAATCGTACATAAAATCTACCAACTATAGGTGGCTAAAATTAAGTTTGTTTTTTACCTCCAGAGATAGTTAGATATAAAGATTCATATTAGTTATACATTTTAAACTATTCCTTCAATATGATTTCTGAACACATCAAAGGAAAAACAAAATTGTTGTTTTTATTTAATTCCAAGCATTTTCATATTTATTCATCTTTGAAACCTTCTGTGGACTTCCACAAATAATTCAAGACCAAAATTTGCCAAATCGCTCCAGCCGTTATCGAGTTTTAGCGAGACTAACGAACAACAATTCATTTTTATATATATACTAGTGGACCCAACAGACGTTGTCCTGTACACACGTCTTAAATTTGAAAAATCGGTCCGGCCGTTAGGAGTTCACTAACATACACATGAGCAGGAGAATTATATTATATGGACGGAATTGAGAATCTAAACCAATCTCAAATTCACTGAAACAAACAAAAAAGTCATCAAAATCAGTCCAGCCGTTTAGGAGGTAGTTTAATTGTGAATCTAAACCATTTTCGAATCCACCTGAAGACACACACCAATCTCAAATTCACTGGAACACACAAAAATATCATCAAAATCGGTCGAGCCGTCTAGGAGGAGTTCGGTGACATACACACGCACACAAGAATTATATATGTAAAGATAGATATTATTATTTATGCTGAATCTTGTGTATGGCGATGAGGTAAACCTTAGCCTAGAGGAATTACTTTGATAGCCCTAACAAGCATGCAATGAAATCAAGAACACCACGCAGCTAAAAAACTATTTAAAATTATTGTTCGCTGTTGGTCTTCTTATATAAAATAAAAGCCATTTTCTTTCTGATTTTTTTTGGATGCCATTACTAAGGCTACCACCGCTTCGGAAACAAATAACGCTCTGAAAGAGAAGAAGCGGCGCAAGAATCTCTCCCAGCTTTTTTTTCCGCTCTTTTTAATAAAAATATACAATATTGTATTGTCATCTCTATTTCAAGAAAATAATCATAATCTAGCCCCAGGCTGTCCGATCACTTAGATATCCAGATGTGGTGTACTAGGATTTCCTACAGAGCCATTTTTTTTATAAAACATTTAAATTTATTTATAGATAATGCCTGAACAGTGACTGGGACTTTATTATAAAAATGTATACATTTCACTTAAAGCTATTATGTATCTTATAAATAAATAAAACTGGAGAGATACCCAAGAAGAGGGTATGTAAGATAAATAATGTGGATAACATCTTGATAATAATAATAATAATCATTTATTCAAGACTAATAATATGTGGTACAGAATGTTTAGTGCCCTATCCTCTGCGGTAGTATACCCTGAGTTGCAGAGGATAGGTCCTTCCGAAAGGTATTATTATACATAATTAGCAAACTCACTAAAAAGAGGTATGTGTGTGTGCGTGTGGGCGTGTGTCTGTATGTCTGAGTGTGTGTTTGCGTGTGTGTGTGTGTTTTTTTTTTAGATTATGAAGATGTTTAATTTGTGGAGTTTGGTGCAATATTGAAATAATTTAAGATTTACTATTATATTGAGGGCCTTAGCTCATTTACGTATACGTTAAGATAGACTGTGACAGCTGTAGAACCGTCGCGTCGAAAGAATTAAGCAATACACGCACACTAACACAAAGTCACATAAAAATCGCGAGTGTTAGGCTATGGTCTTGTTACTTACTCGTTACTCTGCGTCATTGTGACGCTTAGTGTATAAATGTACTGTTGTGGTCTGTTTCACACGTCAACACTGGCGTGTTGACGCCGTACGCGGCGTCCGAACACCGTGCGCCGCGTTTCTAGTCATTTTTAACCTTTGCAGCGTGAAGGTCGTCGCTCGCGTCACACAAAATGATGAGGTTTGATAATGGAAAGGACAAGTTGTTGATTGAATAAATAAAATCTTATAATGCAGAGTATGATAAAAGTGACAAGAATCATAAAAACAATATTTATAAGCATCAATGTTGGGAAAAAAATAGTGGTGCAGCCACTGAACCACCAGCGTCACGCCAGACGTATTGATTATCGATCGCCGACGCTGTGCGTTGCGTCCAGACGTTGGAAGCCACGGAATTGAACGATGACGCTAACGCTAAACGCCGCGTACGGCATAAAATAGGAGACCATAGCCTAAGACGTAGCATGCCACGCACACTAAAGTAATAAATCTGGCCAGTTTTCATCAGTTGTCTAGCAGCAAGACGCTCAATCTAGACGTTAATAAATCATGGAAGTTGAGGATAATTTTTACACGGATGGTAATTTATAATAAATATTTTAGGTAAATCAAAGTTAGAGACGTCTGGGTCGCGGCGAAGTCGTCGCGGCGGGGCGACGTCGGCAGAGGGCTCTGGTGATGAAGACTCACCCGACCAGTACCACCTGGTCAGCATACAGGTGCGTTGTTTACGATAATAGACTGAACACGTCATGATCGGTTTTGGTACGGCCGGTTTCTTCTCATGAGCTCTAATATTTTCGAACATATGATAGATTTTTTTGTATTAGGTTCACTAAACGGGATACACTCTAAGTATTGTATAAAACAGAAAAATAGGTTAACATGTAGGGGCGAGTGCCTCCTTCTGGAAGTGAACACAGCATGCTTTTAAATGTCTAGATTTTATATAAAACTTAAGCTATAGATGAACACAATTCAACCCCACAGTCCCCAAGCCAATAATCCGCTTTTAGCAGAAGTCTTCTGAACCTAGGGACTCACGGATTGAATATGTCTACCTTCTGAAGACTTCATTATACAGAGAACAAATGCGATATAAACTAGAATGTTGACCACAAAGATTCAGTTATTTAAATGAAATATCCGGACGACGGAGCCTTACTCGGATTTTTAAGAATGTACAAAACTTGAACAAAAAAAAACTAATAGGACATCTGGTTTTGAACCGGGGTCTTCTGCTTTCTACATCACCCAATGTTCCATCTGAGCTATTAGAGTCTTGTATATAGTGGCGAAATTTGCCTTCGTATTCTAATGTTATTGTAGCTGTTTCACATTTAAACACGGATAAAACTCCATTTTTTTTAAATTGAAACCTAGCTTGATCGATTTATCGCCCCCGAAATCTCCTGTATACTAAATTTCATGAAAATCGTTGGAGCCGTTTCCGAGATTCAGATTATATGTACAAGAATTGCTCATTTAAAGATGTAAGATATTTGTAATGACTCCTGAAAAGCGCTTTAACGGATACTAACTGAATATAGAAACACAAAATTGCTTACACTTTCGCTAATTATGTTTTTTGGAAGTAACCTTGCACTGAAATGCAATTTTATGTTCGCCAGTTTATGTTAAATGTTTTACAATTATTCTGTGCTAATTTTCAGCTGTTAGACCTAATGCACACACTGCACAGTCGAACCGCGCAGATATTTAAATGGTGGAAAGACGAGGCGGAACAAACACAAGGTATGTGTCATTTTATTTACAATCTAGCTGACTCGGCAAACGTTTTTTTGCCATATAAATTAATTTTAGAGTTAGACCGTTGCTTGGACATTGCAAAATTACTTTATCTTCTAAAATAAACGTAGCCTTTGTTACTCCTTATTACATCAGCTACCTGCCAGTAAAAGTCCCGTCAAAATCGGTCCAGCCGTTTCAGAAATTAGCCGGAACGAACAGATAGACAGACGAAAATTGTAAAAAAATAAAATATTGTAGATAGAATATTTACTTACCCGATTGAACCGGGAATCTAAAATGTTAATGTTAGTTGTATATCCGGACGGCAATGTCAGCCTTTTATTTTTCTAGACTTCTTCTAAACGTTAAAATTTATGGTCATCCTTTTGTTTCTGGTACTATGTTATGTAGCACAAAATAAGCCTTATGATGAAGCCTTTCGAACAGTATGATAAAGCTACAGGGTATATTTTTATATTTCTCGTGCATCGGATTCGAAATCCGAGTAATTTGCTATAAATTTGCTGTTTTTCCCGCGCTTTGTGAAAACAATAGTAAGTATTCCCACCTTAATGAACGGCAATGCTATTCTTTGTATTGCGGATGTCCATGGACTGTTGTTTTTTTTTATGAAAATAAGTGACGAGACGAGCAGGACGTTTGGCTGATGATAATTGATACCCCCCCGCCCATTACAATGCAATGCCGCTCAGGATTCGTGAAAAACCCCAAAAATTATGAGCGGCTGTTTCCCAAATTCGATTACTTTAGTCTCTGGCCCGTTTAGATTAGATAAATAACAAAATGCTTTTAATTTAAATGTTAGAAGGATATAAAATTTTTGAAAATATTTTTTCTAATTGGATATTTTTATAGAAATGCTTTTACATCTTGATCGTATATTCTATCAACAATAATTATTGTTTTATACAGGGTGTCCCGTAATCAGTGGACCAACGGGATACCCGTGATAGGGGTGGTCATCATCTATCGAAAACACCAAATTTTACTGTTCTAGGGCCAGTAGTTCAAAAGATATGATTTTTTAAGCATTATTTTGAAAATTCTACCCTTATCAACACAAAAGTTGAAAAAAAATATTTTTTATTTTTATTTTGCCCTGTTTCTTAACTTAAGGTGGCTGAGGAAACATGTGTCTTCACAATTAAATCCATTTTTGTGAATAAATATTGCCAAATTAAAAATTAAAAACCAAAACATGCGCAAATATCAAATAACTAAATTTGCAACGTGATGTTTGAAGCAAGCTAGTGCAAAAAAAATGTATGACAGCCTTGCGGACCATTATTTAAAAAACATCTGCAGTTCATACTGATTCCAAAAAGGTATAATTAATCATTATTGTGAAACAATAAAAGACAATAATTATTTTAAATCAACATTAGATAGCAATTTCTTGGCGGAATTTACAATAAAACAAAAGTAAATAGTTAGAATTTTTTTATTTATTTCTTATAATAAATGTTCGAAATGTCTTCCTCTTACTCTAAGGCATAGCCGGCATCTTCTTATAAAATTTCTTTTTAAACTTTTTAACGCCCTTTCATTATTTTTGACTTTTTCACTCACCACATTCAGTTTTTGTCTTAGCTGTCTTTCGTTATCGTTAACGGTTTCATATACGGATTCTTTAAAATATCCCCATAAAAAATAATCCAATGGATTAAGATCAGGTGATCGAGCTGGCCATGGGATTGTACCTCCTCGTCCAATCCACCTACTTGGGTAAGACTCGTTTAAATATTCCCTCACTTGTCTGCAATAATGAGCGGGTGCGCCATCATGCTGTAACCACATCCTCTCACATACCTCCTGTGGTACATTTGCTAATAAATTACTTAAGTCATTTCTTAAAAATTGCAAGTACCGAGCACCATTAAGCCTCGGTGGGAGCTCAAATGGACCAATAAGTTTACCATCTAAGATTCCAGCCCACAAATTGACTCCAAACTGGTGCTGGAATCTATCTTCTCGTACAATACGTGGATTCACAACAGCCCATTCATGTAAATTATGAATGTTAAACACTCCAACTCTTTTAAAACACGATTCATCGCTCCATAATATTGAATTGAAAAATAGTGGATCTTGTCGGCATCGGCGAAGCATCTCTGCACAAAAATCTATCCTCCGTTGATAATCAGCAGGTAATAGTGCCTGCACTCGTTGAATATGATAAGGGTATAAACTGTTTCTTTTTAAAATGCGATGTACTGTTGTTTTTGCTATACCAGTACGTCTTGAAATACGACGAACACTCGTAGAAGGTTCTTCTGTCACTTCGGCCAGTATTTGAAGTTCATCGACTCTTCTAGGTCTTCCCACGTTGTTTGCAGCTCCGGGAATTCTGCCTTCTAAATACGCGTTATTTACACGGAGAAAAATTCGATGATCCGGATAGCGGTCGCGATTAGGATAGCGCTCACGATACGTACGGGCTGCTTGCCGAGCGTTTGCATTACACAGACCGTAAATAAAATACATCTCAGCATATTCACGAGGAGTATAGGTATTAGGCATTTTATAAAATCCGGGCAAACAGTATCCAAATCACAAAGACAAACAAGGTCCAATTCAAGCGTCAGTCACCAAAAAAAAGAGTCGTAATGGTAGCGAAGTAAAAAACACGTGTGCAGCTACGAGCTATGAGCAAGTCTCTGATGAAACTAAGAATAATTTGAAAAATTAGGGTGTGGGGATCATAGGCGTCGGCCAATAGGACCCCGTAAACGAAAAAGGTACCTGAGCGAGAAAGAGATAGCATATTGTGTTATCTCTCTCTCGATAACAAAATAATTCTCAGAATAGATAGCGCTTAAATGTTTCTCGCAATTGGAGTCTAAAATTGGTTATTAAGTTATTTTTTTTGTAAAATGTAATATTGTTATACCTTTTTGGAATCAGTATGAACTGCAGATGTTTTTTAAATAATGGTCCGCAAGGCTGTCATACATTTTTTTTGCACTAGCTTGCTTCAAACATCACGTTGCAAATTTAGTTATTTGATATTTGCGCATGTTTTGGTTTTTAATTTTTAATTTGGCAATATTTATTCACAAAAATGGATTTAATTGTGAAGACACATGTTTCCTCAGCCACCTTAAGTTAAGAAACAGGGCAAAATAAAAATAAAAAATATTTTTTTTCAACTTTTGTGTTGATAAGGGTAGAATTTTCAAAATAATGCTTAAAAAATCATATCTTTTGAACTACTGGCCCTAGAACAGTAAAATTTGGTGTTTTCGAGAGATGATGACCACCCCTATCACGGGTATCCCGTTGGTCCACTGATTACGGGACACCCTGTATAGTTTAGTACATATTTTGTTATATACTGTGGAACTTGATTGAGGCGTTTGAAAAATATTCTAACGGCTCCTATGAAATTTTTATTACGGTTATTATAGGGGCAGAAGAATACGACTTATGGGAGGTGGCGTGGAAGCCGCTGTTACAAGGCATTGCTGAGTTCTGCACGGATAGAAGGAAACAGGTCAGTTGTTGTTTATCGTTGATAATGGAATGTTCAGGTAGATTGGTGATAACGGCCGTTCCCAATATACTATCTACAGATAGAGATAAATTACTACCTTCTACTGTCAGTCATTAGCTGTCACTAGTCTTTGACGACCCATATAGCTGAATGGTTAGTGACCCTAACTACTAAGCTACAGGTCGTGGGTTCGAATCCCGGTAGGTGCAAGCAATTTATATGATGAATATGGATGTTTGTTTCCGAGTCATGGATGCTTAAATGTATTTATGTATGTTTATATGTATTTATGTATGTTAAAGTAAGTATATTGAATTAAATATATCGTTGTCTTGCAGCCCATAACACAGGCTATATATGCTTAATTTGGGGCAAGATAATTTGTGTAAAAAAGTCTGTCAGTATTGTAATCTGAAGCTGACTCAATATACCCGATAAGTCATTCTTATCGCTATTATATTGGGACGCGTGAATTGAAATTTCCATACAAACTTGTATCGCTGGTAAGCTATTCGTCTTCCCATCGACAAGCAGCGTATGGTGAGTTACCGTTGATAAGTTTATTGGGACAGAAAAGTCTACGATAGTTACGGTTTTTATCTCAAGTAAGAGATGAGACGGTTGATAGAGAATAACTGTACACATTTATACTACCCGGTTACATAATCTCTGGAATTGACGTCGATGACGTCATATCGTCTCTTTGTTACGGTGTGCACTATGACGTTCTATATAACGAAACAACCTTAACGAGCACTTACTACTTACTTACATAATAAACGTCAAATTTACAGGAACGGCTCAAAGTGTGCTCCGCCTTGCTCAATTCACAACCTCGCTGGTCAGAATAAGGCTTGTGTGGCATTTTGCAAATAGCAAGGTGTTATTTAATAAAAAAAAACTTATACAGTTTAACAGTATTAATATGATTACAATGTTTTGTCATTTAAATAACTATAAATATAAGTAGCAATAATGATAGTTAATTTAGTTATAATGCACAGCCCCCGGTTACTACCTCATTTAATAAAATTCGTCAATTGCATGACAATTCACATATCATGTCAATTTTAGACGTTCAATTTCAATTTTTGATAGTACATTGTCATTCTTATATTTGTCGCTGGATGTATTTGTGGATAACAACTGCAATCAAAACGTGCTTAAAGAGGCAGGAGGGCCTGCATCAGAACTCATCTTGTGTGATGTATGTGGGTAGGTAGGCAGGCAGGTGGGTGTGAGCAGAAAAATCACAAGTCCTTGTTACAATCACAGTTGTTTAATCAGCACAGGGTTTATAATCGAAATACACATTCAAATTAACAATGTACAGTCTAAGCAACACGAAAACCAACTTAATCATATCACTAGATTAAACTATCGTTCGGATGCAAAGCGATTCGTCATACGCGTGGTGTGCGGGCACCGTCTCGAACAAAAAGTGAAGTCAAGATGTCCGCCCGCACTGCCATCGACAATGACGCTTCGCTAGGCTGACTTTTACAGCTAAAAGTCAACCTGACGTCCAACGTTGGCGGATGCGCCGTCATTCTATTAATTTCGTTATTTATTTGCACCTCGATCGTCTTGTTGACAAAATTTACAGAAAGTTTGTTGTGATTGTATCATTCTGTGTTTTTATGCAATGACGTTCTATATATAGACAAATCACATCGTATAAATACAAAGCCGAAATGTGGAACGTGCTTACAAAGTTACACCATAATATCATGCTTCGACTGCTGTATCTATTAATTGCCGCATTTACTTCAGTTGTTTTGATCAATATGTAGCAATGGTGAATTTTATTTTCTCAGATTTTGTCGAATTTTAATAATTAATAGGTCTATATTCTTTATCAAAATTTGAATGTGATTTGTCGTCCTACAATATTTTGGACGAGATCGTTTGTCGACGATATTTTAAGTAACTTCAATGGCAGTTATTAATGCCTTATTACAACAATATTATATCCGTATACGAAGAGTGAGAGGCGCATAAAATTTAACGTAGACGAATAAAAGACCTCTTTGAGCCCCTTTGTTTAAAATATTCTTGATCGGTAAGTGACAATGTAAAACATTTATTCGGTTTATGTTCGATTCGGAGAGTGACACACGACTAAGAAGAAAAGTGTGCCTACATTGTTATTAAGCACACTTATGTCGTTCTGCTATCAGACTGCAAATGAAATGTCCTTGAGAACAGAACGTCATTAGTTTTCAAAAAAAAAACCGGTATCGTTTTGCTTTCCAAGAAATTTTCGTGTATTAAAAAGTATGTTTTGCACAGGTGTCAAACAATGCGATCGCGTATCTTCAGCGCGCGCTCCTGGCGCCGGCTTTGAGCCAGTTGGGAGGAGCAGGCTGGGAGGCGTGCTTCTCTCACGTGCTGCTGCCGCTGATGACGAACACGCCGCGCCGCCCGGACACGGCCGCGCGCGCTGACACGCTCATGTGCAAGGTACTTTATAATGGCTGTGCACGTGTATAGCATAGTAGGTGTCTTGTTTAGCTACTAACTAGAAACAATAAATTCAATAAGCGAGCTAAGAGCTTCATAGGTCTTGGAATTCAAGTTTATGTTTTTTTATGGAATAGGAGGACAAACGAGCGTACGGGTCACCTGTTATTAAGTGATCACCGTCGCCCACAATCTCTTGCAACATCAGAGGGATCACAGGAGCGTTGCCGGCCTTTAAGTACGTGATTTTTTTGAAGTACCCATGTTGTACCGTCCCGGAAACACCGCACAAGAAAGTACATTCCACAGCTTTGTATTAGAATACCACTATATTCATATCTGGTTCTGCGCATGCCGCCTAAAATTGTAAAACATTAAGTAGGGTAAGTCGTTATATGATTTAGAAGACGGGCTGGGAGTTTTTTTATCAGTTCGTCTTCTTACGTTAAAGCCCCTTTACATCAGTTTGATGTAGTTTCATGATATTTACCGAGTGTTGTTGCAATATGACACCCAATGGTAAATAAATATATTTCTATTATGAAAAACGTTCTTCTTTTTTATTTTCTTATGCACGTCTAATTAAAAAAAATACATAGAGTGACACCCACCATTGGCAGGAATCTTGATGTTCTACATAGTGACGTACCGTGTGCAGCGAGCTTTATATGTCGTCCGTACTGATGACGTGTGCCCCCTGCGCAGGTGTTCCTCCAACACCTGCAAGTGCTGGGCGGACGGCCGACGTTCTCGTCGCTGTGGACCAAGATAGTGCGCGTGCAACAGTCGCTGCTGTCGTCGGACGCCGAGCCGCTGCGCGAGGGGGCGCTCGAGTCGCTCAAGAACATGTTGCTCGTCATGCACAGCGTCAAAGTGAGTTGCCACGTCCAGAATTACTAAATTAAATTGTTATTAATAACTCATATTTCAGTGCCAGTAGACGAGGTTCTGCTAACACATTCAAACTCTTGTCAAACAAGCAGCGAAACGAAAGTGTGGCGAAGTGTTTTCATTTTGTTATGTATACGATAAGTTACGTGGCGACCCGAAAAGCGTTTACGCCAGGACAAACCAAAGAGAGCACGCGAAGCGAGGCGTGAGCGAGATAGTTGTATTTTTTTATGATAATAAGGGGCGAGACGAGCAGGACGTTCAGCTGATGATGGTAATTGATACGCCCTGCCCATAACAATGCAGTGCCGCTCAGGATTCTTGAAAAACTCAAAAATTCTGAGCGGCACTACAATTGTGCTCGTCACCTTGAGACATAAGATGTTTAGTCTCATTTGCCCAGTAATTTCACTAGCTACGGCGCCCTTCAGACCGAAACACAGTAATGCTTACACATTACTGCTTCACGGCAGAAATAGGCGCCGTTGTGGTACCCATAATCTAGCCGGCATCCTGTGCAAAGGAGCCACCCACTGGTATTAGCTGGCTTTGTATGCATGACGAAAAAAAGAGACCGAATGCGAGACGAAGAGCACTTCTCCATGCTTTCAGTTCGCATTTATGATTTTCAATACCTTTAATGTTATGATTGGACAAAGAGCACAAAGTAAAATTTTAAAGTAAATATCAAATCTTACGCAAATAGCTTACGAACAACACAGAGATTCATAATTGTCTCAGTATGGGTAACGTCATGGCAACCAATAATAAATTAGACTTTAATATAAAAATCTAGTTACTCGACAAAAATCTTAATCACCCGTAATGCAGTTCCAACTGCCGCCTACCTACCACTTCAATCGGCATGTTATCTTATTCTCGTTTTTGTTAATCAGTAGTGGTACTAAACTCGTTAAAGATTTTAAGACTTAAACAACAAAATTGGTGTAAAGCTCGTGATAATCTTATATCATTTAAACGTCTATATACATAGACAGTGCAGCAGTGAAAACATCGAAAAAAAAATAGAGGTTGACAGTTTTTACCTTTAATTTGAACAATGCACGCACACTAACACAAATCGCGAGTGTAAGTAGTAGCTTGTCATGCACAGTAAAGTTTTATACTTGGCCCGTTTTCAGCGATTGTCTAGTAGCAAGAGGCTCTATCTAGAATCTAGACGTATAAATTATCTATGGTGAAAATAAACTCTACCTACATAGATTGTTATTTAATTACACGCACGTGTAGTACGGCTATTTACACGCCTGAAACCTAGAACTGCTAAGGTATAATTTGTTTCAAGTACGTGAATATTATTTTATTTTTATGATATAAATTCTATATTTGTCTATTATAATATAAATATTGATATCCCTATTATGTATGCACATCAGATATTCAACAACGGTGAGTGCTACAACGAGCTGTGGTACATGACGTGGGACATCATCGGAGAATTTCAGCCTACCCTCAAACAAGAGCTCTTCCCCGATGGTGACTATATTTCATAATTACCTTTTTCTTCATACATATCACTACTTCTATATCATCAAATTGTAACAGACATATAAAAACACGCAATATTATGGTGTATGTGATTTTTATACACTTATTATGGCCTTAGTTCTAACTCTTATGTTACTTACATGATTTACTGTAATTATGCGGATGAAGACTGCCTCTTATTTTTATTAATGCTAAACCACGAAGTAGTTGGATATTTTTTGTCGTACATAAATTCAATTTGACAATTCGTAAAATATAGTTTTATAATTCATAATACATGGAATAAGCGGGATTCTTCTGCGGGGAAACTAAATGATTTTCCTTCACTATTAAGTCCATATCAAAATGATATAATTACCTTAATATGTTTCAAACTATCAAAGGCTGTCTTATCTTGAAAAATTACAATCTCTAGGAATCCTGTTATCTAAACGGTTTTTTATATTTTATTTCCATGTTGTCAGAAGACATTAGTATTCATGTTGCAAACGATCTTGCCAACCACTTGATGTTATGTGATCACCGTTGCCTACTCTTGCAACACCCAAGATATATAATGCAGAAGCGTTGCTGTCTTATAAGCTGATTTTAGTAGCTTTCGATGGTATTGGCTTGCGTACTAACATAGTTTCCTATACTGCCGAGTACTTAATTAATCATTAATTGCATTTAAGAAATTTAATCATCGTTTTTTTTTCTAGTGAACGACAACACAAGACCAACACAGAACCTGCCGAGTCACATGCAGCCGGCCATACCTCACTCCCTCCCAACTCTCATCCCCGTCGGAGCAAATAGTACGAACAATCATCCACTAACTGACACAAACAGACAATCAGTAGTAAACCAATCAAATGCACAATCTAGTCCAATACACATCCAATCAAATATCCTTGTAGGTCCGGTGGCCAACTCTCCTGTTAATTTAATTCACACGCCGCCAAGCGGGCCCACTTTGATAGCTCCGACACCCATTACGGCAGTACCCGGACAGGCTTATGCTAGTTTTAGCCCAGTTAGATCCAGTGGACAGAACGTGGCTCCAATCAATCGAGTATTATCACCGGTGTCGTCTATACCAATCAGCGGTATGGTACCAATCAGAAATCCTTTGTACGACCAATCAGGGCTCACCTCTTCTGTGTTGCTACAGCCACTTAACGAGGTAGGTATACCTTATAGTATTTAATGTATAATGATTTGTCCTGACTAACTGGTTCATCAACGCATTGTTTTTTTCTTATTCAGTCACTCGCCAAAAATGACATGACAAAATTAAGGTTGTCTACTTTTCATGTTTAATCATTACATCAAATTGGCTTCAATTAAATTTTAAAATTCATTGTGTTTTATAAATAAGAATAGCAAGTCAAATCAAAACTTTGTCTTACAGATCTATTGATTGAGGACTTATATTACTGTACTAATTTATCTTTGTAGAATCCTAATGAGCATTTAGAATTAATTTTAAACAATGGGCTAGATGGCTCTTTTAATATCATTTAATAAAACTAATAAACAATTGATATTTAAATCTTAGTTTAATATTATCCACGGGCTTAAAACTTAGCCAAATATACAATAAATTTTACAAAAAATGTTATTATCAATATAGCTGTTTTTAAACTATAATTGCTATTTACAGATGATCTCTACATCGATCGGAATATCTATTCAGACTCAACCAACGGACCAATCACTTGAAACAAAAAATGTGGAAGTTACGTCTAATCAAGTCAACGAAAATCAAGACAAAGAAACCATACCAATCGAGTCAGTTACACATCAATTAAGAGAAATAAAACCAATTGAATCAACAATCCATCAAGGTCTGGCGGCAGCATCTATAAATACTACCAATCAATTGACAGAGACTTCAAACCAATCACTTATGATCAATCAGGACCAAGCAAAATCAAGTGACGTATTATCTAATCAAATAGATCTTGGCATGGACGCTCAATACAATCAGTCATTATCTACAGAAATGACACAAACCAATCAGTTATTGCAAAACAAACCAATCATAGATGAGAACGTGCAAAGTGGTGAAATATTCGCCGAGTACATAACAAACCCGTACAACGACGTCACATCGCAACTGTTCGACCCCGAAGATAACACCAGAATCCTCAATTCTGAAATCCAGAAGTCGTTCAGTGCCAATGTGACACCTATGCATAGTGCGAATAAGACTCAGTTCGGCTCTACGGACAATGTAAATCAGTCGAGTATATTCAATTTCTCAAACTATTTTGGCTCACACGTCGCTGGTTCGGAAGTTTTTGATACTCTGATGTCGACGCAAGAGGGATAGCGGTGGGATGTCGACATCGGCACATGGCTTTAGGCACCTGTACGCGTTTTACGACTGCCACTCGAGACTATAATTATACGATTAGTCGATTACTACAGTCGCTAAAGATGGATAATTTTCGGTCGTTGACCTTATAGTCGGAGAGCTGCAAATCAATTTGCGCAGGGTGATATTAATTATATCAAAGTCTATTATTATTTCTGCTAGGTATTTATTTTTATATTGAGAAAGTTTAGTTTATTCTTGTTTTGTATTATATTGATAAATAATATGAATAGTATATAGTAATAATGATGTCTCAAAAAAATCCAACGAATGACGAGAAATAGTTAAAATATTAATTTAAATTTAGTCATTATTATTCAATCATAATAATTAAGATATAAAACGAACGTGAACAAGGGGTCATCCATAAAGAACGTCACACGTTAAGAGGGAGGCAGGGGTCGACGAAGTGTGACATTGTGTGACAAGGGGCGGGGTCCCAAACTATGTGAAATCACATATTTCAAAATATAATATTTAATATCAAAGTATTACAATTATAAATTTAAATTACATATCTGATAAAGAATAACATAAAAATAGTTGCAACTTGCAACTCTGTTTTTGACATATATTGAAACGGCATTTTTTTCTTAGTTCTGCAATTTTGTGATTAACTCGTGAAACACTCAGACACGAAAACATATTATGATTTGGAGACAAATATTAAAAATACACGAGAATTGCTGCTGACAAACTGTGGTGCAGAGTTCTCTGTATATATCGCTATGTAATTTTTAATTACTAAATGATTTTAAAAAAAAATGGAACACCTTTGTTTTAGTTTCATAAATAGAAGATAGATAAGGAAGGGGGAGGGGTAAATAAAACAAGAAATTCGTGTGGCGTTATTAATGGATGGCCCCTAATATACTAACACTTTACGATAATGTTTATTTAAACATCTCAAATACTGATACAAATTTCATACGAAATTACTGTTACCGAAAGGCGCATTTTGATTAATTGTTAAAACTGTCTTTCAATGCAACATCTGTCGTTATTTAATATGTCTTGTACATTAAAGAATTTGTTTCTTTTACATTATCATAATGAATTAATGTTTAGTTCTATAATTCTATATCTCCAGTCAGGAAGCCCAAAGGGGAGATTCCATATATATATTTTATCAATCTACTTTATTTATATATGATGTTAGTTTAAAACAATATATATGTGAAATCATCTCGCGGGTTAATGTATATTTTTTACAACAAATAACGTGTTTTTTACTCTGAGCCCATATTATTCACCAAGTTTCACGATTGAAGGTCAATGCAGAGTATTTCACAGATTTTTGATTTACCCGCATTATCAAATATAGGGGTAACAAAGCCCTATCTTTTGATTGTTTTTTACTAGCTTCAATCAAGTAGTAATGGTAAGAACGGGCAAGAAAATTATTAAAAATAGTGTAAGAGAGTCCACTCTCGTGATATTTTTTATTTAAAAAGAAACCATAACAATATAAATAATGTCGGCCTATATTTCTTTCACCAATACAATATAATATATACATGTTATATTTAATTATCTCATATTAAAATAATCAAAGCCTCCAAATATTCGTAAAACAGAATTTTTTAGGGACTGCCGCGGCCTATATAAAAAATTATCACTTTGTATTTTTAAGTTTTAGTAGTTTTGGAAATCATTATTATGTTTCTACCATAGGCTTACAACATATTAGAGTATAGACAAACCAAGCGTGTGAGAGAGAAGAACATCTCTAACGGAGATACAATGAGATAGAAAAGGTAAGCGAATCTATTTTTACTGTAACGTTTGATTGACAAGTCGTAAGGGCTTTCAAATCTATGGTTGTAGTTGAAGAATATTTCAATCATTTTAATGTTGAAATTTGTTGTACCACACATAAGAACAACCTCTTGGTATGATGGAAAACGATTTAGGTAATGGCTTCTTAATTTACAAAAAATATAGACTAATTATATTTGGCTGAATGCGCTTACTGTGCAGTGCTAAAAAAAAAACAGCTGTGAATTGACACGTGACGTTGTCAAAAAATTTAGGTTATATCTAAACGTCAACAATGTTGATAAATGACCCAACCACCCAATGATACTAAGCTGCATATACTGCCAATAACAGAGGCACAGTTATTCAGATCAGAGTTCTTTTAAAAACATACAGTATGAAAAAAGCAGAAATACTGCCCCGGACCATTACTAACCAATCGACCACTGTTGAATTTAAATCTGCCAAACTTTTATTTCTTTTTAAATATAATGTTTGATTATATTCGAACGCAATAGATACATTATGTAGTCTTATTTGAAAATACCGCATTACATCAATTAATTTAAATGATTTTTATGTATATCACAGTTCACATTCCATTTTATTTATTTATAATTAATAGTCAAGTCTTGACTTATCAAATTCGACTACAATTTTGTGTATAGTATAGCAACTAATTGTTTTGTATAGAGAGTTATATATATAATGTAATGTTTAGATTTTTATTATTAAAATGTGTTGATATATTCTTGTCTTTTATTGGCTATAATATACTTATTGTTTTTTATGTTGGTCAACAAATTTACTACAGCAAACTGCTCAAAAGCAAAAAAAATTGGTGTTAAACACGTTCGAAGGTACATCGAAAATTTACTTACGCAGCGTGAAAACACAACTTCTCATTCCAACGAAGCTCGTAGTCATACTGCCAGTTGCCATGTCTCCCCCGGTCTGACTATACCCATAAACCGGAGTCTCGCACAGTTTGTTGGATAGTAATAATATGACCACTGTATGAATGCTCCCTCTGTACAAATCCTACCTGCTCTCACGCTTACCATGTTCAAATTCAAATATTTTTTATTAAAAATCACTTATTGAGCGTCAAAAACTACCATTCAAAATAGAGTGCCTCAGACCTAAGAAGAACGGGCGCAAGAAACTCTACGAGCTTTTTTATATAAAAATGTGGAGTACAATGTAATATCGTACAATCAACATTTATAATTGAAGAGCCTGAGCCATATCATGTGTTATATATATGCACCTACAAATAGTGGACCAACTCCTTTGTTAAGTACATTTAGCGGCTGAACCTACGAATCTTCTGTCACAAAACATGGTTTGAAATACTGTACACAGTCATTGAAGCCACAGGTGAGGAGATGAAGGAGAAACGCCGCCCACATTCTCTAGTAACACCAGAGGAGTTATAGGAGCAGTGCCGGTCTTTAAGAAAGATAAATAAAAATATTTTAATTATAAAAGTAGTAGAAAGTACTAAGTTTATAACAAGATTAACTAAGCAAAACGCAATATGGGGCTATAGCAAGCCACCATGATAATACGTTAAAAAAACTAATTTCAACTACACGCCAAGCCACTCTAGCACTGTCAGAGTACATAATATGGAGTATTGTTCCCATCACTGGTCTGGCGCCAGTGGCGTAGCGTGCCTTGGCGTAACCCCGTATAAAAATTTGTTGGGGCCCTTATGAAGGGTACCTAAAGATTTCTCACAAAAAAAATGTTTGCATAAAATTAAAAAAAATATTTATTCATCGTAATTATGTCACTTATTCCAAAATGTTTACAAACAATTCAAATAAAACTTCACTGTCCTTGCCTTTTTTATCGCAAGCAGCAAAAGTTGTTATTAATTTTTGATTACGCACGTCGGGGACCCCGTATAGTTGTTGCAGCAGTAGCTAGCCCCCTGTCTGGCGCACCCCGGTATCAGCACTTACCATTAGACAACGTGCAACGCAGAACTATGAACTATGCGTGAGTTGTCAGGATCCAGTTCTCTGTGAACTAGATCACTTGGCGTTGAGTAAAGACTTCATTTCATTAATATGTTTTACCGCATTTATCACGAGGAATGTTCCTACGAGCTGTTTGACCTGATTCCTGTCGCCGAATTTCCCTGGATATCTGGCGTTTCTATACAGTGTAGCTTAAGGTTTAAATAACTTTATTCTCACTAAGATCTATGTCACATGAGAAATTAACATTATTACAATCAAAGTAGGTATCTACTTACAATGATTTTCGTAGGTACAATCAGCGTCAAAAAGATAGCGTCACCGAAAGTGACCAAATAGATAGCTTCATCCAAAGTAATCAAATGTATCGGGACACCATAAACGTCATAAACAATCTCATTTGAATCCGAAAGTTCATTTTCTACAAATGTATCCATATTTTTGAACACTGGCTGGTTCTACATTTTGGCGATTTGTGTGTAGCGATATATTTGGTGCTTTGAAAGTAGCTATGTTTATGACATTTATATTGTCCCATTAAATTTGTTTACTTTGAATGACGCTATATCTATTTGGGTATTTTCGGTGTATCGATGTATATGGTAACGATGAATGTTTTGAATACAGCGGGTGACCTTTTTGACGCTGACTTTAGGTAAATAGATAAACCAACCCACTTATGTTATTGAAACGTTTCACAATTATTGAGCGTTCAAGGATCATTCTTACAAGCTATGGAAACAACCACACTTTTCTAATAGGCTGGGAACGCTACTGTGATTCCTCTGGTGTTGCAGGTGAATGTGGTCACTTAACAACTGTACGGTCGTTTGTCCTCCCCTTCTTGAGAGATTACTCTATTGTCCGTCTAACGCACAGATATGCAAGTGCAAGACATCGACAAAACACTTGAACACGAAAACAAAATAAATGTTCCCACCGGGTATCGAACCCGTAAATTGTTTCTAGTAGCAGCAATAACCAAATATCTTTACGTACAAATCCTTTGATCGAGCTATAATAATCCACTGAGCTGCACTACATACCAACCATACACGATGCAAGATCTTTATTCATAAGATCCTGTATTTACTTAGAGGTGTATAATATATTATGTCTTGTCAACTCAAACACAATTGACAAAGCAGTTTTTATGACACCCGCCAGAATTTATAATTCGGTAACACAGATGAAGCAAAAATGAAACAATGAAATCATTAAAAATCAACAGTATATTTTTATATACAATATGTACAGAAAAACACGTATCGAGAACACCTTCACAGAAGGCAACTTAAATCTAAAGTCTTTGAGACGTAACTTAACTTCTAAGTTATATATACAAACATCTGAGGAGCGTTCCGTGCTTTACCACATTATCTTCCTAACTTAAATCGTCACTTCCTATTGAGGTATAACCTCAAATCCAACACAATACATTATGTATGGAAAAGTTTTTTCTCAGCACAAGGTCCTATCAATACTTTTACGTTTACACTCTGGAGACATGAAGTGGTCTTTTATAATAAGGATGATTAGTCCTGAGTAAGGGTGGGCCGCAGCAGGGCGCCTTCCGTGGGGGGCAGAGTGCCTTCTTCCACACGATTGCTGACTTCCTGGACCACGCCCAGGCGCCCGCCGCTATCCCACACGACAACCACAGACACACTGACACTCCACTAGCACCTACAGTCACTTCCACGTCACCAGACTCTAGAGCAGCAAACAACGCTAACTTGGTCTGCGTCTCCCTATTCCGAGCTTCAATCACTTTCATTCCAGTCGCAACCGCAGCCAAAAGTAGGTACAGCAGTCCCGCAGTCGCGGCTCGTATCGCCAGTCTGCCGACTCGCTTTGCTCCGCGTGAGTCCAGAGCTCGGCGCACACGCATTATTCCTGGACAGGCGCCGAGAGCGAGAGCTACTGAAGTCACAAGTAAAGCTCCTCGGGGTACACCAATCAGCGCTGCAGCCGCGGCGTCGGACACTCCACATGTTCCAATCAGCTCATCAGCGGTCACTCTCCGCAGCGCGAGGGCTGCTGCAGTCCAGGCGCCGGCCCAACCCCACGCCACTGCATGTAGATAGGCCGCCGCGCGTTCCAACGCTTCAGTAGACCATTCGCTCGCAGCTGTCAGGTACCAGGCAACACAAGCGTTCGCGAACCAGGCGTCCGCGGCCAGAGTGAAGTAGTACGTTAGTGAGAAGAAGGCGACGCAGGTCGGCGAGGCCAGGCCGTCGACGGCGAGCGTGGAGCCCGAGCAGGACAGCAGGCGCGCTCCGAGCCAGCCGCGAGTCACGTGCGCCAGTGCGACGATGGCGTGACACGTGGCCATCCAGACCACCGGCCGCTCGGGGTAGCGGTACCGCGACGGCTCCGCGCAGAACGTCAGCAGCGCGAACGACGTCGACAGCAAAGAGAACCAGGCTAGCGTGCTCATCCATATTTCCGCCGATCTCTTCTCACTCTGCGTGTACCTTGCGTTCTGCCCGCAAGTCGGCCAGCACTCCCCCGTCGGAGCGCGGGTGTGAGCGGGCGGACAGCTGTGCTCTCTGATGTCGTGCTCGTGGAAAGGCCAGTGCGGTGGTGGCGGCGGTTCCTGTTCTAACTCGCTCGCGTTTGGTGGTCTCATGCACAATCTCCTGTCCGGTCGGAGAGGGAATGCAGAACAATCTAGAGAAACAGTTGGCGGAAGGAGTTTAATCTGTTCCTTGCAATCCTCTACTACTTTCTCGCAGACAGTTCTGCACGCGCTGATAGTGCCCGAGACTTGCTCCGAGCAGAGCGGGGCGAACGCCGAACATAGCAGAAAGCGAGCGTGCACAGAGCATTCGCTCTTGAGAATCCCAGCAAACAGCGATACCTGCAACAAAGGAAACAAACTATTAATACCTCTTGAAGTAAAACAAATTTCATTCACATCGTCGGCCTATTGATGTTCAATAAAAACAAACATTTTAAGACTCCTTCACTGCTCAAATATCAAATGTTTATCCGAGCAAATAAATACAACTAAGTACCGGGAATCGGACAACTCAATGGATTACTAAAAGTAAACAAATTCCACCATTGAACGGATATTTATACAACAATGTGCCCTTTTCCATTGGGATAAGGTTCTATTCATAACGAACGATGCATCCGAATATGGTATCTGTATCAATAGAAACCCTCGTATATGATCCAAAGTGATCTTTAAACAGCGCGCTAGGTTAAGGCGAAGTACAAATTATACTCAACTGGAATTACTTAAGGAGTTGTTACAACCGAACTATTTTGTTAATCCATTGTTTGTATACGTGACCCTATAATATTCAAAGTATTGTTCATGTAAGTATATATAATATATTCAAATTTAAAGGAAATCAAGATATTATAGGATACACTTAACACAGTAATGTTTTGGCAAGAGCTAAAAATGGGCATGATTCTTAGTTCACTATAAAAAAAATGCGATAAATTTAAAGTTCGGTATAACTAAACAATTTTTTATTTCGATTTTTTTTATAAATATTTTCAAATAATAGAACCTCTTCGAAAAGTTAAGATATTACAGAAAGATTAATTTTAAATAGTTTGTTTTTTAATAAATCAATGAATTAGATAGCATGTGTTTCAGAAGTATCGTTACAAGAAAGTACCTAGAAACCTTATTAAATAAAAAAACCTGTTACAATTGAATAAGGCGCTATCTATTATGTAACAAAAAGTCTCTCTTTTATTTGAACTTTATTTCATTTGTTGATTTCAAAGTTATCAAAACACTTTTTACATCTAAAACCATGCCACCCCTTAACAAATTATCTTCAATATAAAGCCGAACTACATTCTAAAGCTTTTTCGTCCGCAAACACCGGTGTTTGTTAACAAACGAAACGGTTTTTTGTAGAAAATAATGAAGAACTCTCGCTGCGTCGAGTGCAGTCTACCGTTGCATTCGAGATGGGATTATGTTCCGATATTTAAGAGCTTATTGTTTCCTATTATTTGTTGAAACTTACACCCGGATTAAATGTGGCATTCAGAAGTTTTTAAAAGGGTGGCTAATAATACGAATTTATTGATATTTAAGGCACACAAAAAGGTGGATAATATGAAGTACCAAGTTTCCTTATTGTTAATATTTTACAAGACATTATACAAGCAAACAATACCACAATAAAAGAGTAACTAGTACACGTTATAATAATAAGTTAATTGTATGAACAATCGAATCAAATAACAACTAGTACCTACACAAAATAATAATTATTTACTACCTACTCCTAAAAAATTCCTACTCTAAATTAATAAAATATTTTATTAAACTGTGGAGCTATTCTTATTAATATTATTACATCTATATTATATAGTGAAAATGGTCTTTATTTGAGGCTTAATCACCTAAGCCACTGATCGTATCGACATGAAACTACCACCATTCGATGAGAAATTTATATTAGATTGTTTATGGCTACTTATTTTTAGAATTCCAACGTGCCTTCATTAATTTATTTCCTTTAAAAATTCGCGCAGTAAACGAGCGGGAACTGCTAGTTACTAATATAATTGTTTTGAGTTTAGGCGGTGACCGTTGGTCGGGCTGAATATATTTTTCATCATCATCACAATATGAGAGGAGTTATAATCGTATACCTAATTTAAGTTTTAAATGAGGTGTTCTTCAAAATAGAGCATTTATTATTAAAAGGTAACAATATAGTTGCGTCCTAACACATGATTCACAGATACAATAATAAACCAAAAAGAAAAATCAAATGTATACCAGTCACAAACGCAAACATTCACAGAAATAACTAATTTGATTATACGCATTGATGCAAAAGATGTAAACAAACATCAATGTTGATATATCAATGCAATAATCTTGTTCGTAACCGCTATTTTAAAACGGGCTCTGCATTTTATTAATTACTTAAATCTTTTAATCACATGCATTGTGGAGATTTGAAAATACGCTTTTGAAAATGGTCTACAAGAAAAAAATGGGAATCTCTGGTGTACTTATATGTTACGGGTAATGCTAAAAAGGTTGAGTAGACTTAGATTTACCCGGGTATAACAAGTACACCGAGATGTATACGGTTAAACGCCGAATACAAATTAATGTTGCTTAAATTTTCGGACCAAAGCAACGCAACACAAAGCGCTTGGGTAATAAACACCTACTAGTTGTACCCGGGAAACCTTAGTTTATTTGTTTATGACAGTAAGAAACGAGCAGGATGTTCAGCTAATGGTAATTGAAACGCCCCATTAAAATGCAGTGCCGCTTAGGATTCTTGAAAAATCCAAAAGTTTTGAGCGGCACTATTATTGCGCTCGTCACCTTGAGATATTAGATGATGAGTCTCGTTTGCGAAGTAATTTCACTAGCTACGGCGCTCTTCAGACCGAAACACAATAATGTATACACATTACTGCCTCACGGCAAAAATAAGTGCCGTTTTGCTACCTATAATCTAGCCATCATGCTGTGCAAAGGAGCCTCCCACTGGTAAACTTACTTAACATTCTACTAGCATTACCCGTAACATATACACTACTCAGTCATCAAGCAAGTCAGACTTACAGCAGACAGACCAAGTCAACCATCTAGCTGAGCGCAAAAACACGAAAAAAAATCGCAAATTTTGTCCTTTAAACGAATTATATTAGCTGAATTGATTAGCAATTCAATATATAAGTAAACACAAGCGAATAAAGGACGTTAGCCATCCAGTCGACCTTGCCTTTCAGGACGGTCCCGACTGGTTTTTGTGAAGGCATCAATGCGAAGAGGGAAACGCGCCCTTGCAGTCCTTTCACGGGCTACAGAATACGTACCGAATGGATTTTTTGCTCAAGAGAACGGACCACTAAAAGGGTAATTGAAAACACATCGCCATCGGCAGAGATGCGATTTTTGAAATGAAACATCTTTAGAATCGTTGTGATTTGAAACTCGATGAAACGAAAAAGCGAGACGATAGAGACACAAAGAGGCACATGTGTATGATTCAGCAGGCGAGAGCGAGAACGTGTACGTTCTCAGTCTTTAAATTATGTATGTATATAATATATTTAATATAATAAGTAATAATACAATAAGTAATTATATACTTTTATTTATTATTATATTTATACACACATATTTTTTAACAAAAACTGTTATATTATGTGTAATGTAATATTAGAAGTTTATTAAGAACTATTCAAGAATCGGTCGAAAAGTCGTACGATTTCTATTAATTGTAAGACTCAAAAGTCGATTAAAATCGGTTATTATACTATACATCTGTATTCTTATTAAAATAATAATAACATTAGTTTCGGAATTATTGTTGATAAAATTTGCCATACATTCAAATATTTATAAAAATATACGATAGTTACAATGAAAACAAAATTAATGTCATTTATAATGCAAATTAATGCAACAACGCAAGCTTTAATCTTTTTTTTGCCTCAGTTTGTCTATCTAGTGTTCGAATTTAAGTAAACTTATTGCTGTAGTGTTGCGGTCAATATACGCAGTGGCTCGTCTTAAAAAAAACAACACAATCTTGTGTAGGCCGCCCCTATTCGTTTGCTTTGTGAGGAAATGATCCGAGCAATACAGCCAGCTGTGCGCTTTGATCTGTTCTCTCCACGGAACAGTGCAGATGGCGCTGCAGTCCTTTTAAGAGCCGTGTACACCGAGCGTAAGATATTTATGACGGTACTAATTAATGTCTAATTAACTTGAAAAAATTTACAGCTTGCTCTATTTAATTTCATACATAATTTTATTCATAAAATACAAATAAAATATCGAAATCTAAAGTAATCCATGTGACTATTTTCCACAAAACCACAAACAATTTTTTTCGTAATACAAAAAAAGGTTATGTTAGTCGAATTTATCGGAACAAGCGTTACCTAGCCGAACGTGACAACAGATTCTGTTTTTCAGGCAGTTATGAATGCTAAAAATCAAAAATTAAAAACCAAACACTAGCGAACGATATTTTAAGCAGGTTTTTTTATATTTTACGACTTTTTTATATGTATAGGACATTAAACGAAGATTGTACACATACATAATATATAAAATGAAAAGAATGTTTATTTTTCAAAACGAGTAACATTGTACTAAGCACAGCTATGCAGTTTTTTTTAAATTTACAGTACTTTATCACTGTGGAAAGAACGTTACAATTTCATAGTTTACATTTTTTTCCATTTTCGAAAAAAAAAATCACGTCTTGTATATGGGTTTTAATTTTCTGGACTCTAAAGCAGCACTATTTGAAAAAACAAATTCAAATAATTTTTAAACAAAACTACAAAATTTAGCGTGTATACAGCGCTCGATTGCAGCGAGCTCATCTACACGAATGAAACCAAATTACATTTTTGTTTTCCTATGATATGAATCCTCTAAGTAGGTTTCTACTCACGGACTAGTAAAAAAAGGACTCCGCGCCGTGATATTATGTGAAGCTCCTTTATGCTAGTGTGTGTGCGGTTACAGGGTATACCAGTTACACAATTTTTTCTCCCTTAAATAATCATATATCCGGAAATACTTTTATAGTATTGTTTTACACTTTATCACAACGCACGACGGCATTTTTAAAATATTTTATTGCGATGCAAACTGATCTGTCACAGACGATGGCAAATCTCATAAAGGCGGCCGATCGGCTTCTAAGTGTGTGCGTGGAGCTATGTGTTTACCGGCTTGTTTTGGTGCCTCACTGTTATGTAAGGTGACACGGAGTCCTTATTTTTTTAATCGTCCGTGGTTTGTAGATGTATATGATACACAATATCAGGGGCGTGCATTGGTTTTCTTTCAAGGTAGGCACTGTAAATCTAACTAATAATTGAGCTTTGGTATATGCAAAGATTGCTTACCGTAGGTATTTAGTATGCAGCGTAAGGAAAAATTTTATGAGTCAATGTTCAAAGTTAATAGAAGTTATAAAATAAATAAATTTAAACTAAATCAACTTTAACACTAGTGCTATATTTATTTAGGTTCATAACGCGGTAGGCACTGCCTATATAATATGTGCACGCTCCTGTACAATATTATATTGATATGCATAATATTTTCAAGTAAACTAGAATTATATGTCACATGTTCTTCAAAACAGAGCAATTAACTTGAAGCACGAACAAACATTAGCAAAGACACGTAAATTACCGGCGCGCGCGGCTGTTTTGATCATCACCGGCTTGGTCCTTTGAAGCCGCCGTCAATTCACGCCTCTATCTTATCGAGTAAGCGCACTAAAGGCCACAAACCTATATCTGTTAATATCATTTGTGCGTTTATCGTTACATTATTTTTATATCGGTGGCATGTGGATGAGGAAGATAACATGAAATATGTTTTTTTTTTAAATTTCACGTCAACGTTGAACCGAGAAATGCAGCCGTGTAAAACACCTTTTTTCTTTTGTTTAGTGACCAATGCAGAACCAATAGAATTTTATTTTATAAGATGTCGTGAAAGCTATTTTTATCAGCATTTAAAGCGCAAATTGACTTTTCGTGGTATTTATGTATATTTCTTGGAGCTCTTTTGGGCAGTTCGTTAATGTATTCTGTATTGACATGACGTATTAGGTAACTGACAGTTCTCTTCCTATATTTGTTAGTAATTTTTGTTTAAGTACTATTTGTGATTTATTTACAGAAGCACTTCATGCTATGCCCAGCGCGACAATACGACATCCACTATCCGCTACAGCAAAAAACTGACAAAACTTGACAAAATAATGAATTATTACTAACTAAGCAAATAAATTAACCTTAATATTAATTAACAAATAGATATGAAGTATTGATGACATAAGTTTTCCAAGCTACATAAGAATTCTAAACAAAAAAAAAACTAATGAAGAGCACTCAAGTAGAAATGTTCTTATAAATATTTAGTGTGCTCACAATATTCTCTTAATATATATAAATGCAGTGTCCTGATGTTTGGATTCCCATCAACTCCTAAACTAATGAACGGATTTTAATTGGGATTACTTCCTGGAGTGCAGTTTAGTCCAACTCGAGAGGACTTCTGTGGGAAGGGCACCACAACTCGCCAATGTCACGTTTCAGTAGACCACCAAGCTCAGAGTGTGTCATTTGATCGGTGTTTATTGACGCATGGTTTGACAGTTCCGCTGTGAAACATTTTCATTATAACAACAGGGAGCATATTTAACGAAATAATTCTTGATGTTATGAAATATCATTGACACATTCATAAAAAAACAGTACTTATATTATTTATTATGTACAGACTACAGATCAACGCCTGTCTGGTCAGCAAGTAATATAATATATATTTTAGGTCGATATCTCGATTACATGAGTCATACAGACCCTAGAAATTGATTGTCATAGAAAAGCCTAGAAATTTTTCTACGTTTAAAAGTTGTCTTAAATAGGATATCATTAAAAATATGTACGTAACATTAACATTGTGTAAATGGCGTTTAATTTAGCTCGTAATAATGCGCGATATAATGAAAGCTATTAAAGTCGCAAATGTTCAGATGTTCGCTTTGATGTGGCCGCCGCGGCCCGCGCTCGCTCGTAATTACACTTTGGAATTACAGTTCAATTATAAGAAACGTTAATGCTTTGATCTTAAAATAGACGCGATAGTTCACCGCTCCGTGGCTATGTTAAGTCTTTTTCACAAAAGAAGCGTGAATATATATATTTTTCGAAACTGCGCAGTTTGTGCAGTCAAGCAATCGTTATAATTTACTTTCATTACTCTGTTTACTGTTATAAACCAGAATGACAGATAAGAATAACGATGTAAGTTGTCAATGTCAGTTGTTGGATTTTCGCGGTTTTTTAACGTTAAGTTCCTTGTGTATGTATCCCTTAATCTTGCAGGGTATGTGAAATTAATAATAAATGTTTTCTTAGTTCGTTTTTTGACAAGGGGATGTCTGTTCAGAAATTAAGAAAATAAAAGCTGGAGTGCCTCAGGGAAGTGTATTAGGTCCGGTCCTGTACCTACTTTACACAAATGACATTCCTCAAATAGAAAACGCTGTTGCGACCTTTGCTGATGATACTGCTCTAATGGGCGTGAGTTGTAACCATAAAGAGGCAGCAGAGAAAGTTCAAATAGCGGTAAACACAGTAGTTAAGTGGACTAAAAAATGGAGAATTAAACTTAATGAAAGTAAATCTGTTCATGTAAACTTTAGTAATTTAGTTTCAGTTTACATTAATAATAAAATAGTACCATACGAAAATACAGCTAAATATCTGGGCATGACTCTTGATGCAAAGCTTCGCTGGAAGGCTAACCTGAAGAAAAAAAGAGAACAATTAGAACTTCGTTTTAAAAATATGTACTGGCTTCTAGGAAGACACTCTAAGATACAAAATAAAGTTTTATTGTACAAGCAAGTCCTTATGCCTGTATGGACTTATGGGATCCAGCTCCACAACTGCACCAAACAAACAAATATTGAAATCATACAACGCTTCCAGAATAAAGTATTGAGGGACATTGTGAACGCACCTTGGTACATTCGAAACAGCGAACTCCATCGGGACCTTAACATTGAGTTTGTTGACAAAGTTATCCAAAAATTTGCTGAAGCTCATCTACATAGACTTGAACATCACGTGAACGTCGCGGCAATCCAGCTCCTTGACAACACTGATATAGTAAGAAGACTAAAACGAACAAAACCTTTTGAGTTAGTGTAGTGCTAGTGAATTAGTGTAATACAATATAAAAATAGTGATATTATAAAAGGCACATAAACAAAGTGACTTCCCCTTAATAGAGACATTAAGAAATGTGTTAATGGACACATTCTTAGTTTAATCTATCTAGCAGTCTAAGTTAAAGTTGAATTACTTATTAGTCTAAGTT
The DNA here is from genome assembly GCF_905404315.1 of Leptidea sinapis. Lineage (NCBI taxonomy): Eukaryota > Metazoa > Arthropoda > Insecta > Lepidoptera > Pieridae > Leptidea > Leptidea sinapis. The sequence continues at coordinate 12,536,999 of NC_066271.1, read as the reverse complement.
AAGGCTAAGTTGTAATGCAAGTGGGGCAACATTATTATAACTACACTCAGCGGCACAATTAACCGCCCACCCTTTTAAAGTGGCAAATTTTGATGTTATCGCAGTTGTAAGTTATTGGGCATAAATAAGTCAAGTGTGAAAGAAATGTAGTGACGAAAAAATTACAAACTACCCACTTAACTTTGGTTTTTTACGCATAAGTTGTGAATAGGATAAATATAGAACTTCGTCTCATTATCGTTATCGTTGCCATACTGCTTACATTGCTTCAGTGGCATTAAAAGTAAAAAATTTGAGTTTGTTTTGGTTTCGTAACTTAAAGCTAGTGTTTGGACATCACAAACATGCCATTTGATGCTAATTCAGTGGCGAGAGCCGTCGCTCTTATCGACGAAGGGTTTAGTCAGCGTAACGTGGCGCGGAAGCTTGGTGTCGCACGTACCACCTTAAGGGATGCAGTGAAACGGTTTCGGGAAACTGGCTCTTATGAGCGAAGACCATGACAGGGCCGAAAAAGATGCACCTCCGCTCCTGACGACCGATTTCTTGTGACCAATGTTCTAAGAAATCGGTTCACTACAGCTGATGAGGCACGAAACCAACTTCGTGAGGTTCGCAATGTTTAAGTGAGTGAAAGAACAGTGAGAAAAAGACTAGGAGAGAATGCCCTTGGAGCTTTTCGACCTTTGTAGGCCACCGGAGAGAAAGACTTCGTTTTTCCCGAGAGCACGCCGAATGGAATATGAAACAATGGAAGAATGGAAGACGAGACAAGAATATGCTTGCACGGTCCTGACGGACGCCAGCGTGTATACAGACGCAAGAATGAAAGGTTTGCACCATGTACTGTTGTGGAAACAGTAGGTTACCAAGGTGGCTCTATCATGATATGGGGCGGCATTACTTAGGAAGCACGCACGGACTTGGTTATCTTCGAAAGAGGTGGAATAAATCCTCAGAGGTATGTAACAGAAGTGTTGGAACCTCATGTAATGCCATTTGCTCCATTTATTGGCGAAGATTTTTTATTGATGCAGGACAACGCTCGCCCCCACGTTGCTAGAGTTGTAACCGCGTACCTGGATACCGTCGGCATTCGAAAATTAACATGGCCATTCCGGAGCCCAGATTTAAATACTATTGAACACATATGGGACAATTTAAAAAGACGTGTTCGAAGCCGCATACCAGCTCCAACCACCATAGATGAATTAAAACAATCCGTGATTGAGGAGTGGCAGAACATTCCACAACAACAGATCAAAGATGTCATCGACAGCATGCCAAACCGTTTGATGGAAGTCATGAGGGCTAGAGGTGGAAATACGCACTATTAGAATTCATTTATTCAGCAGATTTTTTATTTTTAAGCCATTTCATCACATTTGTTAATTTACGGTCAAAGTGTTTTTCAGACTTTTTTATAAATAAACGTAATAATTAAAAACAATATTATCTTTCATTTTACATCAATATACCTACGTTATAAAATAACATTCACAAATAAGGCCACAATTTTTTTTTAGCCAAAATCGTAAAAAGTCAAGGTGGGCGGTTAATTGTGCCGCTGAGTGTAGTTCGTTTTTTAAAGACAAGCTATTTTCCAAAAATTGCAAAACGGTTGCTAATAATATTATCCTCCGATCTGCTTTCATAATTTAATATAAATATCCGAACGACCGAGCCTTGCTCGGATTTTTAAGAATGTACAAAACTTGAACAAAAAGAAAAACTAATAGGACATCTGGATTCGAACCGGGGTCTTCTGCTTTCCGGATCACCCAATGTCCCATCTGAGCTATAATAGTCTTGTATATAGTGGCGAAATTTACCTTTGTATTCTAATGTTATTGTAGCTGTTTCTCATTCAAACATGGATAAAACTATTTTTTTTAAATTGAAACCTAGCTAGATCGATTTATCACCCCCGAAATCCCCTGCATACTTAATTTTATGAAAATCGTTGGAGCCGTTTCCGAGATTCAGATTATATATATATAAACAAGAATTGCTCGTTTAAAGATATAAGATAAATTCAAAGTATGTCAAAAATTGCATCTATTTATTTATTTATTCACTCCTCCCTTTCGTCTTGACATTGTTATATTTATCCGGATACTGTTAAGAATTTTGGAAACAAAATAATTGGACACGAGTTAACTTAGATTTTATCAAATTGGATGTTGCACTTGGCGTGTTAAAATTCAAAATTTGTTTAATTTATACCATATTTTAAGAGATACAAAAGGTTGCAATATCCATTCTTGCTTCCAATAAAACGAACAATCTGAAATTATCTATACTTCCTCTAATAAAGCCTCAAAAAGAACCTTTATGCATCATAAGATCCACAGTCACAGAAACATATACTCTATCTCGTTACATTACGGGTGGTTTTCGGACGTCGGCTAGAGATTGGTCACGATCAAGGCTTTGATTACGAATTGGTCATGCAGGGGTTGTGAAGGCTTGTGAAGGAGGCCGCCGAAACCGGCACTAATGCGGGAGTTATTATTACATAAAGTGTATTCCATGAACTCATGTTCCATGAGACATTGTAATCGAAGGTTATCGGAAAAGGGATGTTGCTTCGATCTTTTCCAGGTCATTTACATGTGTGGTAACTCATGACTTTTCCTCATAGATCCAAAATCTATTTAAACGGATGGACATCACGCGGTACAATCGTACATGATATAACACACTAAATACTTCATAGTATACTTTATGTACCACATAGCATGCTTTAATTATTTCAAAGGATTGACAATTTAAGAGTTAATATGAACTACCTATCTATTATTATTTTTACTATAAAAATCACTTTCTTAATGACACCACAGATTGGAATTGGACCGACCGCCCTGAAATTTTACTGTACGATATTAAATTGTAATATTTTTATGAAAAAAAAGAAGCATGCTCAGTTTCTTGCGCCCATTCTTCTCAGGTCTGAGGCATACTTTTTTGAATGGGGTAGTTTTTGATTTCAATAAGTGACATCATATCATAAAATATTTGAATTAGAATTTTTGTTAATTTAAATTTATGTGCTTACTGCTAGATTAGCAATAAACTTTGGCAACAATTCTGTAAAGATGTTACATGTATGTAGATAACCCTATTTGAGTTATGGTATGATTCTTTGACTTGTGATATGTCTACGGGATGTTGAAACCACTGTTAGCTCAACCGTACACCGTGTAGACTTCATTATCTGAACTTGATAACGTGGCGCCATTTTGTTGACAACCTTCATCCAAGAATAAATTAAAAATATCCCGCATTTTGGGAGTATTTTACTAGATGAACAGTTTATAAGAGTCAGGCCAATAACAGACAAGACCAATGACATGGATGACAGCGGTGAACGGATTCTAGGTGATAGTTTTTATTTGTTAACCGACTTCAAATAAAGAGTATAGTCTCAATTCGGCTGTATTTTGTTTTATATTTGTAACCTCAGAACTTTCGACTGGGTGAACTGATATTGTTGATTATTTCGTTATTTTTGGAGTCGGTGAGATGTGCTTGTGTCGCACGCGTGACGTGACGAGGCGAGAACGGGGCCGCAGTTAAGGGATATTTGTATCCTAGGTTGTTTAGTAATTTTAACAAATAAAAACTTATTTTATTCATAAATCAATTATACAAATACGCTATTCTTTTTAAAGTGAATCAAATATCGTCTCGAAACTTTTTCGTCTGTGTGTTGCATGTCGCGTGACGGTCGGGCGGAGCTTATAGTTCGCAGCAGCTGACCGTGTAGTGTATAGACAATATGTATTACTCATTTGTGCCAATGCTCCACGCTATTTTGTTTGTTTCTATAATTTCCCATTATCAGTCCAATTTTCCAAGTATAAAATTAAGATTGATAATTTTCATACCTTTAATGGAATATTATTCCAAATTTTTTTAGTTAAATGTCTATAATGTGAAAATATATTTATTGAATCAAAATTATTCTAAAGCAGCACAGTAATAATCTTTAAGTGCGCTGTAATGTAAATGTACTACAGTAAAGAAACCTTGAATTACAAAGAGTAGTAACGCGAGTCAATAAAGCGCGTTATTTCGGGGGACTGTAAATCATAGCATCTGTAGCTTATCAGCTGGCGGGGCGCGTGTGTCGGCGTGTAGCGAATCTCAATCAACTGTCAATAAACATTCGAGCGGAGAGCGGATCACTCAGCACTCACTGCTTGTCTGTTTCCTGCAGTACTATTCACGTAATTTGAAAATCGTTGACGTTAAGTACCGATCATGTACACGTTTCGTTCTAGATTGGTGTCCTATCCCCAGAAAGTTAACTGAACCCATTATCACACCAATATTGTTTTACCGAATCTAATAATAAACGTCATTGCTATTTTAGGATCCTTTAAGTTGTCAACTGAACCAAACGTAAATTATTTTCAGAATATGCATTAGGAGGGTACCGGCTCTTGTAGAGCCGGAGAATCCCTCCCCGAGCTTTCGCGCTCGGGCTGCCCCTCGTATTCTGGGGAGGGCACAGTACCGCGTATGTCACAGGACAAACAGGGCAGCAACACCACGGCACCCCGCTCCACGCTTAATGTGGACTTTTGTAACATCCGGGGAATTCACTCCAACTTAAACGCCGTCCACCACCACCTTGAGACGGCGCAGCCGGCCTTGTGTTTCCTTACGGAGACGCAGATATCTCGACCTAGCGATACGTCATATTTAACGTACCCCGGGTACAAAATTGAGCATAATTTCATGCCTCATGCCGGGGTATGTGTGTACGTTAGAGAGGATATCTGCTGTCGCCGTCTCGGCAATTTTGAGGGTAGGGGCCTGTCTACTCTCTGGCTCCGCGTAGATTTAGAGGACCGCGTCCGCATTTATGCGTGTGTCTACAGGTCCCATAGTGGTAACGCAGAAACGGATCACCTCATGGGCTGCGTTCAAGCGGCATTTGATGACGTGCTTGCTCAGATCCCCTCCGCTGAAATCGTAGTCTTGGGTGATTTCAACGGGCACAATGCCGAATGGCTTGGATCACGTACCACAGACTACGCAGGGCGATCTGTGCATAATTTTGCATTGGCGTATGGTCTGTCCCAACTGGTTGAGTCGCCGACGCGGCTCCCGGATGTGGATAGCCACATGCCGTCCTTATTAGATCTTCTGCTGACTACACATCCCGATGGTTACCAGGTCTCTGTCGACGCCCCTCTCGGAACGTCCGACCATTGCCTGGTCAGGAGTGTAGTGCCTATCCAACGCCAACGTCGCAGACCACCAGCGACCCGCCGCGTTTGGCACTACAAGTCAGCAGATTGGGATAGGATGCGTTCCTTTTTTGCATCCTACCCTTGGGGCAGGGTTTGTTTCCTTTCGGATGATTCTAGTGCCTGCGCCGTTGCAGTAGCCGATGTGATACTGCAGGGCATGGATATTTTTATACCAAGCTCTGTAGTACCGATCGGTGGCAGATCACAGCCCTGGTTCGATGCGTCAGTTAAAGCAGCATCTGACTGCAAAAAACAGGCGTATCGAACTTGGGTTGCGGCGCTGGGCTCAAAGGATCCGAACTGCAAAGTTCTGAAGAGGAAATATAACCGTGCCTCCAGATTTTTTAAGCGGCAAATCGCCCGTGCGAAATGAAGCACGTCGTCAAAATTGGCGAGCAGCTTTCCAGTTACCCGACCGGAATCAGACACCCTGGCCCATACGGCAAAAGAGAAAACCATCCCGCGGCGTCAGAGCTCCATGCCTGAAGTACAGTTCCGACAGAAAACTGTTAGGCGAGCTCTGTTTTCGTTGGACGTCAGGAAGTCGAGCGGGCCGGATGGCATTTCTCCAATCGTGCTTAGAACGTGTGCCCCTGAGTTGACGCCGGTGCTAACGCGTTTATTCCGGCACTCTTATTCAAAAGGCGTAGTCCCTGATTCATGGAAGTCAGCCCTTGTCCATCCGATCCCAAAAAAAAGGAGACAGTTCGGATCCGGCAAACTACAGGCCTATTGCTATTACCTCCCTACTCTCCAAAATTATGGAGAGCATAATTAACCGCCAGCTCTTGGTATACCTTGAGGGTCACCAGTTGATCAACGACCGGCAGTACGGCTTTCGCCATGGTCGGTCGACTGGCGATCTTCTGGTATACCTAACACACAGATGGGCGGCGGCTATTGAAAGCAAGGGGGAAGGCCTGGCAGTTGGTCTGGATATAGCGAAGGCCTTTGATCGTGTATGGCACAAGGCGCTCCTCGCAAAACTTCCATCATTTGGGCTTCCCGAGAGCTTATGCAAGTGGACCTCCAGCTTCCTCACTGGGCGCAGCATACAGGTCGTTATCGACGGTTATTGCTCGAATCCCAAGCCCGTGAACGCTGGAGTGCCCCAAGGCTGTGTGCTATCTCCCACGCTGTTTCTTCTGCATATCAATGATATGTTGGACACCGCCAACATGCATTGCTATGCAGACGACAGCACTGGTGATGCCGTATACACGGGCCATGCAGGTCTCTCTCGGGAAAACGTCGACCAGTGCCGGGTGAAACTTGTGTCTTCTATCGAGTCCTCTCTCGAGAAGGTCGCGGAATGGGGTAAGTTGAACCTTGTCCAATTTAACCCCCAGAAGACTCAAGTTTGCGCGTTTACCACTAAAAAAACCCCATTTGCCGTATCACCGCTCTTCGAGAACACTTCCCTTAAAGCCTCGCCTAGTATCGGAATACTGGGTCTCGAAATCTCGAGCAATTGCCAATTCCGTGGCCATCTGGAGGGCAAAGCCAAACTGGCTTCAAAGAAACTGGGCGTCATAAATAGAGCACGGCAATACTTCAAGCCGGCCCACATTCTAGCGCTCTACAAAGCGCAGGTCCACATGGAGTATTGCTGTCATCTCTGGTCTGGCGCAGCCCAGTATCAGCTCGATCCATTTGACCGCGTGCAACGCAGAGCAGCTCGAATTGTCGGGGACCCAGTACTCTGTGAACGGCTGGATCACTTGGCGTTGCGTAGAGACGTCGCTTCATTGTGTGTCTTCTACCGCATTTATCACGGGGAGTGTTCCGAAGAGCTGTTCAACCTGATTCCTGCCGCCGAATTTCACCTTCGCACGACACGCCACAAGTTACGATATCATCCCCACCATCTGGATGTGTGGCGGTCCTCCACAGTGCGGTTTTCAAGGAGCTTTCTTCCTCGTACCACGAAGCTGTGGAATGAGCTTCCTTGTGCGGTGTTTCCGGGACGATACGACATGGGTACCTTCAAGAAAAGCGCGTACACCTTCCTTAAAGGCCGGCAACGCTCTTGTGATTCCTCTGGTGTTGCAGGAGAGTGTGGGCGGCGGTGATCACTTAACACCAGGTGACCCGTACGCTCGTTTGTCCTCCTATTCCATAAAAAAAAAAAATATCCAACAATTATTGATTTTCGGACTTATTACGTGAATATGAATCATACGATTTTTCTTAATTGGAACGTAACTTCATCACAATCGGAACTGAACCCCATTTGTGTTACAAGAAAACGAAATTTAACTTTTTGACATAAGGTCTTTTCGATCCCAATCTCGTTTCGTTACAAGAATAGCGTTTCTTATTCTACTCGTATAAAGGCGGGGATACACATGCAAGTAAATCGGGAATGTAGCTGGCATTTACGAGTAACTAGCATACTGCGGATACATTTGCAAGTAATACTGGCATACAAGTTGTGCCATTGTATGCCAGTAATACCATCGCGTAAACACAGGACAGTTCGTGAGAGAACTCGTACCTATTCTTGCTATTATATTAATGGATAACAATCGAAGTAAATTTAACAAAATCAACGAGTCAGCTACTGGCATGCCCGTAGCTGTCGCGAATGCTCGCACGTGCCAGTTTGGCCACGCCCCGCGTCACCTCCTTCAACGGACATGCAAGTAAATCAAATGTTGTGCTAGATCATAGGGTTTCAACGTGGGCGATAACGCCCCCTTGTGGGGTGGCAGTAGAAGACCCAGTTAAAATTAGGGGGCAATGAGATGGCCCAGATGGGCCGTAGGTAGATTAAAATAAAATATAGTCTAAAACGTCAAAAAAATACACGAAAATACTCTAGAAAAAAACATATTCGCAAAGTGGGCGGTGAACAAAATAAGGTTGAGAAACTATGTGCTAGATACATGTACGCCAGTTACATGTATGCCAGTTAGCGTAGCGTATACACATTACAGTAACTGGCACGTGCAAGGAGCTGGTATGCTAGTGTGCAAACTTAAGGCATGTGTGTCTCCAGCTTAAGCGCCACTGCTAGCATACCTTTACGTACCAATTTTAATTTACGTATTAGAAAAATAATAGAAAGTCCGCACTTGTGCAGCTTCATACAAGTTCTATTCCGAGGAATCCGTCAGTCCGTCTGTCTAGTTGTAACAGCGGGACTTTGTCACATAAACCTGAATAGTTAGTCTAGGTAGAAGTTACAATATTTATTTTACTATGTTACTAAAATAAAAAATTATAATATTTTTTTTACAAAAGTATTTAAAATGCACCTACGGTTTGCTTAATATTGAACGATTTAGTTACTTGTAGATATAACTTACTAATAATCTGTGACTATAGTATAGAACCCTTACCTAGTGGCTAGTGGTTGGTTTTTTATGCAAGCTCACTTATTTTAGGCCCTGGCCCTTTACCCACTATCTTTTGATCCATCGTTTATGACAGAACCTGAACAATTCTCTTGTTAATACTTTTTTTAATGAAAATAAGGGACGAGACGAGCAGGACGTTCAGCTGATGGTAATTGATACGCCCTGCCCATTACAATGCAGTGCCTCTCAGGATTCTTGAAAAACCCAAGAATTCTCAGTGGAACTAAGATTGCGTTCTTCACCTTGAGACAAAAGATGTTACGTCTCTGTTTTCCTAGTAATTTCACTAGCAACGGCGCCCTTCAGACCGGAACACAGTAATGTTTACATATGCTTCACGGCAGAAATACCCATTATCTAGCCGGCATCCTGTGCAAAGGAGCCTCCCACTGGTAAACTTCTACTAAAATAGTTTTAACCATATTAAAACTCTACATCGTTCTCTAAACTTTATGACAAACACGATTTGAATATATACATACCGCAAATTAACAATAATGCCACCTACTATAAGCTGCTAATGCACTAGCTACTAAGGAGTAAGTTTAAAGTAATTCCTGCATATTATTCAAGTGAAACCTAACTATATTGTTACGAGGTCGACATAAGCTTAGCATTGCGAAGTGTAAATGCACACATTGCGAGTCAACAATGTAATATTGCAATATAATATTAAGTGTCTATTTAACTAAGTGTGAACGAGATGCTTGCCTCATAAACTTACATCATGAAATGTTTCAAATATTACAGCATATATGTGTAAAAGATTATATTATACAACTTAAATATGGTTAGGTGGGACGTTAGCAATAAAATGCATTAAAGGCATTATTTATTGAAGTAGGCGTTACTTTGCGGAAATCCATAATTATACGAATGATTTGAGTCTTCTTTAGTGTTAATTCCGCCAATATTTATCTTTAAACAATTCGACACAACAAGTCTGGCAGTCTCGTGCCAGATTTTGGCGAGACAACACGTCCTGAGGATGCCTCGTTTAGAGGCGAAACACGTGTCGAATTGTTTACAGACAAATATTAGCGGAATTAACACTAAAGAAAAACTCAAATCAGTATGTTTAAAGGCATTTATTTTCTCAAAATTAATTTCTTTAGAATTCTTCTTGATGTCATTTCTAATATACTAGACAATACTACCGCTTCGGAAACAAATGGCAATCTGAGACAGAAGAAGCGGCGCAAGAAACTGTCCCAGCATTCTTTTCTTTTGCGATCTTTTAAATCAAATACTCGTATACAATATTGTACTGTCATTGCTATTGCTATAAAATCATAATCAATCAAAGAATAACCAGATAATTCTATAACAGAGGTATTTAAACATTTGTTATTTTTTTAAAGTGATAGACCTCACTTCTGGGATTAAATTTTTAAACAAAATTTATGCGACGCGGGACTCGAACCTGCGACCTCTCGGGTTCCGTCCGGGTTCGCTCTTCCACTGAGCCAACCGTACGAGTGACAGGGTAAGGGTTCAGTATTTTACCTTATGAGATACGGAACTCTGAAAAAGCATACAGCCATCAACTCTAGAATCAGGTGAAACTGAGGTTTCTTATAAAGCAAATATAAATGACCAGATGATAAGTATAAACGTTATCTGGCAATAGATCAGAGGCCGGGCAATACGAAGCCGGTCAAAGCCTCAGGCGTTTTAACCGCGCCGAGCTTTCTCCTATAACTTACAACGCACTTAACGAACTTGATTACCATCACACGAAAACGAAAGTCTAACATTAAATTACAATCTTACTTTTGAACGCATTGTTCCTTTACTGATAGTATCTATAAGTACATCTAGTTATAGAAATGATTAACAGTATCTATTCTCAAGTTAGAGACCAGGTGGTTTAGCTCCACCCAGGTCATCGTCTACTGCGCGCCTATTTTGCGTGAAAACTCCCAGCTGGGCGCAACACGAGTAAATTATCTCTACTAATTTTCTTGTCTTATCTCTACGTGTCTATTGAAGTTGCGTACTTATTTCGTCTCGTCACGTCAAAAGTAGTGATAAAAAGGAATTTTGACATATTATGTGTGGCATTTCTCTTTACGAACCAATGACATTCTATACATTTACCCTCTTATTCATAATGGTCCGCTAACTTAAAACAGCCGCTAAGGAGTATTTTTTCTCATAAAAAGGCATAAAAAGCATTTATTTTCTCAAAATTGATTCCTTTAGAATTCTTTTTAATGTCATTTCTGATAACTACTAGATACTGCTACCTTTTCTTACTACTCTTTTCAATAAAAATATACATTATTGTACAGTCATTTCTATCGCTTTAAAATAATCACAATCTAGTCCCAGGCTGTCCGATCATTTAGATACTCAGCAGTGGAGTAATAGGATTTACGAAAGAGCCATTTTTTCATTTTTTCATTCTGACTTAGGTCAATAGAAGAAGACAGAGTGAGAATTAGCAATGCTTTAAGTTAGCAGACTATTATGAATAAGGGGGATAGACAACATCTCAAAAATTCCGGCATTGCGGAATATTTTAAACAACTGGAGTATTTCCTCCAAATAAAATATTCTTGATCAATATGTAGCAGTGGTAGATTTTATTTTCTTAGATTTTACCGAATTTCGATAATGAATATAGAGTGATTTGTCGTCCTACAATATTTTGGAATATCATAATATTTTCATGTAACTACGATGGCAGTACCTTATTATAACAATATTTTAATATTTTATCCCTATACTAAGAGCGAGAGGCACGTAAATTCAACATAGATGAATAAGAGACCTCTTTGAGCCAACAAAACTCTTTCTTCGCCATAAAAAAGTCGAATAAATGAAGATACCGTAGTATCGAGATTGGCCATTATGGAAAAGAAAAAATGGCATTAAGAGTGACAATTAACAGGTCATCCAGCAAGGCAGTTCACAACAATAAACAACATCCAGTACCGGTACCGCCTCGTATCGAGCAGGAATCGTTCCCGTATCTATATAATTGGGCTACATTCCTCACCCTCCCACCGAGAACATTATGCTTTGGCACACTGAGCTCTGTAATTATTATAATGACTGTGACGATTTGTATATTTTTTTTTACATTTTACCGCTTTAGGGACAAAACATTTGAGCCAAGATTAATGTATATACATATATAATTATAAAAATAGGTATTTTGTATAATGCTATTTACGATAATTCAAATCACTATAAGTCAAGCCATAATCACTTGCTAAATAACTATAATATTATGATTAGATACATTAAATTAAAACTATCATACGGGGAAGTGTTCCAAGAGTTGGATAGGTATACTGATCCGTTGACCGAAATAGCTGCCAGCGCTTGGGTTTCCAGTAGGCCTATTGGAGGCGAGAAGATAGTACTTTGTACATTCTTCGAGTCTCTGGGGCCAAGTGCCTCGACACCAAACGGCACAAAAATGTAAGACTCACTGAGACCGACATATGTGCGACGCTTGCTATCTTCGGCAGACGAAGCAGCAGCCCCAGCACGAACTGACGTAACTTGGACATCAGGAGAAGCCAGAGTGTCGATGCACAGTGTCCCACACAAGCGCTCATATCCCGTCATTCCATCAGGACGGTTGCCATCGCGGGTATAACCATTTGGCTCTAAAACAGCTAGTATATTTAGAGAGGCTTATTTATATATCTATGATGTAATTATTTTCAAACTAAATGCACTCAAAAAATATTTACATTTGTACTGAAAACATACACAAATGAACAATCATTTGAAATAAATTCACGATAATGACGTGTATGGACATTATAATTAAAATTAAACATTATAATTTTGATTTTCACTGGTATGCCACAACCTTAAGCGGCCTCGTCTTATGTTCTCATGTGAAGAAAATGAATTCAAGGCTTAACCCTATTCCTATCTTACCTACTTAAAGAAATAAGTGTAAATTATACCTAGTCTGACCACCAATGACCATAAATTCTGTTACAAATAAAAATGCAGTAATTTTTTTATGACGTCTAAATGTTGTTTTAAAAAAAACTTGTATGTTTTTATTTATTGAAATCTCAGCAATAAATAAAAAGAATTATTTTCGAAATTACTACTACTACTATAGTACGGTACTAAAAATACATAAAACTATTCCTTATAATAGTACATTACTAAATAAGAGAATTAAACACACTGTTGCTCATGTACCTCACACCAAAACATCGTTTGCAAGTATACAGTATGAAAAACGTGCGGCCTTACTGTATAATAAAATAAATAAACTAAACAATATATATGAAAAATCATACTATGAATGCAAGAAAATAATAATTGAGTGGATAAGGTCATTTAATTATGAAGACACAGAAAACCTACTTATAGCTACGAACTAAATCTTTAAGTTTTCTTTCAAAGTAACACACACACCCACACACACACACACTCACCAATACATACATACATACACACATCCACACACACACAGCACATTAACTTTAGATTACAAATAAATAAATTTTTAGTATATTATTGTTAGTAGATTTTTTTTTCCCTTAGTTAATTAATTATGTATATGTTAAGGTCAACTTATCTATTATTACACCTCATTATAATGTTTTTGCTATGGAAGAGCGGGGCCTCCTACTACAGGCAACTCTTTGCTTAAAAGGAGACCCCAACACTGATTGTATTTTGTTGTAATAATAAATAAATATTTGATTTGATTTGAATACTACGTTAAGGCTTTTAATTATATGTCTAGCCATGTATGTGGATTTTTTTTTATTTGTTTACTTATAGGATATCAGCCTTTTTAAGTTCTAAAAGCACGTAGCCGCGATCTTCGACTGGGTATGTTTTGGTCTTATGGTGGTTATCTATCGATAGTACGATATACTAACATAAGGCTGATACCTCGCTTATGAAATGTCTTGAAAATTACGGCGACCATAACAAAGGCAATAATTTCAATTCTGTATTTGTATTCAATATAGCTGATACCCCGCGACGTCGTTCGCGTACATATTTTTACATCTTGGGTTACATTATTGGTCTATTATTATTTTTTTTATGGAAAAAAAATTTTTTTTTATGTAAAAAAAAAAATGGTCTATTAGTAGGGATCCCAATTTTTTTTGAAAATGTAATGTACCCTATATCAACCGGGGATAATGTAGCTTCCCACCAGTGAAAGAATCATTGAAATCAGTTCAGTAGTTGCGGAGCTTATTCAATACAAATAAACAAACAATCAAATCTTTCCTCTTTATAATATTAGTATAGATTAATAACCGCGAAAAAATATATGAAATGGCGCGGAATGATCTAAGTTTCTAATATAATAAACGCGTTCCAAATTTGAATTCAAAAAAACAAAATTATTTGTACATATTTAAGAATGTAACAATATTTATCGTCAGACTAGTTACCTAGGACCTACCTAAACTTCTTTTTATGAAACGTATTTTTCGCGGAGCTTATGTGTCCCGATATATTTGACTACTTTGGATGACGCTATCTTCTTTATCTTCTCATTTCGTTACATTAAATCAAAATAAAAAATAATCTTCATCTACGTGACTGGAGAGTGCAGAGAAACAAAAGTCATATTGATAGGGGCTAAATACGAGCAGCAATAAATGGCATTTAAGTATATTTTTATTTTTGTTATGTAATAATAATATTATCGACACACACATGAAACATTACACTGCTACAAAAAAAGCATGGGGTGTAGAAGAATTATTATTTTAATAATATCTTAAAAAGCACCCCACGCTTTTTTTACAATAAAATATATTTTTTTACACTATTTTCAATACATATTTATTTTCTATTTTTTAGTTTTGTTTAACTATTATTTATTTTTCATTTTTTAGTCAAATTAGTGTAATGTCATCGGTCCTCGATAAATCTACAAAGTTTGAACGAAATCTAGCCGTTTAAAGTGGATCAAAATCGCGCCCAAAGATGTCGGTTACAAACATACAACTAATATAAAGCGTATAAAAAAAGAAAAATTACAACTAAAACTAACCTAGAACATATTTTACAAAGAATAAATAAATAACGTTACCAAGATATTATAATATAGCAGTTGTGTGGCAGTGTGTATCAAAAGGGATGCTACTCAGGTTACCTGTGACAATTGGTCACAGCACTGACTTTCAGTAGCTCCCGTTTGACGCTTCACGTCGCGGTGCTGAGTAATCTATATACATATATATAAAAATGAATTGCTGTTCGTTCAGTTCCAAAAGTCCAGAGAAGGTTTAAAATGTGAATAAATAGGAAAATGCTACTAAATTAAATAAAAACAACAATTTGTTTTTCCTGTGATGTGTCCATACATAATTTCTATTAGAGAATTTATTGACGCACGGTTTGACAGTTCTGCTGTGAAACAATTTCATTACGACAGCAGGATGCATATTTTACTAAGTAATTCTTGATGTTATGATATATTATTGACAAATTCATATAAAAACATTATTTTATTTATTATATACAGAACAACGTCTGTCGGGTCAGCTAGTAAATTATAAATATCTATCACAACATAATATTATATAATAAAAAAACAAAGAAAAAGTCCAACCCAGTACTGTTAAAACCTATTAGTATGTAAATATTCATTCGTATATAGTTCATAGTTATTATTATTATTCACTTCATCCATTCAAATTATTCACCTACTATCATTTCAAAACCTTGATCGAATATTAATATACTTATAATTATATTCACTCCAATAAATTTTAACATTCCGTTTTTATTCGGATGACCAGATAATTGAAGGGTTTTTAATCAATGTAGATATCGTGAATCGATGTTATCTCCGTGAATGCGCTCGCTCTGTCTGTATTGAGAGTCTAGGGTTGTCAACCGTACAAATGTATAATATTTTTGTGTTTTGCATTCGATAAAATGTTTCGGTATGTATTTTCAACTTAGGTACATGAACGACGCAATGATTCAAATTAATTTGAAATCACTAAGCTACTTGGGTCACATTCTTTTTAACCGATATTTGTTTGTGGACGATTGAGAACGAAACAAACACTAAATCTCGCATGCAACAACACATAAGTGGAAACTGCATTCGAATCGCTTTAGCTTTATCCGTAATAAGCGTGCACAAAGAAACAGACGAAAATTCTCATTTTTTTTTGTCTCAGTTAGTAACTATAACGAGTTAGTTCTTTTTCTATATTTAATGTGAACTACAGAACAGACTCGGTAGGCTTTCGATTTTATTATTGTACACTGTAACTGTACAGATAAAATAAACCATATTTTTTATTATATCTATCAGGTAATACAGTAACTAATGGTAATTCATGTAACAATAATATCTTTATCATAATATTTAATAATGCTTTTTGCTAAATTGACAGCCCTATGTTATTGTGTTTGTACCGCACAGAGTCGGATCACAGGTCGACGGCCCCGCAACAAAACGCACAAAACTGCAATCTTTGCGATACCCTTTGACGGCGCCCGCACCGCATACACATAAAGGTACTGTATCACCAATTAACGTTTAATTAACGTTTATTCTTTTATCTGTGTTGACTTTGATGTTGGCCGGCTGACTGATACATCAAAGAGCTTATGCTGATGTTTCAACAAATAGTCATTTCAAAAAGTGATTAAAATAATCTGGACTCTGGAGTAACACAAGCATTATATTTTTAAATATGGTTTCTCTACACATTATCAGTGGAAGGCTTTTAGCACAGTGTTGGCTGAATGCGTACGACCGCGGTACCTTTTTCTGCGTAGTGTGTTTTGAATCGGTTTGAAAGCCGCTAGTAAAATTACTGGGATGACTGGTGACGAGCGCAATCGCAATGCCGTTCAAAATCTTGGGTTGTTTAATGGGCGTACCGCGTATTCCTTACAATGAGATGAATGTTTTACTCGACGCGTCACTTTTCCTAGAAAAAAAAATTAAAACACAACATAATATGTGTTTCAATATATAAAACTACTATGCTTGTGAACACATCTTGCGTGTAACAGCTTCTAAACGACTATGACGTGATTGACCCAGCACGGCTTATCAGACATTTTAGGCTAGCAGTGAAAGTAATAAGTAACCCTTTTTCTGTGTTATTTGACTTTATGCGTCAATTTATTTGCAAAGTTATAATTATATATAAATATATATAATTTATTTACTAGCTGAGCTTAAGACTCGAATTGGAGACTTTAATTCTGTATAAAATGCATAGCTTGAAGTCGCTAGGACTTCAAAAGCATTTATTAGTGACAAATATGTCACATACAGACAAACTAGCTCAACTGAAAAAAAAACGTAAAAACTGTTATTATAAACTAATGGAAGGTCTTATTAACTTAAAAAACAACTCAACAATGTGACATTTGCACGTCGCAATAAGTAGCAAAAAAACAAAAATTGGCGCATAAAGACTTGATCAATTAAGTGAATTACGCCACATTAGGTCACTGTAATTGCATGGAATTCACCATAAGGCGTAGACAACGACGTTGGAATATAAACCTGTTTGTGACATCGAAGTTGGTGAGTTTTTTATATTAATTAATATCGAGCAGCTAATGGAATATTGTAGGAGTCGCGAAATAAACATGGACAAGACGAAGATCACGTCAAATGTCCATGTCGCACCTAATCTCATAACAATGTACTCTCGAAATTGACGAGTACGTCCAATTTCGCGAGATAGAAAAAGTCACTCTTAGAATCCGACTCGGATGGGCAGCTATTGGGAAGCTCCGAAAAATCTTCTCGTCCCAGATACTACAGTGTCTGAAGACGAAGCTCTGAAAAGCTTGGTTTGACTGGTTGAAACCTGTGTTTGATGACTTATGGTACGCAGACGTGGTCGCTGACTATGGGCCTGATGAGAAAGCTCATGGTCGCTCAAAGGGCAATGGAGAGGCTATGCTTGGAGTTTCCCTGCGAGAGTGAATCAGAAATGAGGAGATCCGTAGCAAACATAGCCCAAATAATTGCGAAACTGAAGTAGCAGTGGGCAGGGCACATAGTTCGACGGACAGATGTTGGGGCAATAAAGCCCTCGAATGGCGACCACGTACCGGAAGACGCAATGTTTATAGGCCCTCCGCAAGATGGACCGACTTAATGAATGATTGAATGAGGGGAGCGCAGGTCCGATTGTCGTGGAGTTACTTTGGGGGAGGCCTTTATCCAGCAAAGGACTTCTTCTGGCTGATGATGATACCCTATTCACGAATGTAGCTTAACATCTGAATAATATCTATATTCTTTAATCATGTCGCCAGTTAGCGCTTTTTTTCCTAGCTTCATGCCTATAATATACCCTATTCACGAATGTTGCTTAACGTCTGAATAATATCTATATTCGTAAATCAGTTCGTCAGTTAGCACTTTTTTACCTAGCTTCATGCCTATAATATACCCTTTTCACGAATATAGCTTAGCATCTGAATAATATCTATATTCGTAAATAATTTCGTCAGCTAGCACGTTTTTACCTAGCTTCGTGTCTATATACCCTATTCACTAATGTAGTTTAACATCTGAATAATATCTATATTCGTAAACCAGTTCGTCAGTTAGCACTTTTTTAACGATGGGTCGGCTTTGTAGTCCGGGCCGCGGTCTACCTGTCGTCATTAGGCCGGGTAATTTGTGTTGAGGGCATCTTTTTGTGGTTCGGCGCCGAGACCGCGCCCGTGGGCCAAACTTCAATTGGATTTTGATTGTGGATTAAAATAGTTTCCGTTTTGAGTTTGGTGCGGTTTACAGCTCTCTCGGGTTTAACTTGATTATAATGATACGGCATAAATAATACTGGTTTGGTGGCTTTTCCGTGGCTTTTTGGTAAGGGATGAGGGACCCATATTATTTTGGAAAGAGCCTCAAACAAAGAGAATTTTCATTATATATATATAGATAATGTATCAATAAATACTGGAAGCATTCTCGCATGTATGTGTATGGCTATGCCTATTTTGGGGCAAGGTAATTTGTGTAAAAGTGAGTCAATATTATAATTATTATGATGATGATGGTAAGTTCTACTATAGTACCATATCTAATAGCTAACATTGCTTAGCTTAGGGTTCGAATACGAATTCCTTAGATAATTTATACCTCTAGATAGAGCTTCCTGCTGCTAGACAACCGATAATAACAGGTCATGTTAATTACTATAGTGTTCGTGACAAGCTCGGCTGCATTGCACTAAATAGAGGCTAATTACTGTCAACCTAAATTTTTCACAGCTGTCACAGTCCATCTAAACGTATAAATGATCTTAGAAAATTCCTTTTAATGTATATTTTATATTCAAACATCATTGATTTATTTAGGTCAAAAAAGATGTTGAAATTGTAGAGTTAACCATTCACCACAAATTCGGTTTTAAATTTACCACAAGTTGAGCTTTAATGAAGAGAAGAGGCAAGAAACTCATTGCCACTATTTAAAACCAACATTATACAATTTTAAATTGCCATTACAACAATCTGGATGCAAATTTGATGCAAAGGAAAGCAACAAAAATACCAAAACGCACTTATTTGGGTAAGTTCATAAAATCGAACCCACGTCTCTCGGGTTCCGTTCAAACGCTCTTACTAACTCCGACAACCGTTCGAGTGACGCATGTATCGTAAATCTTGGTATGTCTTGTTCAACTCTCACGTTGTGGCTCCATCTACAGGATCTACTTTACAGTTGATAACCTGCTCAACCCCAATAATCGCATATTAGGAAATTGACTTGAGACGTCGCGTCGCTCTTTCAAATCTAAAAACTTGTTATTTTAAATTGATTAGGTAAATATGTATCTCTGAAAATAACAAATTGTTTATAGCATGCTTATCAAAGTAACAAAATAAGTATTAATGTCATAAAAAAAGAATAAAAAACCAAACGGTACTCCATACCTCCGAGTACCGACAATTCCAAACGTAACCTTTCTATCTTATTTCTCAGAAAGCGGCGTTACAAAAAGTTGAGTTTATAGACAAGATTAGGGTGTTAAAACTCTCCTTTGTAGTACTAAAAGCGTCTTTGTATCGCGTACCTGCGCTAATGATAGGGTACCTTCTCTACCGAACACCTCGCCGTCACAAAAACTTGGGTAATATGCGACGAAAGAGGCCGACATTATCAGATACAATTCTACCGGTTCATTCTTTTATCGCTTTATGAATTGTGCAACGGATTTTAGTTTATTATTCGGTATTAGTGTTTACTGCAAGGGTTGAAAAAGCAATCCTTTCAAGTTAAATAATCGTAGATAATATTGTTAGACAATAGACCATCTCTTCGCAGAACCTGTAATTTTTAACGTTGCGTATTCAAATGCTAACCATTGGGAACTCCTATACTAAGGCTGGCCACACACATCCGGAACGACATGACTGGATTCCTAATCAAAATTCCGGGACTTTGCCTCACGCATATTTTAAAAAATAAGATTGATCAGTATTCCCGGGTTTAGTCTTTATGGTAAAGGAACTGATATCAACAAATCGCATTGCATTTGTCTCTACATACAGAGTAATACATCTCTACAGAGTAAAAACTGCCGAATTGCATCGGTTTTATTTCTAATGAAAATAAGGGACGAGACAAGCAGGACGTTCAGCAGATGGTAATTGATATGCCTTGCCCATGACAATGCAGTGTCGCTCAGGATTCTTGAAAAACACAAAATTTCTGAGCGGCACTAGAATTACGCTCGTCACCTTGAGACATGAGATGTTAAGTCTCAATTGCCCAGTAATTTCACTAGCTACGGCGCCCTTCAGACCGAAACACAGTAATGTCTACACTTTACTCCTTCACGGCAGAAATAAGCGCCGTTGTGGTACCCATAATGTGCAAAGGAGCAACCCACTGGTGAGTATTAGCATTACAGGCTTTTCTGAATGTAAAAAGTATACAAATACCTACGCCATTTTTTATCTATTCACGTTCTCACTTAACCTTAAATATTTTATCTGCAAGATCAAAAGATATCGTTCTAAAATAACCCTTATGTTGTTGAATTTAAGGTATTTTTTCGTCATATAAAGCTTGACTCCCAATGTTGTTACATGCTCCATTCACGAAATTCATCTTAGTTAAGTTCATTGACTTGGTTTTAATCCTCTTCAGAGATGTTTTGACCAGATTTTTCCGGTGGTTTTGGATTCAAATCACGATTTCGGTGTTGTTGTCACCGGGGACCGTTTTAATTTTGCTATGAGTTCCGTTTGTTTGTCTGTCCACGGTTCAGCACTTGAACTAAGATAAGCTCTAAGCCTATCGCTATAGATAGCGTACTTAAACTTTGCTCAGACTTTACTTATGTAAAATTAAATAATTCTTCGTAAGTAAAGTCTGAATACTCTCTATAGATATCAGCCTTATTTCTTCCACAAAACAGCAGTACAGCAGTTGTAATGTTGTGTTACGGTTTGAAAGGTGTAAGTACACCTAAGCATAAGAGACATTCTACCTGAACTCCCAAGGCGCAGATTTGTGATGGGGTCCGATCGCATAATGTCACAACTAAGATTTACGGCCGTTTTCAATAACCTATCTATCCTTAGTTTAAGTTACTAGAGGTAGACAAATCTATCCTTTTACGTTTACTTACATTTCAATAACCTATAAACATAAAGCATTGGACTATATTAGACATATCTATGGATAGATATGATCTTGTCATGAAACGGTGATAGCAATATATCCGTAACTAGAGACCCGTTATTGAAAACGGCCGTTAATTGACATTGTTATAAGCTCAGATAATATTTTATACATCTAGAATCTAGATAGACTGCGACAGCTGTGAATACGCCGAAATTAATACCGTCGAACTGTTAACCTCTTTTTCTGCAGGGTACGCACACTAAAAGTAACTAATAAATCAAATGTAAGACGTAGTTGTCATTCTCATGCGTTGTCTAACAGATAAATTATATCTCTTTCTCTGAATTATATAAATTATTTAAGGTTATGAACATACCTAATGCCGCAGATCTTATGGTTCTGTCACTAAGTCCAATAATAATAAAACAAAACACAACAGTAAAGAAATAGCCACACGTTCATGTTACTGTCATATTATTATATTAGGTATAAGCTATAACATAATGCGTTCGCAGTAAACATTATCGCGCGCGAAATTGGAGCTCCGTACGACCGTACCTGTTTACAACACGCGAGTCTCTTTGAAGCTGCCCGATACGTAGGGCTGTCATATGCCAGTTATTGAGTTTTTATGACAGTAACAGCCGTTTTTAATAACCTATCTATCCTTAGTTTAAATTACTAGAGGTAAGACAAATGTATCCTTTTACGCTTACTTACATTTCAATAACCTATCGACATAAGCATTGGACTATAACTATACTGGACATAACTATGGATAGATAAGATTTTGTAATTAAACGGTGACAGCGATGTATCCGTTAGTGAATAAACGGTATTGAACCGCAGTCCCCCTGAAAACGTGCTCTGAAAAGGTTACGAAACGTCGGGTTAGCTAAAATAATAACTTAAACGCAAAAACTAATGTAAAAACACAGTTACAATTTCACGCGTTTTAATCCTTCAAAAAGTGTTTTATTTAAATGTATTTAAATAAATTTGTGAAACTGACTATGGTAAATTATTCTCTTAAGTGATACAAAGATACAGCAAATTGACTATTAATATGTTCTAGCTACTTATAAGTTTATTAAATTATTTTAAAATGGTGCTTTCTAAAATTCAGATATTTTTATTCAAAATAGGATTAAAAATCACTTATTGAAAGTCAAAAACTACCACCGATTCGAAAAAGTATACTCAGACCTGAGAAGAACGGGCACAAGAAACTCAGAAATCTCATTGCTAGATTGAGTTTATTAATGCTGAATTTACTCTAGTTTTTCATTTCATGTCATTAAAAGAACATAACTTTATGGTTACAAATATTACGTATAAAGTAAAAAATTATCGCACAGTATTAAACTTATCTATTAAACCCTCATTATGCATAACTTGATGAGTGACAACCCTATGAGTACCACGATATACATCACCACTTAGGCACCGATAGATAAGGGTCAAATAAAAATAAACGTCTGCGCGTTCTGTGAAGACACCGCTATCGATTTGATTAGCTCAATGACAATACTCAATACTGGTAGTTAAATACACTCTACATTAAAAAATAAAAAAACTACCATAGACAAAAATCATATTTTAATAACGTCTCAGACACAAAGCTCTTGCGCTTACTCTTTATGTTGGCAATCCATAGACAAGCCGTCTAATACTGATGATGTCAGCAAAAAATTATAAAAATTATAAAATATATATATATATATATATATATATATTCCATTACCATTTTCATTATATATATAATGAAAATGGTCTTTGTTTGAGGCTCAATCACGCCTAAACCACTGATCGTATCGACATGAAACTACCACTATTCGATGCGAAATTTATCCTAGATGGTTATTTTTTCGAATTCCAACGTTCCTTCGTTAATTTATTCCCTTTTAAAATTCGCACAGCGGAGCGGGCGGGAACGGCTAGTCTTCTTTAAATATATATAATAAAAAATGGTCTTTATTTGAGGCTCAATCACGCCTAAACCACTGATCGTACCACCATTCGATGCGAAATTTATCCTTGATGGTTTATGGCTACTTTATTTTTTTATTGTTTAATTTATTTCCTTTTAAAATTAGCCCAGCGAAGCGGGCGGGAACGGCTATTATATCATAGAATTATAGATATTATTTCATGCAGAACTCTTTAAGCAAACTGTACACGAGTGATTTCCATGTGTAATCACTAAAATATTCCTACGTAAATTCCCTTTGTATCAAAATTCACACGAGCTTTGTCCAATAACAGTTTCAACAAATAAACAAACTCGTAAAACTATAAATATATTGCCCATATTATGGCGTAATCTGTTTATTGACATAAGTTTCTACTATAATTGTTTATTATCAAAATCAGCAAAATAATTCGACAATGTTATATTTAAATAGATTAAATGCCTTGTATCGTTATCGCCATTGTTTGAAGATATTGAGAAAGTAATGACAGCTCTACCACGATAATCAACTCTGACAATATTAATTGCGCTAAATACTGACCTCTACTATTAATACACCACTGGACTGGCGGCTGTCAAAGTGCTTTATTGCCTGTTTGATATTCGCCATTTTGGTGCTGTTGGCCATGTAGCGAGTAGCCCTTATTTTCATTAAAAAAAATAAACAGAGAAATGTTCTATTAGAGATCTCATAACGGTTCAATAATGAAATTATTATTAACTTGAGAGTGTTGGCTTTTTTTCACATGTTTATCTTTTGTTGCGAGAGTAATTACTTATTACAACCCAATAGAGCTCACAACAGCTTTGAAAAGCCGATCAAATTCACTTCAATTCAGTTTTGCATCGTTTAATTCCGCGTAAGGTGTGTTACGAAACCAGTTTGTATTACTTTACCCTTTACATCTTTACCGCCCGCCACTATATCGTCATAATGAAAGATATTATTAGTATCTGTGATTTTATCAATAAATAATTTAAGGTTACGATAAGTTGTTAATTGATGTTTTGTCGGGGTAAAGTGGTACTAATATGCCATTTATATCTATATATATATATATATATATATAGAACGGCCGGACCGATTTGGCTAATTTTGATCTTGAATTATTTGTGTCTAAGTCCAGAGAATGTTTAAAAGGTGAATAAATAGTAAAATGCTCGGAATTGAATAAAATAACAATTTTTTTTTCCTTTGATGTGTCCCCCGTCGTTCAGAAATCAAATTGAAAGAATTTTTACATTTATTTCAACTGTCTCTAAAGTTAAACTTAATTTTAGCTAACTATAGTTGGTAGATTAACTATCTATCAGATTATTTTTATGTAGATTGATAAATCTTAAGTTTAGTCACAGTAGTTTATTTAATATAATTTACTATTTAGGGTTCATACTCATATATCGTTTACGATGACAGTTCAAAAGTGTATTTCACCTAAATTAATAGTGATTTGTTATGAACAGGTGGGAGGACCAACTCAACAACAACCAACAGTGGGAATCACCTGGATCAGTTTGGCTAAGGATACAACAGAGTGGAAATGGAGTAGATATTTGTTCAAAAAGGACAAAGGGACGAATATGTCAGTGTCAATCGCTAATATTTTGTAAATATAACTAATTATTGGTACATATCATGAATATACTATTAATTATATTTTTTATGACAATAACGAGACGAGCAGGACGTTCAGCTGATGGTAATTTATGCGCCCTGCCCATTACAATGCAGTGCCGCTCAGGATTCTTGAAAAACCCCAAAAATTCTGAGCGGCACTAGAACTGCGCCTGTCGCCTTCAGCCATAAGATGTTAAGTCTTATTTGCCCAGTAATTTCACTAGCTACGGCGCACTTCAGACCGAAACGCAGTAATGCTTACACATTTCTGCTTCACGGCAGAAATAGGCGAAGTTGTGGTACCTATATCTAGCCAGCATTCTGTGCAAAGGAGCCTCCCATTGGTAATACTAATAAATATTGAATAGGTAGCAATACAAGCGCTGAATAAAAAAAAGACATGTTTGAATAATGATAACGTAATATCATAAAACTAAAGGGGACTTAAAATCCGGTAGCTAATATCAACACCCCAAAACAGTTGCATTTGATATCAGCTCCCTACAAAAACATAAATCCTTTGTTAGACACACGAGCATTATCAAATATCAACGGTTCCCCACGAATATATCGAACCCTTATGACAAAAAGTTGAAAAATGAGATTTATTAGTACAGAGCAATACTTAAGCTAAGATAGAGCGTTACTTAAACTTCACATACATAAAGCTGAGTATGTTAAAACGTGAACTTGACTTATCCATAGAGCTGTTTTTTTTAATGAAAATAAGGCACGAGACGAGCAGGTCCAGCTGATGGTAATTGATACGCTTTGCATATTACAATGCAGTGCTGCTCAGAATTATTGAAAAACCCAAAAATTCCGAGCGGCACTACAATAATTGCGCTCGTCACCTTGAGACGTAAGGATGTTAAGTCTCGTTTGCCCAGTAATTTCAGTAGCATTGAGCTGTCTCAGCTTAATCTCAGCATAATTATAGCTGTGAAATAGCTATAAGTACGATATCAAAGATTATAACTAAGCTTACACTCAGCTTAACTTACGTGGGTAAAGTCTGAGCAAAGTCTAAGCACACGCTATAAGTCTCAGCCTTATTGTCAAATTGAGTCATTATTGACATATTAACAACAAGGTGACCCGGCAAACGTTGTCTTGGCATATAAATTATTTTAGAGTTATACCTTTTCATTGACATTGTAACAATACTTTATCTTTCTAAGATAAACGAAGCCTAAGTAACTCCTAATTACATCAGCTACCTGCAAATAAAAGTCCCGCCAAAATCGGTCCAGCCATACAGAGAAATATTGTAAAAAAAAATATTTGGTGTATATACACATGTATTAAAAATCGATGAATATATAAATAAATAATAATAAACAGACACTCTAATTTTATTTATATATATGTATAGATTATCTAGTGAGATTCTATATATCTACTGAGTATAGGTATTCACCTATACTCAGCTTAAATTAATAACAACAGCCTGAACTTTCACTCACAACCAGAGCTATTTTGATACTATGGCTCTAATAAGAATTTATTTGTGATATTAGGTACATACTATTATGATTAAGTAAGAATTCTCGCGAGTATGATAATCGGTCAGGTTTATCACTAAAACAGTTTATTTTGAAGATTTAGTAATGGTAGTTTAGTAATGGTACATTTATAGTAAGGTTTAGAACTGGTTGCAAATTTAACGGTTAATAATGGTTATTAACGTTTAAGAAATTAATCGGCAATCAAGATAAGTGATCGTTTTATTTAACCAAGCCTATTCCACGAAATCAAGTAAGTAATTGAATACCGTAAAATAGTGATAAAACGTAGAGTAAAACCGATATTAAGTTCTCTATGTAAGTAATTAAACGGTGTCCGGTTTGATCCTTTTTTCGGCTTTGAGCTTTCCAATACTTGATTAATTGTGGCTGGAGCAATCAAATATGTAATGAGCACACACTAATCTTGATATTCAATTTTAGTTAACCAATAAGTAAATTTTTCCGTGTGTATTATTTATTAATTTTAAATCAATATTTAAATCAAAATTGAGAGTTGGATAAAGCAATTTTATATTATAATTAAATATATGATATATACCTATGTATGATAAAAGAGACGAAATCAGTTCATTACTGAAAATTACATAGTATGAGTATTACCTGCATAATTCTTGTTCTAATTCTAATAAAACACAATTTTTCTTGGAGAGATGACTAAAGCTAAATTTATTTATTTATTTTCATAAATAAGTATTATGATAATTACTTATATTATTAACAGCTCTATAATACTTAATAACTTTACATGTCTACATATAGAAGTTAGTTCAATTTATATGAACTAACATCTAAATCAATTCAACGTGTTGACAATAAAAGGAAAGAATGATACTTACAGATTCTTCAGCTTCCTTCTGATCCCGATGCCCCATGAGGTTTGGCATGGCAGTCCAGTTGTACCCAAGGTCCTGACATTGTGATAACGTAATCCTCTCGCACTTGCCACCTTCTGACTCCTGGTCACCTCTCACCAACCAGGAGAACAACAGAACACAAACAATCCGATACATCATAAAACCGAACGTAAATTAATCCGAAGTGTCATTATCAGTCACGCAAATCAAAACAATGTTAACGTAAAAAGTTTGGAACGTGAAGCACACAACCTCTCCTTAACACGACTCGAAGCGAACTATTTTAATTTACTGAATCGACATTCGATGTTGCCAGCCGGCCACTGCGAGCCGCGGCTGCCCGTTTTCGTGGGAGCATGGCGGAAACCGGTCGGCCGAAGCGGCGCGGCGTGTCGATTGCCGCGGTGCGATCAAACTCTTTGTATTAGCACCGAACTGATAATAGATAGGCTATCAAATTAATAGAGATCGCTTTTTGTATTAGAAAACCAAGCTCACCCTTTTACAATTTAAATTCTATTTCGTGTTCAAATTAATAATAATTTTTCAAAATATGACTATAACATTAACCCTACTTCTTATCCCGTGTTTTATCAAAATAATTAACATCAATTTTCAGTAGGTAAGTACCTAATTTGCTGAATGTAGGTAAGTCTATTACTTTTGATTTTTTATTTTCTGTCAGATACCAAAATTGATTAAGGTCAATAAAAAGAATAGGTAGGGACCAATGATATTTAAAATTTTAAATACTATATTGGTATGGACTATCAATACTTACGACAGTACCTAACTACCTACATAGTTTTATTTTTCTAATTTCTCTTGCACGTATACGATTGAGAATGCAGAAGTTAACAAAGTAGGTATAATAAGGTATTATCTTCATAAAACTACCTATCAAGGTTCTATTTTTTATAGATTGTCAGTGACACATGACAGCGATATTATAAGCAATCAACTAAAAATATTTCATCTATATCAAAGATACCTAATCAAGTACAAACCCTTCTAACTTATTCTTTTTAATATCTCTTAAACATCCAGAACCAGAATAGAATATTACATAATTAGGCCCCCTTCATTACATCACTTCAATAACACCTACTGCTTCAAAGTTTTCAATACAATATCGACGTTATGTGTTTAAATTTAAGTTATAATTTTTGTTATTTAATATGAAGCTGCTGTTTTGTCCAATATAGATTGGGCCATTGATGCATATGAGTTCGTTTTTTCTTCAAAGAGTATGAGAGGTCGAGTTATGTTGGGCGTTTGAATGAATAGGTGCATTGTCGGAGTAGGAAGGGACGAGGGAGCGTCAAAGGCGCCGCCGCGGCCGCCGCGCCGGCAGCGCGTACGCAGTTCGGACAAGAACGGAATACCTAAATGAGGATGCATGCGTGGACTGCAGGGGTGTATGGTCCAATTAATTAAGTGAAGATTTTTCTTGTATTAAACAACATTCATATACATATTTAAAAAAATGATTAGGGACGTCAATCACTTCTTCAAAACATAAACCAACTTAATTATTACGTTGGAGCTATAGACAGTAGAACCATAGTTACTTTAAGTTGGTACCTACATAATGATTTAAGAGTGGGGTCTTCTTGCTTTTGGCATCTAAAAGAAGGTCCCAACCAATTAAATATACCTATCATGTTAATACTTTGGGTAGGTACTGATTAACAAATTTGTGTAAGTATGTATCTGTGATATCTATTCATTTATACCTATAAAAGCAATAATTAGGTACCTACTCTATATCAATCGAATTGATGTAGTAAGGTTCTGTTGGTACTTAGTGCCTAACAAACCCTCTTTTTAATAATTCATACTCCTGAATATAAATACTAATAAACATGGCGTAATTTTCATAACAATCCAGTTTCATTATATTCGTTGATAAATTATGATTGTAATTACTGATCAGAAGTGAAGATATGGGGAAAACAAAAGAAAGGTTAGGATAACGACATTACTATTAAAGAATACCTCGGTTATTTTATGGTTTTAGCCAAAAGCAGCTTACAGCTGTAAAAGGGGCTCAACTAACAGATTATGGTATATTAAAATTTTCTTAAACAGCTAAAAATTATATTATATGCTATTTTTTTTCAAGCGATTTACCTACACCAAAACAGAGATGGTTTATGTATGTACATGTAGTTTTAAAAATATAATACTAAGCCGCTTAAATTTGTGATTTGTACCACACTTATAATAAGCAGCATTGGGAATTGTAATTAAAATGTCAGATATGGGGTTGTAGGATATACCTACAACAAAAGCGGTGGAATTGCGGTCAGCTGCGGAGTTCAACCCATGCATAATACGTTAATGGATGCGACAAACACTGAATTACAATGTTTATGAGCGAGGGGAAAGAGAAGGTCACTTGCACTTTGGAAGGGTTAACCCTTGCAGTTCTACTTAAAATAGCAACTATAAAAATAGTATATAGCGGCATGAAAGAACTACTTAGGTGAAAGGTAAGTTACACAAATATATTTTTAAATATTGAACAGTTGAACTGAAAAATATGTTGTTGAACGCCTTTTATCATGTATATAAGATGCATATCATAACAGCTACTATTCTCATAATAATAGACAAAAATAATTATAAATAATAGTTAAGTAGGTATCCTTTAAAATTAAAAATATAAGCAATTTTTTTAATTATGTGTACTTATGTATCTAGCTTATAATTATCTTTTTGCCAATACCAAGCATTTTATGCGCAATTTTTAACCAAGGAACAAGAATAAGTATAATAATAACTCATGCTCGTGAATGGGCGCTATTTGCTGTGGCTCGATAGTAGAGGTGTGTCATTGAAGGTTTTTAAATTAATTTAATTCAACTGTTTTTTGTCAATGGTCAACAGGTTGAAAAAACTGTTAAATCGTCATCGGGTTTTCAAAAATCGGGTAATGCATTTATTAATAATTTAGGTTTTTATTTCCTCCATATAATATCAAGTCTACGTTTTCGTTCGCAAATTCGTCAACTGTTTTGAATTAAGCTGTTTTAGTGGGGCATTCAATTTCTTGATTTATTGCGAGTTACGGGCGAAGACGTTGATTGAATTTATTAGCTTAATATGTTCAACAGGTGTTTTCGTTGAAAAAAACAGTTAATTCTTTAACGAATATAAAACTGTTAACAAAAACAGTTTATTTAACGACCACCTCTACTCGATAGTACTGGCATTATAATTGAGAACCCCGATTTTGTTGTTGAATTGAAGCTATATTTTCTATACTTTCAATGTTTATAAGATAAGCACGTGCTACTTATCTTTATATATTTACAAAGTGAGCGAATTCACTGTTTCTTTATGAGTTACTAACTCATTTAATTTTTTGGTGCATATGAATGTTACCTTTTAGTATTTATTGCATCACTTTGCAGAGATTGTATTAAAATGTATTATATATAAAAAGATGAAGCAGTTAATATGTATTATAATTTAATAAGAGTAACAATGAGTTTCCTGGCATGCTTAACGTTTCTGAAGTCGTTGTAAATGTTCAAAAGTGTTATGTCAGTTAACTAAGTTACAAGAATAAATATTATGTGAGTTTGAGCATAATAAAATACTTTTTAGAACAATTAAAATGCGTATAATTATCAATGATTTTTCTACATTAGCTTTTGGTAATATTCGTAGTTATTGGTAGATAGTCTGTATGCGCACGGCCAAAGATTAATATAAAAAATATAAATAAATCGCCCTCGTAATTTTATATAAGAGCTAAACAAAACTAATTGTTGTTTAATTTTATGTTAGTTAGACAAGTTAGTAGCTAGTAGTCAATCGCATCAAACCTTTGTTTCTGATATGTTTAAATCAAGGAATTGTATTATTTGAGCCAAATTACTAATATAAAATCATTTTTCTCTAAAGAAAAACCTACAGTAGACAGTAAGACATTTAACTATGTAAGTAAACCAAGTTCAGAGTTAGCGTTGATTATATACAATAAAGTTTATTTTTTATGAAAAAAAGGAACGAGACGAGCAGGACGTTCAGCTGATGGTAATTGATACGCCCTACCCATTACAATGCAGTGCCCCTCAGGATTCTGGAAAAACCCAAAAATACAATTGATGTTAAGTCTCATTTGCCCAGTAATTTCACTAGCTACGGCGCCCTTCTGACCGAAACACAATAATGCTTACACATTACTGCTTTACGGCAGAAATAGGCGGCGTTGTGGTACCCATAAACTAGCTGGCATCCTGTGCAAAGGAGCCTGGTAAAACCAAATCTACAGACAGTAAGACATTTAACTATGTAAGTAAACCAAGTTCACGGTCGGCTTTGATTATCTACAATAAGATAATCCTGATGTTCTCTTGTCATCGTGTTATAAAAACTTGCCCAACCTTGAGAATATACACAACCTTTAAACATGGCCGAGTATACGTAAAAAAACTAATAATGATTGTCCCTAAATTAGCGGTTCTATGGAAGATTATGTATTGTGCGGATGGGAAACACACAATTATTGGGTGCCATGCGTGAATCAGGGTCGTAGACACAATTAACTGAATTTGCCAGTGGATGACAAAAACAGGGTCGCATTTGTTAACTTAATAGGGTAACCATATATTGAAAAAATAACACAATTTTCGCCGTACTGGTTTAGAGTTACATAATATTGGGAAAATTAAAAAAGGTTTCTTTAATCAAACACTGATCTGATAGGCTCCTGAGTCACATAATATCTCTACAGATATCCCAAATCCATTATGTTACTTGTCCTACTTCTATACTCATAAAATTGACAAATCGGCTTGGATATCCTTAATTTTATGGTAGATAATATGTCTGTGGCGTAGCGTGCTTTGGCGGGGCCCCGTATAAAACTTTGCTTAGGGGCCTTTAAAGATTTACTTACGCATGTCAGGGGACCAAGTGACCCGGGGGGCCCCGTATAATAGATACGGCAGATACGACGGTAGCTACACCCGTGTGATATGTAGACTTGATTTGATACCAAGGTATTACATGGCAACTTCTTAAAACTCCATACTTACATATTTTTCTTTAGAAATCATGGTCATCCCAGCTGACTATAATTTGCTGGGAATGCCGGCGGGAAGCCGTAAGCGGTAAGTAGTGACGCAAAAACTATGACAATCGCCATCTCGTTTGGCCGCGAATTCGGTGAACTCTTATAGTTAGCTAACGTTAAATACCCTCATCTGAGAGGCACGTCCAAATTACGGTTATTAGACTCATAATTCGAGGTTCGGAGATACGTCGAATTATAAAAAAATATATAGTCGACAAAAATGTATAATAGCATTTCCGTTTGCAACGCATTCGAATTAATTCACACAGTGAAGTGTGTATGTAGTCTGGTTTACCTAAGCTTGATGTCTGACTGATTTCAACAAGATAGATGCTAAAAAATGTGTTGTATATCTATTTATTTTAGCGACTAGAAGTAGTTAGACAAAAAAAAAATTAAAAAAATAAACCGACTTCAAAAACACTATTCCAAAATAATAATGGACTAAAAAGTATAAAAATAATTGCGTATTTTTATATATACTAATTAATTAATCTAATTCTAGTTACGATTATTGTTATTTTTGGACCAAATTACAATGGGACCACACGGGAAGCACCAGCTTTCAATTAATAATATAATTATCAAAATCGGTCCAACCAGTCGAAAGTTTTGAGGTAACAAACATAAAAAGAAACATATCGACGAATTGAGAACCTCCTCATTTTTTGAAGTCGGTTAAAAACATAAAAAAAGATTAGTGGACGTATTCGTCGCTTACCGTATTATCGCGTTAATACTAAAGTTGCATATTTGATTTCTATTATGAAAAAATTAATAATATAATGTTTTCATCATTTTAACCTAGTGTAAAATGGTAAACTTGAGGAATTGTTTAAAGTTATCGTTGCACTCAAAAAAAAATTTTTTCTACGTAAATTTACAAAAAGCATCTGTAAATGGTCATAAAATGTTCACAAGTGCGCAAAAACGTCAAAAAGACAGTTACGTAAGTAATTAAAAATACGTCAGTGGATGCTACAGGGACGCAGAGATATGCATGGTACCGTACTTGAAACTTCTTTAATAATAATAATAAATTTATTTATTGGGGCAACAGAGGCCAATATTTTGTTAGTAACAGGCTTAAAAAAATATGTTAGTATATTACAATTTGCTCAATATAATATAATTTATTCTTAATACATAATTAAAACATGGAATAACTTTATCTTCAATATATTCCTTAAAATTATGGTAGCCTTTTCCCATTAAAACAGTTTTTATATATGTCTTGAATGTTTTGTCAGGCAATTCTGTAATGGTCGCCTAAACTCTCCATTCAACTTCGGGATATCTGTACGTACATTATAGATGACAGCAAATTTTAAATACTGTAGCAAACACAAAATTTACCCAAGAACCATTTAAAGTAATTATTTACTCGTCATAGTGATCATAGGAAATCCTATTTACCCGATTTTGAACAATTGTAAATTGTATACCCGAGCTGGCAACCCTTCTAAACTGTTAAATCTTTAAAATACTATCTCTAATATGAATCTCTAATATCTCTGTATGAATAAAAAAGCTATCTAATTTTATTTTTGCATAGAAAAGTGTTTCTAATGAAAATAAGGGACGAGACAAGCGGGACGTTCAGCTGATGGAATTGATACGCCCTGCTCATCACGTGGCTCAGTGCCGCTCAGGATTCTTGAAAAACCCCAATAATTCTGAGTGGCACTACAAATGCAGTCGTCACCTTGAGACATAAGATGTTAAGTCTCATTTGCCCAGTAATTTCACTAGCTACGGCGCCCTTCAGACCGAAACACAGCAATGCTTACACATTACTGCTTCACGGCAGAAATAGGCGCCGTTTTGGTACCCATAATCTAGCCGGCATCTTGTGCAAAGGAGCCTCCCACTGGTGAAAAGTTAGTGGACGATTGTTATTATAATATAAAACCTGTAACCGAACACATCAAAGCATGTTATCCCAGCGGGGTAGACAATTCACACCTTACAATGAATGCCCATAACGCGTTTGTTCTTGTTTTTTTACCACCACAAGTTTGGCCTCCCATGGTTTATTGCTGTGACAATAGATTAATGGTTCGAAGGCACATAGGTAGGCAGGCTTTATTCAACTGTATGCAGGTCCATTGCTTTTTTACTAGTAATTGTTTTTTAATGGAAAATAATATGGATTTTAGTAGATTTTTTCCATAGGCCATAGGGGCAAAATTTCACAACTACTGCAGATTCCGTAATGAAATTGCTTAAATCTCTAAATGTTTTGAAGAGCTCTCTAAAAACCTATGTAAGTATGTATTTATTCCTACAGACTTCATGATCAGAATATTTTACAGTGGATCTGGAAATATACGCACAAATTAATATTTGCTACCTTTTTGTCAGTCGGTTGACAAGAATAACAAAATTCATCACGGTACTGTCGCCAGTATGAGAACAGCGGGTTGTCACTTGTCAGTAAGTGGAATAATTTTCGATTTGTTTACGCGTGGATATGATGAATCTACGGAGTGCTTGCGTTGAGCGTATATCTACATAAATAATCTTAACTCCGGATAATTGGACGTAGTTAAGGAGAAAGGACTCAAACCACACTGTGGTCAAAATAGAGTTAAGTATGCCCTCATACTCCTGAAGGTCGAACCTGTCATGTAGTGAAAACCCTATTTTTAAAATGTACACGGAAACTGTTTTTTTTTTGGAGATTTATATGGAAGATTATTTAGAGCTGAAACTTCAAATGCCTAAGTCCTTGAGAATGTAGATGTCACAAACGACGATGAAATAGAATTATCAAGAAAGGAATGAGAAAGAGCATGCGTGGAGAGGCGACTGAAAGAGAAGAAGAGGACTTTCAGTGACTTTTGGTCCGCTGCATGCGAAAAAATGTTTAGTGCTTCATTGTGTGACGTTTTTTACCTATATTTTGCTTTTATTTTAGTAAGAGATTTTTAGGCTTATTTACTATGTTGTATTATTGGTTATTTGTAGGTGTTATATAAAGTTTCTTAAAGTAAGTATGGATCAAAAATCTTCCAAACGTATTTTCGATTTTGAGAAATCATACATTTAAATTATATATATAATTACCAGCTGACCCGGAAAACGTTGTTTTGCCATATAAATTAATTAACCGTTTCTTGGACATTGCTACCTTACTTTATTTTAATAAATTAAAAGAATTTATCTAAAATAAACGTAGCCTATGTTACCTTAGTACATCAGCTACCTGCCAATAAAAGTCCCGTCAAAATCGGTCCAGCCATTTCATAGATTAGCCGGAAGAAACAAATAGACAGACAGACAAAAATTGAAAAAAATGTTATTTTGGTGTATGTACCGTATCTATGTTCATATACACGTAGTAAAAAATGGTTATTTCAATATCACAAACAGACACTCCAATTTTATTCATATGTATAGATGCTGATGAATATATTATAAAAAGCAGAAAACGCTATGATAAAATCTACGAGTACTCGGATCACTCCAACAGTGCACGTTCATGGGCAATACGTAACCTTACCTGATCATATTTGAGACAAATAGATAACTAATGGCATTTCAGCAAAAATGACGAAAAAGCCTGCCCCCTAGACCCTAGTGCACGCAATCAAATACAAAAAAAAGATGTTATGGCTAATAATAATATAAATTTATTTCAGAAAAATAATTATACTAGATTAAAACCTCTATGCTGGAATCAGGTAGCTACTATTAAGGAGCCTTGTGTAATAATGGCTGACAAAAAGATGACGATACGACATACAGTAGGGAGATCTGTGCGGAACGGCGCCTATATCTCGAAGCCACAAGTACGGGGTGATACATTATTCATGAGCGACATGCATTATTCAATTATACAGCGCAGCATAACTTATTCATGTTCGGGAGTCATCAACACTTCAAAGCGTTTTGTAAAGCTTTATGTTATAAATAATGCGGTGTAGCACTTGGTGTTGGTGGTGAGTGTGCCTAATGAGGGGTAACTAACGGCTGAAATCCCAGCTAGGTACCCCAGAATAGGTACAATTATTGCCAAGTCTGTATTGAAAAAAAAGTGTGTGTGTACTTATGTATGCACGCAAGAAGTTATACTTCTTTGGCCTAACGAAGAAAAATCATTAAAATGATTTATTCCTCGTACTATTCTACGTTTTTAGAAAGAATTTTTTTGTAAAAATCTTGCAAAGATGGCTTTGACAATTAATTATTTTACAAATTATTTAAGTTTTCTTTAGGATCAGTCTCGTGCCAGATTTTGGAGAGACAACACGTCCTGAGGATGCCTCGTGTAGAGGCGAAACACGTGTCGAATTGTTTTTAAAAACAAATATTGGCGGAATTAACACTAAAGAAAACTTAAATAATTTGTATAATTATGGATTTCCGCAAAGTAACGCCTAATTCAATTTTTTTTTTTAATTAATTATTAAATAATAAATGCGGCTGTATGGGCTTGAACCCTTTGCCTGTCCTAATTATGGACGAAGAAACCAAAAAAAAAAATAACGATTGACGCAAACGTCAGAAAATGTTAGGAACCAACTTCAACCCGTTACTTTTGAGTTACAGTGATACGCGCGCATCTTAAAATTTTACTCTCATATTTTTTATAACGCGCCTAAAGAAGTACAACTTCAAAAAAAATCCTATACCTACATACATAGCGCGTTCTATATATTTCTGGTCTGGTTAGTTGCCTGAACAATATTTAAAAATTATGTGGTACATCATTCAAAATTGGAACCCTATTTGTAGAATACAGTTAGATATAACGTAGTATTTACATCCTCTTTGTAGTTAGATTCAGTCTCACGAAAGAAGTCCCAAAAGCATTAAATGGAACTAATTTACTTTAGCTACTTTTGAAATATATATAAATTTATTAAACAATAAAAATAAAGGTTATATAAATACCATGCACTGAAAATTTGGGGAGTTAAAATTAACATCAATTCCTGCCTTTTAGACGATAGATGAAAATTATATAAATTAACTAAAATCTTATTTTACAATTTCAAAAATGTATTCCATTTTTCAAGTTTATCAAATTTATGTATAGTCATCAGTCCTCGAAGCTCCTATCTACGAAGTTTGAACGAAATCTGGCCGTCTGGGTCAAAATCGCCAATGGCCAAATGAGTCAGTCGGATACGAGTACAATCAAAGATACATACGCCACTGAGGTAAGCCCGCTGAGTTTTTAGCGATCGGATTTTCTCAAGTCGGACGCATTCATTTACGAATGAGCGATTGTTTTTGACTTTCAATAAGTGATTTCATATCCCATTTGGAACAAAAGTATTTGTATTTGAATGTCACTGCTTGTGGCGGCGACATGGGACGGGTCGTCCCCTTCCCTAAAATATGGTTGAGGGAGGCGATGGCTGGGTCATGCGTCATGCTCGTGAACGGGCGCTGCTTGTGGTGGCAGGATGATCCTGTTGCTGGAGACTCGGTTTCAGATTCTTAAAAGTTATTGTGTGTATATATATGTATGGATATATACATATTTATTTATTTATAATCGCTCATAAAATGCTCACAGAATACCTTTATTTATTTATGGTGTATGTGGATGATGCAGCTACTGTACTCAATAACTTTTGTATTAATTTACATTTACTTTTTTGACTTACTCGTGTAAGACATTGACTATTTGACGTTTGAGTGTGTCTGTTGCATCATTTTACATTTTAGATATTATATTGTAATTTGAAATTATTTGTAAATCGATGTACTTAAATGTAAATCTTGATAAAAAAAGAGAGGCAATGAGTTTCTTGCTACTTCTTCTCATTAGCTCAACCCTTTACGAAGTAGCAGTAGATTCAATAAGAAACTAATTTTTTTTTGACATTTATAAGTGTCATTTCCGTGACCTACGTGAATAAACTGATTTTGATTTGATTTGATTTGAATTTCTCCGCACATTACGTTAGAGCCGGATAGGTAGCAGCAATAGCTGTAGCTGATAGCAATGTTTTTTATCTTTTGAACCACCGGTCGCACTGTAACAGCATTAGAAGACGAACTTAATTATATAGTTACACTGTTATATGCGGACGAAGTCTCGAGTAACAGCTTGTTATAAAGAGTTACAGACATCAATATGATTTATTCTTTTCCGGTGAGTTACAGGAAGTGATGTTGCGAAAGGAAATGAAATTATGAGAACGGAGTGCACTTAACAACTCGATAATTTTTACTTAAATCATTAATAGATAGACTATGACAGCTGTGAAAACGACGAAAAATAATTGGGCTTACACTACGTAGCTTGGCCGCACACTAAAGTATTTAACCTGGCCTGTTTTTATCGGTTATCTAAAAGGTAAGAGACTATCTAGACGTATATATTATCAGAGCATTTTTAAGTGAAAAGTCCAAATACAATAACAAGTTTCAAATCATAACAAGCGCAAAGTGTCCGTGTTCTACTGAACACTGTCAGACTCAGATTTTTTATTTTTTTATTTTTATGAAAATAAAGGACGAGACGAGCAGGACGTTCAATTGATGGTAACTGATACCTTGCCCATTACAATGCAATACCGCACAGGATTCTTGAAAAACCCAAAAATTCTGAGCGGCACTACAATTGCCTTGTCACCTTGAGATTAAGATGTTAAGTCTCATTTGCCCAGTAATTTCACTAGCTACGGGCACCGTAAGACCGCAACACAATAATGTTTACACATTACTGCTTCACGACAATGATATTTTCTTTTAATACTATAATATCATTGCTTCACGGCAGAAATAGGCGCCGTTGTGGCACCTATAGCCGGCATCCTGTGCAACGTAACCTCCCACTGGTAAAAAGATTCGCTTAGCAAATGGGTTGCGTTTTCGATCGCCGTTAGGAATATTATTGCGTATATAATTTTAACCACATATTAATTTATCAATAACGTTTATCAAGAATCCTGAAAACTGCGCTGCGTACAGGGCGTATCAATTACCATCACCTGAACGTCCTGTTTGTCTCGTCTATCATAATCATCATATTTTTAACTTTGTATATAGTCAGTATAGTTAATTTCCAATACCCTCTAATATTTAGCCGTGTGTCATATGCAGTTGATATTTATCACATATTTTGCCAAAGCTGCAGGTACTGTTTACTTAGTTTCTTGGCACAGTTTTGTGTTGCTTTTCCTCTGGAAAATACTATATATAGAACTAATTATTGCCGACAAACACTTCAAACGGCTAAGTATAGCCGCTAGCGAGACAGATCAAATCTGAGAATATTGCTACAGAACTAATATTTGTCGAGCAAACGTCCCGCGTGGGCGGCCATTGGAAAATTAACCCAACCGACTTCAAAGGCACCGCCGCACCCTTTAATCTCGCCGCGCCAATAGACCTAAATGCTCATTGTCTCACATGTTTTAACTTTTAATACACTTAATTCCATTACGGGCCAAACACTCAATTATAAGCCTTAAATCGTATGCACAATTAATGCTACAATCGTTTGTATTCTGTTCAATTGATTCGTCATTTTTCAAATCATCGAAGCGTAGTGTTCCGTCGGAGCGCGATGAATAAAAAACGTTTTAAAATAGTTTTAATGGCGGATGTGTGAAGTGTGGGTTATTACAGTATAATTATAGTCTATGTCAGCGTGTAGAGTTCGCTCTTTGATGTATTTTCGTAGTTGTTAATAAAGAAGTATACACAAGACTGGCTACCAATGGCGCTTTGCTAGATTTCTTTTTTATTAAAACGTCAACTATTTCTTTTACCATCTAAGTATCTACGGTTCATTGGCTAGTTGGAATCTCAAATTATAATTCTAAAGCTAAGCAGAGATTTATTAATTCCCAATTAAAAATGGATAAAAAAGCATTAGGGTGACATGAAGTTAGAAAGCTAGATCTTCGTGGTAATTTTTTGTAACAACCTAAAATTATTTAGCCCTACATCATGTATAGTTTTATATGGGATACCTTACAGGAGTTTTATTTTGTTGATCAAGGAATTCACACTTATAAATATCGAATTTGTCTTTCCTTTTTACATTTATCACGTCCGATTCGGAAATGATTGAGCATTAATATGTAGAAGTGGCGACAAACTCATTGCCATTCTTTTAAATCAGCATTCTTACATCGTTACAATTCATCGTTTTACAAACCTTCATCGTTTTAGAATTAATCATTTCAATTATAATATATTATGTAAAGCGATGCAACAAAGAACTCAAACGTAAAATACTAAAAAAAAAGTAAATTAATAAGTAATTAGCAAGTCGTAAAATTAGTATTTTGAATATTAAGCTGGTTAACGACTAGCTAACGTACCGTACTTGGTAGTAACAATGAACGAGTGTAAGAGGGGAGGTTATTTAAATACACGCAATTCTTGTACCAAATCACTGTTTTTGGGCAGAGTTTCTAATTTAATTTCACAAAAAGTAATGAATACTCTAACTTTCATGTACATAGGGCACGACAGCCAACCGTGCTAAAGCTAGCAAATGTTCGTTGGAACTGCTGTAGTGCAAACTAACTAACACGAATCAAATTAAAGTTAATTTAACTAAAGATCTAAATATTATTATATTTATTTAAAATCTTCAAACTGACTTAGATGTTTCACGAGAGCGCGCAGCACTACATGTAGCTAGTGAAAATGACGAACAACGAGAGCGACGTCAGCGAGATATGCGGCAGCGTGCGGCACAACGTGTAGCTAGTGAAAATGACGAACAACGAGAGCGACGTGAGCGAGATATGCGGCAGCGTGCGGCACAACGTGTAGCAAGTGAAAATGACGAACAACGAGAGCGACGTCAGCGAGATATGCGGCAGCGTGCGGCACAACGTGAAGCTAGTGAAAATGACGAACAACGAGAGCGACGACTGTGAGATATGCGGCAGCGTGCGGCACAACGTGCAGCTAGTGAAAATGACGAACAACGAGAGCGACGTCTGTGAGATATGCGGCAGCGTGCGGCAGCGCGCGGCACAACGTGTAGCAAGTGAAAATGACGAACAACGAGAGCGACGTCAGCGAGATTTGCGGCAGCGTACGGCACAACGTGTAGCAAGTGAAAATGACGAACGACGAGAGCGACGTCAGCGAGATATGCGGCAGCGTGAGGCACAACGTGTAGCTAGTGAAAATGACGAACAATGAGAGCGACGTCTGTGAGATATGCGGCAGGGTGCGGCAGCGCGCTGCACAACGTGTAGCAAGTGAGAATGACGAACAACGAGAGCGACGTCAGCGAGATTTGAGGCAGCGTGCGGCACAACGTATAGCTAGTGAAAATGACGAACAACGAGAGCGACGTCAGCGAGATATGCGGCAGCGTGCGGCACAACGTGTAGCTAGTGAAAATGACGAACAACGAGAGCGACGTGAGCGAGATATGCGGCAGCGTGCGGCACAACGTGTAGCAAGTGAAAATGACGAACAACGAGAGCGAAGTCAGCGAGATTTGCGGCAGCGTGCGGCACAACGTGTAGCAAGTGAAAATGACTAACAACGAGAGCGACGTCAGCGAGATTTGCGGCAGCGTGCGGCACAACATGTAGCAAATGAAAATGACGAACAACGACGTATGTACTTATATATAAAATAACATTAATAACACTATAATAAATAACATCATTTACATTAATGTAATTACTAAATGGTAAATCTTATTGACGTTGGTAGCGCTTGTTAACACAACTAAGGAATTACTGATACGAGTTAAACATATATTGCCAGCGAAACTCTCTAAGAAAAAAGCGATTCACTCGATTGTACGAAACGTGCAGTCATTGACAGATTGACAGGTGACGGCTATAATCTTGTAAAAACGGAGAAAGCCGAAATCCACTACGTTTTAAGCAACTGTTTTCTTTCAAACTTAGCCGGATTAATCTTCGTTGCCAATCGCCATACTGTAATAATTAGGTACTACTTTTTCAAACTTATGTCAAATGTCACGTTTCATACTTACTCAATTTCAATTTTTATTTAGGCACTCCCGCCTCTTATTACCTAGTATTTAAAATCCTCTTTGTACATAGGAAACAAGCATGATTAGTCTTATTGTAGGAAAATAAATTACATTTATAATTATTATTATAACAACATATAGGTACTATTACAAATGTACCTATCGCTTTTATAAGTAGACCAATAAATAGCCGTATTACTTAATACTGCAGTTTCAAATTAAAATTCAATTTGTAATTTCCGCTGTTGAAATATAATCTCGTGTGAATTTTTGTGAAAGTATTGCATTGCAAGTGAAAGGTTAGCCTTACTACTTCATCATTTAATCTTGATCGATTATATCATTTAATAAACTTTGACGTTTAGGATTTAATCCATATTTATATTTTTAAAAATACTAGTGTTTCTATTACAGAAGTCGCGTTATTTTTTCGTTCGAGGGGAGGAAAATACATTGGCGTATTTAGGCCGAATGGTAAGCAGGGCTGATATTATGTCGGACTCAGGTTTTTTTTTAATATGGGACGGGACGAGCAGCTTTTTGTTGGCAGTGGAGTTCCACCAAAAGAGAGGTT
Organism: Leptidea sinapis; assembly: GCF_905404315.1. Classification (NCBI taxonomy): domain Eukaryota; kingdom Metazoa; phylum Arthropoda; class Insecta; order Lepidoptera; family Pieridae; genus Leptidea; species Leptidea sinapis. The sequence continues at coordinate 12,494,199 of NC_066271.1, read as the reverse complement.
ACCAGTGGGAGGCTCCTTTGCACAGGGTGCCGGCTAGGTTATGGGTACGACAACTGCGCCTATTTCTGCCGTGAAGCAGTAATGTGTTATCACTACTGTATTTCGGTCTGAAGGGCGCCGTAGCTATAATTTCAATAGCTGGACAAATGAGACTTAACCTCTTATGTCTCAAGGTGACAAGCGCAATTGTAGTGCCGCTCAGCTTTGGGCTTTTCAAGAATCTTTTGGGCTTTTGAAGGACGATGATGAATATTTTAGTTTGAACGGTAATGATCGGTGTTTATATTTCTCATGTCTCCCTTTCAATGCTTGTATAAAATGTTGAATGATATGAATGGTTACAATGTTGCCACGTACTACGTGAATGCCGTTCATAATAAAAATATCTACAGACATTAAAAGCCCTGCCCGCTAAAAACTAATTTCAAATCGCATCTCGCATCGTGTAAGAGTACTATTAAACTCAACAATTAGCGTACATAAAGACAATAATTAAGAATCGTATAAAAATTGTGAGGCAGTTTCTCGAAACATTGCCTTCCAAGTTCCAACCATATTAGATGACCTCTAAGGCGCTATGTGTCTACGAGAGGCAGGGGCGGACTGGTTTCGAGTTACGCCGGTCGGAAATTACCGGCAATTATGCTATCATTAAGACCTCGGATAAATACAGCAATTTTCCGTGCGCGGCGTTCTGTGGGGGTCGAGTAATTAAGTTAAAATGCAGCCTTTGTAATGCCGCGCTGCTTTTTAAGCCCTTTGTGTATGTAGTGACGTGCCAAAAGTGTCGTGATAGATGCATATTGTAACACTAACTTCTTTTATAGGCTTCCGTAGCCAAATGGCAAAAAGCCGAACTTCTATGGATTCGTCGTGTCTGTCCATATGTCACAGCCACTTTTTTCCGAAACTATAAGAACTATACTGTTGAAAATTGGTAAGTAGATGTATTCTGTGAACCGCATTAAGATTTTTACACAAAAATTTGGGAGTTCCCCATACTTGGAACTGAAATTCATAATTTTTTTCCATCAAACCCATAGGTGTGGGGTATCAATTTTTCTTAAATACGGGACGAGACGAGCAAGACGTTCAGCTGACGGTAATTGATACGCCCTGCCCTTTACAATGCAGTGCCGCTCAGGGTTCTTGAAAAGCCCAAAAATTCTGAGTGGCACTTCAATTGCGCTCGTCACCTTGAGACATAAGATGTTAGGTTTGAAGGTGATCTATTAAGCAGTTTTTGTTAATACGTCATAAATCGTAAACCGCAAAATACCTTTCATTCAATCAACTCAAATATCAAATCATATCAAAGAACTTTTATATTATGTTACTTGCTGCTACGGAACCCTTCATGGGTGAGTCCGACTCGCACTAGGCCTTTTTTTTAACAGGAGAACAAATTAGGATATTAATGGCCAAATGGGTCACCTGCGAAGCGCGTTAGCGACCTCAAAAAGCGTTGTAACGTTTTTTGAGATCAGTAACACAAAAAATTCTATGTCTGAATTCGAAAACCGAAAACATATTGGTTCTTCAATCGTGATGGGTAAGGATCAAGCCGGGGGCATTAGGTATACTATGTCTATACCTCTTGCGTAACCGATATGTTTTTTTAAATATATTCATGGCAATCTAGCTTTCATATAATAGGTGACACGGTATGCCTAGATACTAGATCAGTGTTTCCCACCGTGGGGCCCACGCCGCACATGGGGGTCTATTTGGTAGTTAAGGGGAGCAATTTAAAATAGACTCGACACGACTTTACCCCTTTCAGTTTGGGTTAAAATACAATTATGTGCAAGAAAACTTTTACTACCATTTCCATCTTCATATTTAGCTGAATATGGATTTAGTGCTGTAAATGACTTACTGATGTATTATATAACAATTTGAGATTAAAGCTTAGTGAATTGGAACCTATTATAAAATGTCTGTGCAGCAAGCATCAACCGCAAGGATCGCACTAAATGAATATAGAAAAATAAATATTAAAATTATTTTGAATTTAAGTTTTTCATTAAATGTTTCGAAATTTTACTTACGATGTTTTGATAAAAATTTGATAGTGATCTCTGCCTAAAACTTATCATTTTGGTTGGGAAACACTGTACTATAAATATCATTCATACGTCTAGATAGAGAAGAGACTATGACATCTGCGAAAACGTCGGAAAGAATTCAATTTAGAACTAATAATTATTTTGAGCAATTCACGCACACTAACACAAGGTCAACAAATCCTGTGTGTAAGACGTAGCTTGCACGCACACTTAACTAATATTTCTGACCTGTCTTATATGTAATTCATTTAATTTAATAGATACTGTGCTAGTTATTTGTCACGAAGGCGTTCCCTTCTGGCGATGGCTGGTCCATACGTCGTGCTGCTTGGGGTGACTGATCGATGCTGTCATTGTGAACTCTGTTTTGTTATTATATGTTTAATTTTATATAATTAATAAAATATTTCATGCAGGTTCTGTTACAATGTTGACATTTAAGTGATAAGTGCTTTTATTTTTTTGGATGAGGTTGTAAAAACTTAATTGAGGTGGATTATATATTTTTTTATATTTTTACGTACCTACTTAAAGTAAGTTGAAAAGTGTGGCAATGAGTTTCTTGGCACTTCTTTTCATTAAAGCTTAAGTTTTCCGAAGTGATGTTAAATGGTAAAATGTATTATAATGTAATGGTATAAATGAATGTTGTGTTTGATTTGAATTAATTTGTGAAGCATAAAGACAAGCTAGTTAGAACAAACTAGAATAATAAGTTCACCTAAGTACTCAAACGCAAACCCGTGGGAGGCTCCTTTGCACAGGATGCCGGCAAGATTGGTACCACAACGATGCCTATTTCTGGCGTGAAGCAGTAAAAATGTGTAAGCATTAGTGAGTTTCGGTCTACAGGGCGTCGTAGCTAGTGAAATGACTGGGCAAATGAGACTTAGCATCTTATGTCTCAAGGTTTTTCAACAATCCTGATCGTCACTACATTGTAATGCGCAGGGCATTTAAATTACTATCAGCTGTTCCTTATTTTTGATTAAAAAAACCGGCTCATTCCAAATTATTTTAATATAAACATGTCTGAACACTGTTTAAAGTTTCAAAGCTAAGTTCAATTAATAAATTATAATAAATAGCTGGATTATAATTCAATAGATAGATAGCAATTAAGAACGCAAATGGAATCGACTTCAGCTAATGGTGAATCGAGAATCGAGATAAAATGCGTAATTAACAAATCAATCGTTTAGCATTGGTTGCTTTGTGAAGCCGACTCGTCCGATAGTCTAACTATCGATTAGTCTTGGATACAAGAAATAAATTCTAACGGATGATGTTTTTTAATTAATGTTAACACTTAATGAGTTTTATGGCTTAATTTGGCTAGAAAACATGATTGACAAGTAATTTGTATTTATTTCACCAAATAAGCTATTTTAATAAGGGTGAAATTCAATAGGTAGGAACGAGTAATGGAATCAGGCAATGGAGAGGGCTATGCTCCCTGCGAGATCGCATCAGAAATGAGGAGATCCGTAGGAGAACCAAAGATACCGACATAGTCCAAATGATTGCGAAACTGAAGTGGCAGTGGGAGGGCACATAGTTCGACGGACAGATGGCCGTTGGGGCAGTAACACTCTCGAATGGCGACCACTTACCGGAAGACGCAGTGTTGGTAGGCCCCCCACAAGATGGACCGACGATCTGATCAAGATCGCCGGAATACGTTGGATGAGGCCAGCGCAGGACTGATCGTCGTGGAAATCTTTGGGGAGGCCTTTGTCCAGCAGTGGACGTCTTCCGGCTGATGATGATGATAAGGAATCATACTTTTCCCCGATTATATTTTGACATTATGGAAGTAGGTATAAATCATACCTTCACAATCATTACCTTGACCTGATATTGTTATTAATATAAGTCCTGTCCTATGAAGAACGGTCGCAAGAAACTCAGCGGGCTTCATCCTTTTTTTTAATAAGCCAACGCACGACTTATACTAATGGAAGGTACTACTTTTGACGGTACTACGGTTGCCAACCCTATTATAAAATATAGTACGAACTATTCTATTTTAAAAATATAATATAGTAGGTGAAATTACTGTATTTTATAACAACACTTAGTTCGCAAATTTTCTGTGATAAACAAAGTAGGGGAACCTGTTGAACCTTGTATTGTAGTACCTAGGCTATTAGGCTGGTTTCAAAAATTCCCGCGGCTGACTATTCAATTTGAAAGTAGTCTGTAAACGCCGATGTTTGGTGTTAGCGACGTTTAAAAGTTTTTGGGGAAAAATATTACATTTTTTTTATTATTTATTGTAAATAAAAAAATTAAACTACGTTTAAAAAACAGAAAAGTATCAAATAACTAAAAATTTAATTTAATACACGACTTATGAAAACCTTTACTTTTAATATTAAAGAAATACTATTATTTATATGTGCTACCTATTGATAGGTTTTAAGTCAGTGCCAAGCCCTAAACAAAATAAAACTTAATATTATAAACAGCTTACTTACTGTTATTATTTAGGTTGTCTGCTTAGGTGTTTTTGTTCTAAAAGAAGCAATCCCGCTCAAAGTCACCCGTGGCGAGTGTAGGTACCTTTATTACATTTGGCTTGGCACCGACTTCAAAGCTATCAATATGTAGCACATACAAATAATAGTATTTCTTTAATATTAAAGGTAAATGTTTTCATAAGAGGTGTATTAAATTAAATTTTTAGTTATTTGATACTTTTCTGTCTTTGAAGTCGTTTTTTTTAAACGTAGTTTAATTTTTATTTTTTACGTTTTAGTGTCAGTTAATAATTATATAAATCAACCGGAATGAAAATTCCAAAAAAAAAAGGCCCTACACAGAAAACAAATATGTCATCCAGGTAGACGAAAATTTTCATATCAATATTCATAAAGAGAAAAGTACTGGGCCAAACAAAGTAAAATTTTTAGGGGACCAAATGGCATCTATTTCGCATCAAACAAAAGAAGAATTACGTAAATCGGATCAAAAATCTCAGAGTAATCGGTGTACATACATAAAAAAAAATACCGAATTGCTAACCTCCTCCTTTTTGAAGTCGGTTAAAAAAAGAGAAAATAACAACTTAATGGACTCCATGTCAAGTAAAGCAGAGTAAAATTATTACATTAATATGTAAATTCCTAAAATCACTCAATTTACTCGCAAAAAGTTGCTTTAAATAAAACGTTTTATAAGTAAATTAAACAGATCTGTTAATGTAACATCAAACACAAATGTTCAACTTCGTTCTAAATGAATACAATTTAAATGTATATTTTCTTGAATAAAATTTAAATTTAGATAAATAATTATCAGAGGTAGCCTCGACGTTAGTGCTCCGACAAAACTTAATGGCCATTAAATTTTAAAAAGCTTCCCTTATCAATGCTCACTGACATTTCAGTTCGGAACGCACCTTTTAGAATTGTTTAATTTGATTTGAATATTCCTAATTTATTTAGATTTTATACTGAGCTATGAATAGTATAGACAAGACAGGGAGCTTAGATTATTCAAATAAGCAAATTGTAAACAGTATAAAATGTTCTAAAGCGGCCGCCTTTAGACCTTTTTTCTTGCAACTATGTAAATATGTAAGTATATTTAGGCCTAATGTTGTATAATAATACAATAGATTTCATATCTATCTTTATATATATATTTCTTGTGTGCGTGTGTATGTCACTGAACTCCTCCTAGACGGCTGGACCGATTCTAATGAAAATTTCTGTGTGTATTCAAAAGGATTCGAGAATGGTTTAGATTCACAATTGAACTACCTCCTAAACGGCTGGACCGATTTTGATGATTTTTTTGGGTGTTGCAGTGAATTTGAGATTGGTGTGTGTCTTCAGGTGGATTTGATAACGGTTTTGATTCACAATTAAACTACCTCCTAAACGGCTGGACCGATTTTGATGATTTTTTTGTGTGTTCCAGTGAATTTGAGATTGGTTTAGATTCTCAATTCCGTCGATATAATATAATTATCCTGCTCATGTGTATTTAAGTGGACTCCTCCCAACGGATGGACCGATTTTTCAAATTTAAGACGTGTGTCCGAAATTTCCGACAGGACAACGTCTGTTGGGTCCACTAGTATATATATATATATAAATGAATTGCTGTTCGTTAGTCTCGCTAAAACTCGAGAACTTCTGGACCGATTTGGTTAATTTTGGTCTTGAATTATTTGTGGAAGTCCAGAGAAGGTTTAAAAGGGGAATAAATATGAAAATGTTCGGAATTAAATTAGAACAACAATTTTGTTTTTCCTTTGATGTGCCCGCGTCGTTCAGAAATCAAATTGAAAGAATAGTTTAAAATGAATAACTAATTTGAATTTATATCTTTCTAACTTTCGCAGGAGGTTAAAAAATAAACTTAATTTTATATTCAGCACAACGTCTGTTGGGTCAGCTAGTGAACTAATAAAAAAAAAGAAACCTGTCTATAAGTAGTATCAACAAGAACTAAAAAATATTATAAGAAATTAGATATAATATAATTGTTTGTACTGGAAACACACAATTTTTTTGCATTTATTAAAATTTCTATATTTCCCTCTTTATTATTTATCTCAATTAGTTTATTGAATTATGCGTTACTTTGCGGAAATCCATAATTATACTAATGATTTAAGTTTTCTTTAGTGTTAATTCCGCCAATATTTGTTTGGCGGAATTAACACTAAAACAAAAACATAAATCATTCGCTCAATTAGTTTGGTTTGGAAATTGGAGATCACATTTTGATACTTACACATTTCGTTTTAACCCAGAATAACCAGTCACTTATAATAAAATTATAAAACAATTGTTATTTTAGACCTTTTTGATTCCATCCAAATTTAAAAGATAATGATATGATACAGATTAGGTTCGTAAAAGAAACACCGCTTAAATTATCTTCCGCTTAAAACTAAATGTAAATGAGCAAATGATAATTTTAATAATATATTTAATTTATGTAAAAATTCGCGGCATAAGACTTATTAAATACAGTGATAATCTGTGGTCAACTGTCATGAACATAAAATATCAATTAAAACAGTTCATCACACTTATAATATCTAATAATAATATTGATACACTTTTTACACAAATTATCATGCCCCAAATTAGGCATATATAGCCTGTGTTATGGGTTGCAAGACAACGATATATTTAATACAATATACTTACTTATGGAGGATAGAGACAAGGAAAATCATCTCATAGGGGAGTTAAGTTGAAAAAGTGTCCAGCTTATGTACATAACAGTTCAAAAAGCTTCCGCAATGGCGCTGATGTAGGCACGGGGTATGGTATGAAGTATGGTGAAAGTAGCAATTGTAAACGAATTGAATTATGCCGAGTTAAAATATTTAATATTATTGTCGACTTAAGTAGTTAATTAATGAAAACTTCAATAACGTACGTTGTACAAAATAATGCATTAAATATAACTTTAAAGAATTATTATAGGGATACGCGCACTTAGAGTGATTAGAATTATCTTATATTTGGCGCTTCTTTTAGGATTTACCCTGATGGTCCTGTGGTGCCATTAATTTAATGCATTTTGGCGAACACAGATGATTCTCCTCGCCTCTAACCTTCATAATCACACTGAAATAGAGCTCTGCTACAGATAAGTAGTGACATATTAAAGACGCGGTAATGAAAGTACTCTATAAATAAGAACCTAGGTACGTTGATTTGAGACAAATTCAAATATTTTTATTCAAAATAGGATATGAAATTCAAAAGTTATTACTGAGAAAGAGATATTTAACTATCAATTTGAAAATTTTAACATTCTTATTACACTTAGCTCTCTTAAATTATTAGTTAGATAGAGATACATATTTCTCTTTCTAACTACTTTTTTCTCCTCTGGCAACACGTTCTCAGACAGTATTACGTGTTGGCGCCAAGAGGTGTGTCTGGGTTTGGTAAAGGCTGCGTTTGATTCATACCAATCATAGGGCACGCCTTTAATGCCCAACATTAATTTATACTGAGTACATTACAACAGTATTTTGTTAAACCAGTAGGTACACATTAGTATTCCGAGAACTGAAATAAAAATAAATGTTATTAATCAATCCGTTCTTTGTAGTTCCATAAACTGAAGCCAAAACGTGTAATTTGCGTTTCACGGCTAATTAAACATGTTGTACGGTGGGTTAAGTACCGAAATCCAAACCAGACTTAGTATCTATAAGTATTAATACTTATGTATTGTTCCCAGCTGGGAAAATCCAACTATCCGAGTATTTGCTTTCATAGTTCACTGCTTATTATACTTACAAAATACACAATAATAAGATTTAAAGGCAATCGTTGTACAGATATATAATTAGGTCACATCAATATCGCATTCCTGAACTCTGCAATTCGCGGGAAATATGTGTACCTACACCTTTATAAATTATAATACAGTCCCAGCCTATGATCAGATATTGTCTCTGAATAAATATTAAAGTTCATGTTTTATTCAAAACCTTTTTCAAGGACTTTTATTTCAAGAATTCGGAGGGCTTCTCCTTTTTTTTAATGTGCAATATTATTTCGGTTTGAATGATGCCGTAGCTCGTAAAATTACGGGGCTAATGAGATTTAGGCTGAGATGTTTAGAGCGTACTAAGACTGCTCAGACTTTACTTACCTACGTTAAACTTAGCTAAGCATTAACTTTGATCTAATATTTATAGTTATTTGATAGTTGAGCTTAATAAGCAAAATAAAATTAAAGTGCACGTCTCACTAGCTCGATTATTAATGAACAATAATAACAATATAAACGATTATTTATTAAGTTAGTATCTATTCCAAATACTTTTTAAAATATAAAAAGTGTATGTGTACTTATGTATTCACGCAAGAAGTTATACTTCTTTAAGGCTAAAGAGAAAGAAGCAAAAATCATTGAAATGATTTATTCCTCGTTTTAGAAAGAACAATTTTGTAAAAATCTTGCAAAGATGGCTTTGACAATTAATTATTAAATAATGAATACGGCTGTATGGGCTTGAACCCTTTGCCTGTCCTAATAATGGACGAAGAAACCAAAAAAAAAAATACTGATTGACGCAAACGTCAGAAAATTTTAGGAACCAACTTTACCCTGTTACTTTTGTGTTACCGTGATGCGCGCGCATCTTATTTCACTGTCATCATTTTTTCATAACGCGCCTAAAGAAGTATAATAGAAATATATATAAGCGCCTATAGTGTATGTAAAATATGTAACAAATTTTTATAGAACTAAATACTAATATTTATTTAAATCTGAGCTTCGTGATTTCCATATCCCTACTTCAAATACTACTGGCAACACCGATTATTGTGTTAAATATGGGTATTTTTAAAAGTCAAATAACAGTTGTGATGATGCAGGGCGTTTTTCATCTCTGGTTTGTTCATCTTATAAAGTCAGTTTTACCTAAAAGGAAAACAAATCGATTACACCGCTTAACTTAGAGAATTAGAGAAAAAAGTGTAATTTCAACAAATTATAGATAAATAGGTTATTTATTTCTAAATCTGTGGAATAAGACCCATTTGACCGCGAGCAAGGCAGAGCAGGTCGAATTGTCGGGAACCCAGTGCTCTGTGAACGGCTGGATCACTTGGCGTTGCGTAGAGACGTCGCTTCATTGTGTGTCTTCTACCGCTTTTATCAGGGGGAGTGTTCCGAAGAACTGTTTAACCTAATTCCTGCCGCCGAATTCCACCTTCGCACGACACGCCACAAGTTAGAATATCATCCCACTCCACCATCTGGTTGTGTGGCGGTCCTCCACAGTGCGGTTTTCAAGGAGCTTTCTTCCACGTACTACAAAGCTGTGGAATGAACTTCCTTGTGCGGTGTTTCCGGGACGATACGACATGGACCTTCAAAAAAAGCGCGTACACCTTCCTTAAATGCCGGCAACGCTCTTGTGATTCATCTGGTGTTGCAAGAAAATGTGGGCGGCGGTGTTCACTTAACACCAGGTGACCCGTACGCTCGTTTGCCCTCCTATTCCATAAAAAAAAATTCAGACCTTGGTGAAAAGAAACTAAAAAATTAAAAAAGCTTTATGATTTTAGAGCAGATGAACATTTGATAAACTTACAGACGCGAAGGGCAAATAAAAAACGACGATGAAAAAAAGATTTATTTCTGTAATAAAATTGAGCATTAGTACCTAAGTATTTAGATTCACCGCGAAGTTGAAAGAGAATCGATTGGCCACACGTGTAGGGTGACCATCAGTTGTAACAGACTTGTTACAACCTAACCAAACCAACCTAGCGCTAAAAGAAAAGAGTAAAAATGTTATTTGAATTAACCAGACTTACCCCTCGTCTGTTCATCCCCAGAACCTATATATTATATTATATGTGAGAATCTATACTATATTATCTGGTGTGTAAATTAAGACTTATGAAGAGACGCGTTTGACCTGTTTGGGGAAGACGGTGTATATATATATATATATATATATATATATATATATATATAATTACAATTATTATAGGTATAAATAACAATGGCGAAATAATTGTTGAGTTAATTATTTAGCATATTAAAACATCACTATTAAGTTTAGATCTATATTTGAAATTCATAAGATATACAAAATTAACGACATTGATGGTTTGTTCTGACTCGTTTAATATAAATAATATATATTAAACTTATTTATACAAAATTGATGTTAAAACCCAAAATTTCAATCTGTAGGTACATATACTAAGCTTCACATAGATTTGTTTGTTTGTTTGAAAAGATTACTCTGGATCTACTTGTCCAATTTGAATAGTTATTTGTTGCTTATTAAAATTGTAGGCAGATTCATGTAGATTATTATGACACCGCTGCGTCAGCACAATGAAACAGGAAATACCTCGAAGACTGGAAGAGGTCTTGAATGCTGGTAACTTTTCACAACTGGACAGTAATTACGGAATTTACGAGGGAGGTTCTGCTGTTGAACAAAATGAAAAAAAAAATATGAATTCATGCGAAATAAAAAAATATATTTACAAATTTAGGATACATATACGAATATTATCTAAATTGTATTAAACGTGTTTTCGTCAATAAATAAGTAAAAATCATAGCCAACCTACAAACAGGTTTACTCCGAAAGCAAATTGCCTTTCATGATGTTAATAAAAACTTTAGAATATGCCGATACTGGTAACATTCCCGCTGAATCACAGCCCGCGGTTACAATCAAACTAATCTATATTATTTATTGCGTCTTAATTAACTTTGAATTGATTCAAGATGGTTTTTATTTTATTGGACAGGTGGCAATTTTATTTTTAGCTTATGTTGTTTTCAAAGTGCATCGCTGGCAAAATTTTCATGTTAAGAATTTAGGTCTAATACCTACCCACTACCTAAGTACCTAGGTAGGTAGATAATTATTTGTTTTTGCTAATGACACTCGCACACGGGCAGACTGACGGAGTACAGGGAGTATAGACCACATACACGATCACACTTCACAAACGTATGGGTTTGATGAAAAAAAATTTGAGTTTCAGTCCTAAGTACGGGGAATCCCCAAAATTTATGGCTTTTTAACTATTTTTGTATGAAAATATTAATGCGGTAAACAGAATACATCTACTTACCAAGTTTCTTATAATTTCGGAAAAAAGTGGCTGCGACTTACGGACGGACATGACGAGTTCTTATGGATTCCGTTTTTTTGCCATTTGGCTACGGAACCATAAAAAGAGCAAGTGCACGGTCTTTCAGGGAGGGCCTAGAAAAGTAACAGATATGCCACCTATAAAGCTAAATGGACTACACCTACACTAACACCTTCCCTGAGGGGCGACGCCGATGTTGTGCGGGAACGAAGGGCGATGTCGGTAAGAGCTAATATGGTGATCCGTAGGTTTGCACGGTGCTGTTCAGTGTTAAGATTTAGGCATTCTACACCTGCAGCCTGTGGCCTGACAATACGCAAAGATCGTACAACGCCCTTCGCGTCCAGTACAACAATGATTTCAAGATGTTGTTGACGCTCCCTCGATTGCAATAATGCGAAAGAGAGGCAAGTCACTAATGCGCCGAGTCCGAGGAAGACACAACAGCAGGCAGTACTGGTAGATCGGCTCGACTGCGCGGCGTTTAAATAAACTGCTGTTGTGAACTGCATGTTGCACACAGGGACTGAGGAATATGGGGCTCGTTTGAAGATAAATTATGTCTTTTGTTATTACACGCTTTTTATCAGCTTCACCTGTATGTATATTTGTTCGTATCCGACTCATTTGGGCGCGATTTTGACCCAGTAAAACGGCCAGATTTCATTTAAACTTCGTAGATTTATCGAGGACCGATGACATTACATTAATTTGATAAAATTATTACAATTTTCAATTTGCAAAATAAGATTTTTTGTTAATTTATACAATTTTCATATATCGGCAGGAATTCATGTTAATTTAAAATTTCAAAATAAATTTTCTATTTTTCAAGTGAATGTTGAGTACATTTGCTTAAAACCTGATTTAGTGGAATTGATATTCTTGCAACGATTGATAAAAATCGATCGCGGAGCATCATCACTGTGCAGTTGACGTCATCAAATGATCGTTCACTCGTCACTAAACATAAAAAATGTTTATTACATTAATGACTGAGTGGTTTTATAACTCAATGCCAGCTATGCCTTTGTGCCAGCCCGCGTTCCTCCGCCGAGCTATTAACAAAGAGAATAAAACAAGTTACAGATAATTGTAACGAGTCATTTGACCTGTACGCGCTCCCGGAGAGACTTAATGTGCCATAGATTAACTAAGTATTAATTACGAGACTAGCTGACTCTAGAGTGTAATATCAGTGATGTCTGTCTTGTGATCAAAAATAATTTCGACAAAAATGGGAATAGGCAGTTTTTAGAGTTCCAAAGGGCTGAAACCCTATCACTACGATGTTTGTCCGTCAGTTTGCGGGCTGTAGTATAGCATTAAGTGCAACAGTTAGACAGCAATTTTATTATATTTATATATTATATAGTTATTTATTCAACAGGAAAGATCATATTCATTAATTAATTAAATAATGTATGATATTAGATCCCAATTATATGTATGTCTTCATTCGCCACTTTTCCTTACTGGCCGACAGCCTGGTACACTCGCTCAATGTCTATTGAGCAGCCCACAGCAGACTTAATTTGAGTTATGTCAGTAAAACTAACAGACACGGAGATACTTCCATTATAACTATAAGTACTTACCAACCAAAATCAACCAAAAGACAATTATTAACCAAAATTCTACTTAATTTTGTTTCTTAGATCATGTATAGGTACGTCTAGATAGAGCCTCTTGCTATATAAACAACGCATTGTTTTATGAAAATAAAGGACGGGACGAGCAGGACGTTCACCTGACGGTAATTGATACGCCCTATTCATTACAATACAGTGCCACTCAGGATTCTTGAAAAATCCAAAAATTCTGAGCGGCACTACAATTGCGCTGGTAACCTTGAGACATAAGATGTTAAGTCTCAATTGAGTAATTTCACTTGCTACGGCGCCCTTCAGACCGAAACACAGTAATGTTTACACATTACTGCTCACGGCAGATATATGCGCCGTTGTTTTGGGGTTATGGCATTATGGGTACCATAATCTAACCAGCTTCCTGCGTAAAGGAGCTTCCCGCTGGCGCATGGCAACAGACTAGGTTTATTACTCTTTACTGTGCAAGACAGTTACGTCTTTATGTGAGATCTATAGAGTTATTTGCTATTGTTAGATAATATATTATTTATATATGATTACAGAAAAATCTGATTCCGAGATCACTAAATAAAAATTGCGTACATTCAAAGTACACATGTCAGAAGTGAAACATGCATTATGCATGAACCTCTAAACTCCATACGAAGACCTGGTACATGTTGCTAGGATGACACTTAATGTCAAACGCTATGAAAGACATTACTATCACCGCTACCATATTTATGTTCTCCTGGTATCTATGTAGTAATATGTCGTGCTCATGCGCACGACATATTACAATCACACAACGTATAAAGGTATACTCGCGTCATACATAAGACAATCTTTTCTTCAACTATGATCGCCTGGTACCGAATCACTGTATAATGCTTCCTTTCTCATTTTTTCCCACGTTAAACTTTATAAATTTATGTGTCTCGCTTTTTCCTTTCACCAACTCTCAAATCACAACGACGGTAAAGAAGTTTTCACTTCAAAAACTATTCTTACAATACAAAACGCATATTAACAATTAATATTCGTTCATTTAATTTTTATTTTTATGTTTTATTCCTATGAATAAGACCAACTTGTGCTTGCCTATAATAATAATAATAATAATAATTCCTTTATTTCAGGCTACAAGGCCCATAAAATAAATACCTTATAGTCTAACATACATATTATATATAACTTAAATCTACGTCACATTTTCGCGGCGATGTGAGGCGCGGGTTCGGTAGCTTCCGGCGGTCGGCGACGTCCGCGATACTTGCGGAACACGACCCCCTTCGGCCACAGCTGAACGTCCAGGAAGGTTGATATATGTTGTGTCGGGACACGAACAACAAAAGAGAAGTCTACTGCGTGACACGTCACCAACTTTTCGACCCCCAACCGGAACCTTGTCTTCTCCACCAAGTACTGAACAATGTCGGAGGCCTTGGTGGTGTGGTGAACGTCGCTGGGATTACGGGACGAAGGCGCTGGTTCTGTCCGGTGCTGTGCAACATTGGTTATGACTAGGAGGCCTCCTCTTCTTCCGCTCCACCTTAATGAAGCTATCCTTGTCAGTCAGACCCTTCGACACAGTTCTACAAGCGGGTTCGTTGCGGGCGTGCCCGCTTCCACTTTCTGTCCTCAGCACTGTCCGCTTTCTGGGTTGCTGGCGGATGGAAGCATAATTGGATCTACATTACGATAGTGATAATTTAAATTATTTCTATGCTTAAGTTTTGTATTTATGATGTAAATCTGTTGGTCAACCATAATAAACGTTATAAATAAATAAATTAAAAATTTTCGCTGTGGTTAACTATTCACTCTACCGCACAGGTAGTGTTAAACGTTTAACGCAACCTTGTTGGAAGTCGCATTAGAAGTTTCAGTTAGAAAATCACATCTCGGTTTGCACGATGCACAGTATCTATATCGAGGTATTGATTACATATAACCATACCATTCAAAATTATGATTTTAGTGATAAAAGCCATATATTTTATATCAAATCATAAATGGATTTTCAACGGCATACTTGTTATCTTAGTTTTTAAGAACTTTGCGTCAACGGCGCGTAAAGGTTACATTATATATGCCTGTTTGTGATGATATCAAAAACATTCCTAAAACCACCTACTAAAGTGAACAATATACCTATTCAATAGAATGTCCGGACACAAGATTTTAGTATTTTGAGTACAAAGTGTCTGTCTTGAAACACAACTTATGCAATTCGTAGCACTGTGTTTATGCGCCGGTGCAGCACCGCGTTCGGGGAACAATAATAATCATCGACAGAAGTATACTTTGAATGGGAAATAAATTATACCTGAGGCTGTAGGGGTGTAGTCGAAACAGTATCGACTATCGATATAAACCGACAGAGTCAGTCTCTGTATAAGTTTGACATAAAGTGTTTTGTTTTTTATATTTTAATATTATGCACAGTAATTCATGCATTTAATTGTTCTTAAAAACATGGTCTTCAAGATTTCTTTATAAATTTTACAACAATATTTCTAAAGAGTTCTTTTCGTTTATGACGACCTGTATAGCCGAGTGGTTAGCGATCCTACCTATAAAGCTAGAGGTCCCGGGTTCGAATCCCGGTAGGTGCAAGCATTTATATGATGAATATGGATGTTTGCTTCCGAGTCATGGATGTTTAAATGTATTTATGTATGTTTATATGAATTTATGTATGTTTAAGTAAGTATATTGTATTAAATATATCATTGTCTTGTAACCCATAATACAGGCTATATATTATGCTTAACTTGGGGCAAGATTATTTGTGTAAAAAGTGTGTCAATATTATTAGTATAATTATACTCACGCTAAAAACCGATGTGAACCGAACCAAAGACATTGACCACTGTAATATAAAAATAAATAAAAATAAAACTGTCTTAGAAAATTGCTGTTATATCTGTAACAAATAGAGTATTTTTTTTTATATGAGAGGGGGCAAACGGGCAAGAGGCTCACGGGATGGGGAGAGGTGAGGCAACCGCCCATGGACATCCGCAACAACAGGTGTGTCAAGAAATGCGTTGCCGGCCTTTAAGGTGTATGCATTTTTCTTGAAGGTCCCTAAGTCGTATCTGTTCGAGAAGACCGCTGCCGGTAGTTGATTCCACAAAGTGGCTGTGCGAGGCAAGAAATTTCGAAGAAAACGCGCGGTTGTGGAATGCCAGACGTCTACGTGATGCGGATGGTACTTTGCACGTAATGTCCGATGGTGGAATTCGGCCGCTGGAATCAACCCGAACAGCTCCTCTGAGCACTCCCCGTGATAAATGCGGTAGAAGATGCAGAGAGAACCCACATCTCTATGCGATGCTAGAGAATCAAGTCGATCGGAGATGACTTGATCGTCGATGATTCGAGCCGCTCTTCGTTGTATGCGGTCAAATGGAAGAAGCTGGTACTGGGGAGCACCTGCCCAGAGGTGAGAACAGTACTCCATGTGAGGCCAAATTTGCGCCTTATAAAGTTGCAGGCGGTGGCTTTTAGTGAAGTACTGTCTCGCCTTACTGAGTACACCAAGCTTTTTAGAGGCCAGTTTGGCCTTCTCTTCCAAGTGACCACGGAACTGAACGTCGCTCGATATATGGACGCCAAGTATGCCAATACAGGCTGTGGCAGTTAGAGGAGTGATCTCGAATCGAGGGGATACGACAAAGGGAGACTTTTTAGTGGTGAACGCACAAACTTGTGTATTTAATCATAATTTGTAAAGATACTATCGAATTCGGTAATATTATGGAGAATCCTTAGAGTAATCAGAACTTATAAGCTGCTCCTGAATATTGGAATCTTGCAATAGTAAATTGCAATTACCTAGCCAGATTCTAAAAATGCGTACACTTACGCGATGGGTTTACTTACTTAATGGAGGTTTCAAATTACGAAAAGAAATAAAACGTGAAGAAATTATCTTTCAAATTTCTACCTTGTTTGTAAGAATCCTTTGGGTCGCAGTCTGACTTCGCACTTGTGATAATTTTTAAATAACTGAAAACACTTTTCGATAAACGTTTTTCAAATAAACACAGTTTCTTGGCAGTTCGAAGATGTATTTATTGAATAGTCCGAGGTCTAAAGAGCATGCGAGTCACCTGGTGCTAATTGTTCACCGACATCCACGAGCATCTAAATGTTAATGAAATTCTATATAAACTGGACTATAATGACAGGAATGAAATAAATCACCTCTTTTTACACACTCTCGGCCAGTATTAGAAGACAAGTAATGTTGCCTATCATAATTTAATGTTATCGATACATTCCAGGAATTAGAAGAGCACATCCCTATTGCCTTGGGCTGTGCGTACGCAGAGAACATCGCAATTTGGACCTTGTGGCGCGCGGTGCTGCGCCGCTCAGTTATTAAATCCTTCCGTCCCGCCCTAATGCTCCCATTAGTGGCTATATAATAAAATATGACTTACATACCCTGTCTGGAGTAAAGACGTTATTAAAGTGACATTAACATGACATAAAAAGTTATCTGTTCTCTAATGTTATCACCTTTGATGAGTTTGACTTGATCCCTAGGACAAAAAAGAGACATTCATCAGTGTTTCTTGGACTTTGGCCTATACAGAACGAATATAAGTACTTATTATATCAACTCTTTTCTAACCTTTCTCAGTATGGGTTCGATTGATTCGATTTTGGTTGAGCAACTGCTAAAGTTTCTATCAAACAGACGGGGGACCTGGAATGCGAATTCGGAGCAATTCGCTCGCTTAGGGCGCTTTTAGTGTCACGCGGATTTGCTCACGCACGCGGGATTGGCCCGCATGCGTAGCATCCGCAAAGAACAATTTCATATAGGTATCTATTGTAAAGCGTGATATACGCACGCGGGACGCGGGGCGCTGTGCGGGGCGCCACCCCGGTGCGGGGTATCCGCATGCGTAAGCACTGCCTACAACTTCAGTGCCCATTTTAGAGTCGAACGGGGCGCACGCGCCGTATTGTACTGCCGAAATGAAAATCGATACAGAGCGAGTAATCATTGAAGTTCATCTGCGGCCCGTTTTGTGGGATAAACGCAATGAATTATACAAAAACAGGGACGCGAGAGAGGCTGCATGGAGAGATATTTTGAAGGAATTGGCACCTAACTACGAAAATTTGAGCGAAGAGGAAAGAAAAGAGGCGGGTATGTGTTTGGTTTATTATTTTATTTATACAAGCATCATTACTTTATTAATATAAGCATAATTATTTAATTCACAAATAACATCAAAAACCTTCTAAAACCTTTTGAGTTTAGTTAATTAATTATATATCGGTGTTGCCAGGAGACTTTTCCTTCATTGATAAAGTAATCTGCAAATATATCTCTGATATTACTTGCCGACGTATTACTACTTTCAGTCTGCTGCCTGGGTAGTGGTCCCGTAAAACCATTTGTGACAAATGTATGGCTGACCATGTATCCATCCCGTTTCCTTATGAAATTGTGAAGTACACATGCCGTCTTGACTATTAATTGTGCTAGATCTAACTTGACAGTCATGGATCTGTGAAATATTCTAAATTTATTTGACATAATTCCAAAAGTGCATTCTATGTACCTTCTAGCTCTGGACAGACGGTAATTAAATATTTTCTTTTTGTAAGGTAAATTATCACGAGCATAAGGCCGCATCACATGTGATGATAAACCAAATGCCTCGTCTCCCACTATCACGAACGGCAACTTTGCTCTTACACTAGATGGATAAGCTACTTCGGGGCAAATAATAGGCAACTCTTGCGGGTCAGGGATACCCAACGTGTTACTTTCCAGTTTCGTATACAAATGACTCCTTCTAAAGATGGTTGAATCGGCGTTACTTCCACTGGTACCGACATTAATATATGTAAAATTATAATCAGCATCACACATTGCGAGGAGCACTACAGAATAATATTTCTTATAATTAAAATATAGTGATCCACTGTGCGGCGGTCGAATCACTCTTATATGTTTTCCATCAATAGCACCCAAGCAATTAGGAAAATTTGTATATGTGAGAAATCCCTCTGCGATTTCTTTCCATTTGATCCCATTAAGCTGTGGAATACATTCAGACTTTAGTTCAATCCATATTATGTAACAAACTTGTCTTACTATTTCGCTAATTGTTGCAATTCCAATCACGTAGGAATAGTGTAGATCAGTGAATGTATTACCAGTTGCCAAATATCTGAAAACAAAAACAATATATTAATAATATTATGATTATATAATATATTAATAATGCTGACATCAGACATAAGACGGCATGCACCGCTCGAATTTTACTTCAGAAGAAAAATAAATACCCTTAAGGTGAAAGGGCACGGAAGTAGCTAGCGCTAGAAGTTTTTAATTCGTTTTAACTACAGTACTGTAGCTACGTTAGATTTCTATCATTTGCCGAAAATTTTATCATAGGGGGGTATTTATGCAGTTATGATTTCATATGAAATGTTCGAAGTATAGTTATGTATCTCATATCTGCTAAAAGTGGCCACTTTTAGCAGATTTGAGATACATAACTGTGCTGTTAATATACAAATTATTTAAGTTTTCTTTAGTGTTAATTCCGCCAATATTTGTCTTTAAAACAATTCGACACGTGTTTCGCCTCTACACGAGGCATCCTCAGGACGTGTTGTCTCGCCAAAATCTGGCACGAGACTGAATCAAATGAGCCGGAAGCCGCTCTTTTATACCCTCGTCCCATGAAATGACGCGTTGTGATTGGTCGGCTGTTGTGACGTATTACCCCCGGAAGAGACACGTAACAAAGGTGATGGGACTAAATTTGTTTGTTCATTCAACAATGTAAACATAATGTTATTTTTGTGTTTTATTATTTCTAATTGCTCTAACACATTTAAGCGAAATCCTTTTTCACATGTATGCAAAATATTAAAATTATTATTGTTTCCGAGTGAGTGACCTGTATCAATTAAATGTTTCGCGAAGTTTGATTTTTCGGGATGATTATTCGTAAATGCGGCAATATGTTCCTTTAATCTAATTTCGAAATTTCGACCTGTTTGACCTATATATACCCCGTTACAAGTGTCACAACTTAGTTTATAAACGACGGATTTTTCTGAATTATTTAATCGATCTTTGCCATTACATATTCGACTGACATTGTGATTCGTTCGGAAGGACACATTAATATTGTTTTTCCTAAATATTTTAGCTATTTTATCCGATATTGGACCAATATATGTCAAACTACCCACATATTTAGTATTTGATTGTGGTGGGACGGGATAAAGTTCTGAATTAATTAAACGTTTTTGTTTATTTTTAATTAATTTGTTCACTAACTGTTTTGTATAGCCGTTGGAAACCGCGATTTGGTATATTGTATTAAGTTCTTTCGCGAAGCTGTCACGGGACAGTGGGACTGACATTAATCTGTGAACATAGCAGCGGAAGGCCGCTAGTTTATGTTGTACGGGGTGGCAAGATGACGCGGGAATAGCAATATCTGTATATGACGGCTTTCTATAGATTTTGAATTCTAATTTATTATTTACTCTTGTTAATGTTAAATCCAAAAAATTTAGAGATTGGTTTTTGTTCCTTTTGGCGATAGATCAATTCTATCGCCAAAAGGAAGGATTAGCAATGGGATCACCATTAAGTCCAATTATGGCTGAAATATTTATGGATAATTTTGAGTGTAATTACGTGGTGAGAGACCCACATATCCTGTTTTATTACCGATACGTTGACGACATAATAATTTGCTGGACAGGCACCGAACGTCAAATCAATCTATTCATTAATTAAATTAATAAGATCCACCCAAAAATAAAGTTTAAATTGGAATTCGAATCAAACCAATCTCTAAATTTTTTGGATTTAACATTAACAAGAGTAAATAATAAATTAGAATTCAAAATCTATAGAAAGCCGTCATATACAGATATTGCTATTCCCGCGTCATCTTGCCACCCCGTACAACATAAACTAGCGGCCTTCCGCTGCTATGTTCACAGATTAATGTCAGTCCCACTGTCCCGTGACAGCTTCGCGAAAGAACTTAATACAATATACCAAATCGCGGTTTCCAACGGCTATACAAAACAGTTAGTGAACAAATTAATTAAAAATAAACAAAAACGTTTAATTAATTCAGAACTTTATCCCGTCCCACCACAATCAAATACTAAATATGTGGGTAGTTTGACATATATTGGTCCAATATCGGATAAAATAGCTAAAATATTTAGGAAAAACAATATTAATGTGTCCTTCCGAACGAATCACAATGTCAGTCGAATATGTAATGGCAAAGATCGATTAAATAATTCAGAAAAATCCGGCGTTTATAAACTAAGTTGTGACACTTGTAACGGGGTATATATAGGTCAAACAGGTCGAAATTTCGAAATTAGATTAAAGGAACATATTGCCGCATTTACGAATAATCATCCCGAAAAATCAAACTTCGCGAAACATTTAATTGATACAGGTCACTCACTCGGAAACAATAATAATTTTAATATTTTGCATACATGTGAAAAAGGATTTCGCTTAAATGTGTTAGAGCAATTAGAAATAATAAAACACAAAAATAACATTATGTTTACATTGTTGAATGAACAAACAAATTTAGTCCCATCACCTTTGTTACGTGTCTCTTCCGGGGGTAATACGTCACAACAGCCGACCAATCACAACGCGTCATTTCATGGGACGAGGGTATAAAAGAGCGGCTTCCGGCTCATTTGATTCAGTCTCGTGCCAGATTTTGGCGAGACAACACGTCCTGAGGATGCCTCGTGTAGAGGCGAAACACGTGTCGAATTGTTTTAAAGACAAATATTGGCGGAATTAACACTAAAGAAAACTTAAATAATTTGTATAGTTATGGATTTCCGCAAAGTAACGCCTTATTCAATAAAAGTGCTGTTAATATTTTATAAGAAATCTCCTCTGTATAAATTAACCCCTATGGTAAAATTTCCGACAAATGAAAGGAATCTAATGAAGCTAATTTTTGTTAAAACAAATTAAAAACTTACAGCGCTAGTGACTTCCGGAAGTTTTCACCTTAATATTGATGATGGCAAATTTTATTGGTACTGGTTTTGGGTAACTTGATCTGAAACTGTGTGTACTTTTGCCAACTACTTATTATATTTTGTCATTTCAGACAAGAAAATACAACAACGCTGGCGAACAGCAAGGGACACTTACCAGAAAGACAAGATATCTGAAAAAAATCAGCCATCCGGCTCTGGGAGTAAGAAGAAGAAGAAATATTCTTACTATGACATTTTGACTTTCTTAGACAGTACAACGGAAACTGCCGGAGAAGAGTCACTCTGTGAAGAAATGTCTGAACAAAGTAATTTAGAAACACCTAATGAGTCCACGCAACTAGGTACTTCACGTCAAGAAAGTTCTCAACTAACATCACAACGTAATTTAGA